>NC_067400.1:51350679-52550679 GCF_016432865.1 Antechinus flavipes
AAAAAAAAAAGAAATGTACGTGTGTGTGTATATATGTATGCACACATACACACACGTATAAAGCCTAAAAAAATATAAAATAAAATTTAAACATCTCTGTACTGCAGGTTGGGCACTATTACCACTCTGTAGAGCCTCAGTTTTGTGTGGAAGCTGGTAATTTTATTCTGGTATCATCTTTATGTCTTTAGAACACATGCTGGATTCGTTAACATTCTGTCTGTGTTTCTTTGAGCCATTTACTAACAAAGAGCATATTTAATAACGTTCAACTTTATAGTTTGGTAAAAAAAATCGTTTTTTTTCTTTTGATTCAGACTTTTACTTTTTTTCAATTATTGTCACTTTGTGAGATTGTACTAATACAGAAAAACAATCAGTGATATCTTTATTTTTGTCTATTTTAGGAGTATAGTTATTTGTGTCTAACACCTCTGAAATATACAACAAAATAGAGACATTCTTAATTTGAGGAAATTTTTGCTTTCTATCTTTAATAAAATGAGATAATATATATATGTAAAACATTTTGCAAACTTTAGGACAGTTGTCATTAATTGAAATAAATATTCCTGAAATATAACAGGTATTTTGTAAATACCTGTTGATTCATTGAAATGCTTGTCTTTGAATGAATGGCTAATGATTGGCAGATTATTATTGATAAAATTCACAATTTTTACTGCTTAGGTACTTTGGAAAGAAAAAACAAAATGAGGAAATGCAGCTTATTCTGTCAAAAAAAAAAAATATTCCAGGAGAATAAGATTGACTAGATAAATTAATCACCTCTTCTGATGTCATAATTTTGTATATAAGTTTAACTTTTGTATATGTAATATATTTGTTAAAAAACATCAATTTCTTTATATTTTTTCATTTTGTTCATATTAGAAAAAAAATTGAAGTAAGACTTTGTTGAATTACATACAAGAAGATCTCTTGAGGTTTTATTGAAGATGAAAGGATCCTTGATCAGCTCTTAGTGTCACATAACTATAGAATTTAAATCAAATGAAGTACTAAATAGAACATGAGAACTTCTATCATCTCTTTAAAGTTATAGAACACTGAAAAGCATCTTTTTTTTTCAAAGATCTTTATATTTTGAAAGACACTAAAGTAATGACTAAATTTAAAGAAAATATATAGATGTACATATGTATTCAAATTTATATAGATGTATATAAATTGGATTTAAAAGGTACATTTTTTTACTCAGTTGTAGGTATCAGAGAGATTTCAATAAGAATAGATTCCTCTAAAATGAAAGTCATTTATTTTTTTACCTAACATGATGAATTTCTTAATTTTTTTTCTTTTATAGCAAAAGAAGCAAAAAAGGAGATAAAAATGGAAAAGGCTTGAGACATTTTTCAATGAAAGTATGTGAAAAAGTTCAACGCAAAGGAACAACTTCCTATAATGAAGTGGCTGATGAGCTGGTATCAGAGTTCACCAATTCAAATAATCATTTGGCAACAGATTCAGTAAGTAGATCATAAACTTGACATTGAGTATGTTTACTGTAGTCACAATATTACTTCCTTTAAAAAGTACTTCTTAAGTTTAGAAAGTCATAAATATTTGAGAAATCTTCAGCTTTATTCTCCCTAGTTTCAATGGTCTGGATAATTTTTTTTTTTAATTTTATAAAATTTAGTTGTTCCTCTAAAATAAATATATATGTAATTTCTCCATCATATATTTTAGACAGCCAAAAAAGGTGCCAGGAAAAACATTAAAAAGCCACCCTTAGATACTAATTATGGAAATTTTTGTTTACAAGCAAGATTATTGGGTATAATTCCCTATCATAATCCACTGATATGTAGAATCTTCCTCTTCATCTTGAGCCCTTGGGTAGTACCTTCTGCTGGGTGTGGAAGGGATGCCAAAGGCATACTTCAGTGAGATTCATGGCAAGATGGGAATGTCTTTAGGAGAAGTGACAACAATGGGAGCCCAAAAGGCTCATAAGCATGGAGATAAACCATAAAAGTTCTGACTTTAACTGAAGAGCCAAATACATATATGCTTGCATCCATCTATACATACAGATCAATGAGATATTAATATTGAGTAGTTAAGCATTCATTTTACAGAGTCATATCTTGTTTACCTCCCCACTCTTAGAAACTCTAATTTAGGGTAGCTTTTTTAAACCTTGGATTCTGCTTGCGATTGCTCTGAGAGGATTTTGAATATTCTTGGAGTTAGAAATTCTTTTAACAATACAAAAAATTAGAGAGCCAGGATTATGTCTTAGTCTAGCAATAGTGAATAAATCCTATAAATGAGCACAAATAAAAATAATTGGCCACAAATTTTAAACATTTCTTTGCCACAAGAGCTTGCTCTCTTTAACAGAAGAATTTTGAAATCTGTTCCTCTTCTTCCTCCTCCTCCTTCTCCTTTAGATTTGGCAAAAAGGGGTTCTTTTTCACTGAGCATTTCTCAGTGGGCTCCATATTAGAAGATAGCAGCAATTTGGGGTACAGAGTTCAGATTTACCTTTCTATGACCCGGAGCTAGGGAGCAATCTCCAGATGAATTGAGGGAATAATCTCCAGGTCAATAATGGATTCCTCCTTCTTTTAAAAGCTGTAAAATTTATATAAAAACAGCTTTTTAACTCCATAGCCATAACTGGAGTTTGAGTGTATACATGCATGGAATTTCAGGAAGCTTCATTTTGTTTTTAGTCTTTTATTTTTATATGTCTGAGGCAAATTTTAAACAGGATTTCTGAATTTAATCAATTGTCTTCTCAGAATGTTGAATATATATTGTAGTAATAGTATGAATAACAGCACTAGGATATGTATTTGGGACACAGCATCATCAAAAATAATCTGAAAGATAGTCTAGTAACAGTTTACCAAGTAGTGTACAAAGAAAAAAAAATATTCAAGTTAGGCTTGTAATAAATTGAGAAGATGTCGGCATAAACTGAAAATAAGGTTTTATTTGAAGTTTTGGGGCTAATTTGATGGATAACTTGGCCTAACTTTACAGAAATGTATATTCACAGAAATGCCACCTAAAATCATGTTTCTAACATAGTTTGAACCTGAGCCCATCAAGGTTTGATCAACCATTTCACTAACTTGAATTTCTCAAAGAAGTATGACATTCATTGTCTTCTAACTTACCTCTTGGGCTCTCTGAATGCACAAAGAACTAGTATCTACTTCATACTTTGGGTTTATTATATCCATTAACTGTCCACTTATAGTAATGGCAATTCTATGTAATATTATGACTCATAAGCTGAAGAGAATCTGTAATTAAAAGAATGTGAGCCTAAATGAATAGACTACATTTCGAATTTTTTAGATTAATGTGTACTACTGTATACATTACATACATACATGAATATGTAATATATGCATTATTGCTACCATTCTTTATATTAAACATGTGCTTAAAAATACCAGCCCATATCTTCAAGATTAAGTAAAATAGCTTTGTGGGTTTGTGTGTGCAGGTACATGTATGTATGTTAAAAGGACACTTCAAATATGGGTATATTCACTGCTTATGGGCCATATGTGTACAATTTTTTGCATATATGTGAATACTTACCTATAGTATACACACATTTCATAACCTCAAAATTGAGGAAAAAAATTGACCAGAAGGAAATAAGTGCATTTTCCCTCACATATAGATGTTTTTATTTGTTAGTAATTAAAGAACCATACACTTTCATTATAATATGTTATTTATTTTTGATCCTACTGTCCTCCAGGAATGCTATCCCTGAATGCTCAAATTTGAGTTTCAATCTCACAAAGAACTTGACAATGTAAAAATATAACTAGTCATCTTACTGGTATTCTTCTAGCTGTGGATGTTGAAAAGCACAGGTATTCTAGCTGTGATTGATAATCATCTTGTGGGGGACAAGACCACAATATCAATTGTTCAAATAACTCAAATAAATCAGGGAGATTTTTCAAGGTAAAAGCAGAAAAGAATTTTATTACCATTTCATGAGAAAGGGCAGCGCCCTCCCCACAAGCAATTAGGCAAGGGGAGTAGGGCCCAGTTAACAGACCAGGATTATATAAGGGCCTAGGTTAACACCCCCTATAGGCTGGACCTTTGCCCTCATTAGGACAAATGACCTCACATTCTAAATCATAAATGAGGAAAAACTTCTAATCCTACCACTTCTTTAGGATTACCAAATTACCTTATAGGGGAGTTTTAATGCTAAGGTGGCCCCAACTTAGTCTCACAAAGAAAAAGCCTATATGGTCCCATTCTTTGCAAGCTACGGGATCTTTGGAGAAAGAGACTTGGATCTGGGTCACAATTGACCTTTGACCTTCACTCAATTCTTAGAGCACCGTCTCCATCTTGTGAGACAGCTTTCACAGCTCCCTTCATTCAATTCCCCCTCTCTTTCATCAGTTGAAACCTTCTCACACCAAAGTTTATGCATTTCTTCAACTTCCTGATAAACTTCTTCAGGGCTCTGGCCTATCTTCTCAGGCTGCAGTTCCCATCCTTGTCTCTTGAGCACCATCAATCCCACTAATCCCATGACTGCACTTTCTGTCTTAATGATTTTGCACAGAACTTTCTGAATCATATACATAATAATTTGCGTCATACAGGGGAGATATAACTCCATTGAGGGCTATCAGGAGAAGCCATAAAGCCTCTCTCCAGTCTGCTCCTTCAAACCAATACCATGAAGAGATGTTAAAAGGGGAGGTCTAAGTTTGAATCAGAATGTGCTAATTTTCTGATGTCTTTGGTTTTATCTTTTACCAAAGCAATAGTCAATATTTTCTGCTGGAAACATAGTCTTTTCTCATGGGAATGTTAACTATGAAATCACCCAAACAATTTCCTCCCTTCCTGGCCCTTCATTCAAATCATCTTGGATAATACAAATTGGCAATAGGAGGGCCCCACCAAGTGTTCCGAGGATAGCCTTCCACAGACATCTTCTTGATTGGAGTTTTCCTCTTGGGCTCAGGTAGCAGGGCCACCTATCATCCCAACCCGTTATGTCCCCCATAATTTGAGTAGTTAACCTTTCATAAATAAAGAGACCGACCACAAGAGTCAGCTACAACAGAAATATTAAATAGACAAACATATGTACCTAGCAACAGATGGATGAACATTTGGTTCAAGGCAATTTAGTTTCTAACATTGATTTAATAACTAATTTCTTAAGAATCTGATTCATTCTTTCCACTCTCCCAGAGGAGGGCAAATGAAATTGCCACTCAATTTGCAATCCTTCCTCATTATTTTTTATAAAACCTTAAAAGTAAAATATATTCCTTTATCAGAATCAATTATCTCTACCAAAGCATACTTAGGCACAATTTGTTCCAGTGTTATTCCACTAACCCTTCTTAGCAGCAGAGCTCAGGGGAAAGCTTCCACCCAATCCCCCTGTATCTCACTTTACCTACTAGTGTTGGAGCCAAGCTCTCTCTCTCTCTCTCCAGAGGACACCTCCTCAATACCTTCTTATTTATCTTTAGACATGTTACACACCTTTCAGATACAATTTGTTCTGCAATTACACACATCCCTATATGCCAAATTTTCTTGCTTTTACTTCTTTGTTAAAGGGAGAAAGCAAGACAAATATTAAGATTAATATTCTAAATAGCTCAGATCAAATTTCATGAAATTTATGCCACATGTCCAGCTGTACTGACAAAATGTTAGCACACAGCTTATACAATTTTTACAAATTACCCAATATATAATTTAGCAAGCACAAATTTACTAGAGAACCAAAATTTTAAACTTAAAATCAAATCAAATTATAAGTATAAATTTCTAGTACTCAGTATCAGTGTACACATTTCTAAATTCTTATATCAGAATTAATAAGTTCACAATTTTAGCATGCACTAGTTAATATTAATTATCCCCTATAATTTCAGATTCAGAATTCCAGTGTAAACTTACACAATCTCAAAACTTAAGGTAGCAAAAAACCCAGAAAACTTTCAAGTCCAACCACAGGGCTTTAAGAAATTGACAGATTCTGAGGGGAAAAGTGGGAAAATTCGGAATAGAAGGTTTGCAAGGGTCAATGTTGAAAAAATTGCCCATGCATATGTTTTGTAAATAAAAAGCTATAATTAAAAAAAAAAGGGGGGGGGTGGGGAGAAAGAAATTGGCAGACTTTAAGACGCTGGAGGAAGAGGGTCTGGAAATTTGGACTCCTATGTGTAGCTATAGGTCTGTGGCCCAGTGACTGTCTCACATTCTACGGCAGAAATGCTGGGGAGGGGACCCTTGTCAAACATGTTGGGGCACCAGCGCAAATTCCCAAAGAATTCAGGTCATCCAGGGATACTTCCTTAGCCTAGATAGATTCCACAAATCTGAAAGGCTTGGAAAAACCCAGACAGGGCAGTTTTGTTTGTTTTGGTTCCCCCTTTGGCAGTTTCCCTCAGAAGGCTTTTAATCGTAAATTGGGCCTACTTAAAAACACACTCAACCAACTCAGTTTAGGTGATAGGGCTAAGAATAAACTTAAACCTTATTCTCAAAAACCCCAGAATCTGCTAAAATGTTTTTAACAGTTCTATAACTTAACTATTTTTGCAAACTCAAATTGGCCAGTTCTGGGTCCACAGAAATGTCATTTTTCATTTTAATGAGGTATGGATCGTGGCAGGAAAATGGGTTGGTCTCCTAGTTCTCCAGAACACCAAAGTTAGGGTGGGTTCGCAGCTAGAAGCGCTACACAAAAGGCTATGATAAAAGGCACTTTATTAAAGAGAGAGACACCAAGATGTTCTCTTAATGGGCAATGTCAAAGAATTGCCAAGAGACATTTTCTCAGGGCTTACTCTTATACAGAAACAAAACAATTTGGGTTTTGCATCCGAAAGGAACATACTTGAGATAGGGTGTGGGAAAAGAGTCTTTCCCAGGGAATGCAGATGCTCTTCTGGGGGAGGCTGTATTGTCCTCATCATCTCCCCCCCTCAAGCAATAAACACAAATTCTTTTGGAAAAGAGGCAGTGGTCTCAAATCTTCTGTATCTACTTCCTGCTGGAAATGGTCGTAGAACTCAACCTAAAGGGGGGAAGAAGGGGAGTGGTGCTTGGGGGAGAAAAGCGAGATCTGAAAGTGGCAGCCACAGTGTCCAGTGGATGCGGCGTTTGCCCATCAGTTATAATGATGGGTTTCCGGGTCGCAGAAGTTGGAAGTTTGCAGCTTGTAGCCTAGAAGAAACAAATCTCACCAGCAATCTGAAAACGCAAGGACCGAATATGAGCAGAAGGATAATAATCAAAAGAGGGGTTAGTATAGGTCCCAGTAGGGAGCATATCCAGGAATCCCACCCAGAGAAGGACTTGGGGGGTGTGAGAAACTGCTCATGGATGTCTTGCATCCAGGCAGCCTTCTGTAAGATTCTCTCTGTGCGCAGCTCAACTTTCCTTGAGTTGTTAATATACATGCTGCAAGAGGTGTTTACAAGAGCACAGACACCTCCACTGGAGGCTAGAAGATAATCTAAGGTCACCGATTATCCAAAACTGTAATGCCAGAGAAACTGAGGCAGGAGATTAGAAAGTTTTTAATATTTTATTAATGGGAGAGTAAAATTGAATGGACAGGACTCTTATCTCAAATTATCCAGTCAGACAGAGATAAAGATATACTGGGACCAAGGAATCCATGTTGATTCCAGGGCTGGAGGAGACTCTTCCCAAAGAATCCAGTGTCCAGCATCCAGCCACCAGCCCCAATGAATGGAGAAACCCCAACTTCTTAAATACCTTTTCTCTAAACAAAGGAAGGGGTAAGAAGTGAGGGAAAACCTCTATCAGGATGGGGGAGGCCACAAATTCTAAAAACCCAGAGACTGGATGTCTGAATACAAAGAAGTAAAGATATCAGTGAAATATCTTGGAATATTTTAGAGGGATATTGTAAATTCTTGAGGACACAAAAGAGTCAGGAGGTCTACTCTCTTGTTTATCTTGCTAATTTATAACCTTAGAGCAAATAGTCCTCAGTCTTACTGGGTCAGAGGGGGATTTACAACTAAAGAGATTGAGACGGAACAGTTAAGGAAACTGAGACAAGGGAAACTGAGTCAGGACAGTTAAAGAGAACTGTGGCATAACAAAACCATATTAGCCAACAAGTCAAGAGATTCCTAAATCTCCCTCAATGAATGAGCCATTTCGTTGGCAAACTGGTGGATTATGGCCATCAGGTTGGAGAGAACGCTTTCATGCTCTAAATATCCAACCCAAGGAAATAGTATCCCAGCCCCTTTCTTCAAGTACCACGGAGTGTTCTCCCAAAATCCCTGCTTATGTCTCCTGAGAGGAATGGGCGCTGCATCTGGGGCACTGGCATTGTATACAGTGAAAGGGGTAATCAAGTGGCCCAAGGTGCAAGACCCATAGTGTTTGAAGGGCGTTAAGCACTGGGTGGAGAGAATCACAGGTGGGAGTGGGTTCCAATCAGAGGCATTTTTCTTTATAGGCCTCTGAGAGGTACTGGAGGGGGATGGGGAACTTACTTTGCAAAGGAAGGCATATCCCTTAGGTGCACAGACAGTACCTGAGGTTAGATTCTGAAGCAGTCTCCTGGTTGCTTGGCCCCATGGATGAGTGAAGTCGCAGAGCATTCTATCAATTGGGAGGTTAGTATCAACAAATACCAAAAGCAACTTAAAACCTCTACAAAGGGGCATATGTGTGAAGTCTAGCTGCCAATCCTTGCCAGGGTATGTGCCTCTCCTCTGGACTGGCTTCAGGAGAGGTGGGGGCTTAACAGCTCCCTCAGGATTTACTTGGACACAGATTGGGCAGGCCTGGCACACCTGTTTGATTGTTTCTCCCAGCTCGTGGCCCGTGAAAATGCGTTTCATTAGGGAATGGAGAGCATTTCTCCCCAGGTGCATGGCCTGCTGGAGAGCAGAGATCAGTTTCCACTGACTTGCCTCCGGGATTAAGAGGTGGTCTGAGGGTGTTTGAAACCCACCGGATGGAGAAAGGCTGCAAGAGCCTTTTCCTGTGTGCTCTAGGAAGGAACAAAAGACTCAGGCAGTTGGGGAATTAAAGGTGAAAGGGCAGCAGACTTAGCAGCTAGGTCTGCCAGCCTGTTTCCCTTGGCCTGAAATGAATCTCCCCTCTGGTGCCCTTTACAGAATAAGACCGAGACCTCTCTAGGTTGCAGCTTGCAATAGATGCATAATTTCTCCCACATGTTTAATGAGAGAGCTTTTTTGCTGTCAACAAGCCCCTTTCTTTCCAAATAGCTCCATGAGCATGTAAAATATGGAAAGCATATTTGGAGTCAGTGTAGATGTTGACTCTCATCCCTTTCCCAAGTTCTAATGCTCTGGTTAATGCTATGAGCTCCGATTTCTGTGCAAAGGTGCCAGGAGGCAATGGCTTGGCCTCCAAGGTGCTGTGAAGAGACATCGCAGTATAGCCCACCTTTCTCTTCCCATTCTCAAGAAAGCTGGACCCATCTGTGAACCATACCCTGTCTCAAGAGGGGTGTCCTTTAAGTCAGGTCTGCTAGAGTAGACAGAGTCTATAACTTCCTCATAGTTATGGACAATCTTTTCCAATTGAGAGACGTCAGGGAGGAGAGTGGCAGAATTTAAAGTGTGACAGACTTGTAGGGACAGGTCAGGGGTATCCAGCAGAACCTGGTACTTAGTAAGCCTCCTACTTGAGAGCCACTGATGCCCTTTGGCTTCTAAAATGCTTTGGACTCTGTGTGGGGTCAAAATGTCTAATGGCTGACCCAGGGTCAGTTTGGAGGGCTGTGGCAGCCACTGCTCTAAGACAGGAAAGCCATCCTAGGGAGACCGAGTCCAGCTTCTTTGAAAAATAAGCCACAGGTCTGGGGTTGGGCCCTAGAAGCTGAGTAAGGATTCCCAACGCCTATCTACGCCTCTCATCTCCATATAGAGTGAAAGGTTTCTGTAAGTTAGGCAGGGCAAGAGCAGGAGCAGAGGTCAGTTTCAGGGTTTTAAAAGCTTTGACTTGCTCCGGGGTCCCCATTCAAGAGGAAGGTTATCAGGACCTTGAATAGAATCATAGAAGGGCCTAGCAATAATCCCAAAATTAGGAATAGCCTGCAGAAACCGGCCATGCCGAGAAAGATTCTCAGCTGCTTTTTTGAGGCCGGTTCTGGGAGGCTTAAAATAACCTGTTTCCTCCGAGAGGTGGGGGTGAGATTGTGACCCAAATATTTGACTGACGAGGGTAATGTAGGCCTTTGGTAGAGAGACCCTGTACCCCCTCGAGGCTAGAAAGTTTAAGGTCTTTGTGGCCGATGTCAGAGACTCCTCTCTGGTCTGGCTGCAAAGTAGTATATCATCCACATATTGTATAAGACTGCTGCCGGACAGAGTAAGGACCTGCAGACCTTTAGCTAGGATTTGGCCGAATAAATGTGGGCTGTCCCGAAAGCCCTGGGGCAAAACAGTCCAAGTTAGCTGATGAGGAAGTTCCCCTGGCTTAGCCCATTCAAAGGCAAAAAGGAATCTCGAGTCCTCATGCAGAGGGATACAGAAAAAGGCATCTTTAAGGTCCAGGATGGAAAACCATTGTGTTATTCCCTGGAATTTGTGTGAGAATTGTATATGGGTTGGCCACTATGGGATGGATCGGGACACCGCTTCATTTATCGCCCTCAGATCCTGCACTAGCCAGTAATCTCCATCGGGCTTTCTGACAGGAAGAATCGGAGTATTACAAGGGGAGTGGCAGGGAATCAGGAGTTTGAATTTAAGGAACTTGTCAATCAAAGGCTGCAGCCCTATCCAATCTTCCCGCTTAATTGGGTATTGGCGCCTTCGAGGAAATACACTAGGATCTCTTAATCTGACAGGGCTGGACTGGCATGCATGGCTCTCCCAGCGACGCCCTGGTCCCACAGAAGAGTATTTCCTCCCCCCCCCCCCAGATTTCACAGGGAATATGGGGGGATCTGGAGAGGAGTGCACAGAGATTATCTGGGGCCTCACCAGAGAGAATTGGGCTCCCAGTTTGATCATCAAGTCTCTACCTATCAATGGGCTGGGGTAGGAAGGGATAATTAAAAATGAATGTGGAAACAATAGATCCAAACCGACAAGGCAGGGGGAGGGTTTCCAAACAATGTCTAAGTTTCCCTTCAATGCCCATCACCTTATGGGGGAGGGGAGAGTAGTACCTTAGTGCTCGATCAGAACAGAGAAAGAAGCCCCAGTGTCAAAGAGGAAAGAGACTGGCATACCTCCTATGTCCAAGGTCACCCTGGTCTCTGCTTCGCTGATGGAGGTAGGGGGCCATGGCCAAACCCAGAGCCTCGTCAGTCCCTGCCTGGAGAGGCCTGGAGGGCGAGGCTGGAGGCCATGGTCCTCCCCTTCTCTAGGCGGTTGCTCTTCTGGTGTCCTTCCCATCTGTATCTGGGGTAAGGGCCTGGAGGCTGGCTCTTCCGAGGACAATTTCTTGCCCAATGACCAGGCTGATTGCACCTAAAGCACAAGCTTTGGGGACCCTTGGAAATAGCAACAGCTAGAGACTGGGGGTGCTGTGCTCTCTGTTCCTTGCTCTGACTTTTCAGTCCTCCTCCCGATCCCTGTTGTTAAATACCCCAAAGGCGATTTCCACTAATTGATTCTGGGAGTCTGGGGCCCTAGTTCCAATTTCTGCAGCTCCCATCTGATATCTGAGGAAGACTGACTGATAAAATGCATGCCGAGGACAGCAGTCCCCTCTGAGGAAGCTGGATCTAGGTTAGTATATTTCCTAATGGCTTCTATTAGGAACCCCTGAAATAAAGCAGGATTCTCGTCAGCTGCTTGGGTGATTTCTCTCAGCTTATCGTAATTCACCTGCTTTTTAATCCCCTTTTTCATACCCTCAACGAGGCAGGTTAGGAAATGATCCCTTTTGTTTCTATCCCCACTCCCCTCCTCATAGTTCCACCCGGGGTCTGCAACAGCACTGCTGTAGCCCTTGCCTGATATCTACCAGGGGAGGTGATGGCCAACTCGTCTCCACACTTCTGGGCCAGGTACCAGATCCTCTTTTTCTCTTCTATGGTACAAGTAGAAGAATGTTAACATTTCCCCAGGAAAGATCGTACTGGAGAGTAACAGCTCTAAACCCCTCAGTGAACTTAGTAGGATCCTCAGAATACCTGCCCAGTTTCTCCTTAATCTGGCAAAGATCCAACATGGAGAAAGGCACCTGCACTCTTAAGTGTTTCCCCTCTCTTCCCCCTCCTCCAGGGCTGGTTGCTTCCCTTAGGGGGCAAAGTTTAGAAGAGGTCCCTGACGCAGAGTTCCAAGCCACAGCTATGAGGTGATCAGACTCTGGGGGAGGGGTAGGAGGGTGGAAGCTTGGGGCCAGAGCAGCTGGAGGAGGAGGGGGAGGAGGAGAAGGAGGTGGCTTTGGAGGTGAATTAGGAACGGCCTGCGGAGGACCTCGAGACCGGGAAGACGTCCCCTGCACCTCCAAAGGAGTAGGAAGGAGAGAGTCATTCAGATAATCAGCTTCTTTCTCCAATCAGCTCTATTTCACAATAGACTTAGCCAGCAACATCCTGCAAGTTAACCGTGATTCAGGATTCTGGAAAAGGGCCATGAAGGCCTGGACATAAGGAATTTCCATCCATTTCTCTTGTTTCTTGCAAAACAAGTCCAATTCTCTAATAGTAGTGAAATTGATAGAAATATTAACTGGCCATGCCTCATGGTTGTCTAACTTATAGTGAGGCCAGACAGTATTACAAAAATGGACGAGCCTTTTCAACTTTAAGTCTTTTAAGCCAAATTTGTTCCTATTTCTCAGGAGATAGCCCAATGGAGAATCTCTAGGGATGGAAGAGAAAAGCTGACCCATTTTTGCCACAAGCCCGAACAACTTTGCAATTCTATAGCATAACCTTTCTAATCGTCTCAAGAAAGGTGTCAACAAAAGGCCCTCTTGGAAGAAGACAGTTCATCCAAACAAAAAAAACAGGATTTCGTCCCCACAGTGTCCTATGGGCGACTAATTTCCTCGACTAGAGTCCCCGAGTCTGTCAGCAGCTTAGGTTATAATCCCTGGGGAACCACAGATGCCCCTTGCTATAGAAGAAATTATGGTGGGCTTCTTACCTCAGTAACAAGACATCCCCGAACAGGGCCACCAAATGATGAGGTATGGATCGTGGCAGGAAAATGGGTTGGTCTCCTAGTTCTCCAGAACACCAAAGTTAGGGTGGGTTCACAGCTAGAAGCGCTACACAAAAGGCTATGATAAAAGGCACTTTATTAAAGAGAGAGACACCAAGATGTTCTCTTAGTGGGCAATGTCAAAGAATTGCCAAGAGACATTTTCTCAGAGCTTACTCTTATACAGAAACAAAACAATTTGGGTTTTGCATCCTAAAGGAACGTACTTGAGATAGGGTGTGGGAAAAGAGTCTTTCCCAGTGAATGTAGATTTTGCATCCAAAAGGTGCATAATGTGTGGGAACAGAGTCTTTCCCAGGGAGTGCAGATGTTCTTCTGGGGGAGGCTGTATTGTTCTCAATTTCATTCACATTTTTTTTTAAAGTTGATAGCACACTGCTTTTTCATTTTCCCAAAAGCTCTCAAATTCTCTATTCCTTTCGGTTTGTGCTCTTCTCATTCATACATATTAAACTTTCTCACTAACTTTTCTGTATATATCAGTTAAAGATCTTAATCTTTCCAAGGCAGCCTGATCTTTTCCAAACCAGCAACAAAGGCTGACTCCACAGCTCTCACTCAGCTTTGAATACAGAACACAAAATACAAAGCAGAGACACACACAGAAACCAATTTTAGAGACAGATTTAAGTTGGACATACTCATTTAGCCCCTGGAGCGCTCTCTCCATGCAGAGCAACAATATTTAATCATTTTCTGTGGAGGGAGACTTTTGGCTGAGCCTTCCCATTTTGAATATTTGACAAGACTTTTAAGTCTCCCACATCCCACCTCCAGCCCCAAAAAGCCTATCCTGCCCAGAGCACCCCTCCAGAGTCTGTAACCCTCGACTTAAGGGTCTTCCAGGTCACACTTATGCTTTGGCATCCTGTGCACAAAAGTTGCTTGACTGACCGCCATCCAATCCCAACCACTCGAATTTGTGTGGCTTTACTGACTTTTGTGTTGCCCTGAGTCCTTTCTCTTTGGGTTACTTGACCTCGGAAGCAGAAAGGATCCAGAAGTTCACAGGCTGCCTAAAGCAAGGCAGGGTGTGGTCCTGCTAACTCAGACTCCACCCACTTACCGGGTCATGTGATCCTGGATGAGCCCCATAAACTGTGTGGGACAAGACCATCAGCTCAAATAAATCAAATAAATCCAGGAGATTTCTCAAGGTAAAAGCAGAAAGGAATTTTATTATGATCTCATGAGAAAGGGCAGCTCTTTCCCCACAAGCAATTGGACAAGGAGAGACAGGGCCTAGTTAACAGACCAGGATTATATAGGGCCCTGGGTTAATACCTCCTATAGGCTGGGCTTTTGCCCTGATTAGTCAGATTCAATTCAAATGACCTCACATTATAAGTCATAAATGAGGAAAAACAACTTTTAACCCAACCACATCTTTAGGATTACTAAATTACCTTATATGGGAGTTTCGATGCCAAGATGGCCCCGACTTAGTCTCAAAAAGAAAAGGCCTATGTGGTCCCATTCTTTGTAAACCACCTGAACTCTGGAGAAAGAGACTTGGGCCTGGGGCACAGCCAACTTCGACCTTTACTCATTCTTAGAACACTGTCTCCATCTTGTGAGACAGCTTTCAAAGTTCACTTCATTCAATCTTTAGTCAAAGGTTTTCTCAACCCTGAGTCACCTTTCAAAGATGATTTGGCCTAAAGAAATTCAGTGGTAGCGGTATCTACTTTTTAGCATTTAAACAGCTTTCTACCAAAGCTTACCTAACTTCCTTTCTAGATGTATGTTTTTATTAGTCAATGTTGTATAATTGTAAACTAATGCCCTAAAATGATTTAAAAGATGAAAGAAATACTTCCTCTCATTAATATTTATTGCTTATAGAAAAAATTATTATTGTGATTGGCTCTTGGCAGGTATAGAAGAAACACTTAATTTCCCATAAACTTCCTTTTAAAGTTAACTACAAATTTATAACAGTCTACCCAATTTTAATCTATAGTTTATAATACCTTGCCTTTACTTAACAAAATAAACAAATTATAATGCCCTCAAATGATTATATTTATTTGAGATCTTTCCTTATAAATAAAATTTTTACTGTTAAAATTATTTTAAAAATAATTTCCATGTTTACTAGCTAAACTTGCACATTAGTATCTCTTTTGGTGAAAATAAAAAGGCCATAATTTTTGTAGTATTAAATGTTACCATACTATGCCATAAAACTTATAAATTTCATTGTTCTCAAGTTTTAGACTGGTTTAATTATAGAATTATATACTCTCTATATTCATTGATAAAATGAAAGGACATCTGAATATATAATAAATAAATAAATCTACTGCTTTCCACTAGTATATATTGAGATTACAGTGATATCATTGTGAATGTTTATGTGTCTAATCTTACATTTAACATTAATAAACTGCTTGTCTTATTTATCATTAAAAATAATCTGATTCTACACTTTAGGAAAGAGTTGTTTTTTTTTTTTTTTTCCAAAGACTTTAGTAAGATTTATCATTTCTGTTAACCAGTCCATGATTTTTTTTTTCTTTTTCTACTCCATATATACTAACTCCCACTGAAGAGAATAATAATATTATCCAGTACTTCACCAGAACCTAGAGGTACAAATTCATAGCCTTTGACCCAGAAATTTGACTTTTGCCATCACTAGTATTTTTTTTAAGGTGATGTCTGGAGAAATTATTTCGCATTCATACAGCAGGTGTATATGCTTTAGTTGTTGGGCCTAATCTGCAAATACAAAAGGAACAGATTTCTCATTAGCTAGATATCTTGTGAAATCCATTCAATAAACTGATTTTTCCCATCCACTAAGTAATAATCTTGAGAGAATTAATGATGCTCCCCCAAAATGAGTGGCTTATTTCCTTCTTATCCATAATCAAGCCTGCTTTCTTTAAAAAGAAAAAATTTACAAATATGTTTTCATATTTGTAACTCCTTTATTTCTGGATGTATTCTTCCCATTTCTTCTACTCAGTGAGCAACCATTTAAAACAAAGATTTAAAAGGAATGAGGGGGGAACAGTAATTCAGTAAAATCAACCAACACATCAAGCATGTCTAATAACATATGTAATATTCCATTCCTATCTCTTAGCTATTTTAATTCTACAGTGTTCAGTTTCAGTTCTTCTGTTCTATTTATATATGGATTATAGTCATTGCATGTAATATTTTTTCCTGGTTCTTCTTGCTTCATTTTATATCAGATCACATAAATCTTCCATGCTTCTGTGAATTTTTCATGTGTCTTTTCTTACAGCACAGTAACATTTCATTGCATTTATGTATCACAGTTTGTTCAGCTGGTTCTCAGTTGATTGGTATCTACTTTGTTTCCAGTTCTTTGCCACCACAAAAAGTGCTACTGTGAACGGTGGGTGTATGTTGAACAATTTTTCCTTTATACCATTATTTTTCAAACTTTTTATTTCCTATTTACAGTTTTCACAAATAAAAATACAATACTTCATAATTTTATCATAGTGCTATGAGTTTTGTTGTCCTCCATTATAATTTTTCACAGATTTCTTTCTCTTTTGTCAGTGTCATATCATAAATAAAAATTCTGCCTTCATTTAAATTTCCTGGCTTAATGAAATCTTTTTTAGCAGGCTTATGATCAGAAGAATATTAGGCGAAGAGTTTATGATGCCCTCAATGTGCTAATGGCAATGAACATAATTTCAAAGGAAAAAAAAGAAATAAAATGGATTGGGCTTCCTACAAATTCAGCCCAGGAATGTCAGAATTTAGAGGTAAGAGCAAGATTATTTATTTTTAAACCAAATCACTTTATATTTTCTTATTTAATTTGTGAAAGAATAATTTTCATCTAATTTTAAAATATATTTTTATTATCTATATTTTCTTTATACATTGTATTATTTTCACAATTATTTAGTATTTTATATTGAATTCTAAAAGCTATGTAAGAAAAACCAGTAGATAAGTATAATTGAAAGTATAGTTGGGCAATAAAGAATTATCAATTGATGAGACCAGCTCAAGGGCCTCATTGAGGAGAAAGTATGATATAGGACAGGCGAGAGCTTTATCAATGAACTCTATTTATTGATCTAAGAGTGAGGGTTCATATACTCAATATCAATATCAATAGCACCAGATATCTCTAAGTTAATTAGTTTATATTCCATGGTTACATTCTAGGTAGGCATTAACATTAAGGAAAAACTAATAGTACCTATCTGTTAATGGCAACACAATTATAAAATTGTCTAGTCTGTGATGTATGATTCCATATACAGGCATTCCTTGCCAAGGCCATCTTATGTTTATATTAGACATGCTACATGTCCACATAGAAGACGCCCAGATTGATTGCATACTTGTGTCAGCAGTACTTCTTGGTACCTATCAGGTCAGCTCATCCTATTCTCAACCTTAGTCATGAAAGAATGGTGAGCCTGCTGCAAATCAATCCACAGCTGACTAGAGAATATGTTAACCCCTGCGTAGCTTTTTAGCAGATCTGCATGTTGCTGGCCCTCTACAAATTGATTTGTTTTCATCAATTTTTTTATAGACAGTAGAGAAAATAAGCTATAACTTGTTGAATAAATAGTATTCATATATAAATAAAGAAAATAGCACCTCCTTTCTAAGTATGGATAAAATTACCTCACATTTGTAAAGGATTTTGCAAATCTTAAGTCAACATTATACTTATTAATTTACTACCATAAATTTTTAGTTTAAAAAATCAGTATTTAGAAATCAGTCACCTGACATTTATTAAGGACATATTCTAGTCACTATATTAGATGCCAAAAATAAAAATACAATACATGGACAAAACCCCTATTCACAAGAATGTTATAATTTTGATTGGGAAGAAAGCAGATATGTATAAACATATGTGGAAATTATAGAAAGAATAAATGCAGATGAATACAGAGTAGTTTAAGAGGTAGGGCCCTAGCAGTTGAGGTTCAGATAGAAGGGGAAGTTCATGTTGAACTGAATCTTGAAAGAAGAGAGAGTATTTTAGAAGACCATTTTGAAGGGACAAAAGAAATTCAAAGTAGCAAAATATTAAAAAAAAAATAATAATATGATCTGATAATTACTAATTTTGAGAATATTTTAAAGTATTTCCTATTTCTTATTAGCAGTATTTAAAAATTTAATGAATATCCAAAAAATGAAAATTTCCACATATAAAATAGAAAAGAAAAACAAAAGTTCTGTATAAAATTCAGCATGTTACTTTCAAAACTGTTCTACTTATCTGTTTCCTTCTGAACTTCCTTCTGTTCTGTGCATTTTAAGAGATGCTTTAGTGACCCTCTTTCTTTTCTTGAACCTACTTCCTTTTTAGTCTTAAGGGATAACATAGGTCTTGTCTGAATTTTTTGAAACCCATACCTATAAAAAGCTAAAATTATCCTGTAACACATTTAAAATATAAAACATCTATTTATTCTAGTTATGCCCTATTATTAAAGCAGAAGCTTAAGAAAATCCTTCCTGAATTAAACTTTGTCATGGCATGTTGGGATATTTTACTCTAATGACCATAAATATAGATAATTTGAGCGAATGATATAGCTGTTGAGGTAAAGATTGATTTCATGTTTCTCTCAGCTCATTTTCCCTAGCAAATCTAAAAATGTGTATTCAACCTTTCTGTATATAGGAACAAAGAATGACATGTACAAATTAAAAGAAGAGAATATTTGCTCTGAACTTTTCTTGATTTTGTAGCATATTTTTCTTTAAAACAAACAAAAAACCCCAGCTTCTTCATGAAGACCTTCCTTACCTGTTCTAAGACAAGTTTGAAAAGAGGATCTTGTCTGCAAATGGGGGGATTTGTCACATAGTATTGGTTCTTAGATTAAATGATAGAGACAGTTTCATCTTTATTACCAGTTTTGCTAATGGAGCTAATTTTTATGTCATTTTATTCAGCCATCATGCTATTGGACATGTTATACTCTACTAGCTACTAAAATTTTAGCAATACCTTTAAAGATTTATTGATGACAAGTACTATTCTGTCCTGCCTGCTCATGTGTTATCAAGAAAGAGAGTGATAGGCCATTATTAAAATGAATTGTTTATTAAAAGAAAGTTCTTGCTGTCACAGAAAAGGGGACAAGTAAGGAAGCTGAGGCACATGCTTATTCTTTAGTCTCTTTACATTGATGTTTTATGTATTCTATGTTTTAAAGATAGAGAAGCAACGGAGAATAGAGCGGATAAAGCAGAAGAGGGCTCAGCTACAGGAGCTTCTATTGCAGGTAC
Organism: Antechinus flavipes; assembly: GCF_016432865.1. Lineage (NCBI taxonomy): Eukaryota > Metazoa > Chordata > Mammalia > Dasyuromorphia > Dasyuridae > Antechinus > Antechinus flavipes. The sequence continues at coordinate 51,370,149 of NC_067400.1, forward strand.
ATAGGTGTGATATGTCCATTCTTATGTGTGTATGTGTGTTCTCTTTCCACTGACTTGCCTTACTCTGTAGAACACTCATAATTGTTACCTTACAGATGCATAGGGAATGGAGTTATGTTGAGCAGCAGTGGTCTCTCAGGGGCATTTCAACTCCACTCTGGCTTCAACCTGCTTTTGCCTCTTGGCCTCTGGAAATGATTCTCCTTCTTGAAATGTATCTTGCTTTTTTTTTTTTTTTTTAAAATAAAGCTTATTATTTTCAAAACATATGCATAGATAGTTTTCAACATTGACTCTTGCAAAACTTTGTTACAATTTTTTTCTCCCTTCTTTTCCCTCCTTCCCCTAAATAGCAAATAATCCAGTATATGTTAAACCTGTGCATTTTTTATATAAATATTTCTACAATTTTACACTGCACAAGAAAAATCAGATCAAAATTTTTTTTTAAAAATGAGAAAGAAAACAAAATGCATACTTGCTTTTTTCTTAAAGGAATCTGTTCACTCTATGAATGACTTATACAGAAATGTAAATGTTTTACCAATCCCTGCTGTCATTCTGGATATAAACCACTGTGAAGCTCCTTGATACTAGTTACAGTTTAAGACTCTGTACAGAGTCATAGAAGAGTTCCCTGACTCTGGCATAGAAGTATCAGAACTTAAAGTTCATTTCTGTTTAAGAAAAAGCAATTTAGCATTTAAATAAGGATCCTTGTACTTGTAATTGTTTTGGATCACCAATAGGTTTTGGATGCTTTTTGAACATAATAGAATCTTTGTATAAACCATGTGAGTTAGAGAGTCACCAGGAGGTTGGCCTGAGTAACCTTTTTTTGCTTTTGATTATTATAATTGGTGTAAAAAATGCACTTTGAACAGTACAATAATGCCATTTTTCTCTACAATCAGATAAACTTCAAAAAGAGCTTTAAGACTTCTCTTTCTCAGCAGAAATTCTTAGCCATTATTGGTTGCAAAAAATGTTAAAATGTAGAAAAATCTGTAAATCAGGCTTAAATTACTTGATTTAATCATTTATTTTTCTATATGATTAAAATATTCTTTATCTGTTTGATTTCTCCTTATAATTTACTGACTTTATCATAGTAATAATACCTTATTGTAGTCCTTTCAATTTTATAAAATACTTTTCTCACAATAAATCTGTGAGATAGAGAAGAATAAATATTATTGCTAAGTTTTTAAGATGAGAAAAGAGTCACAAATATTAAATGACTAGCCCATTGTCACACAAGGCTTGTACTTGGGTCTCTTGACTCCAGATCTGGTTCTCTTTCTACCACCCACTCAATTATCCTCACAAATGAAAGAAACAATCTTACTGAAAGCAGCTTTTTGTTTATTTTCTGCTTTTTAAAAATCTAATATGTATGGCATAGGTAAATGTAATTCTACAGGAATTTGATTAATATTTCAAATGATTCTCACTCATTTTACCTTCTTGGTTTTATGTCTGAAGAAAGAACATAACAAAAAGAGAAAAAGCAAAATAAAGGAATAGATAAAAATAGAAAACAGTTGAAGGGGAAAAGTCACATTTAGTTGTTACTAAATGGCTCATGTTACGATAATAAAACCTTAGTGAAGATCAGGATAAGTAATGAGTTTATGAATTAAATCTTATTCTAAAATCTTGGGAGATATTTCATTTGATCATTACTTAATTCACTTCAGTATTTATATTCTAGCAAGAGATAGATATATTCTTGCCTCTAATTTGTCTCTTCTTTCTCTTGGTACACATGATGTGCCAAGAGTTCTTAAGCTGCTGTCTTTCCCACTTCTCACCTTAATTTTCATTTTTTTTTCATTTCATTTCAGTTCTTATTAAGTCTTATATCTTATAGCCATTCATATATCTTAGCACAGTTATCTGTAATTTTTGTTTACCTTCTTATTGTCTCCAAATGCCTTCCATAGTACATCAAGGATTGGCTTTGGTATTGTCTTACTGGAAGTAACTCAAAACATTAAAATCACACTTGTCATTTCAAATCTATCACTCAAAATTGTTTAAAATTGACTATTTTTAACCTTATAACTTACCTTTAAGGTGCTATTTTAAGGATATGGCCTTGGTCAGGCTTTTGCTGATTTATGCTAAATAGAATGGATGGCAATTGGTCTTAGGAAAGATCTCTTGTCTTGTGCAATCTATCTATTAGATATTCTGCTACATTGGGCCAAATTGGAAAAAAGTTCCCATTGTTGCTTTTTCTTGTTTTTGTTTTTTTTTTTTTTTTATTTCCACTGCAATCGATAGACTAGTAATAATATAAAAGTCTAATTTATTTGGTATCCTACAGTTTACAAAGTATCTTTAACAAACCCATGATCTAGGTAGCACAGATATTCTTATTTCCACAAAATCTAAATCTAAATCATTCCAGTGAGATTAGGAGTGAGGAAGAGGATACAAGTCTGGTACCTGTGGCCGTGAGCAGCAGGGGAGAGGAAAATTAAATATACTTACTGGATTTTTGTTGTTGTTCTGAGAAAGATCATCAGAAGTGTGGGGATCAGCCACTGTCCTCACTTAAAAGGTGAGGTGATCTTAACCACCCTCATGATATGGTCATATCAAGAAACAACCCATAAGATGGTACTTTTTTTTTTTTTTTAACCCTCAGACTTCTGTTTCCCAACCATGTTTGGCTATTTTTGCTTGTAAATTTATGCATGTTCCAAATGGTACATGTAGTACACATTACAGCAAAATACATGTATATCATTAGACCAGTTCTTTTTATTAGATATGTCTATAACATGATACAACTAGCAAAGTACATAATATTGGGATCAGTCAACCAAAACTCTTTATGCAGTACAATATGCCAGCTAATATATATATATTAGTAAATGGTTGAAGACATTATATAATTATATAGCTTTTTTTGTACATGGTTATTTGCATGTTGTCTCCCATTTAGATTAAGAACTCATTGAGAGCATGAAGTCTTTTACCTTTTTTTGTATCTCATCATTTATTAAGGGTCTATCATATGCCCAGCACTATGATAAGCATTTTACAAATATTATCTCATTTGGTTTTCACAAAAACCTTGAAAGGTAAGTGCTATTATTATCCCCATTTCACAATGATAGAAGTTAAGTACTTGTCCAGGGTCGTCATAAAGCTAGGAAGTGTCTGAGGACGAATTTGAACTCAATTCTTTCTGACTCCAGACCCAGTGCTCTGTCTTCCATGGCATCTAGCTTAGCATAGTAGCTGACATGTAATAGGTGCTATATTAAGTGTTTAATGACTGTTTAACTTAATGTTATTAAGTTTTCAAAAGAATTTAGATTTTGTGACCTCCTTTTAAAATCACAATGTGACTAAAACAATTTTTAGAATTCATTTTTCCTCGTGGAAATATGGACACTGAGTTATTCTTCTCTAATAAATTCTTCTTGTAAGTTGTTCTTGTTAGAAGTATATCAGTGTAGGTATCTTAAAGAACTGATGATCTAAATTAACTGTCTGATTTTAAGTATATTCTAAATCACATGAAGTTAATCACATTTCTTGACTGTCATTCTTACTTTGTATAGCAAATAGCTTTTAAAAATCTAGTACAAAGGAATCGACAGAATGAACAGCAGAACCAGGGCCCGCCAGCTCTGAACTCTACAATACAGCTACCTTTTATAATTGTCAATACAAGCAAAAGAACTGTCATAGACTGCAGCATCTCAAGTGACAAGTAAGTGTGAATAAAAGGGTAGTGGGTTTCATTTGGGGAAGCCGGTGCATATTCAGATTGTGTTGGAGCCTCATGCCCACTGATGACACAGGACATTGCCCACAGCAGTGATGGCAGGTTGCATCATACTGCTGCTTATGCAGCCTCCTCTAGTTCTCCATCTTTATCATGGGATACAAGATGAGCATTTAGAAAATCACATCGTTTTCTGTCCTTGATAGCTAAAGGGAACCAATGACATCATGATGTTTGTGTTTGATTATGGCTTTGTCACAGGGTGACCTCAGGATGAGCCCAAAAGGGCACCAGTAGCCTGTTAGAACATTTGGGCGGGAGCCCCCTCTGGGCTGCAGCGCTTCTGCTCTCTTGGAGAGCACAGCCCTCTTGGGTATGGGCATGCCAGGCTGGACAGGCGCGTGCTGGCTTCTCCACCATCAACAGCAGCACTCTTCTTGAGCGAGCCCTTCTGACCTCTGGGGAGCGTGTGCCTTGTGCCAGGAAAGCTCCCCACAAACTCCATTCCATAAAATGGACTTTCAGGTCGGCCTTTGGGCTCTGGAGGTGCCCTCTCTGCCAAAGAATTTGAATGCTGGCAGTTCAGCTTGCGAGAGTGTCCAGCACAAATCACATAGTAAATAGAGGAGAGGCTTTGATTGTGTTGTGATAGAAACGTGTCTTTATACTACTTTATGTCTCTATCGAGACTCGTAGTAGACTGCCACTTCTGTGAAGCCGCAGAAGGATTGAGCAGCCAGGAAAGTGTGAGAAGGCTCCAGGAGGACCTCATAGGCCAAGCACATGAGAAAGACAGGTTTGCTGGTCATCCACCCAGGTCAGACCATCCTGGGATCATTGTGCTTATCTCAGGCATCACGTTTTAGGAAGGAGATCAAAATGAACAGGTGCAAAAAATTAGTAGGCTGGTGAGAAATCTTGAGAAACATGCTGGGTGAAGACTAAAACTGTTGCGGTGATTATCCTGGAGAGGAGAATGAAGGGGCCTGGTAGCTGGCTTCAGAGACTTGAAAGGCCTGTCTTTTGAAAAGAGCATTAAATTTGTTGTGTTTGGCCCCAGAAAGCAGAAGTAGGAGCAGTGGTAACAAATCTCAGCTCAAAGTGGGGAAAAACTCCTTAGCGATTAAAATGAACCAGAAAAGAAATGGTCTGCCTGCCCAGGAAGGCTATGGGCTCCTGTCATAAGCACTCTCCTAGGGACATTTGTATTTAGTGATGTTATAGCTGATTTTCCTTATCAGTCCTAATCAGGTCTGTGTTTAATCTTTTCCGGTCTCTGATTGTTTGATACTATTAAGACATGTATATTTTATACTTTCATATTAAGTGAATGCAGTTCTATTGCATGAAAATCATTGATTGTGAAGATGGGAGGTAGATTATCCCTGAAGATAAAAAATTTTTTGTTTTTGTTTTTTCTTTTCCTACTAGCTATCAACAAATGCCTAAAACATAGGAGGCATTTAACAAATGCTTGTCTAATTGTATTTGATTGAATCTGATAGACTACTGTTCTAATTTTTAAAATCTCAGTTCATTTTCCCTGGTGTCAGTATAATGTAAATCACTGGTATTCCAGCCTGTGGCCTAAGGGTCATTTTGGACACAGCAAAAATGTCCATGGGCCTTACCATTCTTTCTTCTTGTTACTTTTCTTTTTTTTTTTTTTTTCCACTTAAGAGATTTATTTATTTATTTATTTATTTATTTGATTTTATTTTATTTAATAATAACTTTGTATTGACAGAATCCATGCCAGGATAATTTTTACACGACATTATCCCTTGCAATCACTTATGTTTCGTTTTTTCCCTTCCCTCCCTCCTCCCCCCCCCAAGATGGCAAGCAGTCCTATATATGTTAAATATGTTGCAGTATATCCTAGATACAATACATATTTGCAGAACCGAACAGTTCTCCCGCTGCACAGGGAGAATTGGATTCAGAAGGTAAAAATAACTCGGGAAGAAAATCAAAAATGCAAATAGTTCACATTCATTTCCCAGTATTCCTTCTTTGGGTGTAGCTGTTTCTGTCCATCATTTCTCCAATGAAACTCAGTTAAGTCTCTTTGTCAGAGAAATCCACTTCCATCAGAATACATCCTCATACAATATCGTTATAGAAGTGTATAATGATCTCCTGGTTCTGGTCATCTCACTTAGCATCAGTCCATGTAGGTCTCTCCAAGCCTCTCTGTATTCATCCTGCTGGTCATTCCTTACAGAGCAATAATATTCCATAACATTCATATACCACAATTTATCCAGCCATTCTCCAATTGATGGGCATCCATTCATTTTCCAGTTTCTAGCCACTACAAACAGGGCTGCTACAAACATTTTGGCACATACAGGTCCCCTTCCCTTTTTTAGTATCTCTTTGGGGTATAAGCCCAATAGAAACACTGCTGCATCAAAGGGTATGCACAGTTTGATAACTTTTTGGGCATAATTCCAGATCGCTCTCCAGAATGGCTGGATTCGTTCACAACTCCACCAACAATGCATCAGTGTCCCCGTTTTCCCGCATCCCCTCCAACATTCATCATTATTTTTTCCTGTCATCTTAGCCAATCTGACAGGTGTGTAGTGATATCTCAGAGTTGTCTTTCTTGTTACTTTTCTTAATCCTTGGATTTCCTTGACCTCTGCTGTGTTCTTATTCTTTGTGCCAGATACCTGGAATAGAATTTCTAAAAAGAGAAGAACCTTAAGGGCATCAGTAACAAAATAATTACTTGATATATTGCCTGAGAATATATTGTAGTATATTCTGGTATTTGATTACTAGAGTTTATACTGTAGTATTTAAATCCCCCCAAATTTATGTGAGTACATACATTACTTCTATATCATATTCATTGATATGATCTTTGGAAATATGCTAAATCTAGGAGAAACCACATACATAGAATCTTCTTCCTTGAATCTTGATTGTTCAAGATTAACCTTTTTAGAATCAATTTAGTAAAAATGACAGAAATGGAATCATTACAATTTACACAGTTTTGTCTCGCTATAAAGCAGTGCTAAAATGCTTAGCAAGTTTCCTTTAGGATCTTTCTATTGAATTATCAAGCTGGATTCTTTCCAGTCACCCTGGTGTTTTTGCACATTTCAAATTAACCTTGTTTTTATTTCTCACATGGTTATATGTGATATGGTTTGAGAAGTTTCACATTAAGCTAAAGCACATATGCAGGTTGAGGACTTTTGTTCTGTGTATGTTGATTTCCTGAAGTTGCAGGGCTTATAAGAGTCAGTATACAATTCTGTCCCTAATATGGACATACTTTAAATGGCATTTCACATACTTGGAAAAATTAAAATGATCTATTAGAAATTATCCTCTCTTCAGTAAGTCAAGAAAACCATTGTTGTGTTTTGAAAGATATTAGCATTCTACTTACCACTGATAGATAATATCTATATCACTGACAGATAATATCTATATCTCTGACAGATAATATCTATATCTGTACATTATGCCCTATAAAATGTTTCATTTGTTGCTCTTTGTAGTGTATTTGAGAATGAAGGAGATGTCAGAAACTTTGAAAACTATGGACCTAAGAAAATTTTAGACTTTATTTTACCTTCTCTACAGTTATCAAGATTTTCATACATATTAGTAGCCTTTTAAGAATGACTCTTCAGAGTTTGGAACAATGTTCAGAAAGCTCTTAAAGCTTGTTAATATAACATAAGCCTCAAAACTATGTCATTCAATTACATTAGTGGCTGCTTTTTTTTTACCCAATATGTTTTCCCCTAAATTAGCAAGAAAGCATTTTCAGTGATAATAAGTATAGAAAGTATGCACTGTTAAATTTTTATATTGTTCTACTCTCCATTTGTTTTTTTTTTATTTTGTTTTTGTCTTTCTTCCAAAATATTTACCTCATATTATTTGAACACAACAGTTTATGCTAATTTTTCCCAATCGGCATTTATTTGACTCCTATGATTGGAAGTGTCATCTAAATGTGTGATTATGTTATAATAAATGTTTATGTTCAGGTCACCTGCTATGTGCCAACCACTATTAATGTCCTTTGAAAATAGATTGTACTCAGGACTTTTGATGATGCCTACAGAATTAATCTTTGCTGGAGATTTTCTATATTAAGGTTGTGGTTGTCCAAGTTACCTCTGTTGGTGGTAATGATGTTTGGAGAGTGTGGTCTCTTACACACAAAGAACTAAAATGATTCAATGCCTTCATTCAAGCCTTTTTACAAAAACTGTCCTGCTCATCATCTGTGCCCCAAAGAGAGAACAAAGAAAAATAGCCTGTGCGTGCACATGATAATACTATTAATTATAAGAACTAAGAAAAATATTGACCCAAAAGTAGATAATCGGCTAACTTGTGAAGGAGTACATAAGTAGAAGAATTGATTTATAGATATTTGATATGTTCCTATTTATGGGGCACTCAACACTTGGCTTTTGAAAACAAAAAGCACAAAGTACCCAAAAAAGTGTTTAATTAGTTAAAGAACAACTCACACTAGATTAAATTGAAAAATAAAAGAGCAAAATTATTACCACTGTTCTCACTATTTTTATTTTTTATTTTTGTAATAGAGTATAGCCTTTACAAATGATTATATATACTGGGTTTGGAATAAGTAAAACCCAAGCATAATTCAGCCTTATGAGTTTTTTAAAAAACAAAAGCTTATTAAGTTTTTATGCTTAATGAGCACATGCTTTACTATTTTTTCTTACAGGAAAGTTGTTTTATATGGAGAACTGAATCATTTGTGCCCCTCAGAGGTGTTGGTTTCATGAACATCACTTGAATGACTCTTACAACTGAGAATTTTAACAGAATTGTTTCTATTCTCAAAAATTTATATTTCTTTTGCTTTGTATAATGTACACAATGAAAATAAATCTCATACATAAAAAAATCTGAAGTAAACCTTTTCTCTGATACAGGTTCGAGTATCTTTTTAATTTTGACAATACTTTTGAGATCCATGATGATATAGAAGTATTGAAACGGATGGGAATGTCTTTTGGCCTGGAAACAGGCAAATGTTCACTCGAGGACTTGAGAGTTGCTAAATCATTGGTGCCAAAGGCTTTAGAAGGATATATCACCGGTAAGATGTTTTAGAATAATTTTCCCTAAGAATACTAAAATTCAGTAACTTTTCCAAGCCTTTTCAATTTTCTGTCATTCCCAGTTGCCATTTAAACAATAGCCATTTAAGTAAGAGTTCCCTAAAGAATAATAAAAAGAAAATAAAGCATAGGATTTCTGCATGAGAACAGATTTTTAAAATCTTGAATATGAATAAATGAATGCCTGAGGGAGACAAGCATCAGAGTTTATAAAATTGGAAAACATAAGTAGAAAGAAGATAAGTACAACTCACTTTGTTGTTCATACTTCTAAAGCTGATAAGTTGACAGAGACTTAAATTCAGGGATATGATACTCAAAGGAATGATCTTTTAATGTGTGGAAGTTTTCCTAACCAACAGATTTCTTTGAAGTAAACGACTTTAGGAGTAAAAGGTCTGGTTTTCTACAAAAGCCTGTCTCTTTTCATGTTAATTTTTTTTTTTTTTAATTTTTTTGCTAAGTCAGTTGGAGTTAAGGATCACGCAGCTAGGAAGTGTTAAGTGTCTGAGATCAGATTTGAACTTAGGTCCTCCTGACTTCAGGGCTAGTGCTGTATCCACTGCGCCACCTAGCTGCCCCTTCATGTTAATTTTTTAAAACTTTTATTTCTTTTTAAATTTTTCAATATTTTTTATTTTTCTTTTGTAGATGTAAAGATGGTTTTTCACATTCATTTTTATAAGACTTTATGTTTTAAAATTTTCTCCCTCTCTTCCTTACCTCCCTTCTCTCTAAGACAGCAAGCAATCTGATATAGATTAAATACGTGCAATTCTTTAAAAATGTCTTGAAAAGCAGTAGTTATTCCTGAAATTATTTTCTTACAATTTCGCTGATTTAGGATTTGACTAATTTGGAATGTGTGATAACTCCTCAGCCTGGCCAAATTTGCTATGATAAATAATTTGATAAACTGAGTGATAGTGATAGTAATGTGATAGAATGACTATTTAGTCTATTTAAGAGAAAAAACCTTTAATGTAGTACTAATTTTTAATATGAACTAACACTACAAGGTTTTTAAAGCAATTTACTTACTTAAAAAAAAGAAGTTTGGTCCTGAAAATCTTTTTCTAAGGCACATGCTCTGATTTTACATTTTACATACTTTGCATTTTTTAGACAAGGAAACAAAAGCTGACTTACTCAGGTTCACACAGCTTGAAAGATTCTGAGATGGGATTCAAATGTTCCTCTTCCTGATTGTCTGTCCACTCCATCATGCTGCCTCCTCATATTCTAACAATGTACATTAGTCTACAGTGTGCTGATTACCAATGATTTTATTAGTTTCTTCATTATGAAGAGTGGCAATGGCCTTTTTATAGAATCACTTTAGGCCGAGTTTGTGTTCATTCTCATAGGTCCTAGAAGATTAGGCAGGAAGGCCCTGTTGTTTTGACTTGATCCTTACCTCATCTACTGGCTGGGATGTGATATGGCCTTTTAGTGCCTTTTTTTTTTTTTTAAATTCATGCTGTTTCAGTTCTAAAGGAACATAAATAATTATTTTGTAGTTTATACAAATAAGATTCCTTTTTGATTTTTAAAAGGAACAGATTTGTCATAGAATAGTGCATTAATGAACACTGGCACAAATCATTCAGCTTTATGATTTACTGATTGCATTGCTAATATTTCAAAACAAAAGTGCAATTAAGATTTAGTTATATATTTAAGTATGGTCATAAAACCATAGATTTAGAGCTGCAAGGGGTCAAGGTGTAGCAAACGGAGGGGGAAGCAATGGGCTACATTTTCTATATTAGAACACAACGAATTGTCTATTGAAACAAAGATATGAAGGAGAGACTGAAGGCTCTCAGAGACCACTGAATCCAAGCCCATGATTGTACAAAGGAAGGAAGTGAGACATGAGGAGGTTAGGTTACTTGCCCAGGATTACACAGAAAGTATCAGAGGCAAGATTCAAACACATCTATTCTTGGCTTCAAGCCCAGCACAAGTAATAACTTTTTTGACTGAAAGTTACCATAAATCTCAGGATAAGCTTGGGAGTTGTGGCTTCAGTTTGTCTGCCTTGTTCAGACTTGTTTTTATTTAACATACCAAAAGTCAACTCTTCTGATACTATAAGTCTTATGCAGCTGTCTGATTTATTTTATGAGAAAATGAGGTTGAAATTAGTGTAATCATCTTGTTTAACTATCCACCTGGAAGAAACATCTACTTGGTCAAACAAGAACAACAGTAAGAAAAGCTTGCATCCTAATTATATACACAATAATAGGCTATAGATCTCATTGTCCTTTGTATAATAATTGAAGCAAGCTTGAACAGACAAAATCAAAGAACCTCCTATCTTGACATAAAATTTTTAGAATAAACTTCTGATTTGTCTTTTAGTTTACATCAGAGAATGCCCTTTTCTATTTGGTGAAGAGGAAACAATTCTAAAAGGAAAAGATGCTATCATTTTTACCAGTTTTCTCAGACAGTTTTTCTTTTATCTTAATCATGTCTTCCTCCAGTCAAGAGCAGTCTCTAGAAGAGACTTCCAAGAATGATTATCATGATCAGAAGTGATGCTTTTGGGGCAGCTAGGTGGCACAGTGGATAGAGCACTAGCTCTGAAGTCAGGAGACCTGAGTTCAATTTGACCTCAGACACTTAACACTTCCTAGTTATGTGACCTGGGCAAGTCACTTAACCCCAATTGCTTCAGCCAAAAAAAAAAAAAAGGAAGTAGTGCTTTTGAAGCCCTGAGCTCAAACCACTTTTATTGTAATGTCTCCCCCAACCATGTACGTGTTGATGTATTCCTATTAAAGGGGCACAGCAAAGAAACTAATAAAGTTTCTCATTAATAGTCTACAGTTCTATAATGCTTCAAGGCTTTCAAAACTGCTCAGAGCCATTTGAGCTTGGTTAGGGGTATTATTATCACTACTTTATAAAAGAAGGATTGAAATAAGGATGTGATGACATTTTAAATAATTAAATTTCTCAAGGACACGCAATGTATTATTGGATTTGAAAATACAGCTTTCGATTTCATGTCCAATGTTTCTCTACATTGTTTGGCTATACCACTTTTTATTAACAAGATGAATGAAAGCACCTTTGGCATCTTTTCTAGCATTTTAATAGGATGTTTAAGCACAGACTGTATTGTGATCGATTGTCTAGGTAGTCAGCATCTCTAAAGTACTCTGTATCTTTTCGCTTTTTAAAACACAAAGGCTGGTTTGGGCTTTATTTTTAAAATACAAACCAGATCCAAAAAGAACTGTTAATAGTAATATCACTATCTTCTAAGCCCCCAATGGCCTTTACAATGCTTCAAAATGATCAATGATTATTCACATTAGTGCAATATTCATTTTAATTTGAGGATAACTTAAAAATTCTAAAATTGGCATTTATCACCTTTCTTTTTTCTAAATTAGAGTTCTGCTTTAATTTGTAAAGTTTAATTTTTCATACCTAAAGCTTGACTTTGCAGATTAACTAAATTATATCTATAATCAGCAAAGATATCTGAGAACAATACCATTTGATAATAGTTCCCATCCAAACAAAATAATCAGCTGTTTCAAGAATATTCACATTCAGTAACGAAATGAAACTGATATTTACAGCTTTTTTATTGTCATGTGTAGAAGACATTTAATGTCACAAGTAACAGTTTCCCAGATGGATATCTAAGGCTATTATACCAAATTTTATTGAGAAAATTTCTTTGTACATATAAATAAACTTGATGTTGCACAAATTTGTGAATATAAGTCTTTGGCCATTTAAATTCTTTAATGTCACTAGCCAGTCCCTAATTGGAGTAGCAGAAATTCTTGAATTGCTGTAGAAAATAACTTAAGGTTATCCCAAACAGTGACTTCAAAAGTCTTTGTTTCCTCCCCTTTTTTAAAAAACATTTTTTGAAACCCTCAAAGGAGAGTTGTTTTTTCCCCACATACCATTTATATTTATCTATTATATATAAATCCACTTGCCCAGGAATTTCATTGTATTTCCTAAATTATGTCCTTTAACAATGACTTAGTTTTATAAATTAGGGGAAGATGTTCAGTCCCTTTGGGCCTCAATTTTCTATCTCATCAAAATGGAAGTAAGTATCAGGCAGAACTAGATTATCTCTGAGGTCCTTTGTGATTTGAACATAATATGATTCTCTACTTATTGTCAGAAAAATATTATTTTTTTATAATTATGAGCATTTTAATAACATTTTTGAGTATCATCAGAAATATTTTCTTTCTCTCAAATTTTTTTGCATTTACTGTTGTATTTTTCAGTAGACTGTAAGTATCTTGAGGGCCGGGACCATTTAATTTTTATATTTATTCCTAGGACAAAGAAGGAACTTATAAATGCTTCCAGACTTTATTGAATAAATATTTTCATAGAACATATAGTGTTGTGGAGGAGTGAGAAATTAATTTTCAGTCCCAGAGTTCCATATGTCTCCTATCCTTTTTGTTAAAACTTTTTTTCTTTTTAGTGTGACACTCTGATTTCATTTTCATTTCATATTTGCCAATGTGATGACAGCTGTTCTGCAATTGACTGTTTTAGAGTGTTGCCCAGGGAACTGAAGAGGTTTTATGCCCATTACATTTTATAAGGAGAACTTTGAATTCTGGTTTTCTTTATTCTAAGGCTTTTTCCCCACTGTCTCACACTGCCTGTTTTTACTTCAGAAGATTTTGGTTTTCTTTTATTACTTTTAAGTTTAAGGACTATCATTTATTTTTGTCTTTCTACCAACTCCTGGATTTGCCTATTGACAAACCATATCTCTTTGAGGTTTTTCAGGGAAGGAAAAAAAAAAAAAGAAATCTTTCTCACATTTAGAATTTTAATTTGCCTTTTTCCTCATACATTTTTTAAAGGTGCTAAAGAAAACGAGAGAGACTTTCTCAGAGAAATGATAGGTAGATTTAAGAGAACCTCTTAACTTCAGTTAAAATCAGTTTTATCTATTTACTTTTCCAACCATTCTTAGGACTGTAACAGTATCAGCCTTATTTATACCACATATACTTCCTATTTTTTGCGTTTTTTAGATATGTCTACAGGACCTTCATGGTTGAATCAGGGGCTTCTTTTGAATTCAACCCAATCAGTTCCAAATTTAGATCTGACCAGTGGTTCCAATTTATCACAATCAAGGTAAGCTTCCAAAATATTCATATAAAATCTCTATAAAGTATACACAGAACAGAAAGAGCCAAGTCGTTTGTGGAGAGAGAGCAACAGGTCTATATTATAACTTTTAAAAAGTTTATATTTAGAAACTCACTAAAAGATTTATCTATGGTCTTGTATGAGCCAAATTTGCATTTTTTCATTTGTCTATTTTATCAGTCAAAGCTTAAATATTCTACCTGGAAATTAATGCATGTGTGTATTCTTTTAATTATTTAATAGTGTAAACCAAGGGTTTTGTTTGGATGCTGAAGTGGCCTTAGCAACTGGGCACTTCCTTGCCCCAAGCAGTCAGCAATCCAGCAGCGCGACATCCCACTATTCTGAGTCCCGAGGCGAGACCCCCTGTTCTTTCAATGATGAGGATGAAGATGAAGATGATGAGGATCCCTCATCCCCAGAATAAAGACAGTAGAAAAGCTAAATTTTACAAAATGCTGCTCGTGTGTGTTTTTAGTGTGAGCTCTTATTCTTGATGTGATTGCTTCAGCTCTTGCCTTTGTTTGCACTGTGTATTCAGTGACAGAAACACAACTAAAGACATCAAAATTCAGATGAAGTTTAACATAGTACGAATGAAGACTCGGGCCATACAAAGCACTAGGACATAGCGCAAACAAAGTATCTTTGCCTCTATGAATGAGGTAAAGAAATCCCTGAAGACCTTGCAAAGTGAATGAAATTCAGCTACCTTCTGAAATGTGGGACCATTGTCTTCTCCCACCCCCATATCATCCTTCTCAGCACTGAGAGTGCAACAAGGAAGATTCCTTAGCCAAAATACTTCTCATGCTTATATTGTTTGGCTGTGCTATTGTTAAATGGTGAGATGAATATTTACAGTTATGCTTTTTGTACTGTATGGATGAGGTACCTAGAATGTTTGTTCAACTGACTCTAGAAATTGAAGTCTTAAAATAGTATTGAGTGATGACTTCTTGAAGTAGGAAAGCCTGTTTAATGATATGTGTCACTTACCAGCCACTTTAGATATTTGTCAAAGAGGTAGGAAGAACAGCTCAATAATTTTACTTCAATGATATTTCAGATATAATTTATCACATTCAAAAACTGGAATCAGGATAGTTAGCCAATGCAAGCAAAAGAATTTATTAGGGCTATTTATGGAAGACAAAAGAAGTCTAATAGCATTTCCATGTATATATTTGCTAGCACTGCCTTTTGCCAGTGCCTACAACGTTGGAATTTTACAGGGAAGGAAACTGTAGAAATAGCTTTAATCAAACTATTAGCCAATGCAATTCAGGCAGGTTGTTTTTTTTTTTTTTTTTTTTATTATTATTTAAATAGAATAGAATAACAGCTCAAGTTTTGAAATGCTTGCTTATATTTCATTTGACAGTATTGTCCTGTCAAAAATTTGTGAAACTGAAAGCAATTGACTTCAGTTTTGTCATAAAAGAAAATATCTGAAAAATGCTAATCAGTAAGCCCACCTGCACTTTTATTACATTACATTTCATTATTCCTATTGACCTCTTAATTACATTAGACCTTTTAATGAGTACGTTGCATCTCTCATGAACTGGCCCATATTTTGGTTTCATAGAAACTTCATAGAATATTAAGTGCTTCCAAATTATTGGATTTAGAATGGGTAGAGTGTTTCATAGCCAAAGATGCTGTTAGGAATACTACACTATTGAATTCTGTTGTTGTTTAAAAGGAAGAGTTCAAGGGGGAGAGAATCTTTAAGTCACAAATGTAAAAAATTTCTCATTGTGGTATTAAAGCTAAGAGTAAGGAAAAGGGAGAAGGCCAAAAATCAAAGCAAAATTCCACCCATGTGCCTAGGAATCTCTTAGCTCTGCCCTCTTTCTACTCTCATTCAAATCAAATCTGAACTCCAGGAAAACAGTCAATGTAAACCATTTGAAAGTCTCTATATGTCTTAAAACATCAGAAAAACAATAGATTTACTAGTATCTTAGCAGTTTGGAGAACTCATATGAAACTATGCACAAGATTCTTAACCTGACATTTAATAGACACAATGTGATACCATTTTAAGGTGGAGAAATAACCAAAGCTTCTGCATTGTGGTATAACATGTGGCTATCCAAAATATTAAAAATAAAAGTAAACCCTATACTATTCAAAACAAGAAATATAAAATACAAATATGAAAATTAATTTGAGGGCTGTAAATACCCTCAATTTGAAGAGGACGGACAATAAAAGGAGAAATTACTTTTAAATGTTAATTTTGTGGGAGGCAAAGGAATGAGCGATTTGAATATTGTCTTTTACTGGGGACTTAATACACATGGCTTACTCTGGTATCTGTCCTCCTAGAAAAGTTACTGATCTCATAGTTATAAATTGGATACTTCATAGGATATTTTTTAAGTTATAAGAGGGTGGGGGGAGGGGTCAATGTTTTGTAGTGCAGTGAACACCTAGAATGGCCTCAGATCTTTAGTAAGGCTCAGAAACTCTGCAAACAAGGACTAAGATCCTTGATCCACTTGAGGGAATGTTCTGTCAAAATTATGTAATTACTATAAGTTTAGGTAGTTTAGGGATCAGGAAGATAACATGATGATGTCTTAGTCCTAGTTTCTTGAATAGAGAAATCATCTTGGCATGGATTTGGGAAGAGACGTTCCAGGCAGGCTAACAGAAAATGGCCATAAAGCTAGCAGACTTCAAAAAGCTCCCCTCCCTTCCCCCCAAAAAAATATGGGACAAGTCTGCCCTGCATATTTCTGTGACTAAGAAATTTGGAGTGAGGGTGATGGGGTGAGTGAAACCCAGGGACAGAAAACTGCCTTTTGACTGTGAGGTGGAATAAACTCACTTCAAACAGCTTCCAAATATTTAGACTGCATGAACACGACCCCTCCCATCCCTACCCCCCGAATCCCACCCCTCTGAACTCTCCAAGAAAAGCCTGAGGGAAAAGTATGGTACTTCCAGAACCTACAAATGATTTTTCACAGTTGTGTAATTTTCAGATTTCATTCTTGTTCTCCCTTTCTCCACTGGACCTGTTGCCTCCTCCTTTCCATCTCTGCTTCCAAAGTTTGGGCTTGAACGAGACCGCTTTAGTTTCCACCACAAAGACTTAAAAGCCACTGTGTTCACAGTTGGTCTCCACAAGGCCCAGGTTCCTTATCTTTAGATCTGTTGCACAATTATCAGAGTTTTTAAAAGTAAAGCACGTGGTCAAATATGAAACCTCCATGTGTTTCCAGAATTATTCTTTCACCCATCTTTGAACATCCTGTTGAACTGGTAACTCGGAGATCTTGCAAATTCTGGCAGCCAGCTAAAGTCTTTTAAAAAATCTTTAGATTCTTTTGAGCCAGAAGATGTCTTAGGAGCCTATAATAACCTGCTCACATTTCTGTTAAGGTAGCTGAGGCAGAGGGACTTGCCCCAGATCACACAGCTGGTCAATGGCAGAGAGGGGAGCTGGCCCTCGCAGGTCGCTCTTAAATCATGTCACCAAGATGAGAAGAGGCCAAGTGGGGATGTTTGTTGGAATGCCGTTGTTACTTAACTCCTCAGATGCCAAATGAGTGGAAGAAGAGGCATATGAGAGCTGGATCATCTTTCTATTTAGGCTGTTGTGTGTGAAGGGAAGCTCTTGGCCCCTTTCAGAAAGTGCCCAGTAGTGGGGTCCTTTGGCTCTAAAGGAGCCTTCCCTGTAGTTTGTCACATTTACCTGTTGATAGTAGAGGGCAGCCCTCTCACGTACACCACAACCAAGGGCTTCTTTCTCTGTGATTACTCTGCTCTCAGTCTGATGAGAGCTCAGCATCGTTGTGGAGGAAGCTTTAAAAATTGCAGAGCAATTTGCACAGAAAAAAACTTCTAAAGAAAACAAAAATCTTCGCACATTTATCTCCCTCATCCCCCATCACCACCAAATGTCCTGAAAAAGGCCATGGTGGGCACTGAAGTCAGATTTACTTACACTTGTTTCCCCTAAGTCTGAGCCTGTCTCTCCCTTCAAAGTCATGTTATGTCCTGGTGCTCACAAGCTACTTCAGGAAGCATTAAGGTGGATGGCCTTTGTTGCCATGGTTGAGTAGAACACATAGGAGTAAGGAATGATATCCGAGCACATTGTTCTGGCCTCATAAGATAGAGTCAGAAGGGACCTGAAAGGTTATATATCCAGCTGTTTCATTTGCTACATGAGAAAGCGGGCTCAGAAAAGTGGTCAGGAGCAGAGACCAGATTTGAACTTGGGCCTTGCGTCTTTACATCATTCCTTGCCTGGCTCTGTGCTGTTAGAAATGTGCCCCCTTTTCCCTCTGCTCTTGAGAACACACTTTCCCTAGATAATTTCATAAGTAAGTAATGGCTATGTTCACTTGCTTCCTTCTGTTTTATTCTAGAGTTTTCTCACCAGAAGAGGTTTGCTTACCCTATTAGGAAAATAAAGCAGTGACTCTACTTCAGGGTGCACTGGGGAAATGTTATTAGCACCCTCTGTGTTCACAGCTCTGTATTCACAGACAACTCATTCAAGTATTTCTTGAACAAATTTATCAATGTAGACATAATCCAATATACCTTGAGCTCTCCCTCCTTAATGAATAAATGTGAGCTGAAAAAGACCTTAGAAACCTTCCAGTTCAATATCTTCATTTGGCAAAGGAGAAAATAACTCTGGAGAACAGTGACTGCCCAGACAATGTAACATGGCGGTAAATTGCCAAAGATCCTGGTAGTAAATTATCTGACTACTCGACCTGGGGACTTGGAGCTGTCAAGTAATGATCCTGGGAAGTAATTGTGGCCAGAATTGTGGTTGGCATGGGTGTGGCATCTGCTTCTAAATGAGTTGCTGTAACTAGATTAAAACTTTCTTTTTTCATTAATATTCCAAAAAGTGTGGGAGAGTTTAACTAGGATGAATATTACACATTCAAAAACAAGTCAGGAGGTTGGCACTCTCTCCAGAAGCAGACTCTGGGTGACCTGAAAATTAGAACTATAAACACCAAATGAATTTGGAGAGAATTCACTGTAAAGTGTTTTGAACTTAAACTATGATTGGGTTACTAAAGTTCTGTTATGACCACTTCTTCAGAAGCACTTTTGTTATATAAAATATATACCTTTCATAGTCAGTTGGTTCTCACCAAAGAAAAACTTTGGCATTGTGGACTAATATAAAAGACCTTAAAAATTATTTATGGCAATAAACACAGATTGAGATGAAATTAGATTTATTTGAAAATCCAAACTCCAAATAGTTCCATAAAATCTGCTACCTAAAGGGCCCTTCAAATTCCAAAATTATAATGTATTTCAGGCATATACCTACGTATATATTTGTATAATTTCTCAGGCATTACCATAACCATTTTAAAATTAGATATCCTTAGAAAGCTTTAATAGATTGTTTAAAACAGACTAGTAGTTGCGGCATCTATAAACCAAGAAATATTTCGATATGTTTGAGTCCTAATCAGTAAACTGCTCAGTAGTAATTTGTTTTCTCCCAGATGGAACTGTAGAAAGTGACATCAAAAGGAAGAATTTCCATAAAGTGTGTATCATTCCATTATCCAGTTGCAATATTTTGATGCAAAGACAGCCTACTTGAACTTGTATAGGAACTTGCTTTGTCAGAAATGGGGAGAAATCATAAAGATGAGTTACCTAAAGTAGCTTTCCACATTGAACTCTTTGAATGTATTGAAGGATCCCATCAGAGACCCATGTGGTTAGTTAAATTTTATGTAAAACCTGAAGTGCCGGGCCTGAAAAGAAACATTACTATTCATTTACCTTGTACCTCTTCAGTATAAGCCACTATAAGAATACAGCCATGAATCCCATGGTCTCTGCCTTGAGAAACTTAAGAGAAAAAAAAAGAGTCAAGGTTATGACAGTCAGAACGCATATAATCAAAATTCCACCGAAACTCAGGAAGCTTACATCCAACCCCAAGATGATGGCACAAAGTGGGAAGCCAAATATTTCTGCTTAGTTTTCATTGAAACTAAACAGCAACATTAGTTTTCCAAAAGTCACAATTTTGCCTTCTTAATATGTACTTTTCCTTACAACATGTTTGAGAAGAAAAAGATGGGTCAGGAGAACAAGATAGCACGGTGCCTTCTATTTGCAGAGCTCTGCAGTCTATAACCATGATGTTCCTCATACAAGCCCTGGGAACCAGGCCAAATAGCTATATTCTCCCCAAAATTGGGACTCAGAGTAACTTGACCAGAGTCACACACAGCTAGTAAGTGACCAGTCTAGTACTTAAGACCAGGTCTTCCGATTCTCCTCAGTATTTCCTCACCAGACCCCTTATCCCACCCAACTTCCAAAAAAATTAGAGTGCTTTGTCAAAAAATTATTAGCCATTTCTGGGAAATGCTATTTTACATTTGCTATATGTATTCATAGTATAATTTCTTATGCAAATCCATACCAAGAGGCCTGTAGAATTCATACCACTAGTGCATTTCTGATTAATAGACTTTTCACCCTTTGGTTGATGAGCTGATGAAGAGATGAAAGGCAACCAAAATAGAGTGAGAGGTAAAAAGAACTAACAAGTTCTGAGCCCCCTGTGGACCAAGATGGTGCTTTATTGTGTTTCCCTGAGCACCCTTAGGAGTTTGCTGGTAGACACTCCCATCACAAGGACACCAACAGCTTCCTTTTTAGGGCTTCCTGTTAGAACACCTGCAAGAGCATCGTGACAAATATGGAAATATGTTTAAAAGGATTTTTATAACTATATTATAACATTTATAACCTGTATCAGATTGCTTGCTCTCTTGGGTAAAGGTGGGAGGTAAGGGAAGGAGGGAGAAAACTTTGGAACACAAAATCTTACAAAAATGTGTGTTGAAAACTATCTTTACATGTATTTGGAAAAATAAAATGCTATTGAGGGAAAAAAAATAAAATCATGCAAGTAAGGAGGCACTTATCACACAAGGGTTACTCCATAGGTCTCCCTCATATTTGTCCTTTCCATTGAAAGGCAATGCGATGGATCCCCATTTCCAAGTAGTTTGAGAGACCTTACAGATTTCTTCTACACAGCACAATTCAGGAGTCTGGCGTAGTTCATTTGAGTCGCCACCCTCTTCGCAACGGCATTGCTACCTGTTACTGCCATAGCACAACACCCTTCTCCCAGACTACAAGTAGCTTTTAAAATGCACCATTTACCAGGATCATTTACCTGTTGACATTGTCCTGGATGCTTAGTCCCCTAAAAGGAACGTGCCAAGTCCACCGGGACGTGTCGGGCGCCAGTGGCAAATGGCGCCATTGCACTCCATCACAAATGAGGTCAAGGTTTCAGGAGTGTTTTTGTTGCTCATAACTGCTGTTTATGGTCTGGAATCAAAGCCTGCCAAAATACTCCCTTGAGACTTTCCAGTTCAAATTTTCCCATTAGTGCTTGACAGGTATAACCCTTATGCCAGCTCTAAAAAGTAAAATCATCAACTGTTGTAGCCAGCCACCCAGAAAGCCTGAGTGGCTTCCAGCAAATTTGTAATGCTACGCATTCCCTCATAT
Source organism: Antechinus flavipes (assembly GCF_016432865.1). NCBI lineage: Eukaryota > Metazoa > Chordata > Mammalia > Dasyuromorphia > Dasyuridae > Antechinus > Antechinus flavipes. Next base: position 51,391,758 of record NC_067400.1, read on the forward strand.
ATCTTGTTTTTAGCTGCAACAAAACAGTTTGCTTTTGTTCCCCTCCCCATCTTTCAAAATGCTGTTAAGAAATTAATGGTGTCTAAGGACTTATGATTTGACATTTAATTTCTATAAAAAATGTAATGTTAGGATTTACCATCACAGAGGACAGGTCCGTTAGAAATTGTATATGGTATTCCACTATCTGCTTTAAACCATTTTAAATATGAGTAAAAAATCCAAGTTTTGCTTTCCTAATGGGGTATCAATTAGGGCATCTGAACTAATATGAAATATTACTTTGTAGTATTACAAACTTTGTAAATAAATACCCATTATTTTTTTATGGAAAATTTTATAGAAGAGGCTATTTCTGTACATGCAACTAACCCCATGTTTTCTGAAAGTGCTGCAAGGGGAGAGCAAACTTACGTCCTATAGGACCGTGCCTTGCACAGGGTTGGCACTCGAGAACACATTTGGTGACTAGTGCAAAAATTGGAATATGGTTTCTCCAGTGATTGAAAGTTAATGGAGAAAGGACTACATCATAATGTTCTATGACCTGAAGAAAAAAAATGTATTGTAGAAAAATAAATGATTTTAAGCAATTTGGTTTTGTAATTATTTGAAAGGCGATGTAATACATTTCAAGATAACTTTTTAAAAATAATATTGGAAATGATGATGGCTCATTCTCATTTCTTACTGGGAGAGATTGTTAATTTTCCTTTCTACCAAAACAGAACTGATGGAAGCAAGATCATGGGAAGGGTGGGCCTTTTTCCAATCAATCAATATTCATCCAAATAAAATCAAGAAACAGTTTCCCTTTCCTTTTATATTTTTAGTGAAGGGCAAGAGTTTTTAACACCAAGGTCATGAATATATATATATATTCATAAAATACGTTTATATATATATACATAAAATACGTTTGTTATATGTGATATAATACATAATATAAAGCTGCATTTCAGCATAATTGAATTCTTTTGTAATCCTATTTATGCATTTTAAAATAAGAAAAGGTCTATAAGTTTTACCAGATTTTCAACTCAATCCATGGCACAAAAAAATTTTTGAACTCCTTGACTTGATCTCTAAGGTCCCTTCTTCCCCAAATTTTAATTCCAAGTGAAAATGTCCATGCCAGGATGGTGTTTCAACCTTCCTTTTATTTAGTGAAATACTGTTTTTTGAGACTTGAAGTTTCAAATCTTCATCTTTAGCAGTAATGATTAATCCTAACAGTGTCCACCAAGAGTACATTGCACACACTCAACTTTGAAATAGATTCATATACATCTTTTATTTTTGCAACAGTGACAACTGAACTACTGCTGTGGAAAAAAAAGTTTAAAAAATTGCATATATTAAATCTGTATCAGATTACTTGGGGAGGAAGGAGGTAAGGGAGGAAAGGAGAAAAATTTGGAACACTTTAAAGTCTTCTAAAATAAATGTTGAATACTGCCTTGTATTTGGAAACAAAATGCTATTGAAATTTTAAAAAAATAATTAACCAAAAGTAACCTGGAGTAACCAGACTTGGAAAGGTATACCAGATTCTACCATAGCAGTCCCTAACTCTCTCCTTCTCTTCAAGAACCAAAACCAAAAGCTTTTGGCAATAATAATCATCCTGCTTTGAAATTATGAGGACATTGCTATAAGTTCATCCTTTCTCTTACACCATCTGCTATTTAGTAGAACTATCCTAGAACTCTATTCTAGACTGAGAAAAGGAAGTAGTTCCATGAATAGTTTTAAATTTTATTTCTTTTTAAGTTTTTCTCAAGTGTTTTATGCCTTGCATTTTTTTGATAGACAATTTAAGAATTAAGCAATAAAAATGAGGAAATTTGTCTTCACATCAGCTGGAAAATAACATTGAAAATAATAGTGACAGATGAGTTTTGTGTCAGCTCTAATAAAAGAGATATTTTAAACCCAAGTTTACAGGTTTAGTCTCAGAAGTTAAGTGATGACATAATGATTTAACATAACCAGTAAAAGCCAAGGATTGGTTGCAAGCCCAAGATTCCTTGATAAGATTCAACTCTCTATCTTCCATTCCTCTCATTTTAGAACTAGTTCATGCTGAATAGGAACTAATGAAAACAATCCACTGTTTTTAGCTTATGCACCAGAAGAATGGTTAATAGTTCATTGGCTTCTGGCTCAAAGATTCCAGTTTGAGGATTTTAAGCCAGAAGCATATAACCCTTCTGATAGAAAGATACTGGGAGGTAAAGCGGACATAAACTCTAGATTATCCAATGTCATACCATCTTCAAATCACACAAACACACACAAATCATTCCATAATCTAGGCTTTAATGTAAAATTATGTCATTCCTATACATGCCTCTGGTCTAAACAAGAGCATTGTTGAGGCTGGCTTGCTTTCCCCCCTTTGGTCATGTATCTGACCTTCACACTAATTGCACCTGGCATTTTCTGATCCTCCTTTCAGGGCCAATTTCTATTAGATTCTTCCTTAAAATACTCTATCTTCCACTTTTGTTAACTCTCCTGCTCTGTTGTCCCTTTGTACTGTCTTGTTTCATTCCCTGTTTCCATCTGCCTGTATCGTGTTCCTAGTTTCCTTGTTCTTAGTGTTATTTCTTCCATTTCTTTTCTTCTTTATGAGAGAACTTTCTGATCTTTTTATTAAAAGACTAATTCTTGGATAATGAAGTGTCTGTTAGTCTCAATCACACACTCAGGGTGATCCAGTCCCATTAAAATAATCTCACTGAGTATGGGATAGCATTAGTCATCAACATCTGCTACCTGTATCCAGGAGGTTTTATATGAGTTACAGGAACAGCTTCCATTGTGGGATGTGTCTGGGCAATTAATTCATCCACCTCTTTTGTCTTCTCCTGAAGTATGTTGACCTCTATTGCCCCGGAATTCTTGGGGTCTGCTCACTTTGGGCCCAAATCCAAGGTCAATTACTTCTCAAAGCTTGAATCCATTTGAGGATCATATTGTGTTCATACATGTAGGCACCCTGTGGCCTTTCATTTATCCTGGAACTTCTGGATTTCTTCCTAAGGTAATACATTTGAAATATTCATCACCAGAAGAATGGTGTTCCGGTTCAACTGATAGATTGCCTCCATCTTTTTGAACAAGAGAAACGTTGATGTCATTAGGAAAGAAGATGCAAGAAATTGTACCTGCCATCTGAAAGCTATTTTAACTAATTATTCTTGCTAATGAGATGCTAACCTCCTTTATTTCTACCAATTGTCATCAGTGCCCCTCAGCAAAAACCAAGTTATCCAAGTTTAGGGGAAAAGCTTTGACTTCTTTAAAACATATTTCTTATTTATTCCAAACTTTAACACCAAATAAAATGAGCATTTTGATATGCATAGTAAAACAGGAAAATGAGATTATTCATGAAACATTAAGTCTGTTAGGGACAGCCTGCTTTTCCTCTTAAGCATATAAAAAATTCAGCATGTCACTTTCAGTGCCCTGCTTGTCTGTGCTTCCTTCTGAACTTTCTTCAGTTTTCTTCCATGCATTTTTAAAATATTCCCATGACCTTTTTATCTTTTTTTTTTTTTTGGTTACCCTATCCCTACTGAAAAAAGATAAACAAAACCTTATAACAAATATGTATTTTTAAATAAAGCAGATACCCACATTGATTTTGACTGGAAAAAGTATATGTGTGTGTGTATGTGTGTGTCTTCTGCATTTTGGAATATTGTTTCTAAGTATTTTGATCATTGTGTTGATTAGAATCATTCCAAGTTGTTATTCTTCAGAATAAATAACCCTTTGTTCTAATATCATGGCTTCCTAACACATCTTCTCGAGTCTATGACATAGATCTTTTCTTATCTTTCCCCTTTACAACAATTGCCATATAGGTCATCCTCCCAGCCTCCACTGTGCCTAACCATGTTACCCCTCTACTTAATAAATTCCCTATTTCCTCTAGTATCAAATATAAAATCTTTTTGGCTCTAAAGTCCATCGTAACCTTTACCCTTCTTAGACTTATTCTCTTCCCTTTCCTCTACTCACCCTACAATCTACTGGTATTGACCTTGTTCTCCCACAAGACAGTCCATCTCTAGTATCTGTCCATTTTTGTGGTGCCCCATGCCTGGAACTCCCTCCCTTTTCATCTCTACCCCCTGACTTTCCTGCCGTCTCAGTTGAAGTCCCACCATCTCAAGAAACCTTTCCCAGTCCTCCTTAATCTCAGTACCTTCCCTTTAATACTGCCTCCAATTTATGCTCCATATACCTTGTTGGTATATGTTTGTCCCCTTGTTTCCCCCCATTAGATTGTGAGAGCAGGAAATGTTTTTTGCCTTTCTTTGGATTCCATTGCTTAGCATAGTCCCTGGCACACAGTAGGCACTTAATAAATGCTTGTTGACTGAATTTTGACATTTGCTCAGTTCAGACTCTTTCCCCAGAGATTCAGGGCTCTTTCTGCCCTTGCACCAGCTTTCTCTTCCAGCCTTTTGTCTGCCACTGCCTTCCAAACATGTCCTACATTCTCATATCTTCACGCTGTTCCCTAACTTCATAAGGCATTCCCTCTTTCTCCCTCTTCCTACCTGCTAAGCTTCGACCTATCCTTTCAAACTAAATTTTAGTGCTCCCTTCTCTTAGGAGATTTCCTTGATCCCCAAGGTTGCTAATGATCTCTCCCTTGGACCTCACGTAGAACTTTATTTTGCCTCTTTTTTACCTGCTGGTGGATCATACACGGGTGCTTAAACTTCCACTCATGACCCTTTTCACCTGAAAAATATTTAATGTCCCTAGGTACACAGGTATATAAAATAAGCATACAAATCAAACATTACTGATAACAAATTACAGTTTCATTCCACATATGAGACTCCACATGAGGTTATGAGCCCCAGTTTAAGGAGCTGGGTCATACACCCAGGTGAATTATGGCTGCTGGATTAATTCACCATGGGGCTGGATCCAACAGCAGGTCCTGCTCTATCCATCTCTTCCGGGATTTCTGGTGATTTTTCCAACCTTTCAAAGCCCACAGGGTCCTAACCTGACCCGTTCTAGCTCTGATATTCACCATCTAAAATCGGGAAGGTACAACCAATCAGAACCAGAAAACCAGCCCCACCATGGACGTAGCCACATGGTGGCCAGGTGAGGAAACAGCTCCCCCATCTGGCAGCTCCCCAAATTTCTATCTCACATTCATTTCTCTTCTTCCACTGGAATAACACCCTCCGTTCTGGCTCAGCAACCATTTGAGAGCCTTTTCATCTCAATGCAGTGAGTCAATAGGAAACTTAAAATTAAGTTATTCATTTAAAATATCAAAATTAAATTTAATCAAATTAAATTAAATCAAAATTAAAATTATTAATAAAATATCTGCTCATGTTCTGATTCAGAAAGAGGTTGCCCACTCTATATTTTTCAAAGGGGGCTCATCAGGCCTCCAAAAAGACCAGGCAGGCCATACAAACATGCATCTCACAGTTCAAATCAGATCCGAACCACCTTTATCTTACATCTCCTCCTGCCCCCAATACACACACACATACATGTGTGTATACATGTACATATGGAACAAACAAAGGACTTTTTGTTTCCAGATATACTACTGCTGTGCAAGTCTTACGAGCTGGGCCAGCTCCCCATTGCATGGCTGTAATGAGTCATGGTTCCCTTCCAAACTGGCCTATATTTATCTAAACTTTGCTATATTTGCCCAAAGTTTGTCTCTCTACATGGTAGGTATTTAATACATTTTTTGAATGAAAAGTTCTGTGCTCTCCTCAGGCAATTACTTAGGCAGCGAATGCTTGTTAACCGATTCCAACGCTGGCCCTAGATCTTTTCAAAGAAATTCATCGCTAACGTGTGTTGACTATGACAGGTATGGCTTTGAACTCCCTTTTTGGGATGGGCCTGAAAATCTGTCCATGCAGAGCTCCAGGGAGTTGGGACACGCTCGCAAGGGAAACCAAGCGCGTCAGAGGCAGGAGGCTGCTCCCCTCCCCCAGCACACCCTCTGCAGTCCCACCCTGTACTCTGGCTGTTTCCGAAGCCCCTCCTGGTAGCCTCGAGCAGTCCCGGAGTCCCAGCCAAAATGTTCCCTCTGCAGCCTGAGAACATGGGTCGTGACATGTTGCTGTGTGACTCAGGAGCGTGCACAGCACTCTTACCTGGGGATACCCAAGGGGCTGCACCTGAGGAAACGCAGTCTCCAGGAGGGTTTGGCTCCTGGGCCCCTGGTGAAGGCACCAGATTCTACACTGACATTTGCTAGGTCCGGCCTTGGAAGCCTCTCAGAAATTATAGTTTGGGGCTCATTTTATTCCCACACTAAGTAGTCGTGGGGAAAATCTTAGAATATAGCTCAAATACAAATTCATTTAGATTTCCATGGATTTGGGTAAAAAGGGTCCTCAGCTCCCTTACAAGCAGCCATCTAGCCGTTCAAATCAGATCCAGGAAGCCTTTCTCTCACATCCCCTACTGCTCCCAATACATGTGTATGTGGAGAGAGAGACAGAGAAACAGAGAGAAAAAGAGAGAAGCACAGAGAGAAACAGAGACAGAGAGAGACAGAGAGACCGAGAGAGAAAGAGAGACAGAGACAGAGATAGACTGAGACAGAGACAGAGACAGACAGAGACAGAGAGACAGAGACACAGAGAGAGACAGAGAGAGAAAGAGAGACAGAGAGACAGAGACAGAGAGAGAAAGAAAGAGAGACAGAGAGACAGAGAGAGAGAGAGAGAGAGAGAGAGCGCAAATAAAGGACTTGTAATTTCTGGAAGATTTCTATAATTCTTCTAGTCTTGTGAATCCCAGTTTTTCTCTAGATCTATTTACAGTCCTTCAGCATCATAATGATACCCTATACATAATGATACTCTTCAGAAGATAAATGACTTTGCTAGAAGAATGGCAGCCCTTTCCATTCTGTTGCATCCCACTTTCTCCAGAAGGATGCATACAATTGTAGAGCCACTGTGGAATTTTCTGTAAAGGCTTGAATTACCCTTAAAAGGAAATTAATTTGGGATTGCCAAATTCCTTTCCTATCATACCTGCAATGCTGAAACGACTCCAGAATAGGAGAGAGTAAAAGCTCCGTCCTTTCTGATCCTCCAACTGCAGGGACATGCACATGACCCTTTTCTCCCCAAGAGATTGAGAACCTCTGCTTCCTCTAAAAGCACCTTGAAACTTGGGATCCAGAAATTTTTGATCCAGAAACTTTCCTTCCAGTCCATGGAAGGTGTGTGTCTATCTTTAGTGGCTGCAGGGGACAATGCAGACATTCATACCTCCTTAAGGACGTGCTGTCCAAGTCCTAAGCCAGGCTCACCTCCCTTTAAGCCCTTCATAAATTGGTCAACAACTTACCGATTGTCCCCTTATATAAATAAAATATAAATGGAACAGAGTAATGAAAAAACCAAAACAGCCGGAAGCTGTACAAGACAGAAAAACCCAAGCTAGGAGAAATGCCTCTTTGTATGGGTTTTGGGCTTTGGTTTTCTTCCATTGACTACTAGGACATAGTAAACCTAATAATAATTTTCCCCAGACACTTAACTTGATTAAGCATTATGTTACCCGTTAACTAACATAAGGATTATAGAATTTATAGCCAAAAGAAAGCAAAATACCATGTAGCCCAAAGGTCTTCAAAGGATGACCTGAGGCACAAAGTTTTTGTTATGGTGTGTCTGTGAATTAAATAACATTTATATTTGCTATCTATTAAGTGCCCACTTTGTGCCAGGAACTGTGCCTAAGCACTGGGGATACACAAAGGCAAAAGCCTGGCCCCTGCCCTCAAGGAGCTTACAATTTATTGTCGGGGTGGGGGGGGGGAGGGGAGGGACGGACATCATGCAAATATCAAAACAAAGCTATATACAAACAGAGCTAGCTACCAGTTGGATGAATAGGAAATCAATAATCAAGGGAAGGTGCAGGAATTAAGAGGGATTGGGGAAGGCTTCCTGTAGAAGGCAGAATTTTAGTTGGAACTTAAGGGAAGCCAGGAAATGTAGAGCTAGCCTGAGTTTCCCTACTGTCCCTTCATTCCTTCATTCCTCCTGGCAAATAATAATACTAATGGAGTGGGAGTGAGGGGTAGGGGATATGGTGGGAGAAACTTAAGAACTACTGATCTGTCTAATTCTTTCTTGAAGCAAGGAGGAAACATGACATGCTCAAGATCATACAGGTAATAAGTAGTTTTTCCATTTTTCCATCCATTTCCAACAAAGGACTCTAGTTCTCCTCAACTGAAAAAGCTAATTTAGAAGCAGAAGGAAACTCTCCGGGATGTTCCTCTAAATTCTTTGTCGTTCAGCTCCGTCTAACTCTTCGTGACCCTATTTGAGGTTTTCTTGGCAAAGATACTGGAATGGTTCATTATTTTCTTCTCTAGTTCATTTTACAGATAAGGAAACTGAGGCAAACATAGTTAAGTGACTTGCCCAGGGTGACCTAACTAGTAAGTGTCTGAGGCCATATTTTAACTCAGGAAGATGAGTCTTCCTGCCTTCAGCTCCATCCCCTGGGTCATCTAGCTTCCTCTTCCCCCAAATGTATCTGCAGATAAGTAGACATAGAAGCAGACAATGAAACAGCATTTTCCCCAACTTCTCTCAACCCAAATCTGGGCCAAGTCAGCCCTTCCTTTTGGCATCAGCTCTGGAAAAGAACTTTGTTGAGCAAGTTAGCCTCAGAGCAGAAGATGTGGGGATGCTATTTTACCAGCCTCAGTGAACAACCTTTTCCAGGAGACCAGCATCCTTCATTTATTAGACAATAGTTAATTATAAACAAGCTTCATCTCTCGTTTCAACAGGTCCTGGCAAGTTACTGTGTGTAGTTGAATATAGCAGGACAGCACTTCTTTGATAGGATTCTGGTATTCTCAAATGCAGATATCTGCCAGCTTTTCTCAGAGTTCAGAGCTTGGGCAGTTAGACAGGAAATAGCCCAAAGTTCTCTCTTTAACTCCAAAGAGACCCCGCTGGACACTGAAAGTGCTTTTGGTAGCACTCTAAGTTCTTGAATCCCCCAAAAGTAAAATGCACTTGGGGCTGCAACAGAGACAAGCCTCCAAAAACTTTGAGAGTTCCCACCAGAAAATTATGCTTTAGGAACTCCCACAATCCTGGCCACCTGGGCTTCTGCCATTGCCGCTCCAAAATTCTGTCACCATTTTAGGTTTTTTCCCCTTTCTTTTTCTTAATTTTTGGAGGGCTTTGGAACAGACTTTACAAGTACCAAGGTCAACAAGAGCCTAGCAGAACTTGGTACAATTGTTTCAGATAAATGAAAATACTAGACCCGACCAGCTGTGGGAGGCAGGAACCTTCACATGGAACTGTTGAAAATTATGCCTGAGAATTGGGGCAGCTAGGTGGGTCCAGGTCCTGGAGTCAGAAGGACCTGAGTTCAAATTCAACCTCAGACACATACTGTATGACCTAAGCAATTGACTTAACCTCTATTTGCCTCGGTTTCCTCATCTGCAAAACGGGGATAACACCTACCTCACAGGTCTATTATGGGGATAATTTGTAAAGCACTTGGTAAAGCATCTGGCCCATAGTGGGAACACAATAAATGCTCGTTTCTTTCCCTGCCTTTCCTCAGTAGAGCCAAGAGGTGCCTGGGTCTGAGAGGAGACCTTTATCTGCACCCTCCGCTCCTAGCACGGGGGAGATGCTGGTGGAGCGGTACATATTTGGGCTCGGCCGCTTTTTAGTGGTTTGTTACTATGTTTGCTTGGCTCTGCTGTTTTGATGCTACGGCACTCCCTAAGTCTGCATATATCCATCACGCGGTCCTCATGTTCCACTCACTCATACGCCCCTTTTTGTCCAGGAATTCCCTAGTCAACCGGCGCCCCCCGGGATTTGTGCTCCATGTCAGAGTTACATGGGAGTAATGTGGAGCGGGCGCGGGGCTGCCTTAGAACTGGCTTGGGAGAGGCCCGGAGCTCTGGAGCACTCCCGGGAGCCACAGGACAAAACCAATTCTCCAAACATCATTTGTCGCTACGGTGTCCGGGACACCTTGCTGGGCTCTGGGGATAGAAAAATAAAAAAGTATCCCCGCCCTCGGAGAGGGCTACAACATATCGGGCAGGAGACCAAGAAGAGATACATCAAAGGAAGAGCCGAAGGAGTGTGTAAGTGCGCTAGGAGCTGTGAGGAGCTTGCAGGAGAGTGGGGAGGAGGCCGCAAGGAAGATAAGCTGAACCATCCAGGCCGTGGGGAAAGCACGTGGCAGGAGAGAGCCACGGGAGCCTCCTCCATAGGAAGGAAGAGCCGGTGCAAGGAGCACCTGCTGGGGACCTTAGGGGATGAGGCTCTAGGAGCCTCTGGGAGAAGGTTATTCGTGGGCAGATCTCATTACTCAGTCAGTCAAGGGACATTTATTAAATAGCTATTTATGCAAGGTACTGTGAGAAGAGCTGAGGCTACAAAGAAGGGTCCTCTGTTCCCAAGGAACCTTGTTTGGCTTGTAAATAAGGCTTTTATTTCCTGAGTCCTGTAAACCCTGTGCTTATAGGAAGACCCGGTGGTGATGCAAAATGGTGACTTGAAATTCTCAGATTGTTGGGGTTAGTGACTCAAGTAGTCATAGTACTGGCCACCAGTAAGTTCTGCCAGAAAACATCAGAAAGTTCAGATTGGGAAAAAAAAATGTTATACATATAATGAGATGTGGAAAGACTTAGCTGGAAGATAAGACTTCTGAACAGCAGCAAATTTATAAAAATTTGCAAGTAAAAAGCTTTAATAATAATGAGACTTATAAAAGGCTTTCTTTACAATAAACTCAGGAGCAAAAAACATACTGGTCCATTGTCTTTAAGGTTTAAAAAGCTCGGAGTGTATATTCTCTCATCTGAGCCTCTCCTAACTCTTTAAGAGCAAATATCTCCATCGTAGAGATAATAATGGCTCACACAGATAATCACTTTCAGAGACTGTATTCAAAAGCATGGGGTCATTTTGCTTCTTCTCAGAAAGGAGAATTGAGGAGGGATGCAGATCTGCCCGGGATCTCCAGAAAACTATGCCATTCAAGCATCTGAGTGAGGAAGTACCCACATCCTTCTCAGAAAGAGCTGGACAGGGACATGATGCTACAGGACCAAGGAATCCAACCTGCCTGGATCAGGAGCTGTAGTTGCCATGCCAGTTGGAGCAAGGGAAATCTCTTGGCTGAAGGAGAGTTCTGGAGTTTTAGAGACCAAGTAAAGCATCATTACGATCATTTTTTCAGCAAAAAGCATATTGCCTAATGTAAGAATGAAATTCCAGGAGGTAGATGGGGTATTAAAGAAATAAAAGTTGAATTAGCCACTATAAGAAATGAGACAAAGATAGGCTTCCTTTATGATTAAATTAATTTTCAGTAAGTGTGTGCTTGGATTGAAATCCTATGAGCCATAAATTTGTAAGACATTCATTACCACAGCTATTCTCCAGAATGAATTCTATAATATATATTCTCAAAAAAGATCTTCATAATTTCACTACATTCATAGTTATTTCCTGTAAGAATTTCTTGATGTTGAATAAGCAAAGCAAAAGCCTACCATCAGGTTTTTTTTATTATTTTTTTTCTCCAGTTTGAATTATCCAGTGTTTTATAAGAGATTCTCCTTTTCTAGAGGAAGGCATGACAACATTTACCATATTTATATGGCTTTATTCCAAATTGAATTTTTGATGTTTGCTGAATCCTATGCTCCATGCCTTTTAACATTCATTACTTATTTTATTTTTTTCTAATTACATGTAAAGAAAATTTTCAACATTAATTTTTTTGGAAAAATTTTGAGTTCCAAATTTTTCTCCTTCCCTCCCTTCCCCTTCCAAGATGGCAAGCCATCTGATATAGGATATACAATTTATTACTTTTTAAAAGATTTTCTCCACGACAACTTCCCTGATTTTGAGAAAGAGCTGAGTTCTCTACAAGATACTGTATAACTAAGTATACATATGTTGGATTTAACATATATTTTAATATATTTAACATGTATGGACTACCTGCCATCTAGGGGCAGGGATGGGAGGAAGGAAGGGAAAATTTGAAACAGAAGGTTTTGCAAGGGTCAATGTTGAAAAATTACCCATGCATATGTTTTGTAAGTAAAAAGCTTTAATAATAAAAAGAGTTGAGCTCTACTTGACAACCCCTCATATTAATTACATTCCTAAGCTTTCTCTTCTAAATAAATTTGCTGCTGTTCAGAAGTCTTAACTTCCAGCTAAGTCTTTCCACATTCTCATTATATGTATAACATTTTTTTTTCCCCAATATGAACTCTCTGATGTTCAACAAGGTATGTTTTCTGGCAGAACATCTTGCTACATTCATTACATTTATAAGATTTCTCTTTAATATGAATGATATTTTACAAGCTATGTTTTCTGGCAGATAGTCTGCCCACATTCATTATATTCAAAGGATCTCTCTCCAGTATAAATTGTCCAATGTTGAGTAAGGTTTCTCTTTTAGAGGAAGACTTCCCCACATCCACTACATTTATGGGTTTTTTTCCCTACATAAATTTTCTGATGTTCAAGAAGGTATATTTTCTGGACAAAGACCTTTTCATATTCATTATCTTTAATATAGTTTTTCTCCCGTTCATATTCCACAATTTAAAATAAGATCTAAATTATATTTGAAGCATTTAATATCACAATATACTTACAAACTATTTTAAAACACCTTCTACCAAATTTCTTTAGGTTTGAATGTTGTCGGTATCTCTATGATTATCACATTAATGGCTATCCTTTCTAACTGATACTCTACATTGTAAGGAAAGAACTGGTTCTAGACAGAAAACTCCCTCATATTTGCAATTCCTCTAATTTCACGGGAGTTTTTCTTTTGATGATTTTTACCAGCTGTGAATGATTCTCCTTATTGTTTTGCCTCTTTACTGACATGGCACCACATTCCCAGAATTTCCTAGACTTAAAGAAAGACCCTCCCTCCATATCCTATATCCCCTCCTCCCCCCCCTTTTTTTTTTTGGAAGTAATTCTGACACAGAAAGACCTTTCTTGGCAGCTAATTCCTTCGTTTCAGTTCAAGCATCCTAAACTAGGTAAGGGTTTCTTATCTGTCAATTAAAGATTCTTTCCCATTCTAAATTCATTAACTCAGAGATATATGTGTACATAGATATGGTCCCCGCCCTGTGTCCTTGATCCTTTGCCAGCACTCTCCCTCAATCTAATTCCTTATTACGGTAGTCCTATTTCTCATGAATTAGCAGTCATTCTCAATCCTAGCTCCTTAAAGGTTGCCAGCTGTCTGTGAAGTACTCCAGTTCCCTAGTGTTTAAAAAACCAGTCTACCCTCTATTATATTATGCAAATTCACACCCATCCTGCTATCAGCCCACATATATTTTTCCACTCATTGCCAAACTTCTTAAAGGAACTGTATATGCTAAATACTTCTGGTTCCTCATCATTCTGCCTCTTCAGTGTCTTGCAATATGATTTCTTTCTCAATTGTTTAACTCAAATTGCTATATTAAAAATCAACATAGAGTTCCTTAAAAAAAGATTTTCTGACTAGAAGTAAACTCCATTTCCATCTGAAAGCAGAAGCTTTTGATTTGAACCAGTGGTTAAAGTTGACATAAAAGATGTAAAAGAATATGAATTAATAATTTGTTAAATCAAGATTATTAGCTACTAAACAGCTATGTGGGCAGCTAGGTGGTGCCATAATCATAGATTACTCGGACTGGAGTCATCTTCCTTGAGTTCAAATCTGGCCTCAGACACTCACTTAACTGTCTCAATTTCCTCATCGGTAAAATGAACTGGAGAAGAAAATGGCAAACCAGCATCTTCCAAGAAAACCCCAAATGGGATCATGGAATATCAGACACAAATTAGACATCTGAACAACTAAAAGGAGGTAGATAATACAGTGGGTAGAGCATTGAACTTGGATTAAGGAGGCTTTTAAAAATCTTTCCCTAGACACTTATCAGCTGTGTGATCTCTCTGGGCCTCAGTTTCCTTATCCGTAAAATCAAAGTAATTATACCTCCAGTGCCTTCCTGAGGTTCCATTGAGATAATGTGTGTAAACATCATTTGAAGATTGTACTCAGGCTGTTGGAGAAAATACTCATTGGTTTAAAAAAAATCAGGTTGAGAACAAAGATATCAATAGAAACACAATCTGCTGATTTTTTCTTTTTAATAATTCATGGACATCATCCAGTTGAGCAAGCTTTTGCTGTGGTATGAATCCCAGATGGGTCCCTCCCTAAACATATATTTTATAGTAGAAAGAACTCCAAATGTGGAGTCAGATGGCCTGGATTTTTTTCTCTTTTTTTTCCTTTTTGATTTGATTTTTTGGTGCAGCAAGATATTTGTGGAAATAGAGAGAGAGGAATTGCACATGTTTAACATATCTTGGATTGCTTGCCATCTAGGGAGGAGGTAGGGGAAGGGAAGGAAAAATTTGAAGTGCAGGATTTTGCAAGGCTGAATGCTGAAAATCATGCATGTGTTTTGAAAATAAAAAAAAGCTTTAAAGGGGGGGGGGGCAACTAAATGCCACAGTGGATAGAGTACTGGCCCTGAAATCATCAGGATCTGACGTCAAATTCAACCTCAGACACTTAATACTTCCTAGCTGTGTAACCCTGGGCAAGTCACTTAACCCTACTTGCCTAAGGGGGGAAAAAGGCAATGGAAGTAGCTAGAGAAAGGAAATCTGAAGGTTGGCTGCCCTTCCTGGAAGCTGCCGTTTAATTGTCAGATGGACAGTAACTATCCCTTCCACACTAAACTAGCAAGTGAGAAGCTCTCAGGAGACAGCCCACAGCCAGATCTTTTTCTCTCTGGCCATTGCCTGGAGAAAGCCCTTTGTGATTCTGATTGTGGGAATCTGCAACAGCCACACACACAAAGCTTCATGGAGGAAGTCAGAGGATGCGATTCTAGAATCAAAAAGCAGGGTTCAAATCCTTCCCCTGAAACTTTATACCAGAGGGATCTTGGACGAGTCATTGAACCCCTGACAATCAAAGAGGGAGTTGACCCCTATAGCTTCTGAGAGCCTTCCCAGTTTTAAAACCATCGCTGCAAATTTTCTGATCAATTCCTAGTGGCTGTAAGACCCTACACCTCCCCTTGTCCCCCACCAAAAGTGGAGGCAGCATTGGTGTAGCTGAGTTTGAGAGGTAGCCAGGAAGAGCTGACTGTGTGAGCCTGTACAAGTCTCTTTGCTTCTCATTGCCCTTGCAACTAAGCTAGCAGAGGGGAGCTTCCTCTGTCAGGGACTCCAGGGGGTCTATCAGGAGGGCGTGGGAATCGCCCCCTCTCATTAGTGACCAGGTTCTCCCAGGCCCGAAGGAAAGATCAGCCATGAAAAGCAGGCTGCTGTGCTCTAACTGCCTGGTCATTTTTGAAATCCCTGGGATTTCATGGGATTTCAAGGAATTCCCAGGGCGGAAAGTCCCTCCTCTGATGTAAATCTTCAGTCGCAAAGTTGCCTGGGACAATGAGAGGTAAAGTGAAGTTGAAGGTCACACAGCCAGTGCCTGTCCGAGGCAGCATCTGAACTCAGGTCCTTTGGACTTCAAAGCTGATTCCAGGCAGGTCGCCTCTCAAGAACAACCAGCTTTTGCAAAGCCCTTTACATGCGTTAACTCCTGGGGTATCCGGAAATGGACCCTGGAGTTCTGACTTTAAATAACAATGTTGGATCCACCTTCTCCCAATCCATTACCCTCCTGTCACTCAGCTCCCTCCCTCACACCAGTTCCAACTTGCAGCAAATGGATTTTCTGGGCTTGAATGTGGGCAGCATCTTGACAAGAGAAGACTTGCTCAGGATCTGGGGAGCGTGGGCAGGTTTTCTGGGTCTCGGAGCCTAAATGTTGTGGTTCAAAAATGAGACCATAGAAGAACAAGGCTACTTCAGCTGTTGCCCCTTTCAGCCCAGAAGGTCCAAATCCTTTCCTGAGTATTGCCTCATCTGCCCTCCCAGCATCCCTTGGGGACAGGGGAAACCGAGGCAACTTCACTGTGGTTTGGTGACCAGCTAACTCATCCCATGACTTGGACAGTGGCAAATGAACCCAGGAATTCTGAAGACTGTTTCAGCTGGGGAAAGCTGCATTATCTTGCCTCCTTTGTTGGATCATCATCAATATATCTAAAACAAGACTGCTTCTCTGAATCCACTCCTTCTCCAAACTTTTTTTTGGGGGAGGGTGGGGAGAACACTTCATCCTTCTAGTCACTCAAGTTCATAATCTGCCAGTTGACAATTCGGATCCTCTTTAGCCAATTAGTTACTAAGTTCTATTGATTTTAACCATTCAGAAGCACTAGTCAACTCTTAGTGAGACTATTATAAATGTCCTAATTCATCTCCCTGTCTCCAGTCTTTCCCTGCCTCAATTCACCCTTCACAAGGTCTAACTGATGTCACCCTCCTGTTCAAAGACCCTCACTCTGCCTATGGGACATGATGCAAATCCTTCTGGGTAGCAAAAACCTTCTTCAAAATGACTCCAATCTTCCTTTACTTTCTAGCTTTTTTCTTAATACCCCTGTCTCCACACACTCCAAGTTCCAGACAAAATGGATTGCTAGTTTCTTCAAGTTTACCTTCCATCTTCCATCTGAATGAATTTTGAACAGATGGACTAGAATATATAATTCCTTAACTAGAACACACTCTTCAAAACTAAACTCGGCACCATCCCTTCCGTGGAAGGATTCCCTCACCTTCCTTCATTGCTGGTGCTCTCTCCTTTCGTGTATGGATCTTTTCTCTCCTAATTTATATTTATCTCTAAATATTTTGGATCCCTTGCTTGCATTTCTGTTTTTCTTCCCGGGTCATTTCTACCTTCTGAATCCAATTCTCCCTGTGCAACGAGAGAACTGTTCTATTCTGCACACATATATTGTATCTAGGATATACTGTAACCTATTTAACATGTAAAGGACTGCTTGCCATCTGGGGGAGGGGGTGGAGGGAGGGAGGGGAAAAATCGGAACAGAAGTGAGTGCAAGGGATAATGCTGTAAAAAAAATTACCCTGGCATGGGTTCTGGCAATAAAAAGTTTAAAAAAATATATTTTGCATCCCTGAGGAAGAGAATACAAGTTTCTTGAGGATAGGGATAATTTCCTCCTGCATGTTTATTAAGTTGAGAATAGGATCAATGTGTTCCAACACACTGATTTCCTTAACGATATCTGGTCAAAAATATGAATTCAAGGTTCTAATGAACAAAGTAAGAGCTAAAAAAAATTACATTTTTACATATTAAAAAATACATTTAATAATCTCCTTTAGTTAGGATAGAAAGCTCTTAAGGTTTCCTTCACACTCGAGTGAACAGGCCCTAGTACATGTGAGTTCCAGAACTTTCATCCACCAGGCAGTTACTGGTAGGCCAGAGAGGCAAGGAAAACTACCCAGATAATTATCTCATTCCAAAATAGGGCATGTAGGTGTGTGCTGGTTTGGGTGGAACTAATGTTACTTGGGAAGTTGTGTTGGTATAAATCAGTTCTTTATACAATAGTAGAGTAAAACAGATTTTCTTTTGGCCCCAAGGAAGGCTTGGTTCCGAGGAGTGTGAAAATTTAGGGACTGGCAGCCTCATTTACATGACATCCCAATGAGATGGATGCCATGAGAGGGACTCAGATGGATCACGCTCCCCTTCTTATGCAGGTAAGACTCACAAAGTTCACCTTCTGTGAAGAACAGGCATTCCTGAAGTGGATGACAAAATTGGACTTATTAAGTCTATGCAGTCCGTCCTCTGATTCCTCAAGTCTACTCAGGATCGGGAAAAAGGGAAAGAGCAGTGAGAATCTAAATGGCTGTAGGATGCCCATTCCCTCTCCTATTCAAACACTATTCTTGTCCATTTTCTATCCTCCAGAAAGGATGCTTCTGTGGGCTGGATCCTGGGGAGAAGCTCATAAATGGTCGAAATCTAGGATAATTATCCTAGAAAAAATATGATTGACATGAGCATTGACAATAAGCTATTTCGACTCTCCTCAACCACCATATTTGTTCTCTTCTTGCTCCCTTCTCCCCAACAATGTCTTGTTTTGTTGCTGATTACAGCAAGTATATTACCCAGAGCAAAAACCAGAAAAAGATAAGCTACCTCTGCCCCAAACAGACAAGGGATTGAGTATCGGTGCAAGAGGGTAAAGTGTGGTCCAACTTCACTCAAGCACTCTAAATTCATTTTAGAAGAGAAAACTGGATGCGGGATCCCAGATGAAATCTGATCCCCTTTTCACAAGCACATGGACAAACCAGTCACCTGAGAGTCTTCTCCCCATAAATTTAATCGGCAATAAAACAACAAATAAACTGAAGCTTCCTGGAAACTATAGGACACTATAAATTGAAGTAATGACCACAAGTGAAATTATTTAGAGATCTAAGCTTTCCTGTCACTTAAATTAATCCATAAATTTTTTACAATGTAATATTATGAGAACAGGTCAAATGAGGCAGGAATATTGTAACACAACTGTACTGTATTTAATTGCTCACCTGGGGCAATGACTTGGTTTCTAACCACACCCTTACTTCATCCCTCCCTTCCAACTATGTTTCAGACACTTATGCCTGTTTATTTTTCTTTAAAAGATATTCTTCAGGTCTTTACCCCAGAGCATAATGGAAATCAACGGAAAGAGGGCTAAAATAAACAGGTGGGGAAAATGGAGAGACCCCGATTGCTTTTCTAATGTGGGATAAATTTCTATTTTTAGAAGCCTACAGAGTAGATTAGAAAGGCAGCTAGGTGGTGCAGTGAGATAGAGAGCCCTGAAGTCAGGAGGATCTGAGTTCAAATATGGTCTCAGACACTTAACATTTCCTAGCTGTGTGACCCTGAGCAAGTCACTTAACTCCAATTGCTTCAGCCAAAAAAAAGAATAGAGGGAGAGCAAAGATGACAGGGATTCTCTTGACTTCTCCCCCAAACCTGTCCAAATGCCTTTTAACAATGATTTTAAAAGCAGCAGAACCAACAAAAAGGAGTAAAACCATTTTCCAGCCCAAGACAACTTAGAAGGATTTGCTGCATCAGGTGAGAAAGGGGCAGGGCAGCTTCCAGCTCAGGCCTTGCCGGTATAGACCGGGCCCCAGCAAAACAGGAGTTTGGGATGACAATCAGAGGCAGCCATGGCAGTTTCTAGAGCTCTCAGGAGACAAGGGGATCAGAGAGCAGCAGAAGGAGCCTCCGGGCATCCCTTTGCTGGCACTGGGGGCAGCACTGTTGCATTGCCTATACTTGGATCTGAATTAAAGTCCTGGGTCTTAGTCCCAGTGGGAGGATGAGCAGGAGCACTGTAGACTTTGTAGCCTCAGGGGAGCAGCTCCAGGGGTGATAAGAGTTCTTGTGGTCACCCACAAATCAGTGCACAGGACAGGAGCAAACGCTTCTCCCTAGAAAAAATCTACCTTGCAAGAGCCCCAAACTTCCAGGTCCTCAGAATTACTTCTGAAAACAGCTGCACAAAAACCCTGAAGTTTGGGGAAATTCTCTATTCTGGAAGCAGAACTCTTAGAATAGAATTAAATGTCAAGAAATAGATTAGAAAAATGAGCAAACAATAGAAGAAATTCTGATTATAGAAAGCTACTGTGGTGATCAAAATACTCTTAGAAGATAACAAAATCAAAATTCCTGCATCCAAAGCCTCTAAGAAAAAAAATATGATTTGGTCTTAGGCCATGGAAGAGCTCAAAAAAGATTTTTAAAAATCAAGTAAGAGAGATAGGAAAAATTGGGAAGAAAAATGAGAGTAATTCAAGAAAATCACAAAAACAGAATCAAAAGCTTGGTAAAATAAGCACAAAAAATACTGAAGAAATCAATATCTTAAAAAATAGAATAAGTCAAATGGTAAAAGTGGTACAATAATCTAATGAAGAAAAGAATAATGCCTTGTGAAGTAGAATTGTCCAAATGGAAAAAGAGGCACAAAAATTCACTGAAGAGAAGAACTTAAAAAATAGAATTGGTGATAAATATCAAAGGATATGAATAGTTAATTTTCAGATGAAATTAAAGCCATCTATAATCATATGAAAAAATGCTCTAAATCACTATTGATATAGAAATACAAATTAAGACAACTCTGAGATACCACTACACACCTGTCAGATTGACTAAGATGAAAGGAAAAGATGATGTCAAATGTTGGATGGGATGTAGGAAAACAGGGACACTGATACATTGTTGGTGGAATTGTGAACACATCCAGCCATTCTGGAGAGCAATTTGGAACTATGCCCCAAAAGTTATCAAACTGTGCATACCCTTTGATCCAGCAGTGCTACTTCTGGGCTTATACCCCAAAGAGATATTAAAGAAGGGAAAGGGACCTGTATGTGCCAAGATGTTTATGGCAGCCCTGTTTGTAGTGGCCAGAAACTGGAAACTGAATGGATGCCCATCAATTGGAGAATGGCTGAATAAGTTATGGTGTATGAATATTATGGAATAATATTGTTCTGTAAGAAATGACCAACAGGATGATTTCAGAAAGGCCTGGAGAGACTTACAGGAACTGATGCTGAGTGAAATGAGCAGGACCAGGAGATCATTATATACTTTAACAACAATACTGTATGATGATCAAGCTGTGCATACCCTTTGATCTAGCAGTGTTTCTACTGGGCTTATACCCCAAAGAGATACTAAAAAAGGGAAAGGGACCTGTATGTGCCAAAATGTTTGTGGCAGCCCTGTTTGTAGTGGCTAGAAGCTGGAAAATGAAAGGATGTCCATCAATTGGAGAATGGTTAGGTAAATTGTGGTATATGAACGTTATAGAATATTATTGTTCTGTAAGGAACGACCAGCAGGATGAATACAGAGAGGACTGGTGAGACTTACATGAACTGATGCTGAGTGAAATGAGCAGAACCAGGAGATCATTATATACCTCAACAATGATACTGTTTGAGGATGTATTCTGATGGAAGTGGATCTCTTTGATAAAGAGAGCCTTAACTGATCAAAGATGGGCAGAAGCAGCTACACCCAGAGAAAGAACATTGGAAATGAATATAAACTGCTTGCATTTATGTTTTTCCTCCTGGGTTATTTATACCTTCTGAATTCAATTCTCCCTGGGCAACAAGAAAACTGTTTGGTTCTGCACACATATATTGTATCTAGGATATACTGCAACCCATTCAACATGTAAAGGACTCTTGCCATCTGGGGGAAGGGGTGGAGGGAGGGAGGGGAAAAATCGGAACAGAAATGAATGCAAGGGATAATGCTGTAAAAAATTACCCTGGCATGCGTTCTATCAATAAAAAATTATTAAAAAAAATACTATATGATGATCAATTCTGATGGACGTGGCCATCTTCAACAATGAGATGAACCAAATCAGTTCCAATAGACTCGTGATGGAGAGAGTCATTTGCACCTAGGGAGAGGATTGTGGGGAATGAGTGTAGATCATAACATAGCATTTTCACTTTTCTGTTGTTTTTTGCTTGCTTTTTTTTTTCTTTCTAACTTTTTTCCTTTTTGATCTGATTTTTCTTGTGTAGCATGATAATTGTGGAAATATATATAGAAGAATGGCTCATGTTTAACATATATTGGATTACTTACTATCTAGAGGAGGTGGTGGGGAGAAAGGGGAAAATTTGGAACACAAGGTTTTGTAAGAGTCAATGTTGAAAAATTATCCATGTATATGTTTTGAAAATAAAAAGCTTTAAATTAAAAAAAAGAAAAAAAAAGAAATTATCACGGAAAACTGATCTGATATTCTGGAATCAGAGGGTAAAATAGAAATTGAAAGAATCTACCAATCACCACCCCAAAGAGATTCCAAAATGAAAATTCCCAGGATTATTGTAGCCAAATTCCAGACCTCCCAGATCAAGGAGAAAATACTACAAGCAACCAAAAAAAAAAAAAAATCAAGCAAGGAAACAAAAAAAACTATTATAACTATTGTGGAACCAGTCAAGAAAACACAAGATTTAACAGATTTTACATTAACGGATTGGAGAGTTTGGAATATAATATTCCTAGTTGTAAGTAATATTACAACAAAGAATCACCTCCAGCAAAATTGAGGATGATCCTTCAGAGAGAAAAATGGATATTCAATGAAATAGAATATTAGGGATGAAAAGACTAAATAGAAAATAAGATTTTCAAATACAGGATGAAAACGAAATATTAAAAAGGTAAACAGGAAACAGAAATCATAAATGATTCAATAATAGGATTAAACTTTATTTCTTACATAGGAAATAATCCTAAAAACTTTCTCATTATTAGCACAGTTAGAAGTATTCATACTCAGAAAACAGAGATGTGAGTTGAATACGATGGAATAATTATCCAAAAAAATAATATTAAAGGATGAAAAAGAAAAATGCACTGGAAAAAGGGGGAAAGGAAAGGCAGAATGAGGGGGAAATGGGGGAAGCAGAGAGAGGAGCATATAAACCTTATTCTCCCAAAGAGATAAAATGCAAAAAAAGACTTATATGTATAAAAATATTTATAACAGCTTTCAGTGGCAGCAAAGAATTGGAAATTAAGGGGACGCCCATCGACTTCAGAATGAACAAGTTGCATATGATTGTGATGCAATACTATCATGCTTTAAGAAATTAGGAGCAAGATGCTCTCAGAAAACCTGAAAAGATGTTCATGAACTGATATAAAGTCACCTAAGGAGACCAGGAGAACAATGTATGGAGTAATAGCAATATTGTATGATGACCTGCTATGAATGCCATGGTTATTTTTAGCAATACAATGATCCAAAAAACTTGTGAAGGACTTATGATAGAAGATGCTATCCATCTCTAGAGAAAGATCTGCTAGAGCCCAAATGCAGATCAAAGATATCTTTATTTCTCTTGGATGTTTTTGGTCTGTTTTCTTTCACAGAATGACTTGCATGACACGTCTTATGTCGAATAGCTTGTCTTCTTATGGAGGGGGGAGAGAATTTAGAATGCAAAAATTTTTTTTAAAAAGAATGTCAAATATTTAACAAAGAAAAGTTTATTTAAGCATAGAAAGTATCAAAAGGGTCCAAAATTGATTCAAGTAGAAATGGCTATGCTCTGCCTCTACTTCCTCTCAGAGGAGCAGCACCCCAATCAGAGAAAATTGTTTTTATGTGTAATTGAGAAAATAATAAAATATTAAGAGTTTTAAAAATCTTTAAAAAGAGTTAAAAAAAAAATCAGAAAGCAAAGACCCAAGCTCTTTAGAGACAAAAATATGATGAAATTTTGTCTCATCTAGGTCAACTGATCTGGCCCCTTATCCAAGCCTCCCATGTTTGCTCAGGGGCCAAACATCAGGGATTCACACACCTTGTTTTTCTCCACACCGGGAGGATAGTGATTGAGGGGGCACATCCTCCACTCATTCCCTCATTTTGACATTACCAGCCCATCTTTTTTGCTCATACTTTTGCTGATCTCCTTTTATACTTTATTTCTGTGATGTTAATTCCTTGCTGATAATGTATTACCAATGACCCCCAAAACTCATGCACCTCTCTCTGGATGACTCATCCTTCCTTCCTTCAGCATCTGCAGGGAAAGCTCCAGGTTGCAGCAATGCACCGTCACTGGCAGGTAGAGATAGGACATCTCAGGGAAGAAGAGCTTGCCAACCCCAACAGCAATCCAGCCTGCTCCGTGTGGTCCACTTCATCTTTTCATTTGCAGAGTTTGTCCAAGGTATCTGAGCTCTACAGATGGACCAGCATGCATAGGGACCTGAGGCAGACCTAACTTGAGTGATTACAGATTACATCTTGTGACTCAATTAGCACGGCCTGAAAAGGAGTGACTGGAGGATCTCGCAATCCACAGGGAGTCACAATACCTTCCCCACTTTGTCAGGAATACACCTTTTCCCATCGGCTTTGTCTTGCTTGCTATTGATCATAAGATTACAAAGGAAGATTCTCTCAATTGCTATTTCTCTCAAGGAATCTTTTATAATTGTGTTGTGCAAAGGGAAATACCTTGGGGAAAGAGAACTTTGAAGGGTCTTTGCTTTCCTGAATGCTTTTGTAAAGTCAACAAACTGTAAATCCATTGGGATTTTGTGTTCTCTATATCTTACAGAAATGACGGCAAGTGTAAATCCAGTGGGATTTTGTATTCTTTGTATTTTACAGTGAATTGTATGATGGCAAGTATAAATCCAGTGAGATTGTGTTCTCTGTATCTTACAGTGAATTGTATGACAGCAAGTATAAATCCAGTGAGATTGTGCCCTCTGTATCTTACAGTGACTTGTATGACGGCAAGTGTAAATCCAGTGAGATTTTGTGTTCTCTGTATCTTACAGTGACTTGTATGACAGCAAGTGTAAATCCAGTGGGATTTTGTGTTCTCTGTATCTTACAGTGACTTGTATGACAGCAAGTGTAAATCCAGTGGGATTTTTTGTTCTTTGTATCTTACAGTGAATTGTATGACGGCAAGTATAAATCCAGTGAGATTATGTTCTCTGTATCTCACAGTGAATTGTATGACGGCAAGTATAAATCCAGAGGGATTTTGTATTCTCTGTATCTTACAGTGAATTGTATGACAGCAAGTATAAATCCAGAGGGATTTTGTGCTCTCTGTATCTTACAGTGAATTGTATGATGGCAAGTATAAATCCAGTGGGATTTTGTGTTCTCTGTATCTTACAGTGAATTGTATGACGGCAAGTATAAATCCAGAGGGATTTTGTTCTCTGTATCTAACAGTGAATTGTATGACGGCAAGTATAAATCCAGAGGGATTTTGTGTTCTCTGTATCTTACAGTGAATTGTATGACTGCAAGTATAAATCCAGTGAAAGTTTGTGTTCTCTATATTTTACAGTGAATTGTATGATGGCAAGTATAAATCCAGTGGGATTTTGTGTTCTCTGTATCTAACAGTGAATTGTATGACGGCAAGTATAAATCCAGAGGGATTTTGTGTTCTCTGTATCTTACAGTGAATTGTATGACTGCAAGTATAAATCCAGTGAAAGTTTGTGTTCTCTATATTTTACAGTGACTTGTATGATGGCAACTGTAAATCCAGTGGGATTTTTGTGTTCTTGGTATTTTACAGTGAATTGTATGATGGCAAGTATAAATCCAGTGGGATTGTGTGTTCTCTGTATCTTACAGTGAATTGTATGATGGCAGGTATAAATCCAGAGGGATTTTGTGTTCTCTGTATTGTACAGTGAATTGTATGATGGCAAGTGTAAATCCAGTGGGATTTTGTGTTCTTTGTATTTTATAGTGAATTGTATGATGGCAAGTATAAATTCAATGAGATTGTGTTCTCTGTATCTTACAGTGAATTGTATGATGGCAGGTATAAATCCAGAGGGATTTTGTGTTCTCTGTATTTTATAGTGAATTGTATGACGGCAAGTGTAAATCCAGTGGGATTGTGTGTTCTCTGTATTTTACAGTGAATTGTATGATGATAAGTATAAATCCAGTGGGAGTTTGTATGATGGCAAAGACATAGTCTACTATGGAATGCTTTATGAAAGTCTGGCTGGTATTCCCTAATTGGTAAACATCAAAAATATGGTCAGTTTTCAGAAGAATCAAAGCTATTAATAGTCATATATAAAAATCTTCTAAGTCATTAACAGATGCAAATTAAAAAAAAAAAAACATCTGGAGTAGCACCTCATGCCTGTCGGATTAGGTAACATGACAGAAAAGGAAAACTGCTAATGTTGAAGATAGGGGAAAACAGGGATACGAATGCCATGTTGTGGACTTGTGAATTGGCTCAATCACTCTGTAACGCAATTTGCTCAAAAGGCTGTGAAATGGTACATACTCTTGATTCAAAAAATTACTAGCAAGTCTCTATCTTGAAGAAAGTAAAGAATGGGAATGATTGAACAAGTTGCAATATATGACTGTGATGGTATACTAATTATTATACAACAATCCTTTTCTCCTTCACCCTGTTAGGACCCAAGTGGACTCAATGAAAAGTGAATTACTTTGTACAACACCTACCTATGTTAAACTTGGTTCATTTTTACATTGTAATTCAGATTATCTAGCATAGTCTCCAACATTCAGAAGAGCATCAAAACCTAGAACGTCCTTCCTGCTCATTTTTTTTTTTTTTCTACTTAACAGGAAGTTTTAGTGATTAAAGCAGACCTGAAAAAATCTTTAAACCTCACTGCCCATCCAATTCCAAATTAACATAAGCATAAACAAAGAATCATTAACTGCTGCCCTGGTGAGCCATTACAGCTCCAAAGGCAGTAGAGAATAATTTAGTTCTGTGTGCACTTTAATCTGGGAAAAAGTATTTCCACTTTTATTCCCCAATTTCCTCCTAATTAATATTAGGAGAACAGTGTGTATGCTGAAGGGCTGCTGGGTTGGGGCTTCTCTTTATTGTTGATGCTATGGAGTTGGGTGCCTTTTCAGGAAAAGCACTATCAATAACCTCCTTGTTGATCTACGCCTTTGCAATCCTAGTGAAAGGATGGAAGCCATTAAAAATGTCTTTGGGGCCAAGGAGGAGCAGAAAAGAAATCCAAACTTTATTTCCAAGAATAAGTGACTCATTGGGGGCAGGTGGATTCCAGACAAGAGGCCATCTTTTATGCCCCAATTTTCATTTAGGAAACTATAGTTTAAAGAGAACCCTGGGAAGAGAGAGCCTCCTTACCTTTTATCCTACATCCTTTTGTTATTAGGAAATGACATTTGGTGAGTTCATTAGGAGATCCAATAAAAAGAAAACAAACACCTTATTAATGAAACCAAAGGTGGCAGAACTTCCTCATTAGACTGTGCTAAGGCAAGAAACCTAGCACTATCATCACAAGCCCTTAATAAATGATTACTGGCTGATTTACTTATTAAATATTAAGATTTTCTATTTCATATCTTTGTATGCTGATATGTTTGCCTAACTCACTTAAGGCAAGTTGATTTGAAGGGGGCCACATGATACCATCAACTGACATTTTTAAAATTCAAAAACCTTTTTTTTTGTACTCAAGATCCAAACCAATTCAACCTTTTAAAATAATTTCAAAAACTCCATGCTGACACTTTTAAAATCCACTTTTATTTATCTTCCTCCTCACACACAAAATTTAAGGTGTCTCCACACACCACAATTCTTGCAGAGTTATAAATCACTTTTAGGTTGGTCAGGTACCTTTTTTTTTTTAATCATTTGATCCCTAAAGGTGTTGGCATTGAGATAATGACAGTTAAACCAGTGTTAAATCAATAAAATATTTACATAGCACAGCACATTAAGCTTTATAGACACTTGGAGATAAAACCCATGAGAACAGGACAAGACCACCATTATTACACGTTTTGAATCAGCTATTTACAGGTCCCTAATATGACATGTCTATGTCTGCACACTGGTCCAATGGGGCAGGCAAAGGCAAAAGGCAGTTACTTTGAGGACATTACACATTATGATCTGGAAGCACATTATTATTATGCTACCCCAAACATCATGTACCACCTTAAAATTTCTCCAAGGTGGCTTCCAATTCTAGAATGGCAGGTCCAGCTGATACAACATGAAGATAGACAACACGTTTATTTTGTGGAGATGTTCTACTCATACTATTGAGTCAGTGAGATTTTGAAGGCAACTCGTCCCAAGAACTTGTCACGCTCATCCTGGTTTCTTAGATTGGGTGACCCTTCAATCTTACATTCTATTGACACTTCTTGGTTGTAGTTCTGAAACAGGACCTGGAGAGCAACTACTGGCTGTCGATAGTTCACCTGGCAAACAGAGAGAACAGAGTAATAATTGGCATGGAGAAGGGCAAAGGAGAATAGGAAAGCAAATGAAACAAATAACAGAGTCAAGACTTAATGGAGAACCAGGCAAAGTTCACCACACACACACACAAGCCACGTCCAGCTTGATGAGCGTTTGTTAACAGGAAGACACTTTAGTGGCCATCTAGGCAATGCTCTCATTTGACAGGAGTGACCTGAGGGCCCAAAGAGACCTGACTAAGGACAGACACGGAGGTAAGAGGTAAGATTTAAACCAATGTCTTTCCTCATTCTAGGGACATCCTTCCCTCCTCCCCACATCATCTGTACTTGTGCAGAGCCCACCGAGACCCATGACCATGACATTCTAACCTGGTTCTTTTATAGTCGTTGCAGATTCCTGGAGAAAAGAACCAGATTTAAGACATTGGGAATTCTAAGATAAAAGAAATGGTGATGCTCTACCAAAGGGTGCAACCACAGAGAGGAGATTCCCAAAGTTGAAAAATGGTCCCATAGTTTTCCAATTAGAAAGCATCTACCCTTGGTGCTCAAGCCTAACTACTACATCATCCCTTTCCTCATAGAAGATGAGGTTATTTATAGCTAGGGCTTTAAAACAGAGTAAAGGACAGAAGAGAACTTGCGCTACAAAAATCCACTTTATTGAATTTTGAGAAAAAGCTATATTCAACTTGCCATAAAGGCCAAGAGAGCCAAAAACCAAAGCATACTTACGTGCAACTTTTTCCCATAATATGGAAAATACATTAAATCAAGCCTTCCATCTTTGGGGAAAGTTGCTAGATTTACATCTGTTCCTTCCTGAAATTTAAAACATAAAAAAATCCTTTCAACGAATGAAATCATAAGTATATGAAAGAAATTTCAACTATTAATGGCATATGGGGAGAAGTGATAATGAAGAGAAAGAAAACTTGTCACTTGTCCTATTAAGTCAGGATTTACAACAGAAACTATACAAGTCACAACAAGTGTGGCCACTGATGTACTCTTCTACTACAGAATAGATAATTCTGATGAGAACCGTGCTCTCAAAGAGCCACAAAGGCCCCACTCGGTATTGCTGCCATGTACAGATCCAACTCCAAGTAGCAAAAATCTGAGTTATCTATAAAATACGTCTGAACCAAGCTAAACATTCTATCTTTGGGACAGAGTGGTAGGTAGGCTTCCTATTATTATATACTCTCATATATGGATGGGAACACACACAGCCAGGGCTCCGGCACTAGATGAACATCCAAGATCTGAGACAGTCAGGTTTTCCCTGTAGCTCACGGTCTTCTCTGACGATTTCTGTCGTGTTCTCTCTCATGTGGCCGGATCCTAAGAGGGATGTGTTCTATTGGGGGGAGGAGCCAGGAGGTGCTCCAGGTGCTCCCCAGACTGGCCCGATCCTGACTTTCTAAGCCGCCGGGATCTAGGATGCAACGACTGGTTCATAAGCAGCCACAGGTCTACGCCACTCACCCCAACCACAGCGCACACACCACAAAGCACTACTTAAGGACTTGCTTAAAAAAAGAGCTCCTTACCCAGCGGCATCCCAAGCGCTGGCCGGCTGCACAAGGAAGTACACATGCGGTGATGGAGGGAAAGCGACATTTGGCCTTCATCTCTGCCTCTACACCCGCCAGAGAGCCGCACGTGACCGAGCCCCGGCCTCTGCTCTGACCAAAGCCTCCCGGAGCCCGCAGCGGCCTGGGGCTCGCGCCTGCCCCTACCACTTGCTGAGGCACACAAAGCTCCATCGGAGCCCCTTTGCATCACGTCCGTTTTCCCCAAACACTGCTGCTGCCATTCACCAGAAGCACCCTTTATTTTGGGTGGATGTGTGAGATTTGTCCAAGTCGTGAGCAAAACTAACAGACGGGGATGACCTTAAAACTGAGGGAGGACAAGCGCGTGTGATGCCCCCGTGTCAGGCCCGGCCCGCGCCGCTCCCTTCTCAGACCCTCTGCAAAGGAGGGCAGGGGGCACCCGGAACCGGTCTCTCTCAGCCTCGGTCATCCCCGTCTGCCAGTTAGGGACTTAAGGACTAAAACTGAACACTGACTTTCTGAAATGAAATTCATTTAGATCCTGCAAGTTCATGTCTTTGCAAAAATCCTTATAATAAAAACAAACGAGAAAATATCAGCTAAAGAACACACAAGCCACAACTGAAATTGTTTAGCTAAATATAAGGTCTAAAGTGAAAATCTTTTCAAACTGAGTAGAAAATAGTAACTATCATCAAAAATTATGTATGTTTGGAAAGTAAAAGGGCCAGACAATCGGTCTTCTAGATTACATTTGATTCTTCCTTTACACAATTAATCCTAGTAAAAACAAAATTAATTTGACAAATAACAGTTCCATTATTTTCTATGGAATTTTTCAAAAGAAAGAAATATTTTGAGGGAGAAACCCAGACAATCTACACATACTATCAAGTGACAATAATGTAGCCCCAATATGTGCTGAGTTCAGAAAAATTTAGTCATCAATAAAACCTTCATATCAGATAGATTTGATTTTCAGGGAAGTCCTTTTTTATTTAAGTTTTCTGCTGAACTGACAGGCACAGGGAGGAAATGTAATGGCTCACTGTTCAGATATGTAAGAGAGTTCAACTCAGAAACCAGGAATTGGCTTTTTTTGTTTTAAGTCTTTCACCTTAAACACTGTATGGATTACAAGGGAAAACCCTTCTGGAAGCAAGTTCACAAGCAATATAAATATATTAAACTAAGAGATCAATCGACACCTCACACTTCTCATGCTAATGTGTGTAGATTAGTTGTTTTACAACTAAACAGTTTCTCTAAGAAACTCTTACCCATTATTTCTATTTGTCTAAATTGGACTTGCAGCATGAAGAAAAAAAAACAAAACAGGTTACAATATTAAAATTATATGATAAATTTTACTAAAACTAACAGTCTAATGGAAGGAAATCAATCACATAAGGCAGTATTAATGCATACATATCAACTAAAGGGAGTGTCTGCATTGAACTTAGAGAAGAAGTTGCTCTGGGGTCCACTAAGGACATGAGCTGAGCTTGTGTCTGGGCCAATAATCTGGGTTCCATATTCTAAACTCTTGCTACTAAGCCCCTGGGCCTTTCTTAGCATTAAGGGACTAATTCAGCGGCACACTATTCTCTAAACATCAAAAGAAAAAGACATTTTTTTCAGATTTGAGACCTATTTCTGTGAAAAGTTAAAACATTTGTTTTCAATATGATACTAACCTTAACTGCACACACTATCCTGGGTTCTCCTTGAGGCCTTAATCCAATTATCTAAAGTTAAGAAAACATGATTATTTTTCATATCTCACATAAAAATAAGATTTATCTTGTTTCCCCCCATCCAATAGAACCCTTTTATTTTCTGGTGCTGGGGTACAAGCTGACATTAAGATATGTTAAGAGGAGAATCTAACATAGCAGATTTTGACATTTTTATTTTTGTCTAGGCTTCTTTCATTATTCGTGCTTGCTGTTTTCATACCCCCTAGAAAACCTTAAATATCTGCCAATTAGGTACATTTGTTTCAGGTAACTCAGGAATGTATTTAATGCCTTATGGTCCTGTGGGACCCCAATACTGCTGAGTGTAGCTTGAACCATATTAAAATGCAAATGGAAAATGTTTAACAAAATAAATAAAAATACAATAAACACAGATCATTTTAATTAAGTGGCAAGGAAGTGTCTACTTGAATTTGACACCAGTGCTATCTGTGCTGCACACCTAGTTTGCATCAGTCACAAGAAATAAAGAACTCCGCTGCCAAGGGAATCCTGATAAGCAATTATCAAAGAGTAGAGTGCTACTCCATTTCCCAAATAACGTATTCCTCAAATCACTAACTGAACATTTTGAAAAAGATTTACATTAAATTATTTCCAGTGACATTTAAAGAGGAGAATATTGAACTAAGATATTTTAGTGCTTCTCCTTTTGGGGGTTATATCAGCAATAAAAACAAACATTGTAGTGTCACTGTATGGAACACTAATAAATACCACATGCCCCTGCTGCAGCCCCAGCAGCTAATGTCTTTATGCTAACCCTGATTCTCCAAGTGACAGAATGAGATGCTGCCTCACAATCATACATGGACTTAATTATTAAATAGTACAGAAAAAACAATATGGTCACACTGTCATTTAAACAAAGAATTTATCATTTGACATTAATTTGACTTGTATAAAATAAAATCCATGAAAGCATTAATGTAACGTATTAGTTTAGTTTACATATCTTAAGCAAAGTAACCTAGTAATTATAAATAAAAAAAATAAGAGGCCCATGTTACTAAATTTACAAAA
Source organism: Antechinus flavipes (assembly GCF_016432865.1). Classification (NCBI taxonomy): domain Eukaryota; kingdom Metazoa; phylum Chordata; class Mammalia; order Dasyuromorphia; family Dasyuridae; genus Antechinus; species Antechinus flavipes. The sequence goes on from NC_067400.1 coordinate 51,423,968, forward strand.
TAGCCATTTTCCTATATCCATATATCATTTCATTTTTTTTTTGTTAAAACACTAGTTAAACATCACCCATTCCCCCCCTATATCAACTGACAAAACAGTATTTCATTCCATTTTGGAAAGAATCCTATTCATTACTGAGGCCCCAAGCTCCCGGCCCCCCAACAAGGACTTACTCTATTCATTTTCACAAAAATACAAGGATTTCCATCAGGATAGCCAAAGCTGACATCATCCAATCCAGAGCAGGGACCGAGGGTTTCAAGAGAAAATTTACAAGTCTTTTTAGGAAAGATGTTATCCTGTTCAAAAAACGTTCCATTACGACACTGTAAAAGATGTTCTTGTTTCTTGCCTTCGTATTCTTAATGGGATAAAAAGAAATAACCATTTATTATTGCTACATCAATCTTGAACTGACCAAAGATAAACATATTTTCTATGTATTGTTTTAGTGAAAAGATTTCAAAATCAAATAACTCCACACTAATTCATTATTCTATCATGCAAGTGCTATAATGTCAACCTTTTTTTAAACTGTTCCTTCTAGGGATCAGATAAGTAGTCATTTTAAAACTGATGTCCAACATGACATGTTAATTGATTTTATTATCAATGATAGCACTGAGACCAATTGTAGGTTTGTCACTCTGGCCACATAAATTGTTATACCAAAAATGAGGTCCATGTCAATCAACTATATAATTTGTATATTTACACACAGATTTACTTTATTCTTGGTAATCTCCAAGTTAGCATTTCATTAATTCAGAAAGCCATTTCTTAATTTTTCCCTTTCTAGACTGCTCCTCACAAAACTGTTACCAGTGGCCTCTCTTGGGTAAAAGAAGGAATGGCAAAAAATTTGTTAAGTTCATAATGGCCAGCACAACAAACACGCCAAGACTTTACCAGTCTAATAAATTCAGAGAGAAAACCAACACATCAGGCTACATATCTTTGTATCTTCCATAGAACCTGATACTTAGTATACCTCTTGCACAGAAACATTTGAGAAGTCCGGATTTTTCCTACAAGTGCTGACTCCAAAAATTTAGGTTTCAGTGAACAAAGACTGGAATACCAAAGAGACCTCATTGTCTGGTGTTTCACTAGAAGCACCGAATGATTTCAGGTCTGACTTCCGTGAACACAACTTCAAGGAAGCTTCATCCACAAAACTTTCTGAATAGAGTTTTGTCAGATTCCAAAGGAGATGTTAAAGCTTTATTTGACACGCAAATAAAATAATATTTTACCCAAGGTCTATGTTATGGACAACATTTATTCTGTGTGGGTATATGAATAACATGGACATGACTTTTTTTCAGTCCCAATCCACCATAAAGTCTATCTGCAATTTTTAAAATAGGTTGATTGAAATAAAATGAGTAAAATCAAGAAGACAAATATTTAAGAAGACAAATGTGAGGAAAAGCTATTCTCACATTAGAGTAAAATAAATAAAATATTTAACTAAATAGTGAAAATTAAGTCATTTTTATAAGTCACTGTTTTTAAAGAAAAGAAGATAGTCTAATCTTTAGTTATTCCATCTATCTAAAAACAGGCTTCTTAAATCTTGTTTTTATTTGGTGGGGGTTTGGGGTTTTTTGTATCTCACCCTCCTTTTGGTAGTCTACTGATGCAGAGACACCCCTTCTTAGAATGTTTTTAAATGCATAAAATGAAATAGAGGATTCTATATAAAGCCATTTATTGAAATAAAGATGTAATATTCCCCCCCCAATACAATTTCAAGGACCCCCTGAAATTCACCAAGACCATGTGAGTTTTCCAGGCACTTCAGTTTAAGTACCCCTGATCTAAAAAAATATTCCTGACATTAAACATCAAATTATCCTTATTATAATTCTATATTAAGAACCCCATACGTGAATTTTTTCCTCATCCAATAATTTCTTATATCATCCCCCTCCCAAATTCCCTTTTAACTACTTTGTATTTTTTCTACGTACTTATATGTATGTGCATATACACACACATTTTTGTCTAACTCTTCAGAATATACACTCCCTTGAGAACATGGATTGCTTCATTTTGCTCTTAGCTCCAACACCTTGTACTGTCCCTAGTATACAGATGGTGTTTAATAAATGCACACTGACTGGCTGGCTAATTCCATCAGCTCTGAATGCTGTCACAGCATTCTTTACAAGTGGCAATGAAGGACAAATGAAAATGCTTTGTTAGAGTACATCCCTCCCACCCATCTTTTATCCAAGGATAGGATAAAAAGCAAAGAATTATCAGTGAGCAAACAATATTAGTTGATCTAGAAAGATAATGCATACATACTGATTAGAATTGATGATGAAAGCACTAAAAAATATTTCTACAGTGGTCTTAATAGCAAAAAGACTTATTTAATTTCAAGAAACAGTCCCACAGATTAAAAGAAAATTCTTGCATCATATTCTTCTCTTTTTGAAAATAGCCAGCCAGATACATTTTATTTGCTCCTCTATAGAGCTCTTAAATAATCAGAATCCCTATTTTTTAATTAATATAGGTTCATGATATTGACCAGTGCATCTATGTTCTTCTGTACAGAACTTTCAAGAACAACCAATAAAATTTACTCTAGATGTATTCTGATGGAAGTGGATCTCTTTGATAAAGAGATCTAATTCAGTTTCAATTGATCAATTATGGACAGATGCAGCTACACCCAAAGAAAGAACACTGGGAAATGAATATAAACTGCTTGCATTTTTGTTTTTCTTCCCCGGGTTATTTATACCTTCTGAATCCAACTCTCCCTGTGCAACAAGAGAACTGTTCGGTTCTGCACACATATATTGTATCTAGGATATACTGTAACCTATTCAACATGTATAGGACTGCTTACTATCTGGGGGAGGGAGTGGAGGGAGAGAGGGGAAAAATCGGAACAGAAGTGAATGCAAGGGATAATGTAAAAAATTACCTTGGCATGCGTTCTGTCAATAAAAAGTTATTTAAAAATAAAAAATAAAAAATAAATTTACTCTAAAAGACAGATTCAATAAACGGTCCATGAAAATTATGTCTCTTTATATGTTTTGTAACTTGCTTAAAAGTATACTGGTGAGTCAGAATAAGTAGCAGATCACCATTTTATTATTAGTTGTTCTTTTTATTTAAAGTGAAATAGGAATACAGAACAGACCTTTTCCTCTGTTAGAAATTGAATTTGAATGAATCACTTTTTAAAAAAATATTTAAAAGAAAACAATCTCACCTCGTAAAAATTCTTTAATGGCATCAATATATTGTTCATAGGATGTTGGTTTAGAGATATTGAGAGAAAACTCTAATGCACCAGGTGGTTTGGGGACAATTGTAAGCCCTGCAAAGTCAAAAGATTAAAAAAAATCAATTTTTACCTTGTAATTTTAATTAGCAATTGGGAAAAACCCAAAGGCCTCATATAAAGGCCACCTCCCCCCTCAAAAGACTCCATCATGCTCACTAAATTACCACTAACTAGAATTCCTTGGACTCTTCATGTAAAAGAGTATTTGAGACTCTTGATATAATTATTAGCATTGTATGTTTATACTATATATTATATTGTATGTTTATACTGTACCCTTCATGTTGAAATTCTTACCAACTGGTTCTCTACTAGTATATCATAAATTCCTCATTAACATATGGTAGGAGGCCAGAACATTAATATCAATGAAACTACAGTTTTAGGGTAACACACAGAAAGGTTTAAACAGGTTAAACAACTTTTAAATCGCAAATAAATTGGTCATTTTAAAGTTGTCATCAAAAGTAACTTGAATAAAATAATTTCCAATAAACTGAATCTGGACATAAGGCCTGATCATCAAATTCATGATCAGTCTCTCTCTGAAAGCCCAGCCGGGGCACAGCTTTTTCAACAGCATATGTCTGTCCAGTTTACTGGTGTTTACAGCAGTTTGGCTTCTGACTGGAAGAATCCCACTCCGATAATTTTCAGATGACTGTAACTACAGAGTTAATTTCTCCGCCTCCTGGCTCAATCTAGGAAGTAGCCAGGCCAAAAGGAGGAGTTGGGTGGGCCTGTCTTGGACACCATGTGCAGGCTATATCAATTACAAAAGAATTAATCACTAACTGACTTACAGTTGGGGGAGCTGGGAGGATCAGACCAAAAAGTTCCAATTTGTAAAAAAGATGTTTTCTTCCCCTCCCCTCCCAACCACTTTCATTTTAGCTTAATTATATCTGTCAATATGAGTTTCTAATTGATTTTGTAAAAGGAGCAGGATTTGTTGGGGGGGGGGGTCATGAAATCCTGGAAATCAGCACCAATAATTAGAAGTAAGATCAAGCCATATTAGTTTCTTTGAAGTACCTGCAAAGAAACAAGTTTTATTAAGAGCTTCTTATGGGCCAGGCACTGTACCAAAAGCTTCTAAATGTTACCTCCTTTTCCATCCTCACAACTCTGGGAGTTAGATGCTATTATCTCTGCTTGACAATTGAGGAAAGGAAACAGACTTGTGGAGGCCACTCAGCTCCCAAATCTGGAGCCTGGCCTTCCCGAGACCCTACCACACTCCAGCCACAGACAGCCAGTCCCCTTCCCCCAAAAACCAACCGAATGATATCCAGACAAAACAAACATCTCAGAGTTCCCAGATATTAGATACTTGGTACTGAGGATTTCTACTGTCAAATTACGTTCTCGTGGAAACCATCTAAAGCTTCCACGGCCAATTTGGAGCGAAAAGCTGGAGAGGGACCCCCACGGTGTCACCACACTTACCTGGGCTGGAAATCTGGTCCCGGTATTTTGGAGTTTCATCACTCAGGGTCTGCAGCATAACCCACATGGTAAATGTGAAGAGCGCAGCGAGGAAGCCATAGAAGGCCAAGTAGAAGAGCAAGATCAAACCTGCAAGGACACAAGAGGCGTGAGCCCCCCCGCCACAGCCCCCTGTAGGTGACAGACCAGGCCATGGATTCAAGCTCAGCCATGCGAACCAGCCAGCCGCCCTCCCAGCCGGGGGATCCCTGCCGAGCTTCGGGAGCTCCTGAGACCTCTCCAAGGCTCCTCTGTTTTTTGGGACAGCCAGTCTGGGGGGGAGTGTGCATGTGATCAGGGAGGGACTCGCCAGGAGCAGGCAAGACCGAGACCTTCCATACATGGATGGCAGCTTTCCCCACCGGGGACTGCCTTTCTCTTCTAACACATGAGTGGGTCTAGACTGGGTCAATAATTCATTTTTGGTCCCTGAAGCAATTTGGATCAAGTAAGTACAGAATCAACGCTTTAAAGGCAAAAATGGTCATGCCTGCATATACTGAGTTATCAGTATATGCCATCAGGTTGGTGTTTTATTTAAATAACATTCCAAATTACTTGAATTAACTTTTTTGCCTTGCCCCCAGTATAGACACAGTCACAGTTCCTTCTAGTGGAAGGGCTGAAGCTGGGCTTCATTTTTATTTGCATGCCTGAGGCACTCTGTTTCAAGAAAGGATGGAAAGCAATGTCTTCTTGATTCAGAGTCAAGTTTTTACCAGAAGATCAAAAGAGAGGGAGAGGATAGCACAGAAGAAAGGCAGCAGAATCACCTTCAGGCAGCATCACTTCCCTACACATACCAGGACCCTGTTTCAGAAAAAACAAAAAGGAAGAGCAAACTCAAAGATGGCATCGTCGTCACGACTGAGGGAAAGAGACAGAGAGCTCACGGTTCATGACATCAAGACAGCAAAATTGGCACTCAGAAGCCTACAAATCTGTGCAAAACGCACACTGATGGACAATTAGGGAAACTCACCTGGTTTGGATGTAAAGTCTTACCACACCATTTCCTAGGGATTGACATAAACTTCTGGTAGAAATACTAAAGCGTGCTTACCACAAAAATCTATCTTCTTACCCCCACCTTTCACAGGCATTTTCCCTGTTTTTTGGGCACATCAATTATTAATCTATTGGTAGAGCTCTTGTGGAAAGCAACATAGAGCTATGGCCCCAAAGTAGATTAACTGTGCATAAATCCTTCAAACCAGCAGTACCACTACCAAATCTTTATACCAAAGAGATCAGAAAATTATCCACATGCATTTTACATATATATATGAGAGAGTGAGAGCGAGAGCGCAAGCTTTTACATTTGTTCAGGTAAAGATACTGCAGAACACTCATGTGGCATAAGTACGAAAGGAACGATGTCTGACAAACCTAGAAAGACTTGTATGAACTGATGCAGAACAAAAGGAGCACACTAAGTACAATAACAACAGACAAACAACTGTGAAAGACTCAGGAACTCGGGCCAACGCAATAACTAACCACAATTCCAGAGGACTGATGATGAAGCAAGCTACTACTCCTGCAGAAAGGTAATGGACTTCAAATGAAATCTGTGACATACATTGGTGAATATGGCCCCTGTGTATATTTGTTTCGCATATTTGCTTGTTTGTGTTTCTTCTTTTTCCAACAGGGGAAAGGAAGAAAGGAGTGTTTCTTCATTGAAAAAAATTTTTTTAATTTGTTTCAGATCAAACTTGGGGAAAAGAAAAGGTAAACAGTAAAAAATATCCACATTGATTTGAAATGTTTTAAAATAATATTAATGGACAATCCAATGTGTTTTTACAACACACATATAAAATATATCAGTTGATCTTGCTTCAAATATGAATGTCCTCCACACAAACTGAATTTCTGCTTCCTTATCATAGAATGGACTTGACAAGACAAAAAATACAATCAAATCATTTTTATTCCTCACCAAACATGAAAAATTATTTTAAAAAAAGCAACCAGATCAAAGGATATCTCTATATTTTCCACTACTAAAAAAAAACAAAACAAAACAAACTACTCATCCATCCCCTATAGCAGTAAATTCCTTAATATTGGCTTAAAAATTAACAAATACAGCTAGCAATTAAACTGTAATTACTACTTCTACTAACGGGTAATGTTCACATAATTGCACTGAGGCAATTTAGAGGTTTAAGAATGAGGTGGATCTAAGTTAGGGAAGAGAGCTCTTCAGAGGTATGTCCCAGTCCACTCCGTACTCAGCACCTAACTCAGTGTGTCTTTAAAGTATGTATTTTGGAAAGTAAGGAACACAGATAACTCAGCGGGTCTGAAGACTACAAACGCAGATCATTATCAGTGTACAATACTCAAAAAGTCTCAGTCCTTCAGGAAATTTTTTGAGAAGGTAAATAAACTACTAGCTAACCAGTGTTTGGATGAAATCTTAGAGCCCGCCAGGTATTCAGTGAGCATTTACTAAATGCCGGCTACCTATCAGGCGCAGGCTCTGGGAGTACAGATGAGGACACCCGAGCTCACATTCGGGTGAACAAATCTCTTCGTAGAAAGGTCAATACCATTTGTGTATGTGGCGGACAGAAGCGATGGCGAGGGACAGGCCATTAGGCGATCAGGCCGGGGGAGGGCGAGGCCGAGAGGGCGGGGTGAGGACAGCGACACAAGGAAGGCAGGCGAGAGCTCAGGGAGGGGCGGAAAGCCACGAGATGGAGCTCATGGCTGTTCTAATAGCCCCACTTTGAAAACACCTGAACGTCTACTCAAGTCAGACGGAGGGAGAGATGCCCAGGAACTCGGGCCGCTCCTGGTGCCCTTTCTGCTCCCGGACTGCTCCCGGCCCTCCCCCTCCGGGCCCACTGGGCGGGCTCCTGAGCCCAGGAACCTCCAGGTTCCATCACCGCTCAAGCTTCAACACCTGTGTGTGTGTGTGTGTGTGTGTGTGTGTGTGTGTGTGTGTGTGTGTGTGTGTGTGTGTGTGTGGAACGGGGGTCTTCCATCACCTGCCGACCGCTTTACTCCTCCCCAATTACTCAATGCTCAGCTTCCCTCCCCCAACAGCTGAAGTCTTCGCGTCTCTCGCTCAGCATGGAGGCTCCGGGAGCCCCCTTTTCTTTCCTCCTGTAGATCTCACAATCTCCTAGACCCTTCAGTCCCAAATGACAACTCGACCCTTCTCATCTTGACTCGTTTTTCTAACTCTATTCTCTCCCATCAGCCTAATTACCACCTGGGGGGGTGGGGGGGAAGGCCCGGCACCGGCGCACTCAGTTCCAGCCTCCTCCGGGCCACTCAACCTCTATTTGCCTAAATTCCTTCAACTGGAAAATGGGAGGAGGTCAGTCTCTGGTGAGGACCAAATGACCCTCTCTTTGTAAAGCGCGTAGGGCAGGGTCCTTTATACAGGCTTGCCCCTTTACCCCATTAATATCATTTCCACCCCCAGGTCCTGCTCATCCTTGCAAACAACCCAACTTTCCCATCATTCCACCGGCCCCTCTCTTCCCTTTCCCCGCCACATTCCCGCCAAGTGAGGTCCCCCTCTCCTTCCTTCCACGTCAAGCCCCAGGTGCAAGTCATTTAACGCCACTGCCCGCACTCTCCCCCAAATCCCCCCCCCCCCCAGGGAGATCAGGGCAAGGACTAATCACAACTCAGGGTAAGGAGGCGAGGACCTGAGCCTCACCAATCCCATTTGTTGCTACTGCCAAGGCTGGAAGTGACTACTTGATCAGACAGAGCTTATACTAGGATTTTTTCTTTTTTAATTGGAGGATTAGGTTATTCACCTGGCATCTCCCCCCCCCCCCCAATGAAACATTTTTGTAACAGCAGAGAACAGAAAACAGGCCAAAATGAAACAATCAGGACATAGTTACAAAGCAAATTTATTATCTACGAGATCTCTATCTCTGTGTACAATGACTTTATTTCCAGAAATGCTTCTATTATTTCTTTGGTACCAAATTTTAGCAGTTTTGAGAATTCCAAATCAGACCCTGTTTTCTTCCCAAACTTTCCCTATTTCTACCAAGGGACCACCACTGAAGCCTCGGAGTCTTTCAGAAGTCCTTGCTCTTCTTCATCCCACACATCCAACTATTCACCAAGTTTGGCTGATTCTATTTTCACAACAGCCTTGGCCTTTCATCACAGGGGCACAATGCTTGTTCATATCCTCCCCACCAGACCAGCCACCATGAAACACGCCCAAGTCTTAGCAGACATCTCTCGCCTAGGTTCAAAAACATCCAATGGGAAGCAAAGAAGGAGAGCAAGGAATAATTTTATTTATCAGATCTTTGGAGAAGGGAGCAATTTTTGGCCAAAGAGAACTAGAGAACATTATTAAATGCAAAATGGACAACTTTGATTATATTAAAAGAGTTTCTGCACAAACAAAACCAATGCAGACAAAATTAGCACGGGGGTGGGGTTTGGGGGGTGTTATAGCTACAATTTCTGATAAAGGCCTTACATACACACACACACACACACACACACACACACACAAAGAATTAAAGCCATCTACCACTATTAATCAGAGAAATACAAATTTAAAACAACTATGAGATACCATCTCACACCTTTCAGATTAGCTAAAATGACAGGAAAAGATAATGAAATGTTGGAGGAGTTACAGGAAAACTGGAACTCCAATACATTGTTGGTGGAGTTGTGAACTGATCCAACCACTCTGAAGAGCAATTTGCAACTATGCCCCAAAGGCTATCACACTGTGCATACTGTGTTGATCCATCAGTGCCATTTCTGAATCTGTATCCCAAGATAATTATGGAGGAAAAAGGACCCACATGTGCACAAATGTTTGTGGTGGCAAGGAACTGAAAAATGAGTAGATACTCATCAATTGGGGAACGGCTGAATAAGCTGTGGTATATGAAAATAATGGAATATTACTGTTTTATAAAAAAAGCTGATTTTAGAAGTTTGGAAAGATTTACATGAACTGGTGCTGAATGAAACAAGCAGAACTAGGAATACAATGTACACAATAACAAGCAAGAATGTGCGATGAACAATTATAAAAGACTTAGTTCTTAGTATTTCAGTGATCCAAAGCAGTTCCAATAGACTTGGGCAGAAAATGCCATCTGCATCCAGAAAAAGAACTAAGACTGAATATAAATCAACACATACTATGTTCACTTATTTTTCTTTTTTTCCTTTGTTTCTTTTTCTCTCATGATTTTTTCTTTTGTTCTGATTTTTCTCTCCTAACATGATTCATGAAGAAATATGCTTAAAAAATGAATATACATGTATGATCAAAAATTTTTTTTACATATAACTGAGGAAAATAATTATATTAAAAAAAGAACATCCAATGGTTTCCCATCACCTCCATCAAATTTCCTTCACAAAACAACTTTACTTTCCCTTCTGGTGCTTCGGTGGCAGAGTTCTTTCTCTTACTCTCTGTCCTGCAGCCAGATAGGTCATCTTGCATTTTTCCAAGGCTCCATCCTATCTTGTTGTCTCTTCCCACTCTAGTCTATTCTCTCTTGGACTGTCATAGTGATAGTCCTTCCTTAAGTGAAAGTCTGGATCATGTCACTCTCCCCCCACCACTCAAGCAATTCCAGGGACTATCCATCACTTCCAGGATTCAATGTAAAACTATGACTGGCTTTTAAAGCCCTTCCCACTTCATCCACTTCTTACTCCTTTCCTGACACATTCCCTCCACGTTCCCAGCCTCTGCTCTGAAGGTCTGCCCCAGTCCATCTTCTCTTTCTCTCACTGTTCCCCCACCCAGCTACCTTCCTCTTCACCTCCTGGCTTTCTTCAAGTCTCAGCTAAAATCTCAGCTGCAAGATTTCTAGTCCTCATTAATTCTAAGGTCTCTGATATCACCAAGTTAACCTGCAAATACCTTGTTTGCACCTAGTTCTTTGCATGTTTGTCTCTCCCCTATTAGGACTCTTAAGGGCAGGGGCCGAGGTTTTTGCCTTTTTTTGTGACCCCCGGGGCTTATCACAGTGCCTGATATAAGTAGGTGCTTGATAAATGCTCTTTGCCATGTCTACACACCTCTACTATCCCCTGGAAGACATTTCCTCTTCCCTTCCACCTCTTAAAATTCTTAAATTCCTCTCACCAGACTTTCTAGAACCCTTCTCCTGCCGGTGGCACCTTACCTCTAACTTTCCCCTAAAAGGGCACTAAATCACACCAAATGCAGCAAAATGGTAGCAGAGATAATTGTTATAGGAAAATCGGTCAACTCTTGACGAGTTCCATGTCCAAAATAAAAATTGTTATTTTTCCCTTTGTAATATGTGTATTTTAAGTGCAACTCAAAACACAATAAGAAAGCCACAATTGAAAAGCTGGAAAACTTACTTAACCAGACTTTATGCTGAAAATTATCATTTCTATCAACTATCTCTCAGTAGCAGACTAAGCTACCTTCTTTCATATCCTTCCTAAGGCAGGGAAGTGATTCAAAATTCTCCCCCCAAAATTTAACCATTTATTAAAATTACCAAAACTCAGATACAAAACTGAAACCCAAATCTATGCCTGCCGGGAGGGGGTGGGGGAGAGGGGGAAAGAGGGACAGGGAGGGGAGTGTTGTGTAAATGGGGACAAAACCCCAAACAGATCAAGAAAGCACAAGATAAGATTTCTCTCAGGGCTCAGCTGAATGATGTGCTAACAGTCGATAGCATAAGCCAGAGTGAGGGTAACACCTGGAAAGGTTAAGGGGAGTCAGGTTTTGAAGGGCTTTAAGATAACAGGCCCAGAAGGCTATTTCAGTTGACTTTTTTAGGACAACAGATGGGCTAATGGACATTTAATGAAAGGGTCAGATCTAGGCTCAGTAAGTTGTGAAGCATTAACTGCAAGTCACAAATGGGAAGGTGGCTGTTAATCATCAGAGGAGACTTCAGTTATCCCTTCCACATCTCCAATTTTCCCACTAAGGATCAACAAACATCAGAAATAAAACAGGACTTTGGGGGAGTTTTATGGAAGCCTCAGACAATACAGAAAAAAATTTTTGAAACTCAGAAATGCATAAAATACATGTATAGCATTGTGTAATATCAACTTATTTTATCTCTAATACCATAATAGTTCACCATTCTTCTCTGGTACAAAGAGAGGGACAAAAAATGTATAGAGTTTTTCCAGATCAAAGAGACATAGCACTCCAACCCCCGATATGTGGAAGGGATAACTGTAGATAAGTTTGGTTATGGTTGCCAAGCTAGCTAAGTAACAAATGACACCTGAAAAATACTTTATTAATAATCTTAAGTTACTCATAGGATGTTGGAAATCTGACATTGTGAGTTGTCCCCCCACCCCAAGAGTGAAGAGCATGCATGATATATCAATCCATTACTTCAAGGCTACCGTATTAGGTTTTGGAATTCATTTTAATACTTACATTTAAAATTAACATTTAATATTTATAAGCCCCAAACTCTGAAATTTAAAATTCAAATACAATCAAATCAAACTAATTTAGGATCAAATAGCTACATCTGCAAGAGCATGAGCTCAGTCCAACAGTCTTATTTTACAGGGGAGGCAAATTAGGCCCCAAAGTGATGTCTACAGAAGAACCAGGATTTCAGCTTCTGAATGTCTTTTCCTACCTGGCTAAGGGGCTGTCTGATCTTCCTTCCAGAGCCATCATTCTCCACCCAGAGCAAGCCTCGGGTGAACAGGCGAATTCTACATTTCGGACTGATGCGAAGTTGGGTTGGGAATATGGACTTTCCTGTTCTCTTGCTGGGATGGCCTTCCATTATCTCACTTAAATTGTCTTATTATCTAATATTTATGTAAGGTTTTAAAGTAGACTGTGTGCATACATATATGCATGTCAAACACACACAAACACAATCCCATTCCAATCTTACAACAACTTTATAAGACAGGTGCTATCAATCCCTTCTAGATGAGGGAATAACAAATCAAGTAACTTGCCATGAGATCAAAACTAACAACTCTCAGATGTAGGACTCAAAACTGAGATCTTGAATCTCAAATATAGCAGGGTTTTCCCTCCACCAAATTTCTTCCCTTTCCCTGTAAACCATATATTGATTATCAATAAACAAAAACAATGGCAAAGTCAGCAAAGGGGCCAAAAGATTTCTTCAGAGATGGATCCCCTTATGGTGAGCCTCAGGTTCTCCTACAGCCCTATCAAACTCCACATCACTATCAGGTAGAGGAGACCTCCACTACTTTTTTAAAAGACTTAAGGGATTTGGGGAGGAGGAAGAAGTGGGAAGTGGAACTGTAGTCTGAGTGGAAAAGACTTTCTACTTATTTACTTATTTTACTCTCAGAACAAGGTTCTGTAAAAATTCACACAAGTATCCTATACCATAACAAGCTAACATGGAAAGTCATAGGATGAAGAGAAAAGTTAATTTATAATCTATTTCCTTTCTAAATATCATAATATGCTCCTACTAGGTATCTAATAATAATTCTGTGAGATAAACATTTCTTATTTTGATGCTTTATTGCTACTTTAAACTTCTTCATAAAGTTCATGAAACAGTTAAGCAAAAACAACGAAACAAAACCACAACATTCACCATGTTTGACAGCACATCCAATATTCCACTGACCACTCTTTTCCCCTCACACCTTGAATAGTTTCTTCATCAGGTCTCTGGTTTTTAAAATAACTTTAAACAACTGATCACTTTGAAAATGGTGCTCTTGGGATTGTTTTCTTGCCCCTGAATCAAATATCTTCCCAAGTTTTAAACAAGGCCAATGGAAAGATAGAGAAGGAAAGCAAGTATATTCCAGGAGAAGCTAAAATAGTGTTTTTAAGACAGGATTACTAAAGAATATATATGCTTCTCAGCAACAATAGGACATTTACAAAAACTGGCTATGTATCAGGGCATAGAGATTGATTGTCAAAAAAATAAAGCTAAAAGCAGACAAATAAATATAATGCAATAAAAGAAATGACCAGTTCAGGGATCAGAAAGAAAAGATACAAACTACAGAGACACTTAACAAGGGAAATTCTGGATAATGAATAAAGAACAAAATATCAAGACACTATTCTGGGATGTAGCTAAAGCATTCTGAAAAATCACTCCTACAAATATACCTTAACAGAAAGAGTAGATTAATGAACTAAATATGTTTAAGAAAATTAGAAAGCAAATAAGCTTAAAATAACTACAAAGAGAAGACATTTAAAATTTAGGAGAGAAATTAGCTGAGAATCAACTCTGCAATGTGCCAGGTCTTTATCTACAAAGTGGAAAAGACTGTCTTTTCAGATAGCACTAAGGAGTGTGCTTCCTGGCCATTACACTCGTTTCATGCTTGTTTTATCATCACAAGGCACTTTTTTGTCACAAGGCTGTGAGCAAGCATGAAGGACATAAACCAGCAGAGCCAGTGCTCCCTCCTCTTGACTCTATCTGCCCATTGGGAGGTCTGAGGAGAGGATCCCAAAGACCCCTGTCAGCCTGACAATTCCATAAAAACGGTCATTCCAAAACATAAGCTGGCTCCAGCAACGCTGCCAACTTCAAACAACACGTGAACTGTTCTCTAACAAGTAATGGGTCCTTGCGGGTAACAAGGGGCTCACGCCCAGTACCTTACAAAGAATGATGGCTGTGCTCATTATGGGTCTATTTGGTTTTGGAATTCTCTGCAGAACCCCACAAACTTCCAGAGTCTGGCTGTGTTGGCTTGGATGCTGGTCCCAGAAAGTCCCCTTTGCCCAGGCTCCGGCCACTGCCGTGACCCTCAGCCTCTCCCCAAGCTCCACCTGCAGTGTCTGGTTCCACATTCACAGCTTTCCTCCTGTTGGCTGCACGGGCCATGTAACCTAAGGGTCACCTCTAGACCCCAGGGGAGAACTCCCAGACAGAGGGAAGTGACCACAGGATTGTTCAAAGACTGAAGGGAATGAAAGACTCCAGTTTGTCCCTTGGGAAGAGCAGCTCCGGGGTGATGCACCAGAGACAACGGGCACCTTCACCTTGGCCTTTCCGTCCAGGGCACTGCTGGTCCATGGAGGGCAGGGAGAGCTCCAGGTGCCCTTCGAGCAGCCCCACCCCCCGACCTTCCCTTACTGGCCTGCATGGGGGGCAAGGCCAGGACGTATCCCAGGACGAGACAGAGTGCACCAAGAAAGCCTTGGCCCGAGTGCGGGCAGTGGGAAACGGAGCCCTGGAGCCCAGGACGGGTGGCGTGGGCGCCCGGTAAGACCTGACCGGTCCCTCACCGAATGAGAGCCCATGATTCAGAGATAAAGGCCCCAATGGACTGGTCCTGAAAGAAAAGGTGCTTCTGAGGTGACCCAGATGACTGCAGCCAACTGTGGGGGCCAAAAGAACACAGGCCCTAGGAGATCAAGGGACACAATCCCAGCCAGGCCCCAGGCACCCCTCTTGTGGGGAGAAGCAAGACCGTAAGAATCAGAAAGTGTGGCAGTTGGGATTGGAATCCATTGTCTTCAGAGCCCGGAATGGAATACTGAAAACAGCAATCAACAGTTAGGGAATCTACATTTAAACCCGGATTCATTAATCTCTCTGAACCCGGGCTTTCATCTCTAAAACAAAGCCGGACTACATCCTGTGATTCCATGTCATTCGACATGGCCCAATAAATGCTACTTGTCACCAAACACAGTTTAGAAGCAGATTGTTTTGGGGTTTTTTTTAGCATGCAGTTGTAGTGAGTTCTGCTTTCCAAACTGGGATGGGTCCCCTGGACAAGCAGTGGGGATGCTGCTGAGCAGGAAGGGGACGGCCCAAGGAAGGCTAACACATCAGGTGGTATTGGTGAGACCCGCCTGGCAGCCCCTGGGTGTTCCTGGGAAGGAAGGCTCGCTCCTCCCTCATGACTTCATCACTTTTACCCAAAAGAGAATGGAATGAGGGGAGAAGCGCACTTTTAGCCACAGACTGAGCAGGCAGCTTTTGGAGCTGTCCTCAGAATAGGAGTTTGGACTTCTCTTTGCATGTTGGAATTGCTTGAGAACCTGACTGCTAGAGAGAAACAAAACATCTTATCTAATATTATGACTCAATTATCATTATGAATATACTGTAAAACAGAGTGTCACACATGGCTCCCAACAGTCTCAAGTGCAGCCCAAACCAGATTAAAATGTAATTAGAAAGAATTTTAAACCTAGATAAAAATGCAATAAAACACAGATAGCATTAACTCCAAAACTAAATCCATATGCAGCCTGCAAGGAAGCATATGTTTACTTATAAACATATTTTGTTTTAATAATAGAAAATATTGAATGGTTCTAATAATCTTACTATTAAAATCACTCAATTTAAACATGTGTTTGTAATGGTCCCATTTTGAGTCTGACATACTATTGTAAAACACACCTCAAAAGTTGAGATGCTGAAAAGGGATTCAAAAGGCCTCCATAAAAACGAGGGCTTCGTTATTGGCAAGATACACACAACTAGTTGTTCAATGTTTTGAGAAGTGTTCTAATCAGGTGTGACAGGCAACATTTTATACCTATCCCCTTTTCACAAGAACACTTCCTACTGATTTTTTTAAATGGGAAATTCAAAAAGTAGCCTCCTTAGTCTGAGTGGGGAGACACAGGCATTCATTTAGCACTTACTATGTGCCAGGCACTGTGCTTTATAATTATCTCATTTTATCCTCACAACAGGTAAGTACTATTATTAATTCCATTTTACAGATCAGGAAACTGAGGTACACAGGCTCATACAGCTCGTGTTTGAAGTCATATTTGAACTCAGGTCTTCTGGCTCCAAACCCAGCACTTTGTCCACTGTGCCACCTAACAGCCCAAGGAAGCATTAATTTCTGGAACTCAGTATCTCTATTTCTTCTTCGGTCATCAAACAAGTACCTACCATCTGAATGCCACTGAGCCCTTTGGTACAAAGACAAAAGGGCACCAGCCCCTGCCCTCGGAGGGCTTCCTGTCCGGGGGGCACTGGCACACAGCCCGGGGAGGGGCGGGCTGGGGAGGCAACAAATGCCAACCACGAGTCATGAGCCACTGGACCCTAAGGAGTGAGGGGAGAGCTGCAGGGACAGGAAACAAATGGGGGCTGAGGCTGAGGGAGAGGGCGAGGAGGGTTCACCCGGGCAGGTGAGTCGGGAGACTCGGCCGCTGCACCAGGGGAGGAAAGGTGCTAGGATGGCTTCGAGACTGCCAGCCTGGCAGAATGTTTGGAGGACGGGGACCTGGATCTAGGGAAGTAACGAGCTCTAGTTTTGGGGTATGTCAAACCAGGGTGCAGTGGGACACCCCATCCAAGAAGTGCTCGAGGCACTCCCTAGTGAGGGGCTGGCAGCTTGTGATATGTCAGAAACCATCAGGACGGGTCACGGGACTCGAGGGGGCCGACGAGGGACACACGGGGACGTCAGAGGGAAAGATGAAGGCAGGCCGGGAGAGGGACGGGAACCTCACAGGTGACAAATTACTGAGAGAGACCGAGCGGTGAAATGCAGGGAGGCGGCCGGGCGGCAAACACGCAGGAGAGGAGAAACCTGGGAGGTCAGCGGGGAGAAACAACCAGGAGGAGCCAGCTAAGAGGGAGAAGAAGTAGGGGCGGCTTTTCAAGATTCTGAGGCTTAAAAAATGGAAGAAGTCTAGGATAACAGCCAGCATGGAGGGAGGGGACTGGGGCAGGGGGAGAGCCAAGGGCTGGAGAGATGTGGACCATAGCAGTGAACTAGTAAACATGGGAAAAACGATGATTGAGGGAAGAGGGAATAAAAACGGGGGCCAACAGGAGAGGATGGGGTCAGAGGCACATGTCTAAGTTCTGGCCTTGGTGAGGGCCAATCATCGATTCGACTCCCTCTGGCCCGACAGAAATTCCTCACCAAAGCCAGTCTCCCAATGGCCAAATCCAGTATGTTTGTTTTTGGCCCCGTCCCTTGATTTCTGTCCATGACCCTACTGACTATCTCCTGCAGTCTTCTTGATAATGTCCTGGTTTCCAGACAGGGCAATGCCTTCCTACCTGGTTCCTCTTCGCCCACACTGCTCTCTCCCCACTTTCCACGGCTTGAACGACTGCTTCTACACAGAGAGCTCCAGGCCTGAACGCCCATCCCCTCACTACCTCCCAACTGGCTGCTGGACATCACCTCGATTGTCCCGTGGGCGCCTCAAGCTCATCAAGTCCAAAAACAAACACGTTTTCTTTCTCCCCAAACCCTTTTCTCCTACAAGCTTCCTTACTTCTATGAAGAGTACCCCAATGATTCTAATCAACAACAAGGATGATGACGATAAAGACCATGACATCATCTAAGGGAAAAGGGACTAAAGTGAGGGAGGCTGGGCAAGGTCACCTGCCCGGCTTTCTCCTGGGTAGCCAGTGGGATCCAGTGGCCAACATGTACACTAAGATGACGGGAGATGGTCCAATTAAGAGCTAGCATTTATATAGTGCTTTCTTTGGCATTTACAAAACGTTTTAACCCTTATTTTATCCTCACCACCACCCTGGGAGGCAGGTACAATTATCATCCCCATTTTAAATATGAGGGAATTGAGGCAGAGTTAAATGGCTCACCCAGGCTCTCACAGCTTCTGAGAGCCTGAGGTTACATCTGAATTCAGTCAGAAAGACTCCACGTCTAGTGTTCTCACACCAACTCTATGCCTCTAAAGGCTAAATAAACACTTTAATTTTGACTTCTTATCGATTAATTTTTCAGACATAAAATCCAATTGATTCTAAAATGTTTCACAATTCTATTTCAAGCAAAATGTCTGCAAACCAGTCTCCCTCTCTGCTTCTTTCCATTCCAATCCCATGCAATTTCAAACTGCAAGCTTAATTTTGCTAAGAATGAAGAATTCAAACTTTTAACATATTTAAAACCAAATTCATGACCACCATGTTTCTTCCAGTTCTGAATACTGATAATAGTCAATTTTATCTCTGCAATATCTTTTTGACCGCTCTCATCATCATTATTACTCTTGTATCCTCCCCCAAATTCAGACTCTGTCCTGGACTGTTTTAATAGATAACCAATTCTACTCATAGAGCCTCTCATCCGCCCTGAATTCTGCTGTCAGATTAATCTTCTTATTGCTCAATTCTGGGCATATCATCCTACTTCAAAACTTCATAGGGTTCCTCTAGCCTTTCAAACTCCTCAGATGCCATTTAGGAGACCTAACTAAATGTCTTGCATATAATAGGTCCTCAGGGGACAAATTGGAGAAGATGATTAGCACTTTGAATTAAAGTGAAGATCAGGACTGTTTTGAAAAAGATGAAGGCCCACATCCCAAAGTCTTAGGCAGGAAAAAATGAATAACCACAAGCACAAAGATATTTGGCTTCTTCTTTTAATGCAAGAAAGACCTGAGTGCAGCAAAGTGAAAAAAAGAAACTGTGAAAGTGATTTGGAGAGTTTGGGATTTTCAAAGAAAGCCAGAGGCTGAATTTGGGAGAATTTAAGGGAGAGTTAAAGAAAAGCCACTCAAACTAAAGGACCAAGAGATCAATCTGGAAGGGGAAAGGACTGAATAGAAAGGATGGTCTGTAGAAAGCTGGAGGGCAAACTGAGATAAGTGATAAAAAAAAGAAGTAAGAGGTTGGTGAGAGAACAGAAGAGGAGCTGGGTGGAACCTCAAGCTTCAGCTGAGATCAGTGAAAGGAAGCTGGGTGTGGCTGTCAAGTAGGAGGTGATCTGGGATCCCAGGGAAAAGGCTGAGATTTCAGAGAGCAGGAGAACATCCTCTTTGGGTTTGACATCTGCCATGGTCAATACAACCAAGTGACTGTCGTGCTCAAAGTTCATTTCTACCAACTGTACAGATGATCAGGAACAACTTTATGTCCCTAAAAATACATCAGTGTCAGGAAAGAAAATATGAAAATCTCTAAAGTAAGAGAAGGGAGAAGGGACTTCTTAGGGCAAGTTTGAGAATGGGATCCATGGTAGGGAGATGATACACCAGAGACTCAAAAGAAAAATTAGAGGTTCTTCCTGAAGACTGGAGGTGGGGGAGAATATAAAATACAATTCCCTGGAACATTAAGGTGCAGCTATGGCTTGTCCTCCAAAGGTGAAATCCCCATCACAGGAAGTTCCTCATTTCAGAGGTGCTCAGTGACTCTGCTCAGGCTACAGAGGCAGGGCTGTAATCTTCCCAGGGCAGGCACAGAGAGCAGAGAAGCTCCTAAAGCTTGTCAAAAAGGAGACTCTCGCCCTGGGACTGTCCTAAACTCCTGGAGAGCTGTCTTTGCACCCCCACAGCACAGTGCCTCTCACATAATGTTGGCTACTTTCTGAGTGCTCATGAATCAAACTATGTCTCCTTTAATCCAAAGCCCCCTTCCGCCAAGGACTGCTCCCATGCCAGTCATCGTCTGAGAATCTTTCCCCCTTTTCCTGGCTGATCTCCTTGAGAAAGGAGTCCATCAGAATCTTCACTCTCTTAACTCATTGCAGTCTGGCTTCATCATTCAACTAAACAAGGAGTTTCGACCATCTTTTAAGTGCCAAATCTAATGGCCTTTTCTCACTTCTCAAACTGAGACTCTCTCCTGGTTCTCCTTCCTGACAGATCCTTCTCAGGCTCCTCTGCAACACACCTTCAGGCAGGTCATTCCCCACACCGACTCTGGGGCCCTTTCTCTTCCCCCTCTACACTATTTCCCTCAGGAAGTTCATCAACAACTTTGGGTTCAGTGATTATCTCAATGCCGACGATTCTTAAATCTGCTTATTCACTGCTAACCTCCAGTCTCCATCTCCGATTGTCTCTGGAACATCTGCTATCCTCCAAACAGCTTAAACTCAATGTGTCCAAATGAAACTAGTTACTCTTTCCCCTTTGAGCTCCATCCTTCTTCCACTCAATCATTCCGGATCACCACTTAGCTGCCACCCTCAAATCCCTACTCTTCCTTCCCTGCCTCAGCCAATCGGCTGTCAAGACCTGGAGGCCCCCCCATGCAATATACACATTCCCTTCAGAGCCCCCGACTTTGATGAAGGCTATTCTCCCATCAGGTCTGGACTAGCACAGTAGCATGCTTGTTGGGTTGTCTCACGTCTTTCCTCTTACCTTCCATCCTACACTCAGCTGTCAAATTGCTCACTATACCATGGCATCTTTCCATTCAATAAAATCCAGTAGTTCCCTATCACCTCCAGGATCAAAGAAAAAATTCTATCTGGCCCTTCAAAACTCTTTATAACCTGCCTCCCACCTCATGGGCTTGACCCCCACGCCTAAAATTCTCTCCCTTCTCTCTGTCTGCTGGCTTCTTCCAAGTTCCAGCTAAAATCCTACTTCCTACCCCAAAAGAAGCCTGTAGTTCCTTCTCTCCGTGATTATCTCTAATTTGCCCCGTACATATCCTGCTTACACATAGTAGTTTGCAAGTTGTCTCCCTCATCAGATTGTGAGTGCCTCGAAAGAAAGGAAAGGCTGTTTTCCCTTTGTTTTTGCCATTTTCTGTATCACCAGCACAGAGCATACACTTATTAAATGCTTATCAACTTGTTGCTCTAAGACTGGTTTTGGTGATTCTTATATATACAAATGATACCACTGGAACCTAGAAGAGACTGGGAAAGATTATAAAGTCTGAGGCAACATATTGAAGTCCTTCACTAGGGCCTACATGGTGCTTTCCTCACTGCTGCTTACTGGAGGAAAGGGACAAAGAGAAATTCTTATTGGGGACATGACTATCTGGTTAAAGAAACTATCTGAGAATGAGATTTGGACTTCTGAAATACAATTGGAGAATAGGACTATTGAAAATCTAATCAAAGGGGCTTTAAAATGAAAAGGGGAGAGTGGGAGAAGACTGCAACTACACTCATATCTTTTTTTTTCTCTCAAACTAGTTCCCACAGCCGGAGCAGCTATAATGTAGGACAGGCAATCTGAAGTTCAGAGGAGACAGAAACCCCAGAAAGGATCCAGTAGGAAAACTCATGGCCTCATGACCATATGACTGAGTCAATAACCAGAGGTCCAAGTGCAAAGAGGCAAACTTGACTTCATAAATACATATTAATGAGAACTGATGGAAAGAGAACCACAACTGGAATATGACTCTGGATAAATAGACCTGAGACAAAAGAAACACAACAAGATGGGGGAAAAGGAACAAATGGCTATAATAACCAGGATCCAAATTCTATATCCACTATAGCTCATTTTTCCCACAAAACTGGATAGGGGCTCCCCAAGATATCTGTTTTCATGTTTCCAATGTGGGTCAGTTCTCTATCCCCTTGGACATGGACAGCTGAAAAATGAAAGAGATCTTGGGAGATCTCCTGGTTTAACCTTCTTATTCAATGTAAGAGAATCCATAATGAGTCTAAGACTGGTCCCCAACATGTGCTAATCAGTGGCAATGCCCTACTAAGAAACCAGGACTTCTGAAAGACAGGCTCTTCCCACTAGATCACACAGCCCTGTTTGTGCAGTCATGCCTCAGTTTCTACAGATGAGAAAAAGATCTTATGGATGTTAGTAGGCTCCACCAAATGGAATACTGTGTAGATGAAAAAGCCTTTCAGAAAAAAAATTCAGGTATTTTCTGGTTAAAAAAATGTAGCAGTGATTGCGTAGCTTTGTAAGTGTTCATATGTGAAGAAATCCAGAAACTGGGCTTTCTCCTGCTAGGAGGAGTGAGGAGCACTTGGCTGAATGTATAAGGGAAGGAAACAAAGGTACATAGTAAGTACCAGGCACTGTGCTAAAACACTAGCAAAAATAGTATCTATCCTCAAGAAGCTTGGAGTCTAATGGAGAATTAATCTCTAATTGACTTATCTACCACAGATCACTTGGCCAGAAAGAGAAAATAGACAAAACATCTGTGAAACATCACTAGCCCGGCAGGGAAGCATGATTAGAGTAGTGAGCCCTCCTTCTCTGCCAAAAGCAAAAAAAAAAAAAAAAAAAAAAAAAAAAAGCTATTAACTTCTTAACTTGTTTTAACAATTACATCCTTCAAGAAGTGGAAGAACCAGCAAAGGGAAATTCTACTCTAGCTCTGATTCTCACAAATGGGAACGGGTTACTGAGATAGAAATGATGAAAACCTTGAAAAGACCAAAGTTGGGAAGACCAACATGAACTCTAGACTTGGAGAAGAGCAAAATCCTCTGGATGAGTCAGAAAGAAGGATAGGAAGGATCCCATAAATCCCCTGAAAGGGAATTTTAATTCTACAAGTACAGTCAGTCTGGAAGGGATCACAAACACTCATGAATGAAATTCTGAATGTAAAGGTAAGCAATTTTTGAAAAGAAAAGTGGGGAGCCACCATGTGAAGAGCACAACACTGACATACATTGGACTCATTAGCACATTTTAATTGTTAAAAAAAAATGTACAGACAATGGAATAGGCAAAGGAAGATGAATACAAAAGCATGTCGCTGTAAGAATATCACCTGGAGAACTCAAATGAAAAAGGAGATTAGAAAAGCTAAAGAGCAATAAGTAACAAAGATGGCTTAAAAAAAAAAAAAGCTATATTGAGGGAAAATAACAGGATCCGAGAATTAGGGTTACTGCTGGGAGTGATTGAATATTTCTACTATCCTGTCAGTTATCATCCTGACAGGACAGTAGAAACGTTCAATCCTGTCCTGTGCTTCTGTTTCCTCTGCCAAGACCCCAATACTGGAAATGTCAAAACAAAAATGAGTAATGAAGAACTGACACTCTATATACATAAAGGGTATTGTCGACAGTAGTAGCTAAGAAAGGTCAGGGGACTGTGCTCCAGTGGCTAGTTGGCTTTAAGAAGCCGAAACCTCTCTGGGATTACTTGTCCTAATAAATGAGCCTATGGAAAGGTTGCCGAATGTTCTTTTTCTAGTTTAAATATAAGCCAGTCTTTTATTTTCAGAAAGGCTTGTTTCAAGGCAGGCACAAATGGTTATGCTCTAACAGCAGCTCATATTTATATAAGTTGAGATTTAAAACCTGCTTTCTTCTTCATCCCTCCCCCCGCCCCCAAAGTCATGCAGTACAAATATCACTATGTCATTTTTAGGTAAAGAAACTGAGGCTCAGAGACTTATTGATTTGCCCATAACCGCGTGGCTAATAAGTGAAACTAGGACTTTGAACCTAGGTCTTTTGACTACAAATCTCAAGTTCTTTCCACTACATACACTGTGTCTCTTTAAAGATCTACTGTGTACAAGGCCGAATGCTGGTGGGGGTGGGAGTGTTAGCAGAGACAGCCTTTAAGGTAAGACTTGAAATTGGTCTTTCTGACTCAATTAACACTAATTTACTATGTTCAAACATTTCTTAAACTTGATGCAAATGTTCTACCCTCTCAGAAATCAACTTTGCACGTACAAAATACAAAATGGAATAAATCCATAAAGCTCTGTCTTTGAATGAAGAAGATCTGGGCAAAGCCCAGACTGACTACAACTGGCTGGGCCATCTAACCTCAGTTTTTTTCCTTAAGAGTGGGCAGGATTACAAGATTTTTAAGGTCCCTTTTCCCACCGTTAGGGAAGTGGGAAACTGACATTCATTCTCTGACATCTTAAAAGGAGATTTCTCATAAGAATGGCCTTGAATGGAAAAGATTCTTATTTAGGTGTGGGCTCCTCATCCATCGCCCTTTCCACTTGTAACACTCAAAGAAAAAATTTGTTGCCCTCTTACTCGGCTATAAAAACTTGCATCTACAAAGACTGCTTAATGCTTCAAACAGTTACTCCTCAATACTCAATAGAGTGGGGAAAAACCTTGTTTCAACAGATAATTTACCTAATTAGACGTGGAAAAGGTACTTTTTACCCAAGTCTAGGTGCAGGGCAGACGTCTCCGGGCCGGGGGCCCGGGAGTTTCCCTTAAAGGAAAGTTGTCTGTCACCGCGGGGAGGACCTTTCCGAAGTGTGCCTTAAGTGTCCAGCCCCGGCCCGGTCCGGGATACAATGCGCTTCTGTGAGGACTTCACCCCGGCATTCATTCTACCCACGCACTTAAAACACACACACTTCTCCCGGGCCGGGGTGCCCAGGAAGAAGTCACGAGACGCGGACGACAGTGGAAATTTCCTCTCCCCCCTCCCTCGGGGGGGGGGGGGGGAAGAGTCCCGCTTCCCCATCCTGGCGCCGCGGGCACAAAAGGCGCCCCTGCCCTCCCGGGTACGGGAAGGGGGTAAGTCTCCACACCCCGCGGCCCCGGCTCGGCGCCGAGGGCACGTGTGGCCCCTTCCACGGAGGGAAGGGCGCCGTGCCCAGACTAACGGCAGCAGAGCCCGACGGGGACGCTTGGCGGGGCCTAGGAAGCCGGGGCTTGTCCCAGCAGACAGACAGCGGCACATGGGCCCTCCGCCCCGGCCGGGCCCACGCGGCGCCCCCCTCCACGCCGACCCGACCAAATGAATGGGCGCCGCGGCTCGGCCGGCCCCTCCTCCCGCGCCCTCCCCGCTGTCAGCCGCTATTTTTAGCGGGGAATGCAGCGGGTCCGGGGCTGCCGGGCGCGGGGTCCAGTGGGGCGGGAGGAAGAAAGGAAGGAAGGGAGGGAGGGAGGGACGAGGACCAGCGCCGGGCGCACGCCCGCCCGGCTCGGCCACGGCCCCCCGCCCCAACCGCCGCCCCCCGGCCCCTCACTTACCCCAACTCTCCGCCGTCCGTCCCAAGATCTCGCCGCTTCCCGGGTTATAGATGAAGCGCTTCCACTCGCCCAGAGTCTGCTCTAAAGGTTTCTTCTCGTCCTTGGTCATGATGGGCGCGCGTGGGGAGGGGAGAGGTCCGTGTCAGAGCGTGAATGTGAGTGCGAGTGGTTGTGAGTGCGTGGGAGGGTGGTTGCGGGGGAGCGAGGGAAGGGGCGGGGGGGGGGGGCAGAAGAAGGAGGAGGAAGAGAAGGAGGAGGAGAGGAGGAGGAGGAGGGAGTGATGGGGGAGCCGGCGAGGGGGAGCGAGGAGCGTCCGGCAGCGGTCTGCGCAGCGGGAGCCCGCGAGGGAGAGAGGGAGGGAGGGAGCGGGAGGAAACTCACACGCTCACACACCCGGAGAAAGTGAGAGGGAGGGAGGGAGGGAGGACCGAGGCGGCGGCACTTCCTCGCTGCACCGCGCACTCGAGCCGACTGAGCCTGAGCCTGAGCTAGGGCCACCGCTCGGCCAGCCGGGCTCTGACGTCAGCACCCGCGCCAGCCAATCCCAGGCGGAGGCTGGGGCGCGAGCGCCGCCACTGCCGCCGCCGCCGCCTACCGCCCTCGAGACGCATCGTTGCCGGAGGCGGGCTGGCGCTCGCCCCGACTACGGGGGCTGGGGCGCCTCCTCTCGCGCGCACGCCCAGGACAACCCCCTCCTCCCGCCCCTCCCGGCTGAGCTAGCCCCCCATCCTGCGTCGCGATGTCTGCCGGCAGCCCCGGGGAACCCCGATAAACCGTCCGGGATAGGGGAACCGTTCTAACCCGTCGTAGAAGAAGCTTCTGAAAATGCTAGTCTTGCAAAGGTTTTTAATCATAAACTAGAGGTCGGTGTCGTCTCCCCGGGGACTGTTTGCAAGCATACATCTAGGGGTTTCTCAGTGCAGTGAGACCAAAGGATGCGGCTTCGATCCGATGAGGGTGGGGGCGCTTCATCACGGGAGGAACCGAGTCTTCCTCCCTGGAAACCCCCCTCGTGGCAGACGTACCTTGCAGCTCATGCCCGTCCTCCGAGTGCCGGGATGTCAAGGAAACCGACTCCTTTGGAAGCCGAGGAAATCGAGTCTCACAGATGTCAAAGAAAGTGACTCCAAAGAACGTAAGATGCCAAAGAAATCGATTCCGGTGATTCCAAGGAAATTGACTCCCAGTCTACCCTGACCGCTTCAGATGGAGAAGGAAAGAGAAGGTGCCGTCCCCTCTGCCTTTAACTTGATTACTTCCAAGCTCTGCAAACTCTCCAAGCTTCTCTCAATAAAAGTTCCTTTGGGGGCTGTTGCCAGTCTAACCCACCAGGCAAGGGTTAGACACACGCTGCCCGATGCGAGACGCTATCCACCTGTTTGTGTTGGGCAAATCACTTCTCCCCTTTCGGGCCCCAACTTCCCCATCTGTAAAACGGAGTTAAAACCAGCTGCTTCCGTGGACACTCTAGGTCTCCATCTGTGACTCCATTGATCCTTTTGTGTGTGTTTGGGCTTCAGGTTCCTCAAGTGCAAACTGAGGGATTTGCTCCAGGGGGCAAATCGGGGCTGCTTTCATTCTCATGGCTGTGATAGAATTTATTTCAAACGCAGTGAGGGTTAGGACTCGAAAAGATGCTCCAACACTATTCACTCTGTAAAATGATTGTTTTAAAGTTAATGAGAAAAGGCCCAGAGTGAAACAGGTTGAATTTATTTTCAATAAAATAAACTTCATGTGATATTGTTATCATCTACTTCCAACCAGCTAAAACATTCTAACTTGTTTCTCAGACCCTCAAGTTCATCTGACAGAAAACAAACCCTCCAGATAAAATGTTATTGCTTATTAATTTAAGTTATTAATAATATTAATTAATGACATTAAGTTATTGCTTAAATAGTGCCACAAAATCTTCAGTTTCATAAAACATTTCTTATGCTTCCTGGGCTCAAAAAAAGGGGGGGGTGCAGGTGATTGGACTGCGTAAGATTGTCTTCCTACCGCAAGGTGGGGCTGGAGAATAGGAATGTCTTCATAGCCAGAAGCCTGTTGAGTTATGAATTTGGGGAAAAAATGGAGAACTAGCTGTATAACGTTGTCATGTAAAAAAAAAAAAGTACAATTTTCAGTAAAGTTCACACACATGCATACTTTGTGAGTTAACATGAGTTAACATTCCAGAACCCTGGAGTATTTGAAATTATTGAGCACTGGAAAATTGCTTTTGTGCGTCAACTATTAAATTACAATCCAACTTGAAAAGTTAAGACGTTAACCTGTAATTGCTGGAGCAAAATGAATGGAAAGGGATACTTTGGAATGAGACCAGTTTTTTCACTTTGCCCTAAACTTAACAACATAGCAAAGAAATTTCACATCACCTTTCCTGAATTAAGCTTAACAACAAAAGTAAAGAAATTTCATATTAATTTTCTTGAATTTGAACTAGGGAAAGATGAGCAAATGATTAAATGAAATTTTTGCATACAAGAAAGGGAGTAATTAAATAGTTGTTGATGGTGATTAGTATAACCGATTTTCTCATGAGTTTGGGTTTGGGGTTTGGGAGGGATTTTTGGTGCCAGTTTGCAGTGTCATAAAACCAACACAGCCAGAACACTGAGAGATTTGCAAAAACATTTTGTAAAACTTGGCTTGCAGTCAGGATTAGACATAACTTAGCCCTGGGCAAACACAAACTCTGATGCAGTCTTATTAGCAATGCTTACAAAACAGTGTTATTAGAGTTTAAATAAAAGCAAAACACTATTGAAGAAGATGGTCACAGACCAAAGAGTTTATCATCGTGATTTTATTTTTAAAAAAATCTAATTGCTCATGGGGAAAATAGCTAAAGAGCTGAGTTGAAAAAGGGGAGACAGAAATCAAGCAGCTTGCTGTTACCCATTCTAGAAACAGACAGCTGGGTGGTACAAGGCTCACTCAAGAAGATCTGAGTTCAAATATGAACTCAACTTGTGTGAATTTGGCAAGTCACCCTTTCTCAACTACAAAATAGTGATAATAACAGCACCCACTTCCCAAGGTTGTGAGATTCTAATAAGATAATATTTGTGAAGCACTTAGGACAGTACCTGGCACATAGTAGGTGACATATATAAATATATATTTAAAGTTAGAAATGCTAGTTATTATTATGACTATTACTACTACTACTATACATGTTCAAGGTGTAATATGCTATGTTAGGTATTAAGGAATAAACAAAGGAAAATGAGACCCCAGTCCTTGGCTCTAAGGATTTCATAGTCTAATATACCTATGGATCTAGTCATATACAGGCTAGCTCCTCCTTTAGAATCTTAAGTTACTTGAAGACAAGAAAAATTTTTGGCTTTCTTTATATCTCCAACGCCTGGCACATGAGATTGATTAATTTTTTGCTCCACTTGACAAATACCAAATACCCCAGAAAGATGAGAAAATACCATAAACCAGACCCATTTGACTATGTTAAATTACCTCAGCAATTGATGAAAACGAAAGACTGAAACAAGAAACCTAATCTTTTCATATGACTTTCAGACATGTGCTTTGGTGCTATCCAAATAACTTAATTTAAAGTAAAAATCAATTTAAAAACCCATAGTTTCTAAAACCTGTACCCTAGCATACTATATGTTATATAGCTTTATAGCCTGGTATTCATGAACGCATTTTTCAGATAATAGGCGACCCTTAATATCCAGCTTTGACTACAGGAGAAAGTATATATATACAATGTCTTTGGGGACATTAAGTCTAATAAGATAATAAAATTATATTTAATCAAAGCTGTTGCTCCCTAATGGCTCATTACAGTATTCAAAACTCCCTTCAGAAAACAGGCTACTTAGCCACCTGAATGAGACATGCCAAAGTATCTTCCAGAAAGACAATAGTGTTCTGAGTTAGTCTGACAAAACCGAATGAAAAAGAAAAAAGAAATGTAAACACCATCCATTCTTTAATAGTCTGATAATAAATATGATCCCTGCCCTCAAAGTATATATAAGCCTAATGTAGTTTGAGCTTTACTAGCTTTATTTTTTTTTTATATATTTCTTTTGGAATCATTTATACAAAGCAAAATTGTTTGGATTTTCAAAAATGGAAGGAGTAGTTTTATACATATTATAACACCATACATGTCCAGTAATTTTAAACTTTGAATATTCCAAGCATGGTAGCTCTTGGCTAGATCAGAGTCCTGCTTTCTATTACTTGCATTTCTTCAGAAATAGCCTTTGAACATTAACAACATAGCTAAAAACATCACCTGCAATTGGGTGGGGATTTGATAGTATCTAAGGATGTGGATAGTAAGAATATAATGCCATTACCGCCATATGAAAGTACAGCTTATTTTCTTTCCAAGTATCATTAATTATCAAGAAGCATAGTCAATAGCTCAGCATTTCTTAGTTTCAAAGCAGCTCAACACACAGTAAGTCGGTACTATGTACCAAGCATTATTGTGGTGCTGGACATTCTCTCCCCATAAGAACATTATTCTGTTAGGGAGACATAATCTTTATTTATAAACCTAACATATGGAGAATACAGTTCCTGATATTGGGGAAGATACAACGATTTGTGAGACATAACATCTGCCCTCTTGGAGTTTACATTTTAATTCAGGAAGTAAGGTAAAAATAGGTTTTAGAAACACATACATTAAGGAGTATGGGAGAGGATGAGAAGCCAGAAGCTTCCCTGTTTCATTTCACTAAACTTGTTCTTCCCCTCTTGCACTGGGGGCATAGTTTTTGGTCTGTAGGATGTTGTCCAGTGTAAAAAGTCAGTGCAGTGAATAGAGAGCACTGAATCTGGAATCAGGAAAATCTGATTTCAGATCTGGCCTCAGTTTTTTGCTATGTGATACTGTGCAAGTCACTTAATTTTAGTTCCTCTCAATTACTCATCTCTAAAATGGGAATAATCATAGCACTTAGAGGATTTTTGTGATAATATTTCTAAGTGCTTACATCTAAAGTTCTCTATAAATGTGCTGTTATATTCCAGACTGTCAGCTCCTTCAGAGCAGGGATTGTTTTTTGCCTTTTTTATAGCACTTAGAACAGTGTTGAACACATAGGTGCTTTATTAATGTTTATCAACAGACTATCACAGGTCAGGAGAAATGGCACTACAAGATAAATGGAAAAATGGTCCAACAGGGCTAGTTGGATGAGATGTTAAACATGATTCAGGAATACAACCTGCAGGCTACAGATGAAAAGGAAGACTTTATATGCTGACATAAGGTGATCATTTGAGAAAGGAACAAACAGTTAGCCAGGGGAAAAAATGAGTTATAAGACCCCCTCCTTGGAAATCTTGTGACTATTGCTTTTCACCTAGCTCCATTTGGGAGAACAGGTCTGATTTAGAATCCAAAAACTGGTGGAATTCTCCGACACTGGAGATGCTTAATTTCTTGTCATCAGAGAAGTAAAGCTAGAGTGATCACTTGTTAAGTGTGTTACACAAGTTGGGTAAGATAAATAAAACAAATTGGTTACATTAAAGAAGGGGTTAAAGAAAAAGAAAGGAAGCTGTATATGACTGTCAAATTTAGAGGTGATCAAAATTGTGTAAATCTATAAATGATTCTAAAGGTATATAAAATGGTAAAGAAAATGATAAAAAGGCACTTAAAAACTGTGTGAAAGTCAAAGCAGATCTGAAGTACAAATCCACACAATTATTTATGTATGTGTAGCCTTTGCATACCTTAAAGACTATAGAAATTTAAATTACTGTTGTTATTCTTCCTTACTTCCTGTTTATATCCCGGCTTCTACCTTTTCCAAGAAGCTGTAGAATGCTCAGTAGTCACATCCTGGTCAGATCATCTGGGAAAAGGAAACCAGATTGAGGGTAACCCACAGGCTGGGAGAGTTTGGCGGGGGATGTCGACCCCAAGCCCCTAAGACTTCCCTGGCAGAATGAATGATTGAGAAGAACTTATTTCAAGCTCTGTGGAGTACTTAGAGCTCACTCAAACATCAAAGATGCCAGTCATGCACTGTTTTCTGGGCTGCCACAGGTTATCTTGATTTTTGTCCTGCTGCTGCACTTCAGTGGCTCTGGAAGAGAGAGTGATGTTGATGGCTTTGCACAAATCTGCCTCACTTAAATCCAATTCCTGCGTGAGTCAAGACATCAAGACATCTGTGATATCATTGGTCCTCTTTGAAAATGAAGGATCCGATGGCTCAGTGTATAAAGTACCGGCCTTGGAATCAGGAGGACCTGAGTTCAAACTTGATTTTTAGACACTATTTCTATCCTAGGCTTCTTCCCTTTCCAAGAAGCTGTGGAATGTTCAGGAGTTCCACTAAGGAACTTGTCTTTCGTATGCTCTCCCACTCTATTTCATATTTACTATGCCTTGTGTCTATTGTATCCCTTCATTTCATCTATAACCTTTTCCCTAAGTAAGTCTGCCTTTTGGCAAAGAGGATGGCCCATTGTCATTTCTTCACATGACGGGACCCTACCATTTGGTACCTGCCTACCATCAACTGATATCCACACCAGCCATATATCACTATTGCCTCTAGAACAATTTTTAAAAACAACCTTGACTTTTCCTTTAAAGCTCTTCATGATGTGACTGCAGTTTACCTTTCCAAGCATATTGTGCAATACCTCTCTTTATATACTCTCCATTTTAGCAAGACAGATATATTTGCTGTTCTTCATACACATTTTATCAGTTCTTTCCATGCCTTTGAATAGGTTATCCTCCATACCTTACTACTCCTCTTAGCTGCTTTAGCTTCCTTTAAGTTTGGCACAATCTCTGGTCTTACCTGATCCCACTAACAAACAACTAGTTCCTTCCTTCTCCTGAAATTACTTTGCATTTACTTATTTGTGTACTTGTTCCCCAGGATCAACGGTAAGTTTTTCCAGGCCAAGGAGAGTTTCAGTGTTTTTCTTTGTATTCCCAACACCTAACACAGTTTCTAGGCTGAAAAAGGCATTTAAGAAGTTTTGGTTGAATAAAATTGTCAAATTGATTTCACAGGGAATTTTAAAGTGACTTCCATTGAGTCTGCAATGTTTATATTTCTGCCACAGTCAAAGGACTTCTATCAGTCCAGGCTAAGTCTCCCTCCTAAAAAGGAATGTGAAGGGTATGAAGGATACTGAAGTTTTCCTTAAAAAGTAAAAACAAACACAAAGCAAAAATACAAATTTGGGACTCTTCCTGAAGAGCAGGGAGCTGAATGTTCTGATAAAGAACTAGCTGTTTGTCTCACAAAGCATGAGAAATTCACAAATAATGTGAAGTGTGAGATGGGTAGAGATGGTTGGTAACTTCCTACCCAGGGGAACTGAAAAAACTATTAGCTCTGTGATGTTTCTCAGGGGGAGGAATCCAAGACATATCAGAGGACCTTTTATCAAAATTGATGGTTATTCTCCACTTCTGGTGATTTCTATTGGCACAATTGAAATGGCCAAAAGGAACCTACTGAGGATTAGTGAAGATTATGAAGTCTCAGGCAAGAAATTGAAGATCACAGGGGCATAAGGGATGTTTTTAATCATTTAAAGGCAAGGGATACAGAAGAGAAACACTTCCTCTAATCTTCACACCCTTGCTTTCTGCTGGATCCTTCCCTGTTATCTACAAACATATCCATAACCATTCTGGGAAAAAAAAAGTCCTTAGTGCATGCTAATCTTCATAGATTATCACCCTATTTCTATTCTCTTTGCATATCTATTCCCTTTCTAAGTAAAACTAAAATTTAAAAGCTAATCTCTATTTCTTATCCTCTTATTTTATTCTCAACTATCAGTAATCTGGTTTCTAACCTCATTATTCAACCAAAACTGGTGTGTTCAAAGGTTTAAATGAATTTCCTAAATGCCTCATTTTTTTCAATCCTCATCCTTCTTGACCTCTATGAATCATTTAGTTTCCTTGACACTCTTTCCCTTCTGTTTTTTTTTTCCACTCATTTACTCCTACAGACATAAATCTGTAGAATTGTAGATATATGTAAATAATATAGATCCTGAAATATCCCTCCACTGTGCCATCATCGCCCTTCTCCCATCATTAAGTTCCTCATGGGGTCTCCATTTGTGGGGTGGGGTCTGAGGTTGTTCCACTTTTATTTCCCTTCCAGCTCTCCTTCTGACTTTCTGAATTCTGGACCTTAGAAAACCCCCAACTCTGTGCCATGAAGGGAACTTTCCCCCACTCTCCAACATTCAGCTAAATCTTGGCTTGACTAAAGCTCCTTGAGAGCAGAAATCAACTTTCATTTTGCTTGTATTTGTATCCCCAGTGTTTAGCAGAGTGCCTGGCAATTATTAAGCACTTAATAAATGCTTATTGCCTCTGATGCTCCTTGCCTTGGCTATCATTCTACCAGTCAGACCATTCTTTTTTGGTCTCCTTTGCTGGTTTATTATCAACCCCATAATTGTGGGTATACCTAAAGCCTCTGTCCAGGATCCTCTTCTCTCTCTCCACTCTCTGTGACCTCATCAGCTCCCATCGTGTCTATGGAGATGACCTACAGATAAAGATTTCCTTCTCCATTCCCTTTCCTGAGTTTCAGTCCTTTAATTACCGATTGTCTATTGGACATGTCAAACTAGATGTCCTGGTCATACCTCAGGTTCCAAAACAGAATTTATTACATTTTATCCCAAATTTTCTTCTCTTTATAAACTTTCCTGTATTTGTAGAGGCTACCTGACTTCATTCGAATCACTCAACATCATAATCACAGAGTCATCCTAGAATCCCTACTCTTATTTATTCATTAAGTTGCCAAAGCCTGCTTTTTCTACCTCTACACTCCTGCATTTATCTCCTATTTTCTAGTGACACAGACACTAGCCCAGTTCAGGGTTCATCATCTCTTGAACTAAAGTAATAGCTTCTTAATTTAGCCCACCTTTCCCTACGGCAATCCCTCCTCTCCACCTTTGTCAAATTGACTTCCCTAAAGCTCTGATCTGACCATGTCACATCCCTAATCAATAGACTCTAATGACTTCCTTTTACCTCTATAATCAAATATAAATGCTGTTGTTCAGGGGCTGGTCTCTTTCAATGCTTTTTAATCCTTTGCTTCTCCCCACACACTCTATGGATTAGCCAACAATGTCTTTGTGTTGTGTATTTCTCTTCACCCCACTTCTATCCCCTGATGTAACTCCTATGACTGGAATATACTCTTGTCTTCACCGTTGCCTCTCAGAATTCCTGGTTTTCTTGGTCAACTCTAATTCCACTTTCTGAATGAAGCTAGTGCCTCCCATAACCTACTAAATTCCCTAGTTTCTGTTTTCCTTGTGGTTTGTATATAGCAATATGTGTGCATGTTGTTTTTCATTTTTTTACAATGTAAAGTCCATGAAGATGGGATACCAACTTCTGAGGTTGTATCTCAAGCACCAAGGATAATATCAACCAAACAGTAGGTGCTTAATAAAACTCTGTTGATTGTTTGAACCTCTGTCTATGGAGGTTGTGTCTGAGAATTAGATGTAGATTTCTAGACCATAGCATAAAATATAGGAATCCCAAGTTCTCAATTGAGAATGCAATGTACAAATGTTGGTTGGTAAGAATATGCTTACCTAGTGTCTTATAAATTTTATTTTAAACTAAAAAGGGGAAGGAGAAAACTGTCTATCTATCAAGGAAGTAGCCAAAATGTAGGAGGAACAGGAATTGAGACACTTGGAAAGTAATAGAATTGTTTCATATTTTAATAAAACATATATATACATATATATATATCCCCAGCACTATATGCCTGGCACATAGTAGGTGCATAAGAAATGTTTAGTGATTGAATTGCAGAAGAGAAAATCCAAAAAAGAAGCTAGTCATAAAACTCATGGCCTTAAAAACTAAGATGTTCAATTTGGACAAATAACCACTTAAGTTTAGAATTTTCAAAGGTAATAAAGTATGTAGCAGGTTCCATTTTTGGAGTCAGGAAGAACTGAACTTGATTTCTTCCTTAACCACCTGACTATAGGCAAATCACAGTCTGTCAGGATTCTGAAAAGCTATTTAACTATAACTTACAAAGTGGTAGTTGATTTATATCTATGGAAAGAGTTCCCACTAAAGGAGTTTGTCAAAGGTTGGTAGAAAAAAAGCATTTTTCAAAAGTGTTTTGGTTTTGCCAATTACATATAAAGGCAATTTTTAATATCATTTAAAAATGTCTTGAGTTCTAAATTTTCTCCTTTATCCTTCTCCCCTTTCCCTTCCTTAAATAAACAATTTGATATAGGTTAGATATGTACAATCATGAAAAACTAGAGTAAAGCATCATGGCTTTGCATGTATGTAACCCAGGGCATGAGTCCCAATATCTCTGTCTTCTTTTACTAAAAGTCAGCTTAGTGTCGATGGTAAAAGGACTGGATTTAATTCTGAAAATCAAGATTCTCATCATGCCTAATATATATATTTCTAGCTATGTAACCATGGGCAAGCCATTTAACACATTTGTAAAATGGGGCACTTGGAGTAGATGGCTTTCAAAGTCCCTTCCAGTTCTATCTGATGCTAAGTTTAAAGTTTTAGAATCTGGGTCTATTTAGATTGCTGAGAAAAATGATGACAAGATCTAAGATGATATTTGACTAATTTGAAGAGAATTATAAAAAGGCCCACAAAAATCCAAATTACTAAAAAACAACATAGTTGGGAAAGTACAAATCTATTTTAACTGGCTCTTGCTAGTTCTAGTTATTGAAGAATCAGATATTACCTCTGAGCCTAATCCCTCCAGTCTGTAAATACTTTTTTTCTCTTCCTAAAGATTTAAATACCTTGGTATCAATTTAGATAAAAACACAGATTTAAAGTAACTATAGATGGTATATCTCACCTACGAAAGGGTTGACACAGAAAAACTGCAAATGAAATTAAAAGGCTTCTTAATTTTGGACTTCTTAAAGTGGACTTTCTTAAAGAGAAATATTTTGCGAAGCTATTAGTTTTTCATCTAAATTCTCCAGAAATATGAATGCCCAAAACTAAACCCTTAAAAATAAGTCACCCAATCTTTTATCAAAATTAATCTTGAATGTAAAGTGAACATAGAAAATACAAAAGTATCTCACTTCAATTGTATAAATTTATCTAGGCCCCCATTGGCCTATGCTAATTTTCAATGTTACCTTGTTTGCTCTAGAATGATAAGTTAAAAAGTAACTAGTTAATTTGCCTCCAACTCAATACTACAATAGTGTGACATGGAAAGTTTGTAAAAACCAAATAGTTGCTCTGATCTTCCTAGATTCTTAGATTTTCCTTCAGCAATAAGAATATAGGGTCCTAACTGAAGGAGAATCAAGTTCATCAAAAAAATAATAAAAAGATGGTGTCTCCTGTTATATCATTCTACCAGCAGGATTCAAAAGTTCTTTGGACTAGAGAGTCACTCTCATGATAAACCTCAAAAGTCCTTGCCAAACTTGGAGTTTGGTTCTCAGATCCAGTTATTTCAGTGGAGTGAAGTATTCTGTCAACAGTCTGACACTTCCTGGCTGAGAATACACATCATGAAGGCTTAATAGTTCCCAGTATCTGTATTTTGGAATGGCAGGATTGGAGATACACATGTATTCATGCATACACATATACATACATGCATACACATATACATGTACATATATATATATATATATATATATATATATATATATATATATACATACATACATAGAGAGAGAGAGAAGAGCACTTCATTCAAACTACCCACTGTCAAAAGTATCAGTAGTTAATGCTAGAAAACATAGGATTACAATAGTTCTCCCCAGGGACTATCTGAGAGAAGGGTAGATTTTGGAAATTTAAAAAATATACTGTTGCTCAAAGTTAATGATTATTGCTAAAAGAATTATGCCTCCTAGCTCGCAGATTCTGAGGCTGGATGCAAGCTAGATCTGGATCTGAAGGATCTGACAAATTTGCAGCTAGGAACTGCTTCATTTTGATGGATGAAATGGGACTTGGGCCTTTGGTCTAATTTCCAAGACAATTCTCTTAGAACTATTGGCTCAAGCTGGGCTGAAATTTGAGTGGAAACCTCGACCCAACTAAAGTTTCCTCCCTACTTTTTTCTTTTCAAGCTTTAGTTTTATTTGGTGGAGGGGAAATAAATGTCAAAGTGACATCATGGCTTCCCTTCTGTCAGGAACTGTAAAGCTATCTGCAGAATGAGTAAGAGCAGCTTAAATGTCACACTGAGCAATAGAGCAGCATGGTTTCCTAAGAGAAAGGAAAACATGTCCAGAGGTGTGGTGTCTTATATTCATATCCCTAAACTCTAATTCTTCTGCTGCTTCTGCTCCTAGGCAATTCTGGCCTCATTTTCCCTAGCTGTAAAATACCATGTACTGTGTTCTATGAACACTTTGTACATAAGCACTTTGTCTGGATGATTCCTATGAATTTATGTTTTAATTTGTATTAAAATGATTTTATACACATTAAATCTCTCTTCCTTGAGTGTATAAACTGTTTTTACTGAATTTTTACATCTCTTGCAGACTTACAAGTTTAGAGCAGATCAAATCAATCTTTACAAGTCTCACATGGTATGTTGTTTAAAGTAGATATTTAATAAGCATTTGCTGAATTAGGTTGAATAGGAACAAATATGATCAAGTGTAGTTTGAGAATTAATGGTTTTTCCAGAATTTTTCTTCCTATGCTTTGGAAAATAGTTAATTCTAAAAATAATGTTTCCATCTGCAAGACAGAACTAATAATATTTATTAAGAAACATTGGATTAGATTTAGCTAAAATTAAAACGTTCTCCTATGTGCAAAGAAAACTTGAAATTTCTCTACACTCAATGAACTTAACCTTGGGGAGATATACACAATAGGGATACAAGATAAGTCAATACAGAATTCTTTGGGGAAGAAAAGAACTTTGACAACTGGGATCATTTGGGAAAACTTCCGTAGGAAATGACCTTTGAGCTCATCTGGAGATTCTAATAGGCAGAGGTGTAATGGGTATGGATTCCAGGCATGAAGCACAATCTCAGCAAAACTTTGTGCAGATATGGGAAATGGCAAGTTGAAATGAAAAGCTCTAGCTGACAGGCCAATTTGGCTAGAAAGTTGAATGTGGGAAAGTAGTAGTGTGAAATAAGCCTGGAAGGGCAATTTGGAGCCAGATTGTGGAGAGCTTGTATTTTATCCTACAGGCAAAATTTTTGAGTAGGAAAGTGATGTGGTCAGAGCTTCATTTGGAAATTGAGTGGAGAATGGATTGGAGAGGGAAGAGATCAGCAGTAAAGAGATCTATTAGGACTATCCTGGTAGTTTAGAGGAGAGGGATTGAGTTCTTGAACTAGGAAACTAGTTAGAGAGAGAAGGACAAGTGCAAGTGGTATTGTGGAAGGAGAAACAAAGTGAAAAATAACTCCAACGTTTCAAACCTGGGATCCTTCAATAGAAACAGGGAAGTTGGGAATAATGGTGGATTTGGGAGAAATTTTAATGAGTTCTATTTTGAACACCTTGAGTTTGAGAGCTGATGCTGGACTTTCACAATAAAGAATAGGTCTGGGATAAATAGATTTGGATATCATCTGCATAGAAATGATAGTTCAACCCATGGGAGGTGATGATATTCAATTAAGAGAGTATAGTGAGAGAAG
The DNA here is from genome assembly GCF_016432865.1 of Antechinus flavipes. Taxonomy (NCBI): domain Eukaryota; kingdom Metazoa; phylum Chordata; class Mammalia; order Dasyuromorphia; family Dasyuridae; genus Antechinus; species Antechinus flavipes. The sequence goes on from NC_067400.1 coordinate 51,463,101, forward strand.
AAAAGAGAGACCCAAGAGACATCCATAATTTATAGGCAGGATATGGATGACATCCAGAAAAAGAGTTTGAGAATGATTAACAAGATGAATAGGAGAAGCAAGGCAAAGAAGTGTCAGAATAGCTTAGGGAGGAGAAATTTATCTCCCAGCTGGAAAGGTGAAGTAGAGTGAGATCCAGGGAAAGGCTATTGGATTTAGCATTTAAAAAATATCTACTCTCAAGCCTTCTTAATGGGTGATGGAGGATTGGGAGAGAAGGAGGGAATTTTGAACTCAATTAAAAAAATGTTTAAAATAAATATATTTTAAAAATAAAATGCATACTTCTTAATTTAAAAAAGGAGGGGAAGAAAGATGTTGATGACCTTGGGGAGGTGAGAAAAGGTGGGGGGAGAGACAGAGAGAAAGAGAATGAGAGAGAGCAGAAAGACAAAAAAAAAAAAAACCCTTACTTTATAACCAAATTTGTCAAAGTATTTCTCAGACCCTAGGTGATATTAAACACTTTTTTTTTAAAGGCACTATCATATATCTTAGTTTAGTTATTTAAAAGAATGAGAACTTTACACCTAAAGCATGTTTACCATATACAGATTTTCCACATAATCAAGCCAAATAAAATGATACCAGGCATTTATATAGCACTTCAAGATTTGTGAAATATTCTATATATATTATAATATTCATCTTCACAGCAACCCTGGGAAGTAAGTGCTATTATCATCCCTATGTTATAGATAAGAAAACTGAGGCAAATTGAGGGACAATAAGATGGCACAATCTATAGAGTACTGGTTTTAGACCAGGAAGACTTGAGTTAAGATCTTGCCTCAGACACTTACTACATGTGTAGCCCTGAGCAAGTCATTTAATTTCTGCCTGCCTCAGTTTCCTCATTAATAACATAGAGATGATAGTAGCACCTATCTTATAGAGTTGTTATGGAGATTAAATAACATAATACTTGCAAAGTATTTTGTAAATCTTAAGGTACTACATAAATGCTAGCTATTATTATTCATTATTGTTAAGAGAAATTAAATGCTATATGGGTAGCTAAGTGGTATGGTGGATAGAGTACTGGGCTTGAAGTCAGGAAGGCTCATCTTCCTCAGTTCAAATCTAGCCTTAGACACTTGTTAGCTGTTTGATACCAGGAAAGTCACTTAACTCTTTTTGCTTCATCTGTTCCTCATAGTAAAATGAGTTGAAAAAAGAAATGGCAAACTATTCTAATACCTTTATCAAGAAAACTCCAAAAGGAGTCACAAAGAGTTGGATTTAACTGAAAAATGGCTGAATATTCGTTGACTAATGAGTCATTTTTCAGTTGTGTCTGACAACAGATATAGTCCTCCTGTGGTCCTGTCTATCTATCTACACACACATACATACATAGAGATGATGTATGGAGAGAGATAGACAGAGAGACAAGAGATGAGAGACACAGAGAGATACAGTGAAAGAGAGCATGGAGAAGAAAGATCTGTAGCAAGCATGGTGAAGTAGATTGAATCCAGACTGAAAAGCTTCAAATGTCAAACAAGTGAGTTTGTATTTTACTAAAGACAATGGGAAACACACTGGAACTTTTTGAGCAAGGGAGAGATATGATCAGACCAATTCTGACAGCTCCATGGAGGATGAAAGAGAACTGGGAGATATTTGAACCAGAGAGAGACCAATTGGGAGTTTAATATCTGACATGAAGGAAATTGGGAATTAGGAAATTGAATTAAGAAAGTGGCTTTGGGAGAAGAGAGAATGTAATAGATGCCAGAGAAGGAGAATTAACAAGATTGGCCACTCTTATTTCTGACTTTCTTATTTACTTCTCTGATTTCTTCTCTTTCTATTTTAATCTTTCTTCTTCCTCCTCTTTTGCTTTAAATATAAATATTGCAATGGTTCTACAGTTTATCCTTTTCCTTTTTTTTTTTTTAATATATTTTCTTTGATAGTGATGGCATCTGCTCCAGTGGCCAGCACACACATGTATACTCGTTTCATACACATGTATACATACATGTCTGCACATGCACTTGCACATACTAAGATTAAATCTAGCCATCTTCCTGAGCACAGGTATCCTGATGGCACCCTGAATTTAGCAGCTGTTCTTGGAGATATTATGCCTGAAGTCAGGAAGTTCAAATCTGGTCTCAGACATTTATTAGCTGTGGATGAGTCACTCAACTTCTGTTTGTTTCAGTTTCTTTTTGGGAATAATGTTAGTACCTACCTTGTAGAATTGTCATGATGATCAAATTGATAAAAATGCTTAGCTCAGAGCCTAGTACATAGTAGATACTTTTACATGGTTATTTTTCCTTTACTTTCCTCTTCCAAAACCAAATTCAACAACTTTTTCTTCAAAACAAGAAACCCCTGTCCAGACCTTAGTTGTCCTTCATACCTTAATTCAAGGACCTTTGCATTCTAAGTATGAGGTACTTGTCCTTTCTTATCTTCTCCTATTTTACCTACATCACTAACTTTGCATTATTGAATGAATGAATGAGTAAATGAACAACTACTATTTCTGAATTATCTACATAGTATAGTAGGACATTAGATTGGAGACATTTGATTTAGAGATGGAAGAGAACCTTAATCAATCCATAAACAATTAAAAATACTACCTGCCACACATTGCTTTAAGAACTGGAATTAAAAGAAAAACAAACGACAACCCCTGCCCTTAAGAAGCTTACAATTGAATGAGGGAGAAAAGAGGTGAACAACTATATGCAAACTATCTATGGGATAAATGGGAAATAAGTAGCAAAGGGAAGGCACTAAAATTAGGTAGATGAGAAAGGCTTTTTGGAGAACAGGGGATATTAGTGAATTTAAGAAGACCAGGGAAGCCAGGACAGAGAATGAAAAAGGGGAGAATTATAAGTATGTATTACCATACTTATAGACAGTGAAGATTGTCAGAGTAGGAACAGCAGAAATAAGGTATGAGAACCCTGGTAAGTGGGGGGCCAGGTGAATGTCAAATAGGATTTACTATTTGATCTTGAAGCTAATGGGGAGCCAGTGGAATTTACTGAGGAGAGAAGAGATCGTTCAGGTCTATGCTTTAGGAAGCTGACTTTGACAACTGAGTAGAGTAGGGACAAGAGGGCAATAGCCTAGCCATGATGATATATCAGAGGGGAGAAGGGGACATGTGAGAGAGACGTGATAGACTTTAAATCTACAGGACTTCACAACGATTAGAAAGGGTGGCAACATGGAAAGAATGCTGGATTTTGTAGTCAAAGGATCTTACCCATATGTCTTTGGACAAGTCAGTTCATCTCAGTGCCTCAGTTTCCCGATTTGTAAAATGAAGTGATTCAACTAGATGACTTCTAAGGTATTTTTCTTTTTTAGGAGTGAAACTGCCTCAGGGAAATTAAATAACATGCTTCTTGCTCACAGGCAGTAAAGTGAAAAAGCCAGAATTTGAATTCATTTCTTTCCCAATCCAGCACTCTTTTCACTGTAGTTTCCCACATAGTTCTATGACCTTGCACAAGCACATTTTCTCTTGGGATCTCAGTTTCATTATCTGTAAATGGCAGAGTCTTTTCAGGGATCTGACATTCTTTGAGTTTATGAAACATGCCTTGCTCTTACCTGACTGCACTTTTATTTATACCATTCCCAGCACCTGCACATTCACTGGGTTTCCAACACTCAGTGCATTGTTCCTTATGCTTGTAATGTCTCCCCCCATTTCTTTCTAAATTCAACTCCCTGGAGACTGAATGTAAATCAACACATACTATGCTCACTCCTCGCACCCCAACCCCCCCCCCCATATGTTTTTTTTTCTCTCTCGTGATTTTTCCCTTTTGTTCTGATTTTCTCTTCCAACATGACTCATAAAGAAATATCTATTAAAGAAATGTAATGTATATGTATAATCAGAAAAAAAAAGAAAGCAAATAAAAAGGAAAATAAATAAACTCAGCTCCCATGCTACATTTTACATTCTGCCTTTTCTGCTCCTCTCTTGCTACCCAAATCATGTTTTATCTTTGTATCTCACTTTGTATCTATGTATTTTGTCCCCACCTTTGTATGTAGATTTTGCCTCTCCTTTCCCTCCCCACTTACTTGAAGGTAAACAATATTTCCTTTTTTGTCATTGTATCACTGCCCAATTCCTGACACATCCTTCAGGATCTAACATCCCCTCCTTCTTGAGGGTTTCTTTGCTTGGCCCCACCAGTCAAATGGCATTTCTATTTGCTTTGAACCTCCTTAAGATATTGGTCTTTTTCTTATGACATTTGTCTCACATAAAGCAAAAGATTGTAGTTATTTGTGTAGATAGCTTATCTCCAAAATGTAAGCTTCCAGAGAGTGGGGGTTTCTAACAGCTCTTTGTATCCCCCCACATGGAGTACAGCAAGGTCATACCTTTGGGATGTGCTCAATAAATGAACTCAGTTGCTGGCTCGGTCGGGTCCATGCCCAGAGAAATCTGTGAATGGCTGGTAAGCCTTTAAAAAGCCCTTGCTCTATGAAAATGGAGAAAAACAACTATTGCTCGCTCATGCCCCTCCTTTCTATTCCCAAATACATTTTTAGAAGAGAAACAACAGGGCAGCAAGAGATTGGAAAAATAAAGTCAAGTTGATGTATGAAGAAACAAAACAAAGCAGGAAAGCATCAATATTTCTTCCTGCAATCAGTCACTGGAAATCTGTCAACACTAGCAAAGCCATCTTCACCTAACAATGATACAGCTGGAACAAGCCATTGAAGAATGGCCTGGCAAACTTGTTTCAGAGCCATAGGGGAAAGAGCTTCAAGTTGAATCATTTCCCAGTTGATGAGCCTGCTGGGGGTGAATCACTTTTTTTAACCTGCTGCATCTGCAAGAGGGCTAAGAAATAATGTACAATATAAGCTGCTGGTGGGCAGGGAAATGTTTATTTTGGGGGTTTGTATATCTGGTGTCTAGACTGACCCTTACACATTGTGCTGAAAAATTCATTGATTTGTCTAGAGTTGAAAGCTCTTGGGTGCCTCTGGAAGGCTCAAGAATTAGGGGAAAAGGAAAGGAGGGGAAGGAGAGCTAGTTGAGAGAAGTAAGGAGAGAAAGGATGTTTTATTTTTTTGACTTAAGAGATTGCCTTAGGAAAAGGACCTTCATATACAAAAATATTTATATTAATTCTTTTGGTTGTGGGAACTGGGAATTAAGAGGGTATCCATCATTTGGCGAGTGGCTATACACACAATATATCAATGTAATAATGGCATAAGAAATAATTACAGAAACGGTTTTAGAGAGATCCTGGGAAAACCGTTTAAAAAAACGTTGAAAAGTGAAGTGAGAAGAACCAGGACAATAATTTATAGTATAATATGATATTTTAAAGATAAACTACTTTGCAAAGTTTAATAACTATGATCAGTGCAATGACAAATCAAAATTTCAGAGGTTTGATGATAAATTAGGCTACCCCCATCTTGTGATAGAGCGGTGAATGCATTTTGGGATATTTGCCAATGTGGGAATTTGTTTTCCTTGACTAGCTATATTTGTTGTAAGAATTTTCTTTTTCTTTTCTTTTTTTATGGAGGGAGAGTGGAAAGAAGACAGATTCATGTTAACTGAAAAGTAAATAAATAAAACTCGCCTAAGGCTAGCATTCTCTTCAGGAGACAACTGGCTTATGGAAGATACTGGAACAAATCCCAAAAGAAACATAGAGTTTCCTCTTGTTACATTTCTGCTGTCTCCCTTACTTTCCCCTAAAGGTGTGACCTATTTTGTATCAGAAGATAGTAACATAGTAGGGTATATGGAGTGCTCACAGATTTTTCTTTTTAACCCTGGTACCCACACAATAGTGTGCCCTTAATAAATACTAATTGATTGAAAGTGAAGTCAGAGAAGAAAATGGGATAATTAGATATTAAAAAAGAAGAATTTTACAGAAAAATTCAAGGCAATGGAGATTAAGAACAGAAGTTTAGGATAACTTTATTGAGAATTTAGGAAGCCCTGTTCTAGTTGGAGAGCAGATGACAGAAAGTGTTGGAATATTGAATCTCTTTAGAGATTTCAAAATTTTTAGTGAACCATTCCTTGAATCCTTCAGGTTTTGTTTTTGTTTTTTTAATAATGGAAAAAAGAAACACCCTTTCCCCTTCTTCCTGCTACCCACAAAAACAATACATTTTAATTTTTTTCTACTATATACATTTCTTTTTTTTATTTTTTTAATTGTAGCTTTTTTTTTTTCAAAATATATGGATAATTTTCAACATTCATCTCTGCAAAGCCCTGTTTTCTAATTTTCCCTCCCTTCCCCCCAAGTTGTCAAGTGATCCAATATATATTAAACATGTACAATTCTTCTACACATATTTCCACAAATATATTGCACAAGAAAAATCAGATTCAAAAGGAAAAAAATGAGAAAAAAGCCAAAATGCAAGCAAACAACAAAAAGAGTGAAAATGCTATATTGTAATCCACATTCAGTTCTCACTGTCTTCTCTCTGGGTGCAGATGGCTTTCTTCATCATAAGACAATTGGAACTGGTCTGAATTACCTCAATCAATGAATTTTTAAAAACCAATTATTATTATATTATATTATTAAAAAACCAATAATTTAGCTTTTAAAGGTTTTAAAAGATGTAAAAGTTTTAAAAATAATAATTTAGTTTTCAAAAGATTTATTTACCAAATAAGAGTAAATGTGTGTATTTAAGCCAACCGGATCTAGTTCTAGAATCTTCTGTCAACACTTAAGCAACTAAGATTGTATATAAGTGTGTAATTTGAATAAACACCAAGATGTATTGTTATTTTTAAAAGAAAGTTTTGACAAGTTCATTACAGATTGGCTATAAGAAGATGAGATATTTTTAAAATAGTATTTTATTTTTCCAAATACATGTTTTCAACATTCATTTTTATAAAACTTTATATTCCAAAATTTTCCCCTCCCTCCCTTACTTCTCTCTTCCCCACAAGCAAGTAATTTGATGTAAGTCAAATATGTGCAATTCTTTTAAATATTTTTCCATATTTATCATAGTGTACAAGAAAAATCAGATCAAAAGGAAAAAAAAAAACATGAGAAGAGAAAAAAAAATTAAAGAAACAATAACCATAACAAAAGGTGAAAATACTATGCTTTGATCCACATTCAATCTCTCTAGGTTTCTCTCTCATACATATAGGTATGTAGATAGAATTTTCAACCCAAATCTACTTCAATTGCTTGAAGTACCTCATTGTTGAAAAGAGCTAAGTCCATCACAATTGATCATCTACATAATCTTGTTACAGTGTACAGTACACAGAGTAGAATAATTTGTTCTGCTCACTTCACTCAGCATCAGTTCATGTAACTTATTCCAGACTTTTCTGAAATCAGCCTGTTCATCATTTCTTATAGAACAATAATATTCCATTGCATTCATATACCATAACTTATTTAGCTATTTCCCAGCTGATGGGCATTCACTCAATTTCCAGTGAATATGAGATTTTTTAAGCCTTGACATGTTCACTCATATATTTTTCTAGCTCCCACTCATATTGACTAGTTGGATCCCTAGAGAATGAAGAATTATTGTTTATCTCAGGGTAGTACAGGAAAACCATAAGGAGTTGCAACTTCTAACACTGTTGGCTCTTGAATCCCAACAATATGCTTCCCATGATGAATGAGAACCATTTGAATTCTATAAGTTAATATAAAACAATCTTCCTAAACTTAGATAGACTTTTTTCTTGAACACTTAGGTTCCCCAGGGACAGTAAATTCAGATTTAAAGTACAAATTTAGGCTGGCACTTTGTAGAGAATATAAGGGGATTTCATGGCATCTCAAGACTCCTGGTCCTGGGGTTTTTCCCCTCCATTTTTAGAATGCTCATGAAGTTGCCCTTCTGAATCATTCCATTGGTATGTGAACTCAGTTCTAGTTCAATATCTCCTATGCCATTGGAACCAATGTTCCTTCACCGACATATAATACCACCTTGGCTATCATACCGAGTTCTTTGTGTTAGATTGGAAGAAGGCAGAAAATATTTGTAAATATTCTTTAGAACCCATCAGGAAGAGTGAATCAGAACATGCTTTAAGAACGAGACCCCTACCAGTCAGTCTTTGCATTATACAATCATAGCAACTTGATGAAGGTCATTTACTAAATTATAGAAAAGTTGTCATCTTCATTAATGGAGGAAATACTAACACTGTCAAAATTATAAATTTTGATTGATGTTTAAATTGTCAGATAGTCTAAGTTGAGAAAATGTAGCTTGGTCTATCTCTGTGTTAACACATTAAGGAAGATGTGGTGAGAATAAAGCAGCAGCTATTTACTATTTCTCTCTTGCTCTAGAGCTAAAAAATGGGGAGAAGTGACTCTCTGGAATGATGTGTATTAGACTGGTCCTTTTTTTGATATTGCAGAACTATTTCCTCTGGTAAAAGTAGAGACATTGGCCAAGGGAAGACATTTCTTGCAGGAGCCAGTTGCCTTTGGGAATCCTATTCTTGGGCAATTTGACCTGGGTAATTCAGTGTTCATCTGTTTTGTATGTTCTCCTAAGGGAGTCATATATTGGATTATTTGTTGAGCTTTCTGAGGTCTTGGGCATAGAGATAATGATGGTGTCATATGGTCTTTGTCAGAGGTGGCTAGCCCCTGATCCTGTCACTAGCTAGATTCTATTACTCTAATCAGATTACTTCTCTTCTCATTTTCTTCATCTGTAAACTGGAGTTGGATTAAATAACTTTCAATTTCCCTGCCCACAAAATTCTACTATTTTCTATTATATCATTTCTATTATATTCTATTATTATGTTTGCAACTTCCTGGAGACAAACTTTCTTTTGAAGCACTTTTGGTTTAAAAACAATGAAAGAATCAGGATGTACTTGGAGTCAAGTCAAGTCAAAAAGCATTTATTAAACACTGAGTCTGTGTTAAGTGCTCTACTCATTCTGCCACATGACCACCTGAATTCAAATCCTGTCTCAATACTTATTGGTCAAGTCATTTAACCTCGTGCTCAGCCTCAGTTACCTCCCCTATAAAATGGAGACAATATTTCTAAAGCACTTTGTAAACCTTAAAGCACTATATAAGTGCATATTGTTAGTTTTATCATTGTTATTATTATTACTCTTTAATAGAAAGGTAAAGAACACAAATAACTATGATATGGACTGAGCAATTCGAAGATTTTTATCTTGTCAGTCAAGAAAATCTTGATGGGAAAATGATGGCGCCTGAGTTAGCTCAGTGAAGAAATAAGAGATTGGGTATCTGTCGAGTGTATTTTAGACATGATGGCCTGAACAAAGTCTTGGAAATAAGAAATGACAGCACAAGAACCAAGGGCAGGAAATGAGTTAATTTGCCCAGATCATTTACTAATAATGGAGAAGAGCACTATGAAACAAAGGAGAGGTAATTAGGAGGGAAGGGCCTCGAATGACAAGATCTTTAAACAGTCAATAGACAATGGGAAGTCACTCAGGATTGTTTCAATGGAAGAAGTAATAAGATCAATGTCCAAGAACAGTGCTCAAGGAAGATGGCTCAGTAGTAAGAAGGATGGATTGGTGAAAAACCAGCAGAAGGAAAATGAGTTAAAAATCTATTACCATAACCAAAGTGAGAAACTATGGAGACCAAACATGGGGATGGTCTGAGTAATAGTGGAGAGGAAGGGACAGATACTACAACTGTTATGAAGGTAGAAACTACAGAACTCAGCAAATGATTGGACATGGTGGATGAAGAAAAGGAAGGTGTGAAAGTGGATTCTGAGGTCTTTAGTCTGTTTGTAGTCTAATCAAAATAGCTTGTGTTTAAATAGTTCTCTGAGGATTAAGAAACACTTCAAAGACCTTATCCTATTTGACCCCCACAACAACCCTATTAGGTAGAGAGTTAGAGGAGAAGGATATTTTTAGAAATGAAATATATAAAATCAATGGGTATTAGGTAGAGAGAAATCAAGAAGGAAGTAAGTACTGTAGTACTTACTATAGTATGATTGTCTCCATTTGGCAACAAAGAAATTGAATCTCAGAGAAGTGAACCCCATAATCATATAGCTAGGGGCCAAGGCAGGATTCAAAGTCTGGCCTTGGAGAGGGAGAGAAGTAGCCCCAACAACAGAACGGGAGAGGCATCTGGGAGCAGAAGAGGGATAATCCTGTTTTGGACATGTGGATTTGGGGGTACTGGGAGGACACCCTAATGGAAATATATAGCAGGCAATGGGCAGGTCTAGGTCTTGGGGAGAGAAGTTGGCTCACGGGTCTGATGTTTCCATGGACTGAATAACAAATAGTAAGAGAAATCATCAAGGTCTCAGCCCAGAATTCTGAGACTGCTTCATTGGAAGGAATGTGTCCTGACTGAGGTAAAGAAATACCCAGATGCTTTTGGCCACATTTTGTGTGTGATAGCATTGTTTACAATGCAACCTAAGAGGCTCGATTGAAGTTGCCGAGTATTGCCATATTCTGAATGGAATGGCCTTCATGATAAGACTTGGCCTGATATTAAAAACAAACATTAATTATTTAGTTTAATAAATCCTTGGGCTTTCATCCCACATGTTTCCCCTTTACTAGGGAGAAAGAAATACTTTGAAATTCAGCTAATTTACAGTTCAGGATGCTCTAATTTCTTCTTGAAGTATTAACTTGGGGCATCATTAATGATTTCTCACTGTAAGTACAACTAAAGGAAGGATGGAGAGTGGAGTCAGAAAAAATAATGATCCTTATTTTTTATTAATAATAATTCATATTTCTGCAGTAATTTAAGATTTGTAAGATATTTTCCTCACAACAATCCTTTTAGGTAGAGAGAAATCAAGAAGGGAGTCAAGTTGGTAAAAGGTTTAATAATGATTTGTTGACAAGCCTGGGGAAAAAAGGTGATAAAACTCATCTCCTTCCTTTCTTTGCAGAAATGGGTGGCCACTGGTGCAGAACATTATCAACTGTCATACTTGATTTATATTTGGGCTATTTTTTCTAAACTGCTTCTTTTTTCTTTGTTATAAGGGATAGTTCACTAGGTAGGAGGAGAGAAGGGGAGTTAGAGGAGAAGGATATTTTTAGAAATGAAAGATATAAAATCAATGGGTATGAAAAGAAATTACAAAGAAAGGCATAAATATAAGTTTTTATTGGATGAATGAATGTTAAATGAAAATGAGGAGAAATATCATTTTCACTTAGAGTATAAGTACTACAAAAATAGAAATCCTATTTTTTCCCTTTGTAATTCCTGTTTGTAGTTTGTAATATATCCTAATAAATATTGATTGAACAAATTGAGTGAATGAATGCCACCAGGGCACAATTTTTCAGGATTCTATGCAAAAGTTAAAGAAAATTATAGTCTTCATTTAAATAAAACACCACAAATTAGGAATTCTGGCCCATTTAGCTTTGAGGTGATCAGAATACAGACTAGAGCTAAGGGAGAGCTGAATAAAATCTGGCAATATGGTGCACTATTGAAATAGGATCTCTCATTTTTAAGTGAAATGTCCTTTGATATGAAGGGAATCCAGTCAAGTTTTGTGTCCTATTTGGACATTTCAGGGCATATTTCAGGAGGCATGTCTGCAACAGCTGCAACAGTCAGAAGGTCGGAAGGGTTTTCTCTTAGAGTCCAATACCAGAGAAGGAATCTCCTATTTCAGTTTCCATGTTTGGTAATCACATCCCTAGTCTCCAGAAGACTCCTTGGATCACGGACAAGAACCAAAGGACGTATGTGTCCTATATTTGAAGTGTACTTTCTGTCCTCTGATGGATATGTTATGGGGGAGTAACGGCTGATAACCATCCATCTGGGACTGGAGACAACTTGGAGAGACAGGTCAATGTAAAAATGGAAGGTCTTTTGTGGAATGATGTTATTCAACTCAGTGGGGCAGGAAATCAAAGATAAACCTTGACTACTTCATGATAGTATGTTCACATGTTTTCATTTTACTTGGTAGCTTGTCAGGTTTCATTGTGATCAGTCTTCAGAGCTGAGGGGGAGACAATTGATTCTTTGGAAGGAGCAACCTGGTTCTCTGCCTCTGTATCCCCCTAACTCGCATAACTGGAATTATTTAACCATTTTTTATAGCTTCAGCCCTAGTCTGGACCCAGGAACCCAGACTGACCTGTGGGCTTGTAAGGGTTGTAAGGATTCCGTGGTTCTGCATCGAGTTAGGCTTGTTCCTGGTGGAGGAGTACTCTCAGTTTGTATTCATTTTCCAGTAATGGTATTTATGCCATTTCTTCTCATTTACCTATGATTGAGATCTGGCCCTTGGGCGTGTACAGATAATGTTAAGGGTTACACCACCTTGTTACCTCATTTTCCAGTAATGGTATTTATGCCTTTTCTTCTCATTTACCTGTGATTGAGATCTGTACTTTGGGCATGTACAGAGAATGTTAAGGGGTACCCCACCTTTCCTCATTTTCCAGTAAGGATATTTATGCCTTTTTTCTTTGTTTACCAGTGATTGAGATCTTTATTCCTACCTTGTCAACCAGAGCTCCCAAGACAGGAGCAATGCAATACAAGGAACATTTAATAAACAAATTCTACATGAATTCAAGGCTCTGAGACTATAGAATGAATGAAACTGGCCCAGCCCTCAGTGAACTTATCTTCTCCTAGGGTGCTGGTAATTTGGGGTGGAGGGATACATCATGTACACAAATAAGTCAACAGCAAAAAAATTCAGAGTGATTTCAAGAAGGAGAAAGTATTAACTACTAACCGGATCAGGGTAGGAGGTGGAATCTGGGGCATTCCAAATCTGGGGGACTATTGTTCAAAAACAGGTGAGACCTTCTTGATACATGCTGCTGGCATATGAGACCTCTGCCAAATGCCTCCTAATTGGCCCTCACTGATAACCTTCCCCATGCCACCCCCATTTAAAGATGAAAGTTGGAACCTTTAGCTAATGATATTTGTATCCCAACTCTCCTTTAATGCTCAGGAATAATTATCAAGCATAAGACATACCCCTGGCTTCCTGTCCCCACCTGTCTGTCCCTATAATGGTCCGCCCGGGGAAATCCCCTGGCTTTTTTCCAAACTGTCAGCCAATACTCCAAGTCATGGCCTTCCCCAGTATGGTTGGTTCTCCTCCTGTCCCAGGCTTGATTACGACATGTGGTAAGGAGAGATTAGGATTCCCAGTTGAGTTTAAAAATAAAAGTGGCATGTGCCAGGCCAAATCATGTACCTCAAAATGTTCTAGCATTTAGGTTGTGAAAATTACAGCCGGGAGGGGATGCATGTGCCAGCTTTCAAACACAAATCTGATTTATTGTCAGCAGCACACAGATGGGAGTTATTTCTCCTAGTATTAGTGCTGTGTTTTGCACTGGGACGTATATGCTCACCCATTTTTTATTTGAGGGCACTTACTTTTCCCTGGGTTTCAAACTCCAATCAGGGCCAAGGAAGTACTTCAGAACTATTTCTCTCATGGTGATGGTAAAGATGGTGGGTCCCGGAGCCTCCAGAATTGCTCAGAGTGGGGCAGCTAGGTGCCACAGTGGATAGAGCACTGGCCCAGAACTCAGGAGGACCTCAGCTCAAATATGGCCTCAGAGACCTAGTGCTTTCTGGTGTTGTGACCCTGGTCGAGTGCCATAACCCCAATAGCCTCATCAAAAAAAAGAAAAAAAAAAAGAATTGCTCAGATTAAACTAGAAGTATCTCAGAAATGTGAAGTTCCCTGCAGTCAGTCCAAGGGAATGGCCCTTTTGGAAAAGAGGGTCTGCCATCTGTGTTTCTATTGCTACCAATAAATCCACTGGGTCTATCATGTCACCAATCTGGCTCCATAATTACAATGACCCAAAGAAATAACAAAATAATGCACCTTGTTCCTTTCCTTACAGAGTTTTGACACCAAAGATTGTTCAATTCACTTGGTATATGTTAGATTGCTAAACTGTTTTCTTACTCTTTATTTTAAAATCTTTGATTGTGTGAGTGATTTGCTGCTGAGGAAGGACAAAGGGATGGATTTTGAAACACGGATGATGCAAAACCAAAACCTATCAATGTCAATTTCAAAGAATCTTTTAAAAAGATTACGTTCTCAGCTCAGAGTCACCTTGGCTGAATCTGTTGGACCTGACTTACAGGGAGGGGTTAATGTTGGTCCGGTGTGTAGTGTCCTCCGAGCTTTTATCCAACAGGACAATGTCTGTCTCCTAAAGACTGGCTGCTGATTTGACCTTTTTGGCTCAGGTGTAGACCCCTGTTCCTAGTCCATCCCGATGTTTGACTCCCCAGGTCTGGCTCATGATTGCTCCTTTCAGAGTTCCCCCTCATAGCTTTTCCCAGATCCCTTTAGGTCTCCTGGCTGCTTTCCATGATGGATTTGGCCTAGCTAGAATTCCTTCCTTTGGTCTCTGATGCAGGATTTCCAGTGGATCCTTGCATGTTGCTCAATGATTCCCTATCCCTAGCATGACTCTGGATCATCTCTGCACAGGGCCTTCAACAAGAATTTTGGCCCCTTAAACTGAAGCAAGTGGTCAGGACAGATCCTGAGTATTAGAAAGGGCCTATCATGGATTCTTACAGGCTACATTACCTTTGCGGGAAGGGGCTCATTTGCACTCCAGTCCATCAGCCACAGAGTGGCCAAAGGGATTTTTACAAAAGTAGAGCAATAAACCCCAGGGGCTCTTTTTCACTCTCAAGATCACAAATGAAAGCATTTGGCTTTTCTTTCTCCCTCCCCTCTATCCTGTGCCCTCTATGACTTAGCCACACTGACCTTCTTGCTGTCATTCAAACATGGCACTCTACCTCCCATGTCTGTGCCTTTGCATTGGGTTTCTCCGATGTTTGGAATACTGTTCCCTTTAAGATTCCCCGACTTACTTTAAGACTTAGTTCACCTGCTTCCTTCTACAGGAGGCTTTTCCTGGTCCCTTTAGATGCTAGAACTTTCCTTCTTAAGGTTACTTTCCATCTAATTTCTATATGACTCGCATGTGTCTAATTAATGTATTCTCTGATCATAATGAGGGATATATGGAAAGGGGAATAGTACAGTGGATAGAGTAAGAAAGATCTGAATTCAAATATGGCCCCAAGCACTAGCTAAATCACTTACTCTTACCTGCCTCAGTTCCCTTATTTGTAAAATAGGGATAGTAATAGCATATATCTCCCAGGATTGTTCTGAGGATCAAATGAGTAAAGTAAAAGCACTTATCACAGTGCCTAATATACAACATTTGCTTGTTGCTTGATTGGATGATCAGCTAATGCATCAGATATATATCTGTAAATATATATATATATGTAATATTTATATTTGTTATATGTATATATAATTAGATACATTATATGTATTAGCTTATATCTGCAATATATATATATGTAAAAAGCCTTTGTGTGCCCTAAAGTTATATAAATAACAATTATTACTATTATTATCATTATCATTATTCCTTGACATTCCTCTTCCCCATTCCTGAGTAGGTGGATGAATGGGTGGGTGGTAGAATGACTGAGGGAAGGACAGTAACAAAGATTTATTGCTAGATAGATATCTCCAAATGAAGCAGTGTGCCCAGAATCTCCTTGGAGGTTATGGGCTTGTTCAAAATATAGTCCATGTGTAAATTGAGAACTGTTCCAATGTGTGTGTATTTTATTTAGACTTGTGCTTTGTCTTTGTCTTAAGGAAGTTATGTCTTTGTATCTCCAGAGTGTCACGAGTATGAGGCAACAGCAGACATTTAATTGTTGCTTGGTGAATGAGTAAATGAATGAATGTAAAAAATCCATTTTATATTTTAGTAAGCAAAGTATCTCATGTCCAGGGATGCTAAATTATCAACTATTGCGATTCCCACTTAAAATGATAAAACTTTTAATTTACTGGTTCTGATTAAAACAAATAGCTGAGAACAAAGTCATGTTTGACGAAGTAAACTTAATTATGTTCTTATTAGCCTTTAAAAGAAAGCAGGTGGAAATTACCAGCAATGAAAGCAGAAGCCAATTCAATTATATCTTCTAACAGTTTAGGAAAATGAAGGCCTTGGCTTAGACATACTTTTTAGAGCTGTGGTTTTATCAATCCAACACATAAACAATTTATTAAATGCCTATTATGTTCTAGGCTCTGTGTTATGAGCTGAGGAAAGAAAGAGAAAGAAGAAAGAAGAAAGAGGAGGAGAAGAGGAGGAGAAGGATGAAGAAGAGGAAAAGGAGGAGGAGGAGGAGGAGGAAAGGAAAGAGGAAGAGGAGGAGAAGGAGAAAGAAGAGGAAGAGGAGAAGAAAGAGGAGGAAAGGAAGAAGGAGGAGAAGGAGAAGGAGGAGGAGGAGGAGGAGGAAATAAATTAAAAAGAAAGAAAGAAAAAGAAAAAAGAAAAGAAAGAAAAAAGAACTGTGCTCTAGGAACTTACATTTTATCATCTATTTGAACCCTTCCTTTACCTCTATTGATGCAGAATTCAACCCCTTCCATATCTCAGTTTAATGAGTGGTTTAAAAAAATCACTTGGCAATCATCCCATTTGTGGTGAGCCCCTTGGAATTAACTGGTGTTGGTATTTGGATGGTAAAGAAGGAATACAAAGAGACTTTCCATCTTGGTAGGCTTGCCACAGCTTACACTCACGGCAATAGTTCTGAGACATGGCATTTAATAAATAGTTGTTGATTGATTCATTGAGCAGGTCATGGCCAGTAGACCACAGTGAGGATGAAATTAGATATCTCAAAGACTTAAGGTCATCTTGCTTTCTTATTTTGTTTTATCATGTTTATCTTCTCAATAGAAAAAGTCCTAGTGTCCCTTAGCCTTGTGGAGCCACATTTGGGGATCATGTTCTTAGAGATCAGGGATGAGGGGGTATTCTGTTCTAGCAGCTTATGTACAACTTGGTACTCTGCTCCCCTCCTGTAATATTTTATTTCTTTTTAAAAAATTAAAACTTTTTTCAAAGCATAGATAATTTTCAACATGCACCCTTGCATACCCTTGCATTCCAAATTTTTTTCTCCCTCCCTTCCCCACCACTCCTTCCTCTAGATGGCAAGTAATCCAATATAATATTTTACTTCTAAGTCAGAGTAAATCAGGCAAAAACAGCAAAAGTTAAAGCAACAAAATTTTAGAATGTTGAACCCAGAAGATATTTTAAAGATTATCTAGTCTCTCCTCCCATTTTATAGATTTAGAAATTGAGGCACAGAGAGAAATTAATTGTCAAAGTGAGATAGCCCAATAGTGACTAATGCTAATTGAGGACCCATCTTCTGATTTGAGATCAGGGCTCTCCCCACTCTGTCTCATCACTTCTTATACAATTACAGAGGCAGCAGAGAGGCACACTGCTTCTTCTCCCCATTCCTTTTGAGCTGCCTGTTGAATTCATTTGCTCTCATGAACACAGTTAGGAAATAGTCCTCTCATATAGGTGAAGGGAAATAGGCAAACAAAAAGGCCAAATAACATGCCCAAGGATTCTCCATGAACTAATGTATAGACAGGAGCAGAACCCTGTCCTGTGCTGGTATTGGTGGGGGAGGAGGCATCACACCCATGAAGGTGCTTCATAATACACTGAAAGAAAGTGTGCATCATAGTAGGGTGAGGAGGGATGGTTTGGTCCGTAGGGTGCCTGGATATGAGCCTCAGTGAGTTCCATAGGTGGAACCCTCCCCTCTACCTCAACCCATTGAAATTCTTCAAGATTCTATGCCAATACTTTCTCCTCTATGGAGCTTTCACTTATTCCCTCTAAAGAAATCATCTTAATGTGAATTTTCACTTATTATAAGGGTCTTTGAGGACAGCATAGGAGATATAGTTATGAAACCTAAGGAGTGACTTTTAGAGCTTTCCCCAGTGAAGAAATATGAGAGTAATGTAAAATCTATCTTGGTCGATCAATTCTGATGGACGTGGCTCTTCTCAACAATGAGATGATTCAGACCATTTCCAATGGTCTTGTGATGAAGAGAGACATCTGCACCCAGAAAGAGAACTGTGGGAACTGAGGGTGGACCACAACATAGCATTCTCACTCTTTCTGTTATTTACTTGCATCTTGTTTTCTTTCTCATTTTTTCCCCTTTTGGATCTGATTTTTCTTGTGCAGCAAGATATTTGTGGAAATATGTGTAAAGGAATTACACACTTTAACATATATTGGATCTATTTAAAATCATCAGCAAGCATCATATATAATGGGGAAAACTAGAACTATTCCCAATAAGAGCAGGGGTGAAACAAGGTTGCCCACTATCACCATTACTATTCAATATTGTATTAGAAATGCTATTGGAAATAAAAGAAGAAAAAGAGATTAAAGGAATTAGAGTAGGTAATGAGGAAACCAAACTATTACTCTTTGCAGATGATATGATGCTATACTTAGGGAACCCCAGAGAATCAACTATGAAGCTATTGGAAATAATCCACAACTTTAGCAAAGTTACAGGACACAAAATAAATCCACGTAAATCATCAGCATTTTATATATTAAAACATGGGGTCACATTTATTTTTTTTAATTAGTATTCAAGTTCATATTAGGACAACAGAAGAAAAACTTCCTATTTCTGTTTGCAATTTGTGGAGACACAAAGAGAAATTCCATTCAAAATAACTGTCGATAGTATAAGATATTTGGCAATCTATCTGCTAAGGGAAAGTCAGGAGGACTATATGAACACAACTACAAAACACTTTCCACACAAATAAAGTCAGACCTAATCAGTTGGAAAAATAGTGCTCATGAGTAGGCTGAGGCAATATAATAAAAATGACAATGCTACCTAAATTGATCTACTTATTTAGTGCCATACTAATTAAACTCCCAATAAATTATTTGACAGATTTAGAAAAAATAATAACATATATTGGATCACTTGCTGACTGGGGGAGGGAATGGAAGGAAGAGAGAGAAAAATTAGAACTCAGGATTTTGTAGGGGTGAATGTTGAAAATTATCCATGTCTAATTTGAAAAAAAACCCTTTAATTAAAAAAAAAGAATTTGGAACTCAAAAGTCTTATAAGAATATTGAAAACTCTTTACATGTAATTGGAAAAAATAAAATTCTACCAAGTGGAAAAAAAAGAAAAAAAATCTATCTATTCAATGGTCATCCTGATAATCTATTTGGGGGAAAAAAGTTTTTCTAACTCCAAAGTGTGGAGATATTTATTCCCTGGGCATTAATCTGTGAAGATAATGGAAAATTCAGAGAACCACATGGGTTCACTTTTTATTTTTTCATTAGTATTCAAGTCCATATTAGGACAACAGAAGAAAAACTTCCTATTTCTGTTTTGCAATTTGTGGAGAGCAAATAGCCAGATGGAGACCACACCTTCCTGACAGCACTTCCCTCTTTACCCTCCCACTTTGTAACAGCTTAGTCTTCATGTTGGAGCTGAACGTTCCATCTGAGTGGCTACCACAAATCTAGCACTTAACTTAGCTGCTGGGGACTTGGGTCAAGGGTCCATTCCCTAAAACAATGGTAGAGCCAATTGTTTTTGTTTTTTCTTCCAATGGAAAACCTGATGAAGTTTCTTCAGAGGGAAGCTAACCACATCAACACAAGATGCCAAGTCTTGTTTTATTGTATGTTTATCAAAAGGCTTCAAAAATCATAAAATATGTAGTGTAAGGGCAACTAGATGGCACAGTAGATAGAGCACCAGCCCTGAAGTCAGGAGGACCTGAGTTCAAATCCAGCCTCAGACACTTAACACTTCCTGGCTGTGTGACCGTGGGCAAGTCACTTAATCCTAATTGCCTCAGGGGGGAAAAAGTTGTTTGAGACAGACTACTGGAGATAAAATAGGATTTAGTGAAAAATTGGGCTCAAAGACTTAACAGCGATACTAACTGTGATCTAGGACAGGTGACATACTCTTTCTGAGTTTCAGTTTCCTCCCAATGAAAAGACATTGAGAAAGACAACAGTGTGATTCAATATTTGACTTAAATGAATTACTAGTAATAATTCTCTAATCCATAACTATTCTCAGCAATTTTCAGTTGTTCTCTACTTGTATTTGATTCTTTGTGACCCCAATGGGGTTTTCTTGGCAAAGATACTAAAGTAGTTTGCCATGTCTTTCTCTAGCTCATTTTACAGATGAGGAAACTGAGGTATACAGGGTTAAGTGACTTGCCCAGAGTCACACAGATTGAAAGTGACTGAGGCTGGTTTGGAACTCAGGAAGAGGCTTCTTTCTGACTCCAGGCACTCTATGAAATGCTCCCCCTAATAGCTATACTATCTATTCTGAGAAATACAACATTATTTTAAAAAATTCTGAAATACTTATGATGAAAAATCCTCCAGAAAATGAACTGATGATGTGTGAATACAGATTGAAGTAGCCTTTTCTTTAAAACAAAACAAAACAAAACAACCTTTCTTGAATATTCTTGGTTTTGTTTGTTTGTTTGTTTGTTTTTGGTCTGTGTTTGTTTTTGCAACATGGTCAATATGGAAATGTTTTGCATGATTTTACATTTATTGTTGCTCAGTCATTTCTGTTGTGCTGACCTTTTTGTGGTCCCATTTGGGGTTTTCTTGGGAAAGATACTGGAAAGGTTTGTAATTTCCTTCTCCAGCTCATTTTACAGATAAGGAAACTGAGGTAATTGGGTTTAAATGACTTGCCCAGAGTCATACAGTCAATAAGTATCTGAAGCTGAATTTAAACTCAGGAGGATGAGTCCTCCTGATTTCAAGCTTTGTACTCTATCCACTTTGACACCTAGCTACCCCTGAAATATAGAATCTACATCAAATTGTTTACCTTATCAGGGAGGAGGGAAGGGAGAGAATTTGGAACTCAAAATTTAAAAACAAAAGCTGTTGGAATCCTTACTAACTGCTAAGTAATTAGAGTTGATCTAATCTTACAAGAAGTTGTTTTGGCCAGAACCTGAAACAAGGTACTAAGTAGAACTAATCAAGACAAGGCTTGTGTTCCCACCTTTACTCAAGGGAGTCCACACCTTAAAGCTCTTTGGGCCAGAGAGCACTATGGGAGAAAACCCATAATCCCATTCTCTCAGAAGGTTCACATATAAGGCGAGACAGCCATTCCAGAATACATTATTTCCTCTTGGCTGGCTGGTCGCAGAAGAAAGTTCAGCTGGACTCGAGAGGGGCGACTCTGGTGGCAGACGAAGGGTTTTCAGAGGATAAAGCTACGAGTGGAGAGTTCAGTGGACAACCAGATTCCTCTTCATCTCACACCACTGTAGTTGGTGGCTGGGCTCCCCAGAAGGAGTCAAGAGAGACATTCCATCTCTGTGTTGGTTGGAGGCAGAAGAAAGCAGAGGCAGAGACTGAAGGACAGAACCTTTGGATTTGGAGACATCCGAAGGGCTCCAAGCCTCTAAACCGGCTGTGCCTTTGAGAAGAACAAACTCCAACATTTGAACTCTAACAAAAAGCAATGTTAGAAAAATTTTACATAAATTGAGAAAAAATAAAAAGTCAATTAAAATAAGTTGTCAAACCCTGTCAGCCTACTATGTGCCAAGCATTGGGCTAAGTGCTGGGTTTACAAAAAAAGACAAAAAGCAGTTCCTTTCCTAAGGAAGTTACAATTTAATGAGGGAGAAGACAGAAAAACAACTATAGGCAATAATATTCACAGAGTAAAATGGAAATAATCTCAGAGAGAAGACACTGAAATTATGGAAGACTGGGGAAGATTTCTTATAGAGGAAGGATTTTAGCTGAGACTTGAAGGAAGCCAAAAAAGCTGGTAGGTGGTAGAGAGCTCCAGGAAGGAGGCACAGCTGGTATAAATATACAATCAGAAGATGGAGCATCTTGTGGGAGTAGTAGGTCCGGGTCAGTGGATCACAGAGAACATGGTGAGGAATAAGGAATAAAAAGAAGGATTAGAAGGGACCAGACTATAAAGGTTTCTAAAAGTAAAAGGATTTTCTATTTGATGCTGGGAACAATAGAGAGCCATAAGTTTATTGAAGATGCAATCAGATCTTTGCTTTAAGAAGATCGTTTGGATAGCTGAGCAGAGAGGACCAGGGAGAGATGTTGTAACATAAGTTTGTAGTTCCCCAGACGGCATAATTTTCTGATTTTTCTGCAGCCTTGTTGAGCAGAATTTCAATGCTGCAGAATTACCAATGATCTCTAACAGACTTTTCCTAGTCCCTATCTTTCTTGCCCTCACTGTGGCCTTTGACACTATTGATCAGCCTTTAATCTCTTTTCTACTAGTAGATGGTAAGAATTATCCAAGGCTGGGGTTTGGCAGAACATTGGCTATCGGATAAAGCTTAAAGGACTTGAGAGAAGGGTTAGTTTTGGGTTGAACTGATTCACTAAAAGGTCAAGGTGAAGAAGAGAGGAGAGTGTAGGTAGTCAGGGCAGAGGTGAAGACCTGCAAAACTGAGAAACAAAAGGGTTAGAGGTCACAGGAAGGATGAAAAACTAACTTAGGAGTTATTAGACAGAGGGCATGGTGGAATGACAAAAGGTTATGATCAGATAAAGAAACTTCAGAGTTCAGGAGCAGAATAGTAGCAAGATCAAAGAGAGAACCATTTCTAGGTGGGGCTGAAAAATCAGTCATGGGAAGTGGTAATTTGGGAAATTTGGAAGTATTTAATGGACTTTAATGGTTTAATGGACTAGCAGTGTGTTTCAGACAGAGCCAGTCTGCTGATGGAGGGGTAGGGCAGACCAGAATGGGCCTTCTCACTCTATGGAAGTTTAAACAGGAACTCACCATTCATCAGTGAGTAGGCCTGAAGGTAGAATAGTCTCAAGGCTCAGGCAGTGGTATGTCGGTGAAAATATAGAAAAAAACAAGACATATGGTATGGAGATGTAGCAGTATGCTGGGACAGCATATACCAAAGAAGCAATGTGACTCTTCCATTTGTTAGCCAGATGTCTTGTTTCCCAAGGAAGTTACAAAGACCAAGCAATGATCAGGAAAACCTTAGGAGCTGGTTAGAGGGAACTGCAATTTTATAAACATGTTTGTGCCTCTAAGTGGTGAGGGAATCCAATTCTGTTGAATAATCTGTAGGTTAAATGGATTTATGTGAAAAATGAAGATGATTTAGATTTTTAAAAATCAGTTAGATCACATGAATTATTTTCACCCAGAAAGAAGTTTTGTGAATTTCTCCCTAAAAGATCCCATTAAGAAAAGGACAGTGAGTTAAGAAGGATGTTCAGCATTTCATACTTCCAAAATTGGGAAAATAAAACATGTTTGGTGAGGTCACACTATTGTGGAGATTCCATCCTACCCAAGAGATGTTTTGAGGAAAGGCTGTTGTTGTTTGTTCTTCGTTCTGGAAGAAGACCGTGACATTAGGAAGAAGATACTGTGAAATCCAAGTGATTTAAGTGAGGGAAGCTGGGCAAGGCCACCTGCCTCACTTTCCCCTCCAGAGCCATCTGGGCCCAATGGCTAGATCTAGATCAGGACAACTAGGGATGACCCTGAATGAAATGGGAGACCTTGACTATTTTAAGATAAGGTTTTCAAAAAGTTGTACCCACTCAGTGATTAAGGTTAGGTAACAATTGAGGCATATAAAAAAAAATCCAAATAAATAGGGGAAGGGGAAGACCCTTAAGGTTTCTGGCCAGAGCAGAAATCTGTCAATCAGCACCCAAATAATAACCAAGTGAGGAAAGGCAAAGGTTCTGTCAAAACCACTCTTGATGCTTTTCAACTCAGTTTTCAGTTCTAAACAACAAAGGGCGCACCACCAGAAAGGGCAGAGCCAGTTTCTTTGCTTTCAGATACTTTCTGGTAGAGAAAATTGGATCATAGGTCTTGAGCTGGAAAGAACTTTTGAGATCATCCAGTTCACCCCCTCCTCATTTTACCAACGAGGAAACTGAGTTATCTTCAAGGTTGTGGGGGTAGCAAGTAGTAGGATGACTAGGAAAAGGCTTCATTGTAGGGAAGGGAAATCTAAGATGGCAGCATGTGGTTGTGGGAGAACAGAGGCAAGTTCAGCATTCTTCCATTTTTCTACCCAGTCTCCTCAGTGGTCATATTCTCATTAAGAAAGATTATCAGATATTAAGCTGAAAAGGGACCTCAGGGATTCTCATCACAAGGGAGAGTGGGACTGTGATCTCAGCCCTAACTTCTGCTAGAGTATGACCATGACTAATGTCACTTGATTTCCCTGAGTCCATTTCCTCACCTATTAAATGGGTATAATAATAGCTGGCATTTACATGGCATTTTAAGGCTTATTTACTTTATATTCATTATCTCATTTTATCATCATACAAACATAATGTATATAATATGAATGATAAGTGTTGCTGTTCAATTGTTCAATAGTATCTAACTCTTTGGGACACCATGGGCCATAACATACCCATACTGTCCAAATGGTTTTCTTGGCCTTTGCCAAGAGTGGTTGGCCATTCCTTCTCCAGAGAATTAAGGCAAACAGAAGTTGGGAAGTATATGAGGCTGGATTTGGCCGCCAGTCTTCCTGACCTCAATATCATTATTATGTTCATTGTGGCACTTAGCTGGCTCCCAGGCAAAGTTTAAGTGACCTGCCCAAGATCACACAATAAGTAAGTAAATGAAGTATGATTTGAATTCAGGTCTCCTCGACTCGCATCTCTATCCACTTAGCCACCGAGATGCCCCATAAGTGTTTTTAAACCCATATTATTACAGATGAAGAAACCGAGGGTCAGAGAGCTTTCCTGACTTGCCCAGAGTCAGAAGTCAAATTTGAGCTAGTCTCCCTGTCTCTCAGTCCAGAGCTTTAATCACTGGGTATAATGTTACATTGTGGTGTTGTGGTACACTCCCCAACATAAAAATTCTCATGGGGGCCTTGGAATCAAGACACTTGGAAAACGCTTTGTCAACCTTAAAGTACAGTATAAGTGACTTATTATTAGCATTACTAACAGAGGCCAGGGAAGGGGCATTCATCCCAAGCTCAGGCCTTCTGCTTTTATTCTCTTTTTTCTTATCGGAAAAGAGACTTTTGTAAGAAGGGGAAGGATTAAACCTATTGTGAAATGAAAAGAGTCATTTCCCCTTTGGAGTCACACATTAGCAATAGTGTACTTTTTTTCTTTAGCATTTTATTTTCCTTAAATACACATAAAAACAATTTTAATATTCATTTTTAGAACTCCTGAGTTCCAAATTCTCTTCTTCTCTCTTCCCCTCTCCCCTCACTGAAAAGACAAGTGATTCAATATTGGTTATTTATGTGTAATCATGCAAAACATTTTCATAATAGTCATGTTATAAAAGAAAACAGACAAAAAGCAAAACAAAAACCAAACCTGAAGAAAAATAAAGTATGCTTCAATCTCTATTCAGACATCATCAGTTCTTTCTCTGTAGAAAGATGGCATTTTTCATCATGTCCAGAGTAACAGTTAAGTTATGTCATTCACAACTAATCATCTTATAGTATTATTATTTCTTTGTACATAGAACATTTCACTTTGCATCAGCTCATGTGAGTCCTTTCAGGTTTTTCTAAGACCATCCTGCTCTTCATTTCTTACACTACAATAATATCCCATTATACTTACACACCACAATTTCTTCTGCCATTCCCTAATTGATGAGTATCACTTCAATTTCCATTTTTTTCTCCTACAAAAAACTGCTATAAATATTTTGGTACTTATATATCCCTTTGCCTTTTAAAAAAAATCTCTTTAATCTTACCACAGACCTCAGAGTAGCATTGCTAAATCAGTGAGTATCCATGGTTTTATAGCCCTTTGGGCATAGTTCCAAATTGCTCTACACAATGGTTGGATCAGTTCACAACTCCACCAACAATTTCCCCCACATTTCCTTCCACCATTTGTCTTTTTCCTTTTCTGTCCTATTAACTAATCTAATAGGTATGAGGTATTATGTTTTAATTTTGTTTTAATTTGTGTTTCTCCAATCAATAATGAATACTGGTAGACTTCTTAAATAATCATTTTACATTTCACAATAAAGAAAGCTACCTAAACTTATGGAAGTAGGACAATGTACTGGCCTGGTGTTGGAAAGAGTGGCATTCAAAACCTGCTTCAGACAATTACAAGTCACTTAATCTCCATTTCCTCATTTATAAAATGGGAATAATAATAATAGCACCTAACTCACAGAGTTGTTAAATAAGAGAATGTAGCACCTGTGGTGAAGAAGGAGCACATCCCAGATGTGAAATTTGTAAGTCTTGAAGAATTTTTGAGAGCTTACTGTGTGCCACAAAAAGCAAAAACAGTTTCTGTTCTCAAGGAGCTTCCTACATTCTAATGAGGAAGACAATATGCGAGATAAATACAGGTGGATGGAAGGTAACTTTCCTGCAGGGATTCTTAATTTGTTTTGTGCCTTGAACCATTTTAGCAGTCTAATTGAAGCCAACAGGCTCTTCAAAATCATATTTTTAAGTGATAAAATACATAGTATTGCAAAGGAAATCAATTATATTAACATGTAATTATAAAAATATTGAAAATATATGTTCATAGACCCCAGCTTAAGAACACTTGATTCAGAGTGAATGGGGAGTAGAGAAACAGGGGAATAGATTGTAAGGAGATGGAAACGTGGGAAAGGAAGGCCAGGGAGGATTTCAAAATTCAAACATAGTACTTTATATAGATCCTAGAGGTGTAGGGAGCTGCTGTAGTTGAGTCAGTGTATGAGGCCTGGGCAGAGTCTGAGCTGTAGTTTTGTTAAGAAGTTAAGGAGAAGCTTCCACTTACACTTTTATAATTAAAGAGAAAATAAAAATTTAAAATAGATAATTGGTGTTAATAAGATAATATATATATACTTGATGTTATTAAGATAAAACATATAATTGATGTTAATAAGATAAAATTTTAAATATGAACCTAATATTATTAAGAAAAATAAGATAAAATTCCAAAATTATGATTTAGTAAACAAAAAGCTACATTTTAAAGGCAATCAGTTCAGGAAAGTTGTATCTGTGCATAATAAGATGATACTGAACCATATTATTAAATTAAATAGGGAATTTATTTGTATAGAATCAGAAATGTTTGAAAATGTTTAGAATGGCACATAATCAGAAACCGTTTTTCAGAGTCCATTAAATATGAAATACACATATATATGTATATGTAGCTAGAATGAAATTAAATATAATTAATATGATTATATAATATAAGTTAATTATGTAATTATATAATAATTATATAATGTAGTTAAGAATTAAATGAAATATAATTGTACTCAATTCATATTAACTGGTGGTTCCTTTGTTTATTACAGCCCATATTGGCTAAGTGGCAGAATTCTTCATATCATTATTTTCTTTGAAATTCATCCCATTTACAGTGGATCCCAAAAAAACACCAATAAACAAATAATGAGACTACTAAGAAAGACAAATATAGGTGCAACAAAATTGGATCCTGCACTTGCTTTCCTTTTCTAGACAGTTGGGCTGATGATTTGTACCATCTTGCCTTGTCTCAATGGTCCTGGTCAGCTCTGAACTTTACTTTCATCTTTTCCTCCCTCCCTTCTTCTTTCTTTCTTTCTTTTTCTTTCCTGCTCCTTTTCTTTTTCTACCTCTAATCATATCAGAGTTGATTTATACCCATACCTTCCATTTATGCTCCCTCTAACTGCCCTAAAAGACACAGTTCTCAAGAGTTACAAGTATCATTTCCCCATCTAGGGGTGTAAACAATTTATTCTTTAAATAATGTTTTTTCCCCTTTCTTGATTACCTTTCTATGGTTCTCTTGAGTACTGTGTTTGTAGATCAATCTTCTGTGAAATTCTGATCTTTTCAATAGAAATGACTGAAAGTCCTCTACTTCATTGAAGATCCACTTCCTCCCCTGAATGAAAAAATGATGCTCAATCTTGTTGGGTAGTTAATTCTTGGCTGTAACCCTAGGTCTTTTGCCTTCTGGAATGAGGTCTTCCAGGCTCTCAGATCCTTTATTGTAGAAACTATCAGATCCTGAGTAATCCTGACTGTGGCTCCTATTTGATACTTTGTTTCTAACTTCAGTTTATAGAGTTTTGCAACAATGTTTCTTGGGGTTTCCTTGTGGAATCTCTTTCTGAAAGTGATCAGTGGGTTTTTCAATGACTATTTTGCCCTCAGATTTTTAGCACAACAGGGCAGTTTTCCTTAATGATCTCTTGAAGAATACTATCCAGGCTTTTCTTTTGGTCATGGCTTTCAGGTAGACCAATAATTTTTAAATTGTTTCTCCGGGATCTATTTTCAGGTTGGCTATTTTTTCAGTAAAGTATTTTACATTGTCTTCATTTTTTTTAGTTTGTTTTACTAATTCTTGATGTCTCATAGAGGCATTAGCTTCCATTTGCCCTGTTCTATTTTTTAATGTATCTTTTTTTTAGTTACTTTCTGTATTTCCCTTTCCATTTTATTAATTCTACTTTTCAAGGTACTGCTTTCTCTTGCATACCTCTCCTTTCTTTCCCCAGTTTTTCTTCTACTGCTTTTATTTGCCTTTTAAAATCTTTTATGTGCATTTCCAAAAAAAAGTCTCTTTGTATTTGAGACCAATTCATATCACTCTTCGAGATCTCCCATGTGGGCACTATATCCTATTCTGAGCTGGTGTTTTGGCATTTCCTTCCACCATAGTAGCTTTCTATGGCTAAGGCTCTTTTCTGTTTCTTGCTCATTTTCTTTCTTTCTCTTTTTTTCCCTCCTATGTTGTACCTTTTATGGTCAAATTCTGCTCCTGAGAAAAGGGGGCACTGTCCCAAGCTTCTTGTGTCGCTCAGTCCTGACACTGAGAACAGGGGCCCCTTGGATTTGCTCACAGCAGGAGATAGCCCTACCTGCTCACTTCAAGAAACAGTTTCATTTGCTAGGCTGGCAATTTGCTACTGGGCCAGGATGGAAGGTCTCAGGTGCTGATCTATGCTTTCTTGGACATTGTCTGAGCTGGACTAAGGACCCTTTTACCCCAGTAAGACAGAACTTTTTTTTTTTAATTTCCATACCTTTCATTTCAATAATTTATTTGTGGAAATAATGTTTTTAAAATAAAAGATGCTTTTTTAAAGAACAAAGGACAAAATCATATAGTCATAAGTTGTATATTGACTATGCCCTAAGATACTCATGCATAGAGGAACTTTTCTTAAGAGATCACTTTGGACCCTATTCTCAAAGTTTTCTTTTCATTTTCTTTCCAAAAAGATCATTTATCTAACTGGAACATATCCTTTGTTAGCTACAAACATGCAATAACAAATGTATTTATTCCTCTTCTTTCCAGATGATACTGTTGAATTTTTTTTTGCATCACCAGGGTCCTATATTTGGATGTTATTAATTTCATCATTTAGTGGCAATTCAATAAATGATTCAGTTTTTGAGGGTAGTCAGAAAGGAATTTTATTTCTTAAAGAAACAGGCCTTTCTTGATGTTTTTCCGTTCTATCTTGAGCTGGAGAGTGATTTGATTCCATCAGACT
Source organism: Antechinus flavipes (assembly GCF_016432865.1). Classification (NCBI taxonomy): domain Eukaryota; kingdom Metazoa; phylum Chordata; class Mammalia; order Dasyuromorphia; family Dasyuridae; genus Antechinus; species Antechinus flavipes. Next base: position 51,492,662 of record NC_067400.1, read on the forward strand.
ATTCAGAGTCTTGATTTCATTTAGTTTTCGAGGGAAACTGGGAAAGCTCAAATAGCTTCCTGGTTTCATTTTATTATCCTGGTTCCACTCTGAAAGTATGCAATAAATGCATGAAAAATTCTATCCACCTCCAGAGAAAGAACTGAATGGAGTCTGAATCTACTGAAATATACTGATTTTTTTTTTTTTTTATCAGCAAGACAATTGAGGGTAAGTGACTAGTCATGATTACACAGCTAGAAGTGTCCAATGTCTGATGTTAGATTTGAACTCAGATTCTCCTTACTCTAGGGCTGGTGGTATGGTATTTTTTACTTTCTATTTTTTATGTAGTTTTTTTCTTTTGAATCTGTGTCTTTTTTTCACTACTTTACTAATATGGCAATATATTTTGTGTGATTGAAATGTAATAAATTGGATACTATCTCAGAGAGGGAGAAAGCGAGAGAAAATTTGGAATCCAAAAATAAAAAAAAAAGTTAAAAATTGTCTTTACATGTAGCTGGGAAAAATGAAAAATTACTAAGAAAAAAAAGGGGAAAAAAGGTGATTTCAGCAGTCCAGGCAATAGATGATTAGAGCCTGAGTTAAGTTGATATTTATATGAATAGGGAGGAGATTTGTTTAAGAGTATTATTATAAAGAAAGAAATTAAAAGACTTGTAGATTGATTAGATATGTAGAATGAGGGAGAAAGAGACACTGAGGATGACACTATGATGGCAAACTTGAATGATTCAGAGGATGGTTGTGTGCTTGACAAGTAATAAGAGGTGAAGATTTTGGGGGGAAGATAAGTTCTGTTTAGGACATGTTGAGTTTGAGATGACTATTGTGGACATCCACTTTGATCTGTACAAGATTAAAGTTGTGAAACTCAAGATAGAAACTATAGCTGGATAAAAAAAAATCAGGGATCATCTAAATAGATATGATATTTGAATTCATGAGACATTATAAAATAATCAAATAAGAGAACACAAAGAGAAAAAGAAAAGAAAGCCCAGGGATAGAGTTCTGGATAATATCCACAATTACTGAGGATGATTTGGATGGAGATGGTTTGCAACAAAAAAAAATAGAGGAATCATAATCCTGATAGAAGATAGAGCTTAATGGGCCATGAAAATTTTAGATGAGAGAGTATCTAAAAAAAGAGAAAAAAAAAGAAAAGAGAGTGATTGTTAATTGCATAAGAACATAAAACTCAGTGGAAAGAACAAGAAAGAAGAGGTTTTTAAATTGAGCGAATTACAGGACAATTCCAATGGACTTGTGATGGAGAAAGCTATCTATGTCCAGAGAGAGGACATGGGGACTGAATATGGATCACAATATAGAATTTTCATCTTTTTTGTGGTTGCTTGATTGATTTTTGTTTTCTTTCTCATTTTTTTCCCTTTTGACCTGTTTTTTCTTGTGTAGCACAATAATTGTGGAAATATATATATATATAGAAAAATTGCATATATTTAACATATATTGGATTACTTGACATCTAAGGGAGGGAGAAAAAAATCTGGAACACAAGGTTCTGCATGGGTGAATGCTGAAAACTATCTAGTGGCCTAGCTGTACCAGATCTAAAATTATATTATAAAGCAGTGGTTACCAAAACCATTTGGTATTGGCTAAGAAATAAACTAGTTGATCAGTGGAATAGGTTAGGTTCAAAGGACAAAATAGTCAATAACTTTAATAATCTAGTGTTTGACAAACCCAAAGACCCCAGCTTTTGGGATAAGAACTCACTATTTAGCAAAAACTGCTGGGAAAATTGGAAACTAGAATGGCAGAAACTAAGCATTGAGCCACACCTAACACCTAACTTATCAACATAAGGTCGAAATGGGCTCATCTTTTAGACATAAAGAATGATATTATAAACAAATTAGAAGAACATAGGATAGTTTACCTCTCAGAGGTAAGGAAGGGGAGAAGGAAGGAACTTGTAACCAAAGAAGAACTGAAGTTAATTACTAAATATAAAATAGATAATTTTGATTATATTAAGCTAAAAAAAGTTTGTACAAACAAAACTAATACAGACAAAATTAGAAGGGAAACAATAAACTGGGAAAACATTTTTACATTCAAAGGTTCTGATAAAGGCCTCATTTCTAAAATATATAGAGAATTGACTCAAATTTATAAGAATTCAAGCCATTCTCCAAATGGATAAATGGTCAAAGAGAGTTTTTAGATGAAAAAATTGAAACTATTTCTAGTCATATGAAAGGGTGTTCCAAATCATTACTGGTCAGAGAAATTCAAATTAAGACAACTCTGAGATACCACTATACACCTGTCAGATTGGCTAAGATGACAGGAAAAGATAATGATGAATGTTGGAGGGAATGTGGGAAAATTGGGACACTTGATACATTGTTGATGGAGTTGTGAATGGATCCAACTATTCTAGAGGGAAATCTGGAACTATACTCAAAAAGTTATCAAATTGTGTATACCCAGGGGCATCAAGATATCACCAGCCCTGAAATCAGGAGAATCTGAGTTCAAATCTGACCTGAGACACTTTACACTTCCTTGCTGTGTAACTGTGGGCAAGTCACTAACCCCAATTCCCTCAGGAAAAAAAAAATGAATACCCTTTGATCCAGCAGTGTTTCTTCTAGGCTTATATCCCAAAGAGATCTTAAAGGAGGAAAAGGGACCCACATATGCAGAAATGTTTGTGGCAGCCCTTTTTTTTAGTGGCAAGAAACTGGAAACCGAGTAGATGCCTATCAATTGGAGAATGGCTGAATAAATTGTGGCATATGAATATTATGGAATATTATTGTTCTGTAAGAAATGATGAGCAGGATGATTTCAGAGAGGCCTGGAGAGATTTACATGAACTGATACTGAATGAAATTGCAGGACCAGGAGGTCATTGTACACTTTAACAACAATACTATATGAGGATCATTTCTGATAGATGTGGCCCTCTTCAACAATGAGATGAACCAAATCAGTTCGAATAGAGCAGTAATGAACTGAACCAGCTACACCCAGGGAAGGAACTCTGGGAGATGACTATGAACTACTACATAGAATTCCCAATTCCTCTATTTATGTCCATCTGCATTTTTTATTTCCTTCACAGGCTAATTGTACACTATTTCAAAATCCGATTCTTTTTGTACAGCAAAATAACTGTTTGAACATGTATACATATATTGTATTTAACATATACTTTAACATATTCAATATGTATTGGTCAATCTGCCATCTGGGGGAGGGAGTGAAGGGAAGGAAGGGAAAAGTTGGAACAAAAGGTTTTGCAAATGTCAATGCTGAAAAATTACCCATGTATATATATCTTGTAAATAAAAAGCTATAATAAAAAAAATTAAAAAAAGAAAGAATCAGCAGATATGGAGTGACTGAAAACTGGGCATCTTGATGGCAGAATCAGGTCTGCCAATGGTTCAACTATCTAGCAAGAGGAAGTCTTCCCTTCCCTCCCTGGCTAGAGTCACTACAGTCAGGTGTGCACAACAGCATGGAAGACGGGGTATTTGAAATGTGAGTGTGCACAAATCAGAGCTAATAGCAGTGCACATCATATAAGAAGATTTTCACTGACTATATTTTAAAAATAAATTTTATTAACATTTTTATATCATTTATATTCCCTCTCAGAATGCTCTTATCATAGCAAATTTAAGAAGAAAAAGAAAAGTTCCCTTAAATAAGACCTAGCCTTTTGAAAAAAAAAATTGATACACTTTTGGTAGAGAACATATGGCATATCTATATAGGACTTTTCAGTATATAAATATCATAGGATCATAGATTTGGCCCTAGAAGGGCTCTGAGAAACCACCAAGTCCAATGCTATCATTCAATATGAGTAAAATGAGGCACAGAGAAATTGATTTTCCAACGTCTCCCAGCTAGTAAGTTGACTGGCATGATTTGAATCCAGACTTTCCTTACTTCCTTCTAATGGAGTACCTGGTATGGTAAATCTCAGAGGTTGTATATAAAATAGGAAGGTTCTACAGGAGCATATGAGGTTAACGAGTGAAAACAAATGGAATTCTCCAGTTAAGTTGGTAATATTTATACTAGTCAGGCCCCATAACTCTCTTCAAATGAATTGTGAATAACATTTCTAGCTAGACAATGTAAAATAAAGGTGAACTGGTCTTGCAGTTCTAAAAAGGGTTCTCAACCGGTCTGCTTAGGAAGGCCCCTCCTTTCTAAAATTGTTTGAAATCTCCGCCTATAGCTTTATTGTTTTGGTTTAGAAAAAGAACAAAGAAAGCCAGAGGCATTGAATTCCTAAAGACAAAATTGGGAGGGGGGGGGGGCGGGAAGTGTAGAGTCCTGGTGCTAAATCTATCAGATTAGCTAATCTTCACTTTATTGGAAAATGGTGTTCTAAAGACATATACATTTCAAAGCCAGAGGGAGAAAACTAAATCAAGAATTGCCCTGAATGGTTTGGGGGTGTATGAAGGAGTGTGGCTTGCTAATCTGCTAATGGAGTCCTGAAATCAAATTGTTGAATTGTTTTTCAATCTGGTGTGACTCTTCACAACCCCAGATGGGGTTTTCTTGACACTGGAGTGGTTTACCATTTCCTTCTTCAACTCATTTTACAGAAAAGGAAACTGAGGCAAAATGGGTTAAGCGATTTACCCAGAGTCATACTCCTAGTAAGTGTCTGAAGCCAGATTTGAACTCAGAGATGTCTTCTATATTCCAGACTTAGTGCTCTATGCTCCTTGAAGGAAAGACAAGAGCCCTAAGTCCAAACATTGACAATTTTCCAATTGGTCTGGGATAAATTCTCCTTAGCCTGAGTAGGATTTGTGGTTACGTTAAACAAATATTTATTGAGGGCCTCCTATAATAATAGTTTATATATGTGTAGCCTTTCAGTTTCAGAAAATCCTTTCCTCATCCTCACTCCAACCTGTGGGAGCTGCAAATATTGCTATACCCATTTTTGTAGATAAAGAAACTAAAACTCCAAGAGAATTATCCAGACAGTTTTTAGAGCTGGGACTGAAACCAAATTTATCTTCTGAGTCAGAATGCCATGCTTATCCAATTTGCTTCCCAAGTTCTCCATTCATCAAGTTTTCTCAATTGAGTATAAGATAATCATAGCCTTAACTTGAGGTAAAAAAATCATTTTTGTAGGGGCCGAGGAAAATGATTCCCAGGATAGCCTGACAATGGATACAGTCTGAGTGGGAGAAAGGGTCCCTTGTCCCCGAGAGAGTCTAGCTCACACCTCCACTGGGATTGATGGAGGCAGGCAAAATGGGTCCTGATAAAGTAGCAGCAAGATCTTTGGGGTGATGACTTTAGGTTGAGCTTGGGAGCAAGGTCCCATAGTAGGTGGTCCGAGGAGAACTTTTAGGGCAAAGTGATGGGGAGTGGGGGAGATATCACTGGACTATTGAAAGGAAGCAAGGCAACCTGTTGGAATCCTTACAAAGTGTTGACTCATTAGAGTTGATAGAGACAATAATTATCTAATTTAGCATGGTTCAGTATGATTGATCTGATCCTACCAGGAGATGTTATGGGCCAGAACTTGAAACAAGGTACTAAGTGGAATTGAGGAGATAATGTTTAAATCTAGTTTAGCACTGATTTAATCCTACAACAAATAATGGTTTCCCAGTGATATAATGATTGGTATGTACTCAGTGAACAACATATAAGCAAGAAGCTCTCAGGGCCCCAAAGTACTCTGGAAGGAAGCCCACAAGCCCACTCTCGGAGCTGGCTGGAGACTGAAGAAAGCAGAGGTAAAGGACAAGCTGCAAGAGCTCTTGGAGAAAATAAACGTTTGGATTTTATCAGCTGGCTGCGTTTGAGGTGATTATTACTTTGAACTGAAACTAAGGTTGCCTCCAGAAAACCTCCCCAAGAGGTTGCTCCCAGAGAACGATTATATATATTAGAAAAAGCAGAACACCACAGCAACCCTTCTCAAAATTCTAGGGTATAGGAAGAGAAATCCTACCCTAACTTCTTTGCAGAATTTTGTGAATGTTTCCTTCAAATAGAATTAGAATTGACTCTGAAGATGCTATAGCATAAAATTCCATGGAGTCCTATTTTATTAAATTTCTAAACTTTTCATCTCTGAAAATCCAGTATAATAACATGAATGAAAGGGGGAAGGAAAATTAATTACTCCTGCAACATGACTTTTAAAAGTTTGGAATATGGAAGAATTTGGAGATTTGATGGTCTTGAAGCTCAAAGGTGTGCATAGTGCCTGTCTCTCTGTCTGTCTCTTTCTGTGTGTCTCTTTGTCTCTGTCTGTCTCTGTGTATCTCTGTCTCTCTGTCTCTCTCTCTCTCTATGTCTCTGTGTCTCTCTCTCCTCTTTCTTCTCTCTCTCTCTCTCTCTCTCTCTCTCTCTCTCTCTCTCTCACACACACACACACACACACACACACACACACACACACCTTCCTCTCACCCCCAGCTCTATGCACTCCTGTGTCTAAGACAATGTGTACTGCCCTTCTGCCATCCTGATTTTTTCTTGGGTCATTGAGTATGCCTGAAAACGTTGTGTCCTTCTATGCACTGAGGATGTAAAGAGCACAAAGTGGGGGAAGAGCAAGGGTTAAGCTATTTGGATATTGGTGCATTGGGTGATTTGGGGCATCTTTGTATCTAGAAAATACAAAGAAGCATTTAATTTGCTAGTCTCATCTCCATTTCTTCCCCAGGATTCTCGTGGTACTCAGTCCCTGAATGGAGGTTCTTTTGTAATGCTATTGGATCAAGCCTCCATTCAGGTGTATTCTCTATAGTAATCAGTACTCCAGCGTTATTTAGCCAATTAACATCAATCAATTTCTACAAAAGGATATTTACTGAAAAGACAACTCTTACAAATCAGGGGTCATATTCTTTCCCATGTCACCTTGGTCCCCAGGGAGACAGCTACAAAGCCTTTGCCCCACCAAGTTCACAATGCAATTAGACATACCTGATGCATGATGTAGCTTCCTGGCTTGTAGAAACACTGCTAGGTTGAGTTTAACAAGTCACTCAAGGCTTCTTGTTTCTTACCCAGACTGATTGCTTGAAAATTCTGTAGATGTTTCACTTCCAGTACAACTTCACTTAAGGTATGAAAGAATGGACAGAGTAGGGGCAGAAGTAACGCTGGGGTTATATGCACATGCTTTATGTCCACTGGACTGGGGGATGGGAGAAAAAAATAGGCTAGTGATCCTTGCCCCATCCCAAGACTTACTGCAGTGATTGTCTTCTCATTCTAAGGAAGTCACCATGGAAGGAGACCAACTTGCCTCTAGGTGAGCCTTCTGTATATCCTCCCAGTCCCAGCTCAGTAGCCAGCTAAAAAGAATAGAATATGTGGACCCCCAAAAATTTGCTCATAAGGGCTGGGATCCCATTGGTCCCCTTGTTACCAAAAATACACCTAGTAAAATTATATCTATGCAAATAGAGTGTAAACTGTCTTCAAACAGTTGTATTTTAAATTTAACCTTTTTTTTATTTTATGGAAGAAAAGAAATATTTCCATAATGTAATATTATGCAGAGTGACTTTTGAGATACCTTTGGAGAAAGCAAGAAGGGAAGAGAGAGAAAGGAAGGAACAAGAGACAGAGACAGACATAGTGAGAGAGAGAGAGAGTCATTCTAAAGTTTCTAATAATAGATCCCAGAGTATGTAAACATTAGTGTTTCATCATAAGTTTCATCAATCTAGGCAACTCCTAGCTAAAACCTCCACTGAAGGAGATTTGTAATTTGTTCAGAATTTATAGCCTCAGAGAGCAGTCTGGGAAACTGAAAAATCATGACTTGCTGGAAGTCATTCAGTTGGGATGACAGAAGCAGCATCTGACCCCAAGATTTCCTGATTCAAGCCCGTCTTTCTATCCATTTGGTCACACTACTTTTTGACTTAAAAAATATTTAGTATCACTTAGAAAGAAAATGCCCTGGAAATTTGACTGTGTGGAGGTTGTTCATTAGTTCTCTAACCCCTTAAACACCTTGTGTTTGTGGTTTATTCAATATCTCAGATTGAATAAAAGTTAAAAAAAAAAAAGCACCTCAGGCTTCTTGCGGTTGGAGGTAATAATAGCTAGTATCTATTTAGCTCTTTATATATGGCTACATTTCATCCTCATAGCCACTCCAGGAGGCAAGAAGCACAAGTGTGATCAATTCCATTTTACAGAGGAAAATAAGGCTGAAAAAGGATACATATTTTGCCTAAATTGCCACACAACTATGAGTGTTTCAATGGCCTTTGGGTTCTTAATCCAGACCATTTCCCACTATTCCCCAGCAACCACTTCTTAGAAGCTGAGATTCTATGCTCTTGTAATTCTTTTGCACTTTGGTTTATCTGAGAGCTTCTCACCTTCTCCATTAGCAAAGACAATTGGGAATTGATTCTGTGATTATTTAAAAAATACTTTTTGGTTACAGCTTAAGTTCTGAATTGCCTTTTTCCCTGCATTGCAACTGCATATTAGAAAAGGTCAACATTTCATATAGCTATATATGAAAAACCATACAGTACATACTTCTGCATATCAATTCTTTCTCTGGAAGTGAAAAGTATTTTCCTTCATAAATCTTTGGTGGTTCATGTGAATGTTCATATTACTCAGAATAGCTTAGTCATTCTCAGTTACTCTTCGAACAACAACACTGCTGTTGCCATATCCAATGTTCTCTTGGTTCTGTTTGTTCTACTCCATGTTATTTCATGCAAATCTTTCCATATTTTTTTCCTAAAACCAACTTACTCATAAAATCTTATAACACATAAAACCATATATCACAACTAATTCAGTCATTTCCCAATTGATGGACAGCCCTTCAGCTTCCATTGGGAAACAGTGGAACAATTTTTATCCCTTTGGGCATAGTTCCAAATAATTCTTCAGAGTGATTAGAGCGGTTCACAATTCTACCCACAGTGCATTAGTGTCCCAGTTTTTCCATATCCCTGCACAGCATTTGTCATTTTCCTCTTCTTTTGTTTTAACCAGTCTGATAGGTGTGAGATGGTATCTCATAGTTATTTTGATGTGTTTGGGGCAGCAGTTTCTAGTTCCAAATGATGTTTTGGGGATTAGGTACCAGATGATGAGACTGAAGAGAGCAACCGGCTTCAAATGTTGGGGTTCGGTCATGTGAAGAATTCACAGTGGTCATTCTCTTTGGCAAAAAGGTAGGTTTGATTAGGAGAGGAAGTTACAGACAAAATGGAGAGACCAGGAATGGTACGTATGGAAAAGTTGGAGGAGCACATAGTTAGCAAGGAAAGGGGTTTAAAGGACAAGTTCCCTAGTGGAACAAGAGAAAGGGAATACTCCATGAGGTGGGAGCATGACCCTAATGGGCAGGCTAAATCCAGAGAGGGATTGAGCACCCTAAAAGAGTTACTTAGCTACAAGAAGGAGAATAATACCATGAGGCATGGTGGAGAGATGAAAGGAAAGACGTAGCCGTAGTGGGCTTAACCCAAAACAGGTTCAACAAAGATGAAGTGGGCCATGGAGAGATTTAGAGGGGAAATTTAACCTCAGGGGTTTGACATAACTTGGATTTCTGAGTGGACATAACAAGGTGGGCTTACCAAGACTTTCATAGAGGGTGAGACTATAGGGTTAAATTGATTCCCATCAGTACCCTTCCTTGCTTTCCTCAGGGAATAATTTTTTTCAGTACTTCAGGCTTTCTCTGCCAACTTTACCTATATACCCAGGAACACATCAGTTTTAATTACATTTCTCTAATTAATAATGATTTAGACCATTTTTTTCATATCACTATATAGCTTCCATGTCTTCTTCCAAAAACTGACTTTGACCATATATCAATTGGGGAATGACGCTATTATTTTTTAACCTCAATACACTCTAATGGGGAAAAAATCTGTATTATGTCATAACATAGTTGAGTGTAAAATAAGAAGTTAAAATCTCTCACGTATGTTGATTTTTCATTTGGGATTGTTTCTGTTACAACTGGGGATTTCCTGTATAAACTGCTTTCTTTGTTGCAGCAAAGTTCTCTTTCAAAAGAACAAGATAGGTTACCTTCTGTGCAGAATTATGCGATTGTTCTCTTCAGGATAATTCAAATGGCAATAGAATAGATTGAGAAATTCATTGCCATTCAAACTTGTTTATTTTGTACAGACCAAAGGAGGGCTGATCTTTTGCCTTCATAAATTTGAGGATTGAATTGAAGGATCCTTTTAGATACAGTCTGTGGCTGAAAATTCATCCTTACTTATTCATAGGATTATAGGAATATGTTTATATCTAGAAGGTGCCTCAGAGGTCATCTAGTCCAAAGCTCATTTTTATAGAGGTGGGGTTTTCACCCAGATTCTGTGACTCCAGAATCAGGGATCCTTTTCCAGTGTCTTCTTCCTATGGAGTACACATGGTTCATCCAGTATATATGACTGAGTCTCCTCATCCGATCTCAATGTGCTTCTTATGTAGCATTATTTCATTTACCCAATTCCTGGAAGCATTTAGCACCTTTTGTACTTAGCCAGAATGTTCCTACTAAGCTTAATGCCTTACATTGCTCGATGGATTCAATAGAGATGTCTAGGACCTGTCCTCTGTTCATATCTTTGATTGATTGATTCAATCAGAAGTCTGGACCCTGTATAATAATGCAGGTAGAATTATGGGACCCTCCCCTTACACAAGGAAGAATGTGTCAAGTGGAATAGAGACAGTTAAGAAAAATGCTAGGAGAAATTGGAGGTGGAAAAGGTCACCATTTATGAGTGGAGTATCAGAGAAAGCTTAATGGGAAAACTTCCTGAATTGGGGCTTGAAGAAAAAGCTTCGGCAGCAGGAGCAAATGGAAAGCTTGAGCAAATGGAAAGCTGCGGCATTGGCTTGTCTGTTTCTTGATCCAATTAAATCAAAGATGGTGTTAATGTCTTCCACTCAAAAACTACCCCATTTGATCATTTAGGTCTCAGTTTCCTTACCTGTAAAATGAAAGAATTGGATTAGATGCTCCTCTAAGTACCCTCCTATTTTGAATCTGTCAATATTGAATCCAATGAAGATCTCACCATCCATGTTCCTGTTCTGAGGATGGGTCTAGACATAGTAAATGAAATATCAACATCAGTACCATCATAAAAAGTGCTTTTTACTGTGGAGTTAAAGGCAGGATTAAATATAGGGACCCAGAATAACTGATGTAGATGTAGCCTAACAATCAATGTACAAGCTCCAGTTCTGCCATTGATTAATTGTGTAACTTTGGCTTAACCTTTTAGGCCTTTGTTGACCTCTCTCCGAATCCTCTTGTATAAAATAGGAATAATAATACCATAATTCACATCCAGTCAGTCAACAGACATTACTAATTACTTACTATGTGCCAGGCACTGTATTAAGTGATACGGATACAAAGAAAAACAAAAACATGATCTTTCACCTCAAGAAACTCACAAGTCAATGAGAAAGATAACATACAAGTAAATAATAATAATATTGATGGTGGAAATGATGATAACAATAATTATAATAATAATAGCTAGTATTTAGTGCTTTGCAAATATTTTTTCCTTTGATTCTTACAACCTCCTAGATGGTAGTTACTATTATCCCTATTTTATAGTTGAGGAAACTGAGATAAACAGATTAAGTTGCCTGACAAAGATCAAAATGTACAAGTAAGATATATAAAACATAAATGATAATTTATATTGGGAAAAGACCAAGTTATAAAGAGCTTTAAAAACCACAGCAAAGGATTATGTATTTTATCCTGGAGGTACTAGGGACACAATGAAGCTCATTGAGAGGAGGTGTATGATTTTGCCAAGATTTCTTTAGAAAAATCATTTTAGTGGTCAAATGTAGAATGAATTGGATCAGGGAGAGACTTGAGATGGGCAGAGCCACCAGCATTCACCAAATGAAGCCATTCTGTCTCCAGAGTCAACAAATGGATGTCTTGGGGATTCTACTTCCTCCCAAAGAGTGGGAAGTTCTTTTCCATTCCCTCCCTGTTGGAATCCTTACTAACTGCTAACTAATTAGAGTTGATCTAATCTTACAAGAAGATGTTTTGGCCAGAACCTGAAACTAGGTACTAAGTAGAACTAATCAATACAAGGCTTGTGTTCACACCTTTACTCATTGGAGTTCAATGAGTTCACACCTCCCTTGAAGCTCTTTGGGAGCATAAATAGAGCTTCAATGGGCCAGTCGAGGAGTTCTGGAAAGGAAGATGCTACAAGTCGAGATTTCACCAGAATGACATGAAGACTGGAGCTGGCTGGAGGCTGAAGAAAGCAGAGGCAGAGGCTGAAGGACCAGACCTTTGGATTTAAAGACATTTGGAGAGAGCTCTTGGAACCAAGCAGAGAGATAGGCCTCTAAGCTAACCGGGCTATATTGGAAATAATAAAAGATCTGAACTTTTATCACCTGGCTGCTTTTTGAGAAGAAAAAGATTACAACACCTCCCCATCTTCTACCCCCATATAAAAGAGTGCTCTGATCAGGGCCGGCCATCTGTTCAATCTCAAAGTGGAGATACTAGAAGTGGCTACTTCCAGAACCCTCTGGCTCCTTTCAAACAGTAGTTTTTCTGGGTAAGAATGCAAGCTTAGCCAAATGAGACATTAAACAACAAAGGTTTTGCCTGACAACATATCCTGCTTTTGAAAAAAATGATGAAGAAAGAAAGGAATTAAAGTATAAGTATTTTTTCCCCTTTGATTAATATGAATAGCTCACAAATGGAGAATACTTCCTGGAAATTAATTTTATATGCAAATAACAATTCTTCTGGAAAGCATCAGATAGAATAGATGATGGGAATACAGGCTAATAAGAAAAACAATGATCTTTCTCTCTCTTAGTGAAGACCTTTGCTGGAAACAAAAAGAGTGGGATTTTGTTTATTTAATATGTGTGTGCCTTCAGGTCCAATGACACTATCACAAAATATTTAAGTCAGTTCTGGGTTCAGACAAGTGTGCTGGGCACAGAGGGAGAGCAGCATCTTCAGAAAGCCTAAAAGTCTCAGCCTTTAATTATGAAGTCTAAATCATAAAGTAGTAAAGATAGTCCATTCAATTCAATTTAATTCAACAAATATATTAAATGTCTACTATGTGTTACACATTGTACTAGGCATAGTACAATAGATTATGGGAAATAGGCAAAAATGAACCAAATCCCCTCTTTTCAAGATGTTACAGTCTATTGAGAGTGTAGGGATGGTGTTGGAAGGATATACATATCTGTGTGATTTTTATATATGTATATGTATACTATATAAATACACAAATATCTGGATATATATGTAAATACATATTTTTAATTCATGAATTTGTATTTGTTTATCAAATTAATGTAATTAATTATACATCATTATATTATTATGCATTTAAATGCTCATTGACAAACTGTTATGAATAACAGCTGGTTTGACTCTTTGAAGGATTTCTACACAGGCTTCCTTGTAGCAATTAAATCCCAAGTCCAGACCTCTCTCCTCCTTACCCCATCCCCACAAATAAAAAGGAGAATTAACAAGGATAATCTTTTAAAGTAATTAAACTTTTTGTGACACAAATAACAATTTAACTAACAATTATATAGTGCTTGCTATGTGCTAGGCTCTGTGCTGTGTGATCCTCACATTCCCACTCCCCTTTTCGTCATGAAATGATCAGAGATTTTACCTGCCCAGAATCCTGGAGATCCAAAACCCTGTAACTGGCCTCAAAGACAATACATTTTAGAAAGCCATATACTTATTAATGACTATGTTTGATTTGACCTAAACCCAGAATTATGAGATTGACCACTTTACCTTAGAGTACATATCTTGTAACCCAACCTTTTGCACAGTCTCTCCCATTAGAATAGGAGCTTCTTGAAGGTAGGAATTATATGGTTGCCTTTCCTAGTACCCCCAATACTTAGCACTGGCCTGGCTAAGCACATAATAAATGCTGGTTGGTTGACTGACAAATCTCCATTTGCCTTTCTTCAGGAGCACAAGCCTGGGGAATCTTCTCTATCACTGGAGAAGAGACAAGAAGCTCTTGGAAGACATTTCCAGTGGGATTCCAACCCCACTATTCAGATTTAGTTCTTCCCTGAGTACAGACCCAGAGAGAGAAGAGAGATAAAAAGTAGTTTTGGATTGGAAACCATTCTAGTTTCCTCAGTCCCTTCAAAGGGAGATATTATTTGAAGGAAAAGAATTCACTATAGGTAATTTTCTCCTTTTTAAAATTTATTTTTAGTCTAATTTTAACAAATGTTGCATATAATGGGGTTTTCCAATCATATTCATAGTAGTACAAAACAAGAGGTTTGTACCGAGGCAGCAGATCTCTTTTATATAGTTTGCTTTTTCTTTTAAAGTATAGAACAAATTGAACCTGTGGCTTTCAAAGCTTCCTGCTTCTATGGGCTTCTTTCTGACTTTTAGTTCAGAATTCTACATTTTTAAAGATGCTTCAATAATTCTCACTGGGAAATTTTCTTTTTTTCTTAAAAAATTAAATCCAATCAAAAATGCTGCTCCAGGTATCTCTCTCTCCTTGTTCTCACTATACACCCTGGAGTCATCCTTTTGTTTTGTTTTTAAGAAGGAAAAGGATGAATGACTAATATTCTGAATTGTATAATAATTCCTCAGAGACCAGGAACCAGCCATTCTAAAAATCAGGTTCAAAAATGAATGAATGAATGTATACATGAATAAACAACACCTCCCCCCTCCACTACCACCAAATAGTTAAATAAATAAGAGATCAGGCTCAAGAGGATGCTTCTGATACCTTTTGGGGAATAGGACCCAGAAAGATGGCTTCCTTTAAGAAGCTTACTTCTGCTCTTTTTGTTCAGCTGCATTACAGAGTCCCCATCAAAAAATATTTGTAAAGTAATCAGTATATTACCTGGTACAGAATAGGTGTTTAATAAATGCTTGTTCTATTTTCTTCTCCCTCCCCCATGTTTCACCAGAATTTCCCATTAGTCTGGTGTGTAGAGCTGCAACAAATCTTTTCTATTCCCCTTTCTAGTTTAATGAAGAATGCTATTTGTCACGAGAAACCATCATTGGTGATAATGTTTTTATACCACAAGGACTCATGAGAGCTGGGGAGGAGATTTGTGGAGTCACAGAGCCTGGAAATGGAGCAATGTGCTTCCTAGCAACAACAAAAAAGCAGCACTTGAGATAATTAATGGTGAGTCATAGAAGTCTTCTGGTTTAACAGGAAGAGATAAGATGAGAGTGAAAGGTCCAGTAACTTGGATGCCTGCTACATTGAGTCCTAACAGACATCTGTGATGGACACCTTAGGACTGGGGACCCACTAAGCAGTTTACAGGAACAAAGTCTGTCTTTGAGGCAGAGCTTGAGGATCCATTTATTACATATGTGATGGCCAGATTTCCATTTCAAATGGAGATTAAATGTTATCACCCAATGTCCTTTTTATTATGCCCTGGCCCCTCTTTTCTCCACCTCCACCTCCACCTCCACCTCCTGAATATAATTTAAGCAATTTTATTCTGTCTGTCAAACATCAAGCTTGTTTTCCCCTAAGCTCTAAGCTTCTTTTTAAAGTCTGACCTTTTCTATGGAGGCAGGAAGAGAAGGGAAGCTTTGTCAGTAGAGATGAGGACCTTCTAAAAAGATTATCTGCACTCTTTTTCATAAGTGAAAAAAAATAAAAGGTTTGTAAATGGCAAAGAAACAATAAGGACCATATCCAATGTTCTGATCTTTCTCCCAAGAGACAGTCTCCTCTGGTTCTGTGTGGTAGAGTTAAAAGAAACAGAAAATCTCCTCTAAGAGAAAACTTCATTTTGTACCATCAGTCAGGCTTCCTTAAGTCAGTTATTTATCCCTGAACCAGTTTAAAGGTATCTATAAGAATATTTGCTCTCTGAGCTTGTTTTCATCTGGAGCCTGGAGCCTTGGGACTGCTACAATGGATACCTTTTACCATGAATACTTATAGAGATACATATTTTTAATGCCACAAGTTCCTTTTTTTCCCAAGCACATCGGTATGAATTTGTGACCTTATGTTGCCAGTGTTACAAGTGAAGCTCTGGTAGATGGTAATTCACACAGAGGATTTTTGAAATCTTAAAAAATTTTAAATCTGGGAAATGTTAAAAAAAAATCTTGCTTTACACACACAAGTGCATTGTCTCATCATTCTCTAAAATGCTTCATTTTTCTTGTGAATTGAAAAACGATCTGCTTCTATTTTTCCCCTATTATTAAACAGAGCTGCAGGGGGCCAGAGTCTTTCTCCATGACAATCCCATAAATGAGATTAGGGATGTCAAATTGGGGGTGTTTGTCCTAAACAACACTACAACCTGGCTATGTTAGATCATAGTCTCCTGATGATGTTTCTGTGCATTTTCACCTACATATCTTTTGTTCAAACCATTATTGTTTTTTTTTCCTCTTTTTTTATTACAGCTTTTTATTTACAAGATATATGCATGGGTAATTTTTCAGCACTGACCCTTGCAAAACCTTCTATTTCAACTTTTCCCCTCCTTCCCCCCACCCCCTCTCCCAGATGGCAGGTAGTCCAATAATGTTAAATGTGTTAACGTATATGTTAAATACAATATATGTATACATATCTAATGCAGTTATTTTGCGGCACAAGAAAAATCAGACTTAGAAATAAGGTAAAAATAATCTGAGAAGGAAATAAAAAATGCAAGCAGACAAAAGCAGAGAGAGTAGAAATGTGATATTGTGGTTCATACTCATTTCCCATAGTTCTTTCACTGGTTCTCTTCATTATTGAAAAAATTGAACTGATTTAAACCATTCTCCTTCTAAGAGTACCATCTTTCTTTTATCTTTTGTTAAAATCTTACATTCTCTTAAGGCCCAGCTCAATTCTCATTTTCTTGGTGAATCTTTTGTTGACCACATTCAATCTAGAGAGCTCTTTTCCTCTTTGGAAAGCCCCTAAAATTCATTGTTTCATAAATTTTGCAGTGCTCATAGCAATGTTAGTTGACCTTTTGTTGTCTAACAATTATAATTGCTGTTTGACTCCTTCCTTCTCTCCCTCCCTTTCCTTTACTATCCTCCTCCCCTCCTCTTCCTTCCTCTCCCTCCCTCCCTTCCTTTCTCTCTCTCTCTCTCTCTCTCTCTCTCTCTCTCTCTCTCTCTCTCTCTCTCTCTCTCTCTCTCTCCATTAAGTGTCCTGTTTCATTGGACCCAAGGACTTGGTGTCAGGTTCAATTCTGGGAGAACTCAACTATCCAGAAGAGAGGTCAGTCTCTTTCTCTCATACATATGGATTGTTCCATTCAAGAATCCTGGAGGAAAATTACTTAAAGCTTAGGTTTGGTTCACATCTAAGGTCTCTCAAAAGATGGAAGGAAGAGAAGTAGAAAGATATTTCCTTCCTCTCTCCCTCCTTCCTTCCTTCCTTCCTTTCTCTTTTTTGGAGAATGGATCTTCCTATCTTGCCCAGGCCTGAAATTTAGTGGCCAATTTTGCATCTGATCCTACTGGTAATTGTCATGGAAACTTGGCCCTGCTCTGTTTCTGATTTGGTTTGTTCTTGCACTTCTGACAGACTCACCATATTGATTTTGAACTTGATGCAATCACCCAATTGAATCTCAACCTGCTGAATCTCAGAACTCCCAAACACAGGTGACCTACCAGCCTTCCCCAGTAGTAGGAATCTTAGATATGAGCCACACTATAGATGAGTTATTTATTTCCTATACCAAAAGAAATGCTTAACACAAATGGCTCTCAAAAGTATGTTGAGAAAGACAAAATAAGTAGCACAAAAAACTGTTATTCTCTGTTGAGAGGTTAGAAATTAAAACCAAGAAAACAAAGCATTTTACATGACTACTAAAAAAAAACCTTTTGAACTAAAAGGATTGCTTCCAAGCTTAGATGCAACTATTTGAGATTTGGCCATCTACACTCAGGGAAGGAATATAAACAGAGAAAGCCAGAGGCTCAAGCTAATCTAGTTAAACCCCAAGTCAAAAATCCCAAAGCAGACTGGACAGCTTTGCACATCTATCATTTCTATTATGTATATGTATATTTTGTCTTCCTCCATGAGAATGAAAGCTCTTTTATAGTAGGGAGAATTTCATTCATTGTTTCTATATCCCCACTAACACAGTCCATGGCACATAGTAGGAGCTTACTAGATTCTTGTTGATTGGTTGATTGACATTTTGTCTTTCCAACTAGACTGTGAACACCCAGCTTGAGGAAAGGGTATGTATCTCATTCTCATGATCCCTCTTCCCCTGCCAACTCTATCCCTATTACTTGAGGGAATATGGCGTAGTGAAATGAGAATTAACTTTGAAATCAGGACAAGGATTCCAATTGTCTTTCTGGTGCTTATTTAGCTGTCTGTCCCTGGGCAAGTTACTTAATCTCCAAAAATTCAGCTTCTCTGACCTCCTCTAGCTCTGGATACATGACCAAGTGCATTCGTTTTGTTTTTCTAATAGAAATGTTTACCCCAAAGTCTTAATTGCTGCTAAATATTTTGAGGAAGAGTCTACGTTTGGGGGCTTAATGAGATATGTGCATCATCATCTGGGAAGACAATCATTTGGAGGATCTCACCATTAACAAGAAATCCTTCTGCATCTGGATTTCAGCCAGGGCAAGTTCCAAAATATGGGCAGATGTTACTAGAATAGGGAAATCTCCCTGTTTTATATTTTGCTTTTCTGGTTCCCTGTCCTAGCCCTCTGCAACCTGACATTTCCAAGCTGGGGAGGCAATTGAAAAGAAGAGAAAAGTAATCTCTGATATTCATAATGGCTTAAAGGGATATGGTTGTTTGGGTTTTATGTAAATAACTGTCTGAGTTGAGGAGCCAGTCATGAATATAGGAGAAAAAATTTCTGTAAAGCAAATGTAGTCAGTGTAAAGACTCTAGGGATCTCTATCCCAACTCACACTCACACTGGTGAATCAGATCTCCAAGTAGCATTGAGCAGCACCTTTCCTTAGGGTTTTAGGGTTAACCTTAAGGAATTAGGGGTGCACTTTCCCATCATTCTGCTACCATCTTTTTGAGGATGTGGAGGACCACATAGGATTGAGGATCATTTACAAAACTTGGGTTTCAAGTATCCTGGATATGGTCTTGGAAAGAGACCAGGTCTCTGCTTCTGAAGATCAATCTAGTTTATCCCAGTGTGACTCACTCCCATGAGGCAGGCTAACTGTGATGGAATTTTTTTGGTCATAGTATTCCATGCAAAACAATGAGTCCTGTATTTGCCCCTCTTCCTTTTTTGCAAGCTGGTGAGAGGGTGTATCACAGGATGGCTGGAGAAGGCAGAGAATGCTATGAATCACATAGTGTTTAGACCATTAACAAACTTTAATTAGATTGCTGGTACTCTAAGTATGAGACCAGCAAGTGGAATTCTTGCTATAAATCAAACCTGGAGAAAGAAGTAAGTTGCAGCTAAGTGGAAGGATGACTCCCAGGTACTCGTTGAGAAGATGATGGATAGCAGCCTGGGTTACTGTGTGGCAACAAGACCTGAAATGCCTCTGCCTCCGAAAAATGAAAGATGACTGTTATCCAGAGAATGTGGAAAGGTTTATGGTGGGTGAGCAGCAGTCTGCAGTCAATGAGGAACTCCGATGAAGAACAGGAATAAAGGATACAAAGAGGGGGGCGGGCAGGTCTACTGAAACCATCCCAATGGGGAAGTGAATGAGGTCATTTTAGACTATGAGCTTCTGCAGGACAGGGATGATTTCTTGCTTTTCTTTGTATCCCCATTACTGAGCACAGTGCCGGGAATATGGTATAAGTGCTTAATAAATGCTCATTGACTGACTCCAGCTACTTCCGTGGAGAAGTTTCAGGAGAATGTGAATGACTCATAACCATCTTCAAGATGACAAGAAAGCACAGCATGTTATGTCATAGATTATTTTATATTGTATTGTAATATATATTGTAATGTATATGTAATGTATATTGTAATCGCATATTATGTATCACATTATATAATAGATTATAATTATGTTATATTAATATATTACATTGTATTATGTTATATATTAAGGCTGTACATAGGTATATGCATGCAATTTTTATTAACAAAGCTGTCTCCATACTTTCTAGCTTCCCTGTCTGCTTGTGTGAAGGAGAATTCTAATTTCCTTGAGCCCCTGAAGGAAGGTTCTATCTCCTTACAGTTAATTTTCTCCTGTAACATAGGCACACTGTTGAACTTTTCTTGTACCCATCAGTAGGACCTCAAACCCCTGTCGCCAACTTTCCCCTCCCTGAATGTGAGAAGAGAATTGTACAACCTGAACCTGATCGTGATTTATATTTCTCTTATTGTTTGCCACAGAATGAATGCATTGTGAATGCTGTTACATTGCTGTTGCACTGTGCACGCTGTTAATATGCTTTGCACTCCTGAAATATACTGTTTATTGATTTTTTAAATATTGGTTTGTACTTTTCATAAAACAGTGACCTCAGTCATTAAAGAATTAATTGGTTATTTTGCTTGGGCTCAGGTTGTTTTTCCCATTTATTACTCTCTCCAGTTCCATCCCCAACCTGGAAGGATGGAAAACCATCATATACATAATAAATCAAGATCCATCAATATGGACTTAGGTGAGCAATGGAAAGTTGGGTGAAGGGTCATCAAATGTGAAAGATTTTGCTTCATGAAGCAAATCCTGAGTAAGGATTTATCCTCTCGATGTAGATTTCAGTGACTTTGTAGATAAATCCTAGAGAAGTGTCCAGGACAAAGGAAGTGCCCAGCAATTTCAACATCCAGAGAGAGAATCATAGAGGCCAAATATAGATCGAAGGATAATATTTTCACTTTGTTTTTTTCTTTCTCATGGTTTTTCCCCATTTGGGCTGATTTTTCTTACACAACACAACAAATATGGAAATATGTTTAAAAGAAATGCACACATTTCATCTATATCAGGTTGTTTGCTGTCTTGGGGAGAGGGAGGGAAGGGAGGGAGGAAGAAAAATCTGGAATACAAAAATAAATGTTGAAAACTACCTTTATGTGTATCTGGGAAAAAAATAAAATATCACTGAGAAAAATAGAGAGAAAAAGAAAGAATGAGAGAGAGAAAGAAAGAAAGAAAAAAAGAAAGAAAGAAAGAAAGAAAGAAAGAAAGAAAGAAAGAGAAAAAGAAAGAAAGAAAGAAAAAAAGAAAGAGAAAAAGAAAGACTGATCAGAATTACACAACTGGCCACTGTTGGAGATGAAATTTGAATCTGGGATTTTGTGCTGAGAGAGATGGAGTGAAAAAATAGATGGTACAGTGGAGAGTCGATCTGGAGTCAGGAAGCCTCATCTTCCCAGGTTCAAATATGGGCTCAGACACTTATTTTGTGACTCTGGGCAAATCACTTCACCCTGCTTGCCTTGGTTTCCTCATGTGTAAAATGAGTTGAAGAAGGAAATGGCAAAGTAGTGCACTATTTATCTTTGCCAAATAAGCCCCAAATGGAATCATGAAGAATCAGACAAGATTGAAAATGAATAAACAACTACCACTTTCTGTCTCCAGGTTATGCACTCTGTCCATTGCATTCTTCATGGCATCAAGAACTAGAAAGTACCTTGGAGGCCCTCTAACCTGAGCCTCTCTGAAACAAGAATTTCCTTTCCAATAGTCCCTAACTCAGGGAAATGAAGGAGTCATGAGATGGAGTGTGCCTTTCTGAAAGGAAAAAAATAGACAAGTTATCATTCATTAATCTTTCTCTCTTCCTCTCCCCTCTCCTCTCTCTCTCTCTCTCTCTCTCTCTCTCTCTCTCTCTCTCTCTCTCCTCTCTCTCTCTCTCTCTCTCTTCTCCCTCCCCCTCTCTGTCTTTCTCTTTCTTCCTCTATCTGGCTCTTTCTCTCTGTCTGTGTCTCTGCCTCTCTCTCTTTGTCTCTGCTTCTCTCTGTCTCTGCTTGTGTGTGTGTGTGTGTGTGTGTGTGTGTGTGTGTCTTTCTTTCTCTCTGTCTCCATCTCTCTCAGGGGAGTCCACTCTACTTTGGGAAAACTCTAATTGTTAAAAAAAAAAAAAAAGTTTTCCTCCTATTGAGCCAAAATCTGGCTCCTGTTGTTTTCATCTTTTGGGTCTCTGGTCATTGATTTTGTTTTTTCAGCTCTTAAGTTTGGGCTTTCCCAGACATTTATAGTACCAATCCTCTTAGTTTCCTCTGAATAGGAAAACCCTCAACTCAAATGGTGGGTTATTGGCATCCACTGGCATCATGAATATCAGAACTAACTAAAAATGAGCTTTTTCTCTTAATAACAGCAGTCAAAGCAACAGCCTGGCAGTTGGTAGAACTCAGGAAATAAGCAGAAAAAAGGCAAACAAAGCCCAGAAGTTGAATGAATCATGAGGTGGGGTGTGCCTTTCTGGAAGAAGAAAAAAATAGTGTTATTGTAAGATTATAATCTATTGGTGGTTGACTCAGTCTTTAATGAGTATGTTCGTTTGCAAAATTCTATGAGGAAAACTAAAGACTGGTTCTGAAGACTTTTTGATTTGAACTGGTTCCTTTTGTCTAATTTCTCTCTCTGGTCTCTTGATGTCTATGGATAAAATTCAGCTGCTGGTACTGTAGCATTCTTGGGTGGGGAAAACAGCATCGTGTTTTGGAGCAACAACATTTGTCAAGGTTCATCCCCCAGTTAAAAAGAGTCACAAAGGGAGCTGGGAATTATCTGCAAGTTTTAATGTTTCTGGGCTCCCTAACATTTCCTCTCTGCTATTGTTGGTGAATGTCATTGTTTCCTTCAAATAATAGCACATGTAGAAGGATGACTATTTACTCCTGACAGGAAGGTCCTGGGAAGAGTGGGATAATTAAGAATAAGGCAGCCGGTAAGCTGGCTCCTGTCACTTTCCAACCATTTCAAGACTTTCAGATTAGGGACCGTTGCCCGTAACTTAATGCTCATCAGGGTGTTCCAGGAGAGAGCGTTTTGGGGGTGGAGGGTCTGAGGGGAAATCAGATCTGTTCTCCAGCAATTGGAAAATTATCCCATGCCATAAAACAATGAAGGAGAAGAAAGATCCCTTATAATCTGGTGGTTTGGATGACAGGAGGAAAAGAATAGATGCATTAATCACACAATTCATAGCTTCAGATCTTTAAAAAGATCAGACCCAGGTGAGAGATATTAGTTTAAATGAATCTTTCCTCTGAGTGTCAGAAAGGTGTGGAGGGGTAGGAGTTGGGGTGGAGAGAAATATAAACAAAAATAAACAGTCACAAGATTTCTTTAATTCTGAGAATTTACTAAGTCAGCCTTCTTCCTCTTATTTTTCTTCCTCCTCTTCCCTTCCTCCCTCCCTCTCTCCCTCCTTTCTTTCTTTCTTTCTTTTTTTCTTTCTCATTTTCTCTCTTTTCTTTCTTTTCCTTCCTTCTTCTTTCCTTCCCCTTGTCTCCCTCCTCTCTCTTTTCTTTCTTTTGTGTCTCCTTCCCTCCCTTCCCCTCTCTTTCCCTCTTTCTTTCTTTCCACTCTACCTCTTTCTTTATTTCTTCCTTTTCCCCTTCCTTTTTTCTCTTTTTCCTTCCTTCCTTTCTTTTCCTTCTTCCTTCCTCCTTCCTCCTTCCTCCTACCTTACTGCTTTCCTCACTCCCTCCTTCATTACTTCCTTCTTCCCTCTCTCCCTCCTTTCTTTCTTTCTTTCTTTCTTTCTTTCTTTCTTTCTTTCTTTCTTTCTTTCTTTCTTTCTTTCTTTCTTTTTTTCTTTCTCATTTTCTCTCTTTTCTTTATTTCTTTTCCTTCCTTCTTCTTTCCTTCCCCTTGTCTCCCTCCTCTCTCTTTTCTTTCTTTTGTGTCTCCTTCCCTCCCTTCCCCTCTCTTTCCCTCTTTCTTTCTTTCCACTCTACCTCTTTATTTTTTATTTCTTCCTTTTCCCCTTCCTTTTTTCTCTTTTTCCTTCCTTCCTTTCTTTTCCTTCTTCCTTCCTCCTTCCTCCTTCCTCCTACCTTACTGCTTTCCTCACTCCCTTCTTCATTACTTCCTTCTTCCCTCTCTCCCTCTTTTCTTTTTTTTTGTCCATTTTTTCCCATTTTCTTCCTCTCCTCCCTACCTTTCTTTCTTTGTCTTTCTCCTTCCTTTTTTCCTTCCTTCATATCTATCAAATCTGTGAGTTCACAAATGGAGCTTTCTCCCTACAGGGAAGGAGATGTAGGGAACTCCATTTCCCAAGGCAGATTCCCATCTTTTCTACAATTGATAATCTCAGAGTGCTTGGGGCAATGTGAGGGTAAGACTTGCTCAGGATTTTTAAGTCAGTATGTGTCAGTGGCAAGACTTAAACCCAGGCCTTCCTGACCCCAAGGCTGCTTCTCTGTCCACTACACTGGACTGAATAAGTCTAGTGATTAAACAATGATCGACTTATCACTATTGTGTGCCAGGCATGTGTGAGGTATAAAGATACAAAACTGAAAAAGAAATGGAATTGTTTTCCCTATTAGGAGTTTATAGATTCATGGTAGGGTTTGAGGTGGAAGGAGGGAAAAGTAAACATACAAATAATCATTATACAAATTAGGTATTAAGAGCATAATGATAGCTAATATTCTGTGGCATTTCTATCTTTACAAAGCCAAAGACTTTACAAAGTCTTATATGATCCTCACAACAACCCTATGATAGGTGCTATTAGTATCCTGTTTTTACAGGTGAAGAAATTGAGGCACAGGGAAATTAAGTGCATGTCCAGGATCCAATAGCTTAAATCTGAGGCAAAATCCAATCCATGCTTTTCTGACTGAAGGTCTAGCCCTGCCTCCTCATGCTTGACTTTAGGCTGTCTCATAGAGAAGGACAATTAGAGTCTTCTTAGAGATTAAAGGAGGATGGAATCACTTTCATCTGGAGGAAAATCAGGGAAATCTTAATGGAACAGGTGGTCCTCAAGCTTGGCTTTAGAAAAGAAAGATTTTAGTTGATAAATGGATTTCTCTTACACAATTCCAGGGGCAAGATAGACAGGACAAAATCCTCCTTCTCTTCTTCCTCCTCCGTCTTTTTTCCTCCGTCCTTTTTCCTCCTCCTCCTCCTCCTTCTCCTCCTCCTCCTTCTTTCTTTAATAAATCAAGCCCTGATTTGTAACATTTGCTGATTTCCTAAGTATAAATGCTCACACTGAAAATTTAACATTTGGCTCTTCAGTAGAGATTGGTTTGAGCACATCCTTATTCTGGAGAGTAGGAGCAGTAGAAAAATTGCAAAGAGTCAAATTTAGTCTTTATTTGAGAAAAAAATTCCTAAGAATTGGAGTTAATCACGCAAACATGAAGACAAAAGTGAAAACCATCCTGACGCTTAAGTTACAGCTCGGGCACATGGACTGATATGAATATTTAATCATGATGTATGTGGAATCAGAGACAAAGGATACCCGGGGGCCAGGAAAGCTTACCTCTTATCAAAGAGCTAACCTTGTCAAGAATATCTCACCCATAGCATCACCCATAAAAAATTGTCTTTATCAATGGGTGAAATTCTCCAGGTGAGTGGTGATGGGAATAAGTGCTGGGGGTAGGGTTGGGCTAGGAGATGCAATCAAGAGAAGGTGATGGATGGGATCCATAGGATAGAGGGACACTAAACAGCAGTTGGTAATGGATCAGATAAGGGAGGGAGTGAGAGAAGAAAGATTTGAAGATAACCTCAAGGTTTTGAACGTGAAAAGCTGAGTGAATAATAATGTCATAGACTGAACTTCCTTGAGGGAAATTTTTCTCTTAGCATCTCGAACACTGAACACATAGCTTCATTCATATTAGGTGCTTAGTAATTTTTTTCCCAAATAAATTGAATTTAAGAAAGAAAGAGAAGTAGATTTTGGGGAAATATGGTTTTTGACAGGTTAAGTTGGAGAAGGGTGGCTAGATGGTGCAGGAGCTAGAGTATGGAGTCTATAGTCAGGGAAACTTATTTTCCTGAGTTCAAATCTATTCTCAGACACTTAATAACTTAATAACTCTGAGCAAGCCCCTTGACATTATTTGCCTAAGTTTCTTCATCTATAAATGATCTGGAGAAGGAAATGGCAAGCCACTCCAGTATTTCTGCCAAGAAAACCCCAAATGGGATCACAAAGAGTCAGACATGATTGAAACAACAATAATAAGATGGAGTGATAGTGGGGAAACACATAAAGATGTCCAGGGTGAACTGAGGTCTGACCATCCAGAAAAAGATCAGAACTGGAAAGGGAGATTTAGGAATTGTGCATGTGGAAGCTATGAGAGTGAATGAGGCTATAAGGGATAGAGTGCAGAAAGAAAGGAGAAAAGGACTGAAAATCATGGGAAATGTCCACCAAGGCATTATAAAGAGAACTGAAAATCAATAAAAGAAGCAGAAGAGACAATTAAAGAAATAGAAGAATATCCACAAGAGTATGGCATCTTATAAATTAATATGGAGAATTTTTTTTAAATCACCAAGACTTGATGAAATTAATCCCCCATCCCCCAAATAAGTTAATATGGAAGAAAGTTCTTTAAAAGGGAGCACAAGTAAAGGTGTTGCCTTTAAAACAAAGGACAGTGAGTCTGTCAAACACCATTGCTGCCAATAGCTCATTCAAGTGTATCATCCTCTGTGGCCTTTTCATTATAGCTTGGGGATGGGAGTGGGGTCTGATTCCCTGGATGAATTTTCCCCATGTATCTGTCTTTTGTATCCCTGAGAGATCCACATGCAATGGGAGTGGTAGTGTGATATGAAGCCTTTTAAGGTTCAGAAATAAAATACCCTACCATTCTGGAGAGCAATTTGGAACTATGCCCAAAAGGCTATAAAACTGTGCATACCCTTTGTTTGTTTTTAATATTTAAAAATTTTTTCTGGTTATACATATATATTAGCTTTTAAAATGCCTATTTCTTTATGAATCATGTTGAGAGAGAAAAATCAAAATAAAAGGGGAAAACACGAGGAAAGAGAAAAAAAAAATCAGAAAAAAGAAGTGAATATAGCCTGTGTTGATTTACATTCAATCTCCATAATTCTCTTTCTGGATGCAGATGGTATTTTTAATACAAAGTTTATTGGGATTGCCTTGGATCACTGAATCACTGAGAAGAACCAAGTCTTTGCTAGTTGATCATTGCACATTCCTGCTATTATTATGTATACTGTATTCCTGGTTTTGCTTGTTTTGCTCAGGATCAGTTCATATGAACCTTTCCAGGCCTTTCTAAAATCAGCTTGTGCGTCATTTTTTATAGCATGGTCACACTCCATTAACTTCACATAACACAACTTTTTTTTAGCCATTTTCCAATTGTTAAGAATCTACTCATTTTCCAATTCTTTACCACCACAAAAAGAGCTGCTACCAACATTTTGGCACATGTGGATCCTTTCCCTCCTTTATGATTTCCTTGGGATATGGACCCAGTCGTGATACTTCTGGGTCAAAGGATAGTCACAGTCTTATAGCCTTTGGGCATAGTTCCATATTGCTCTCTAGAATGGTTGGATCAGTTTACAACTCCACCAATAATGCATTAGTGTTCCAGTTTTCCCACATCCCCTTCAACATTTATCATTATCCTTTCCTGTCATTTTAGCCAATCTGAGAAGTGTGAAATGGAACCTCAGGATTGTTTTAATCTGCATCTCTCTAATCAAGAGTGATTTAGAGATTTTTTTCCATATAACTATAGATGGCTTTAATTTCTTTAGCTTAAAATTGTCTGTTCATATCCTTTGATCATTTATCAATTGAGGAATGAGTTGTATTCTTATAAATTTGATACAGTTCCTTATGTATTTTAGAAATGAGACCTTTAGTAAATTTCTTTTTCCCAAATAAATTGAATTTAAGAAAGAAAGAGAAGTAGAAACACTAACTATAAAAATTAATCTTGTTTCTGTTGGTTTTGTTTGTGCAAATTTTTTTAATTTAATGTAATCAAAGTTGTCCATTTTGCCTTTTATAATGTTCTCAAGTTCTTCTTTGGACATAAATTTCCCTGGTCTCCGAAGATCTGATAGGTAAATTATTCCTTGCTCTCTTAATTTGCTTATGGTATCATCTTTTATACCCAAATTATGTGCATTTTGACCTTATTTTGGTATAGGGTGGAAGATGTAAGTCTATGCTGAGTTTCTGACAAATTATTTTCCAGTTTTCTCAACAATTTTTATGAAATAGTGAGTTATTATTCCAGAAGTTGGAGTTTGGAGTTTACCAAATACTATATTACTATAGTCATTGATTTTTGTGTCATGTATGTCTAACCTATTCTATTGGTCCCCCATTCTATTTCTTTGCCAGTAGCAGCTTTTGATGATTTGCTGCTTTATAATATAGTTTTAGGTCTGGTACTTCCAGGCCACCATTCTTTTTTTCATTAATTCACTTGATATTTTTGTTCTTCTAGATGAATTTTGTTATTATTTTTTCTAGCTTTATAAAATAATTTTTTGACAGTTTTATTGGTATGACATTGAATAAGTAGACCAATTTAGGTAGAATTGTCATTAAAAAATATTTTCTTGGCCTACCCATGAACAACTGATCCTTTTCCAATTGTTCAGATCTGACTTTATTTATGTGAGAAGTGTTTTGTAATTGTGTTCCTTTGTTCCTGGGTTTGTCTTGGAAGGTAGTCACCCAAATATTTTATTTTGTCTACAATTATTTTAAATGGAATTTCTCTTTCTATCTCTCGCTGCTGGACTTTGTCAGTAATATATAGATAGGTTTATTTTATATCCTGCTACTTTCCTAAAGCTGTTAATTGTTTCAAGTAGCTTTGGGGATGATTTTCTAGAATAATCTAAATATATCATCGTATCATCTGCAAAGAGTGATGTTTTTATCTCCTCATTGCCTGTTTTAATTCCTTTAATCTCTTTTTTTATTGCTAAAGCTAACATTTCTAATACGATATTGAATAGTAGTGGTAATAATGGGCATCTTTGTTTTACTCCTGTTATTGGGAATGTGTCCAGCTTCTCTCCATTACAAATAATGCTTGCTGTTGGTTTTAGATAGACACTGTTTATTATTTAATGAAAAACTCTCTTTATTACTATGCTCTCTAGGGTTTTTAATAGGAAAGGGCACTGTATTTTGTCAAAAGCTTTTTCTGCATCTATTGAGATTATCATATCATTTCTGTTAGTTTTGTTATTAATATGGTCAATTATGGCAATTGTTTTCCTGATATTGAACGAGCCCTGCCTTCCTGGCATAAATTCCATTTGATTATACTGTATTATCCTCCTGATAAGTTGCTGTAATCTCCTCGCTAATATTTTATTTAAAATTTTTGCATCAATATTCATTGGGGATATTGTTCTATAATTTTCTTTCTACATTTTAGCTCTTCCTAGTTTAGGTAAATACCATATTTGTGTCATAGAAGAATTTTGGAAGACTTCTTCTTTGCCTATTTTTCTTTTTTTTAACTTTTCACTTTTTGGATTTTATTCCTTTTTTATTTTATTTTTTATTTTTTAAGCTTTTTATTTTTAAAACATGTGCATGGATAATTTGACAACTTGACCCTTGCCTAGCCCTATGTTTCAGATTTTCTCTTCCTTCCCCCCATCCCCTCCCCTAGATTTTGACTTATTTTCCCAAATAATTTGCATAGTATTGGAATTAATTGTTCTTTAAATGTTTGGTAAAATTCATTTGTAAATCCATCAGGCCCTAGAGATTTTTTCTTAGGGAGTTCATTGATGGCTTGTTCAATTTCTTTTTCTAATGTGGAACTATTTAAGTAATATATTTCCTCTTCTGTTAATCTTGGCAATTTATATTTTTGTAAATATTGATCCATTTCAATTATATTGTCATTCTTGCTGGCATATAGTTGGGCAAAATAGCTCCTAATTATTGCTTTAATTTCTTTTACATTGGTGGTAAGTTGACCTTTTTTATTTTTAATGCTGGTAATTTGGTTTTTTTTTCTTTGATATCATCACACAGAGATCATTTACAACCACATCCTCCATCCATGTGATACCCCACTCTATCTTCCCCAGTAACAGATACAGTTCACAAGAGTTACAGATATAATTTTCCTATCTAGGGATACAAACAGATTAATCTTTAAATTATATGTATTTCCCCACTTTTTACCTTTCTATTATTCTCTTGAGTCCTGTGTTTGTAGAATAAATTTTCTGTTTAGTTCTTTTTTTTTTTTTCAATAGAAATGATTGAAAGTATCTCACTTCAATGAAGATCCATCTCCTCCCCTGAAAGATAACATTCAGTCTTGGTTGTAATCTCAAGTTCTTGTTTTTCACATTATGGTGTTCCAGGTCCTCTGATCCTTTATTGTAGATGCTGCCAGATTCTGGTAATCCTGACTGTTATTCTTTGATGTTTGATTTTTTTTTTGTCTGGCAGCTGGCAGTATTTTTTCCCTTGAGTTAGTAGTTCTGGAGTTTTGCAACAATGATCCTTGGGGTTTTCCTTGTGGGATCTCTTTCTGAAGGTGATTGACACATTCTTTCATTGAGTATTTCCCTCTCTGTTTCTAGAATATTGGGGCAGTTTTCCTTATCTCTTGAAGAAAGTTATCCAGGCTCTTTTTTTTGTTCATGATCTTCAGATAGACCAATGATTTTTAAATTGAATCTCCTGGATCTATTTTCCAGGTTAGTTGTTTTTGCAATGAGGTATTTTACATTTTCTTTCTTTTTTTCATCTTATTCTTGTCTCGTAGAGTCATTAGCTTCCATTTTCCCTATTCTAGTTTTTAATGTGTAATTTTCTTCAATTAATTTTTGTATTTTTTTTCCAATTTGATTAATTTTATTTTTCAAGGTATAGTTTTCTTCAGTGGATTTTTTTTTTTTTTTTGCATTTGGTCAATTGTACTTTTTAAGGAATTGCCTTCCTTTTCAAAGCTGTTGACTCTCTCTTGCATACCTCTCATTTCTTTTCTCATTTTTTCTTCTACCTCTCTTATTTGCTTTTTAAAGATTTTTATGAGCACTTCCAAGAAGCCCCTTTGGGCATGAAACCAATTCATTTCACTCTTTGAGATTTTCTCTGTGGGCATTTGGTCTTCTTTGTTACCACAATAGCTTTCTATGATCAAGATTTTTTTCTGTTTCTTGCTCATTTTCTTTTCTTTTTTTGTATTTCCTCTTTTATTTTTTATTTTTTTACTCTTATGGTTGAGTTCTACTTCTGGGGTAAAGGGGAAGGTATCCCAAGCTTCCTGTGCAGCTCTGAGCCGTGGCTTTGAGTACAGGGGCTCCTTGTGTTTGCAGGGGGTAGCTTTGCCTGCTTTTTCCAATAAACAGTCTGGTTTCCAAGAATTTGCCTTCTGAGCTGGGACTGGAGGCTGATCCATTGTTTTGCTCAACTACGAAGCCAGGACTGAGGGTCTCAGTTACTGATTTGCTATGATTAAGATCCTCTCATTGGCTTTTCCATAGTGTCTGAGCTGCGCTGAACATCCTTTTCACTCTAGTGAGAGTGACCTTTCTTGAAGTTTTTCCAATCTAACTTGAGCTGGAGGATGGTTTCATTCAATAAACTCTATTCAGAGGGTTGGATTTGTATGATTTTTGAGCTCTGCCATCTTCTCTTGACCCCCTGTGCATATCCTTTGATTCCAAAGAAATCACAAAAGAGGGAAAAGAACACACATGTGCAAAAATGTTTGTAGCAGCTCTTTTTGTGGTGGCAAGGAATTAGAAAATGAGTAGGTGCCCATCAATTGGAGAATGGCTAAATAAGTTATGCTATATGAAAATAATGGAATATTATTGTTCTATAAAAAATGATAAACTGGCTAATTTTAAACAAGCCTGGAAGATTTATGTGAACTGATACTGAGTAGAGCCAGGAAAATATTGTACATAACAAAACAGAATTGTGTAATCATCTATTATGATAAACTTGGTTCTTCTCAGTGGTTCAGTGATCCAAAACAATTCCAATAAACTTTGGATAGAAAATGTTATCTGTATCCAGAGAGAGATCTATGGAGATGGAATAACTATTTTCACCTATTTTTTTCTCATGGTTTTCCCCTTTTATTCTGATTTTTCTCTTGAAACATGATACATATAGAAATATGTAAAAAATGAATATGCATATATAATAAAAATGTTTTTACATGTAACTGGGAAAAATAAAAAAAATAAATCCTTAATGAGCTAAGGTAAACAAAGAAGCAAAAAGAAGTAAAATATCCTAAAGACTGGGAAATAACACCTCTATTTACAAAGTTTACCATGCCTGGAATGCTCTCCTTCCTCATCTCTGCCTCCTACCTTTCTTCAAATTCCATCTTCTAATCTATAGGATACGATTCCCAATTCTTACTTTCTTCCCTTCCCTATTTTCTTGAATGTATCTGTGTCAAGGGTCATAGGACCCTTGCAATAAGTGTTATAGGATCCTGACATTGATGGAGAAAAAAGACTAGGAGGTGTATTTGAGGATTTAGGACATCATATAAACTTGGGATAGAAAATGTTATCCACATCCAGAGAAAGAACTATGGAGAATGAATGTGGATTGAAGCATAATATTTTCACC
This sequence comes from Antechinus flavipes, assembly GCF_016432865.1. Taxonomy (NCBI): domain Eukaryota; kingdom Metazoa; phylum Chordata; class Mammalia; order Dasyuromorphia; family Dasyuridae; genus Antechinus; species Antechinus flavipes. Next base: position 51,525,277 of record NC_067400.1, read on the forward strand.
TTTTTATTGTTTTTGCTGTTTGCTTGTTTGTTTTTTTCTTTCTCATGGTTTTTTCCCTTTAGATTTTTCTTGCACATGACAAATATGGAAATATGTTTAAAAGAATTGCATATAAGCTACACCCAAAGAAAGAACACTGGGAGATGAATATAAACTGCTTGCATTTTTGTTTTTCCTCCCGGATTATTTATACCTTCTGAATTCAATTCTCCTTGTGCAACAAGAAAACTGTTTGGTTCTGCACACATATATTGTATCCAGGATATACTGTAATTTATTCAACATGTAAAGGATTGCTTGCCATCTGGGGGAGGGGGTGGAGGGACGGAGGGGAAAAATCAGAACAGAAGTGAATGCAAGGGATAATGCTGTAAAAAATTACCCTGGCATGAGTTCTATCAATAAAAAGTTATTTAAAAAAAAGAATTGCATATATTTAACATATATTGGATGGTTTGCTGTCTTGGGAAGAAGAGAGGTAAGGGTGGGAAGAAGAAAAATTTGAAACACAAAATTTTACAAAAATGAATGTTGAAAACTATCTTTACATGTATTTAGAAAAAAAATTAAAAGTACTATTTAAAAAGGATTAGGATATCATAGGTGACCATTTAGTAGAATGTTGGGGACAGTAGTTAAACTATGGTTTTTTTTTTTTTTTCTATTGTGGAAGTTAAGCAATGAAAAGGGAAGGAAATATAGTGTGCCAAAAGAAAATTTAAGAAAAGGGTTTTTTCCAGTTTTTTTTCCTTTGGCATAATGAAGATCGGAGGATTTTTTAGGCAGAAGGGAAAGAACCAGTAGAGGAAAAAAAAATTGAAGATGAAGGGAGAGAGATGAATGAGGAACCAAGTCCTAAAGGAAAACAAAGAGGTTAGGATTAAAGAAGGGAGGGGTTAGTCTTGATATCTTCTGATAGCATTCATCTTCTGAGATCCAGTTAAGGCAGAGAAGATGGGAGATGACACACCCAGAGAGGATAAGGGACAGTCTCAATCTGAGAAAATAGTCTCAATCTGAGGTCATCTGTTAAAGAGGATTTGTGTGGCCTACTGCACCCAGAATTAATCTACAAATATAAATTTTCTTTGAAACATCCTGGCAAAAAATGTTTGTAGCAGCCCTGTTTGTAGTGGCTAGAAACTGGAAAATGAATGGATGCCCATCAATTGGAGAATGGCTGGGTAAATTGTGGTATATGAATGTTATGGAATATTATTGCTCTGTAAGGAATGACCAGCAGGATGAATACAGAGAGGCTTGGAGAGACCTACATGGACTGATGCTAAGTGAGATGAGCAGAACCAGGAGATCATTATACACTTTGACAACGATATTGTATGAGGATGTATTCTGATGGAAGTGGATTTCTCTGACAAAGAGACTTAACTGAGTTTCATTGGAGAAATGATGGACAGAAACAGCTACACCCAAAGAAGGAATACTGGGAAATGAATGTGAACTATTTGCATTTTTGATTTTCTTCGCGAGTTATTTTTACCTTCTGAATCCAATTCTCCCTGTGCAACAAGAGAACTGTTCGGTTCTGCAAATATGTATTGTATCTAGGATATACTGCAACATGTTTAGCATATATAGGACTGCTTGCCATCCTGGGGGGGGGGAGGAGGGAGGGAGGGGAAAAAACGAAACATAAGTGATTGCAAGGGATAATGTCGTGTAGAAATTATCCTGGCATGGATTCTGTCAATGCGAAGTTATTATTAAATAAAATAAAATTTATATATATAAAAAAAAAAGAAAGAAAAAAGAAACATCCTGGCAAGAACTAGATAGGCAAAAAAAAAAAAAATTCATTCAATTTATTTATGTCTTGTTTATTCTATGCCAGAAGCAAGTAGGTATATGTTAATTTGTAGGGTTGGTTATGCTAAAAACAAAAATATGTTTATTATTTCCTAAAGCCTTATGCATGGTAATAGGAAAATTGGATGATAAATTGACTATGGCCTGATGTAAATCTATAGATGAAACTTTTCCTTACCCAATTATTTTAAAAGGTCAGAATAATATTTCTGTAGCAAGCATTATAAAATAGTTTTGAACTTTTTTTTTTAACATCTCTGTGTTCAAATTTACTCATCTGTTTAAAAAAATAGAGTTAGGTTAGATAATTTCCAAGGTCTCTTCTAGTTCTGAAAATCTATAACAATATAATAATAATCTAAATAATCTAAATAATTCTAATTTATTCTCATAGAGATCCTGGGATCATAGATTTAGAGCTAGAAAGTGCCTCAGAGATTTCAATCCTTTTATTTTATAGCTGAGGAATAAATTCTAATATCAGAATTTATTCTCATAGAGATCCTAGGATCATAGATTTAAAGCTGGAAAGTGCCTCAGAGATTTTCATTTTATAGCTGAGGAAACTGAAGCCTCCAAAAAGTCTTCAATAATAATAGCACCTACCTTCTAGGATTGTTGAGAATGAAATCTGTAAGAAATTTTGTAGAATCTTAAGATGCTATATGAATGTTAGTTTTTTTTTTTTTATCATTGTCATAATCATCACACCACTCCCACTACCACCACCACCACCATCATTGCTGTAAAAGCTAGAGAGTAGTGTGGTAATTGGGGATAGACAGCAGGGTTTGGAGTCATGAAGATCTAGTTTCTCATCTCATTTTTGAGCCTTATTAACCACGTGTGACCATGGACAATTGACTTAAGTTCTTTGAGCCTCAGTTTCCTCATCTGTTAACAACTATAGATATCTATACATTTATTATAAGGATTATATAAGTTTATGCTTATAAAGGACTCTGCAAACTTTAAAGTTCCCTATAATCATCAGTTATTATTATTGACCACTTTCTGCTGGTTTGTTCTGCACAATAGACCGGCCTTGGCCAGTTTTCATATCTGAAGAGCAAATCATTCTGTTTTCTCACTAGCTATCATTCAGTGACTTCCTTCTGAAATTACTCAGGAATGCCCTCCCCGCTTTCCCTGATTACTCATTCTCCTTTTGCCCTTCCTCCTTGTTCCTTCCTGTTATTTCTTCTTTTCCTTTCTTCTTACTTCATCCCTCAAGGGTAGAAGTGCATAAGGACTAAGTCCAGTTTATATCCTCCCCACAACCTCAAGACCTTGGCTGAGAGGCAGAACAGCATATTTCTATGTGGTGCCAAGAAACTCAAAGCTTGTTAAGGATATTATATCATATACTATCCCAGGAGAGCACAAGTTCTGGTAGGTCTAAAAAGATGACAAAGCTTAGATCACAGATGATGTCTCAGTTAGCTAGGACCAGTCTAGCTAATTAAATGCATCACTGCAAGGCTGGCCACCTTCTAGTGATGATGGGGATAGTTGTGTGTGGCAATGCATGAAACATGTGAGGGTTGGGATCTGGGCTGACAACAGGACAGTCTATACACACATTATACACATGTTAACAACAGCTTTGAAAGCTTTCAAGACTCCATGGATACTGTAAAATGTATCTTTAAGAAGGAAGAGAATCTCTGTGAACTGAAAATTATCCTGAGGAAAAAGACAGTGTTAACTCTTATGTTTGAGATTAAGATGGTACAATTTTTAATGTCATTCTTGTGAGAGAAATGGGACCAAAAGAGTTAATTATCATCTGTGAGGAGTGTAGAAAAAGAACCCAAAAGTTAACTATTTTATAAGAGAACTTGAAGAAAATGATTGAAGTGAATCCTTTAGGAACTTGAATTACTAACTGGAAAAAACAATTCCCAGAGCTCAAGGGGAGATAGCCTAAGTATTGGTGAGAAGGTTTATTTTTATTTTTATTTTTTATTTTTTTTCTTAAAATAGAACTTATTTAACATTTTCTCAAATTCCCAGTTTGGAAGCCAACATAATCTGAACATTCTACCCTTACCATGGAGCTCTTGGGTTAACAGGTGATTAGAAATACATCATTAAAATTTGCATTGTAAACTGGCTCTCAGAACCCAGAAAGTCATCTGCCATGGAAACAGAACTCTTCCCTTTGCTTATATGAAGTACAGAAAGAAGGCAGTAAAACATCAAAGGCTAGCTTTCTCAACCTGGAAACCTGCAGAGTTTCTTAGCCATTGACTCTAGCCAAGGATGGTGACATCTTTGCTTTGCCCCTTTTGTTCTTCTGAGAACCAGGTTTTGAGGCTAAAAGTTCACCACCACCAAAAACAAGATTAACACCTTCAGGCAGGACAAGATAAGCAATCGCACATACTAGGTGGCCTAAGAGCTGAATTACTCTTTGACTTCAAACCCCAAACCTCATGTCTTGCTCCCAGCTTGAGATGGTTTGCTCACATACTTCCTGCTGATAGGTGGTTACCTACTGTCCTAGTCTGGGGCAGAGTGTTCTAGGTTGAAAAATTATTTTGGAAGTAAAAGGTTTTGTGAGATTCCTTCTACAAGAATCAGCCTGCTTTTATGTCAGCTATGTTTTCCTTTTTCTGGGAAGAGACATTAGCTTGCTTAGAGTGAGATTCCACGGCATGGCCTAAAATGTGCTCCTCTGCATTTTTGGTGTTGGAATCAGTATCTGCAGGATAGACTAACTTTTACTTTAAGGTCAGACATTGGACTGACACAGGGGACTAAAGTTTGGGGCTGTTTCTGATTACTTGAATTAAAAAAGAATTGCATTAGAAGTTCTATCATTTTCAGAGTTGGGGCTGATGGACCACAATAGGCGACTCAGAGACAGGGAATGAATTTTCAGTGTCATCAATGTATATTCCTGTTGAATAACCTTCCCTTGCTATGGCTAAGAAAATCTTTAGTTGTCCCATATCCTGTATGTATTTCATTTCATTAGTAACCTAGAATAAGGGGAATAGTTCTTTGTCCAGTGAAAGGGCTAGACTTAAATCTGTGGCCCACTGAGAGGTCCTAGCAGGTCTTTCTTCTGCTTTCTGTTTTATAATAATTATTATCCTTCATTACACAACTGGCCTTACAAGGTCTGGGAGAAGATAGGTGGATGTGGTATGAGAATATCCAGAGGATTTCCAGTCTGGAGTTCAGTCCTCAGCCGCTATGGTGATAGCTGTGGATAAGTTGCTAGGTTGGGCTTCAAAAAGGCATAGAATTCGAACTTCCCACAGGGCTGTGTCCTAGTCCCTCTTCAGTTCTCTCTCTGGATTACGGGGGATTTTATTAGCTCCCATAAGATTCAATTATCATCTCTATGCGAATGGTTTTCACATTTATTTTTCCAGTCCAACCTACTCTGATGACCCATTCTTGAATCTTGAACATCTTGAACTCAGTATCCGATAGATATTTAAAATTCAACATCTTACAACTAAACTCATCTTTCTTCTCTAAGCCCTCCTTGCTTCCTAACTTCTTATTACTGATAGGGTACAATCTTTCTCCAGATTACTTAGGCTCAACCCAATCGTCAGCTTTGACTCTATCATTTCTTATTGCCCTCCCTATCCCCCATATCCAATCTGTTGCTGAGGCCTTTTGATTTGACCATTGTAACAGCTCTCTTATTTACCGCCTTCTCTCCTCTGCCACAATCTAGCTCAGATCTTCATCATCACATGTCTGGCCTATTATAATAGGAATACTACATCTCAGGACTATGCAATTTTGCTGCCATCTTCCATGAAGTTCTCCTTCTCCATCTCTGCCTCCTCCTTTACTTCAAACCCTATCTTCTACAGGAAGCCTTTCCCAATTCTCCTTAACTCAAGTCCTTTCCTGTCTTATTTCCAATATGTCATATCTATACATGATATCCATACATGTGTATAACACATATATCATATATGGCATATGATGCACATACTTAAAAAAATTTTTTATAGCTGTATTTGCAAGTTGTCTTTCCCAATGGATTGTGAGTTCTGTGACAGCAGGGATAGCCTTTTACCTTTCAATATACATCCAGTCCTTATACAATGTAGACATATATACTATATGCTTGATAAATTTTTATTGTTCGACTGACAGCCCTGGTAATAATGACCCTACATGGCAGTCACCTCTGGCAGTGTCTGAATTGAGATTCAAGGACAAATTAGACATTGTGAGGATGGGAAGCTTCAGGCAGGGCGCCAAACTTTGCATCTCAGCAGCTATACAAAGGGGAACTTCATGAGGGTTACTCGTAGAGAAGCTTTCAATTACTAGGAACTCTGATTCACCCTTTGGCTATATGTGCTCTTTTTGTTCAAATTTATTTTCCCCTGGACTTTATATGTACATATAGGACAGTATCTCAAACATTTGAGGGGGTAGGTCCATATAAACTGTTTTTACTACATACTAAATCAGTACATAACCAATTCTAAAAGCTAATACATTTGTCTAGGTGGTAAGTAAATAGGGAGCACACCGACTGAGGGCTCATGAGCAACAGCATTAGATACGCCACTCCCCAAAGTCTTCTGATTTATCCCCCAAACCTTGAGCTGAGAAATAATCATCCTCTGGTGACCAAACTGCCAGTGCAAATGGGGGTGAGGAGAGTGAGCTTAGATTGTGGGTCACTTAAAACAAAGACTGGAAATCAAAGAGGGGGGAAAAGCAGTATAGCAAAGCCAACTGAGACATTTATTGTGTCCAATACTATATGCAATATTCCATACTTCTAAAATCCCAACTCTTAATCTCCTGTTAAGTGCAAGAAATTGTGCTAAGTGTAGAGGAACAAAGAAAACAATTAAAATAGCAACAAGTCTGTAGGCACTTATGTTGTACTGTAAGGTTATAATTTGTGCATAAATAAGTAAATATAAGGTAATTTAAGGAGATGGAGAGCCTGTCCAATTACAGAATTAGAATTATGCAAGCTTCATTGAGAAGGTAAGAGCTGATCTGAACTTTTAAGAAATACAGATCTAGAGAGACTAGGAGGCAATAGCTTCTAGGACGTGGTTTGTTCAAATAAAGGAGTTACAAGCTGATTGCTATAGCTATGTAAATGAAGACAAATTTCAACAACAAAACTCAAGTTAAATACAGGATACAATGTTTATACTACTCATGGTCTTTAATACTGTATCTTTTTTTTTTTTTTTAACAAAAAAAGAAATTACACTTATAGTCACTGGCACAATTTCCCTGGATGGTTTTTGCCATAGTTGATTCTCTCTCTCTCTTTCTCTCCTTCTCCCTCTTCTTTTCTCTCCCCTCCTCCTTTCCTTCTTTCCTCTTTCCCTCCCTCCCTCTCTCTTCCTGTCTCTTTCCCTGTCTCAATTTCTGTCTGTCTCTCCCAATTTTTTTTTCATTCCCCACCTACCCCCAATTGTTTCCAGGAAATTTGCTTTATTTATAGTTTATCTGCTTATATTTTCCTTAAACAAAATTTATCAATAAAAAAGAAAATAAAGTCAAAAAAGACCTTCAGTGAGGGAGCCATCCCATTCCACTTGGGGCAGGTTCACCGAGTATTGTGATTGAGGGGTCAGCATTCACTCAGAATTGTAGTTCATGAAACCTTTCACCAAGGTCTTTGTTTTACCAGTCAACCAGATTGCAGAGTGAAAGCCATTAAATTAAACAGTATAGCAAGAAAGGTGACAGAAAAATTTCCCTCAGGCACACTAGAGTAAAGTAGCTAAAAGTTACTATATTACCTTGGTTTGGGGATCATGACTAGGGAACATCACCAAGTGACATTATTAGGTAGACTGCTTTCTCTGAGGATCTGAGTTCCTTTCCTACTCTGTTGTTTCTGCCGCACTGGTCAGGGGTGGGGATGAGGGGAGACATACCAGATATCCTGTTACTGTTTGCTCCTCTCTGCTACATATCTCCATTGCTGTTATTGTTGCAGTAGCCTTAGATTCAGGAGTCCACCATCCTGAACTTTTTTGTAATACCTGTTCTCTCCGCTGCAAACTATGGATATGCTACAAATAAGGTAGAGTACATCCAAAGATTCTTGAAATCTGCCTTTTGAATTGCTTTTCCTCTTTCTGGATTTCGGTTCTATGATCCCTATCTTGTGTGTGAATTGGGGTTAGAAATAGGCTTTCACCCATTGTCTTCCTCCCTAATCATTACTCTGTGCCCTTTGAAAAGTTCCTGGGGATTCCACAGAACAAATTTGCAAAGGATTTGTTTAGTGCTGGGGTGACAGGGCTCTTTCCAATCCCATTAAGCCCTTTGGTTGCCATAGGAATCAACTTGGAACAAAATCAAAAGGGAGACAGAAGAGCTCTAGTTCTTTTGTCCTATTATTGTGTTCAGTCCTTTAGTTGTGTCTGACTCTGGGGTTTTCTTAGCAAAGATCCTGAAGCGGTTTGCCATTCCCTTCTCCAATGGGTCCCTATTTTACAGACAAGGATCTGAGGCAAAAGGGGGATAAGTGACTTGGCCAAGGTCACATGGCTAATGAGTGTCTAAGGTTGGATTTGAATTTAGATCTTCCTGAATTCAGACCTGGGCTCTTGGGCTGCACCGCCTAGCAGCCCTATTTTTTTCACTATGCCTACCTTTATCCCTACTAGCATCCCCACCCTACAAAAGTGTCAATCTCCCTACACCTATATGGCACCGTTTTTTGTAGCTTCAACATCTTGGACACTCTTTAGTTTATCAGTGTCTGTTCTAAAATGGGGTGCTCAGAAGTGAAAATAGTATTCTGATTAGATCACCTTCCTAGTCCGATTAATACAGCAGAGTACCATTTTTTTGGGGGGGGTGGAGAGTTCCTCCCCAATCAAATTTCTGCCTCCATCCTTATGATTTCAATATTTATATTGCTAACCAGAGTCATGACTAATATGAGGCAAATAGGACCTTGGCCCACACTGCCTGCATGGAGTGAACTCATCCTCCCTGGACTGGTATATTTCTTCAGAGATTGCCATTTCTGTTTCTCGGGTCATAAACACTTTGCGGACACTGTGCCCCTGTGTGTGCTAAAACTATGTTCAGGGTTCCATCACTACAGTGCCCCTCTCTCAGAACCCAACTTATTCCTTGATCAAATAAGGGCTAGATACTCTTAGAAATGGGCTCCTTCCTCTACATCAATTGCATCTAGGTTTGTAGTGTACTCTTTGGCATTTAGCCTACATTCTTTCCCCCAAAAACCCATCTCTTATTTTAGCAATGATATTTCTAATCATCAGATTTTTACTCATTTTAATCTTTTGTCATTGGACTTTTGCTAAAGTTTTAATCTTCTAAATATTTGTACCTTGTATTTCTCTGATTGCCTGATGTACACTTTGTAGCTTTAGGGTCCAGGCACTCCAAAGAGCTCTTTCAGAGATCTCCTCACTCCAAGACCTTTATTCTTCCACTCAAAGTGGAACAAAGACTCTGAGCAGAGTTCTTACCTTTAGGAAGATGAAATGGCTTCCTCTGTGATGGGATTTTAGAAGTAAAGAACATAATCCCATTTCTTCTACCTGTTCTGGTAAGCATGAACTTTCTTAGTTTCTCTCTGGCAAAATCACCCTCAAAGTCCTTTGTCTTGATATCCTTTGATCTATCCTTTGATTAAGTAAGGGCCAGATTCTCTTAGAAATAGGCTGCCCCTTCTGAACTAACTGCTCCGATGGTCAGAATACTTGTTGCTACCCCCTACAAGAAGTATGTTCTTACACTCAGCCCACTTTTAGTAAAGATTTTGATCCTTATTAAGATACAAATATAGCCGGAAGGAATAACACATGGAACTTTTGAGAGGAAATATGTTTCAGACCTTTTCTTGAGAGCAGGTTTTCTTTAGGCCTGTAAGCCTGAAGAGAAAGGATGAGGCAAAAGGACACAAAACAAGGTCATTGAGATAAACTTCTTGGACTTCATAATTTTGCTCTGGAGTTAAATGGTCTTAGATTTGTTTGACAAGAAAACAGGAGTTATTAGTTTTTAGTATCTTTATTTGTCTCCTGTAAACTATGCTACAATCACATGTCCCAAGTACCAAAGAAACATCCTTAGCCAGCAAGCAGTTAGAGGCGATTAAAGCTGAATGGCCTAGGAGTAAGGCTAGTTGGCTGGAAATGGACAATTTGTTCCTTCCTAGTAGTCTCCTTGAATTCTTGGCAATTCTAGCTTGACCTGGGCTTGTTGAATATAGGATTTGCTTTCTGGAGGGATAGAGAAGGCCATCTGCAAGGACTGTCCTTCTCTCTATTATCCAAATTCTATGTGTTCTTCAGAGCCCAGCTGAAGTCCCAATTTTCTATGTAATCCATACTGATTACTCCTTTCTCTGAAAGTTACCCAGGATCAAAAAACATTTTGGGTGTTAAACCCAAAGCAAAAGCAAAACCAGTAACACAAAACCCAGAGTTCATGAGCCCCCATCACTGTTTCTTTTACAAGACCAACCAGAGGTCACACTAGATCAAAGCAAAAAACACAAGATCAAACAGCATAACAAAACAAATAGCAAAGAAACTTCTCCAGGGATACACATAGGACTCCCCTTTCCCACAAAACACCATACCCCCTGTGGGAGCCGAAGCACACTGAGAGCACACAGGCCCGGAGGACACTGTAGCTAAGGCACCTCCCAGTCCTAGGTCTGAATCTACCCATCCCTGATGGGCTTTTTGCTCGCTGCCCATCTGAAAATCGGACTGTGGGTGTTCGTTTCAGATGAGCCGCTCTCTGGGTTCTTTGCGGCTGCCACCTGCTGGTTGTCCCATGAATGACCGATTCTTGACAACATTTTTGCTGTAGAGAGTGACATTTCAGTTTTCTGAGCTCACAGCCCTGGAGGCTGTCTCAGCTCTTTGCGGTACAGACCTCAACTGAGCCATCCATCCATCCAACCAAAAACCCTTAGGCATTAAGTCTGACTCTTAGCCACCGTGCTTTGAATTCATTCTGTTTTGGGTAGCTTTTTTCGGTTTGTTCTTTGTTTAGTCCAGACCTGTGACTCCATCTGTGTGGGGAATCCCAATGTGGAAACTCCTCCTAGATCTCTGTAAATTGGCAACTATCTACAACTTATAATTTCCTGGGATGCTACACACACACGTGCACATGTATATTTCACACATGAATGGCTGTTACTTATTTGCATGCATGTGCATATATTATATTTATGCATATATATGGAAGGGACTGACATATGGGGACACAGACTTGAAAGATGCATAGATATTCCCTGCCTGGAAGTTCCTGCTCAAGTGTGAAAACTTTCTAAGAATCTCTTCCAGGCCATGCATGTCAGAGGGGCAAACACTCTACAAGAATGAAAAGTTTCTTAATTACCTGTGGGACTTGAAATTATGATTCAGGAATTGCTGAGCCAGAACCGAGGGTACCTGCAAAGGGATGGTTCTTTTCCTGATCTTTTTAGACTCACTAAAAGTAGCATCTTCAGTACAAATCCAAACAGGATGATAAATATGAGATTTATTATGGTCTGTTCACACCTGGTTTTAGTGTCTTAAGCTATCTATTTTAAATCTTTTCATTCTACATAGCTTGGAAATTATGGATATTTGGTAAGATGATAGCTATTAAAATATAGTCGCTATATATTTTTTGGATCAATGTTGTATCTGAGTGACTATGGACAATAATTCTGGCTGTGATAAAGTTCCAGTTTCAATACATTTTCAGGTGATCTTGAGATCTATCATTTGTTAATTAATGAGGCGATTTGTTAATTAATGAAAGATGGGAAATTTCTGATGCATGATTCTGGCCACCAGAAACACCAGAAAGAAGTTATGTTGAGAAGAGCCAAGTCCATCACAATTGGTCATCACACAATCTGCTATTTTAAAAAAATTATTTAGCATTTCATTTTTCTCTAGTTATGTAAAAACAATTTTTGACATTTGTTTTTAAAACTTTGTGTTCCAAATTCTCTCCCTTCCTTTTCCCCCATCTCCCTCATGAAGAAGGTAAGCAAATTTATATAGATTATATAGCTGTAGTCATGCAAAATATATTTTCATATTAGCTACATTATAAAAGAAAAATAAAGTTTAAAAAAGTATGCTTCAATCTGTATTCAGATGGACTTGGCTCTTCTCAACAATGTAGAGATTCATGGCAATTCCAAAATATTTGGGATGCAAAATACCATCTACATCCAGAGAGCTGAATGTGGATTGGAACATAGTACTTTCAACTTAAAAAAAAAAAATCTGTCAAAAAAGGATGCAAATCGACTGTACGATCACAAATTTGAGGTCAGGCTCATAACAGCTACCAAAAAGGTTATTTTTATTCTTGTCTTTAGTATTAGTTTTTCTGAATTCTGACCTTTTGAGTCCTCCCAAAACTTTTTTGTATTAGTTGAAGAATCTCTTGAAAATGTCCTGGAGTTGACTTTGGAAAATCTTTGAGAATTAAAGGGCATATAAGTTCTTTAGACTTGTCTTCAGACTTGAGTCATTATATTGATGAGAATAGCCAAGTTATTCACAGCTGAGCATCTTACGTTTCTATTACTTAGCAATTAGTACATTTTACCTTGCATCACTATATCTGTAATTTAGTATTTATGTGACTTGTGATAAGTCATTTAACCTCTCATTTGTTTAAAAAAAAAAAAAAAACCAAGATTGGACTATATGACCTCTGAGTCTCTTCCAACTTTAAACATATGATGTTTTACACTCTCTGAGATCCTTTTGAAGAATCCTATTTTTGCCCCACAACCATACTTTTATCCTTTCCTATTTTCCTTCTGAATATGATACAGCTGATTTAAAAAAATTATATTTCATGCAATTCTACTTGTGTGTCTCTTCTCTTCCCTATGAATAAGTAGCTTGTGCTGATCTTAGTGACAATAAAGGAGGTTGAATGTCAGTCAGCTGGACTTATTTTTGTTGAAGCAAAATGAAAATTGCTCATTTTGAAACCTTTTTACCAATTCTCATTTATCTACAGTGGTAGATGTAGCATATAGGCAGCTCAAATATCTCATTTTAATCAATAGTGTTTGTTTTTCATTAGATGGTTGGGGAATGTAGATAAATGTTTAACAAGTGACTCACCATTAAAAAAAATGTATTCCTGATTTATTTTAAGGTTCATTCTACATATTCTAGAAAATAAAGAAAACAATAAATCGATGTTCTGGTTACTTTGATTTGTAACATTTGCTGATTACCTTAATAATCTGAAAAGTTGTTGGAGATGGCTCTACTCTAACTCTCCAAACCCCAACCCAAATGCCTGATTTGAGTTTTCCCTCTTTTCTCTGACCTGGATACTGAACAATGCAAGTCACAAAATGGTCTAAAAGTAGACAGCTTGCCACAGTGGCGAGGACTCAAGTGTTCCCAGCTTGGACCATGAGACCCAGAATCATTAAGGAAGGCCTGGACCTAGAATTGGGACTTAGCATGTTGATGAGGCAAATCTAAGAGTAGAAAATTTTTCAAGTGTAAAAACTTTGTATTATAGGTCAGATGCCTTTTCCTCAAAGCCCATTTCCCAAACTGTATAATGTAGAATTCTAATGCCTATGGCATCTGTGAGAAAATGTCAAAGGAAGCAATACTTCTTGCTCTAAAATTTTAAATATGAAATTATGTTGTGCTATGGAGTACAGCAGAATGGAAAGATCACCAGAAATCACAAGAAACCAAGGATTGAATCCTAGTTCTGATATATGATTCTCAACAAGTCACTTTTCTTAGAATTTCTATAAAATGAGGGTGATAATTGAACCACCTCCAGGACAGAATTGGGATGGATAGGTTATAAGAAAGTAAACTTGTATCAAAAATATTTGTCACATGTAGCAATTTTCTACATGGAAAATGGAATTTATTTCCTATTTATGTCACAATTCTCCTCTCAGTGCCTCCCATTCTCTTCCTTATCTTGGAGACATTCCATATTCCCAGGCCTCTCACCCTGGCATTGATAGGTTCTGTCAATATATTCAAGCTCCACAGTGTTCTGTGGCCAAATTAGATTGGGAAACACAGCCCTAGAAGACACAATCGAACTCTAGGTGGGTTGGGTGAAGGCTGATGAATGGGCTATGGTTCCACAAGAAAGGCAACAGGACAATTACTTCCTAATACTTGTTTTGTTAAACTGTTGCTTCACCATTGTTCACTGGCTTACAGGTTATGACAAGTGAAAAATCAATATTCCCTCCTCCTTCACTCTGTTGGTATTTGCTGTAATAACATTTGCCAAAAGCCAGTCTGGAACACATAATTCAGTACTGCTGTAACTTTCCACTGGCGGGCAAATATAATTAAGGAATTTTAAAGCCCCCAATTTTTTCAGCTTGATGAAAAATGAGGTTTCAAGAACCTAAGAGGCTGAGAGAGCGACTGTCAGAGAAGGAAGGAACATATCACTTTGGTTTCTAAAGCATCAAGTGATTGCCAGAAACTGTCCTGTTTGCCACTAGAATCTTAGAATGTCCCAGGGGATTTGTGACAGTTATCCAAAGGAGTCGGGAGAAGCAGGGAAGAGAAAAGATTCTGATACTCCGGATTTGGATTTCCTAGTCCTAGTGGGGAACAGAGGGTAAGAGGGGGAACGACAACAAAATCAAGGAACTCTGGTTTTAAAAACAACTTTCCTCCCCATCCACCTCTCTCCAGGGGGCTTAGTCCATTGGGCTGCTCCTAACTGTTACAGAAATTCACCTCCTCTTTTTTTTCTCCCCTCTGATCCTTCTATCCCTCTCCCGTTTTCTTCTTCTTCCTCTATCCTCCTCCTCCTCGTGTTTCTCTTCCTTTGAGCTCTCATTCCTCCGTAGGCAGAGTTCCCGATCAGATCAGATGCCATGGGGAGATAGGAAGAGCAGGGGGGACCAGGTTCCCATCACTGGGAAGCCGATGGGAGTGTCAGCCCCCAAGCAGGAAAACTGCACAAATAAATACATGTGATGGGTATACAAAACAAGAAAAACAATGCTCGGGGAAGTGGAAAGAATCCAGAGAAATAAGGAGACTAGAGTTCTAGGACCAGCTTTTACCTCTTTGTAAACTGAGGAGACTGCATCTGGGGACATGTAAAGTCCCTTCCGGGCTGCAGGGAAACAGGTCCAGTGTTGGTGGAGCAGACCTTGGTCCGGTCATTCTGAAAAACAATTAGGTGACGCCTCCAAAGTTACTAAACCCTGCTTGCCCATGAGTCCAAGGATGGCTACTCAGCCTACATCCCAAAGAGATCAAGGAAACAGGAAGAAGCCTTATGTCTACAGAGATATTTACAGGCGATCTTCTCATGGTAGCCCAAGACTGGGAAATTAAGGAAACCTTGTGTTAGACACTTAGATGTGTGACTTGTGATAAAACCTTGTCTCTAGAATAAGCTTGTTTCCCATCTATGAAATGACTGTAATAATCTTGGTGTTTCCCACCTCACAGGTTTTTGGGAGGAAAGCATTTGGAAACCTTCAAATGTTTTCTACGTAAGAGCTATAATTAGTAGACATATGCTCCAAATACATACACCCATAAAGCCTTACCTTAATAACCCATAAAAACCGATGATGGACTTCTCTGAGATCCATAAGGTTCATTTGTGGCTTGCTACCCATATTTTTTCCTCATCTTTCTGGAAACTTTCCAACTCCATGCTTGCACTCCCAAGTCGATTCCATTGGGACCCCAATCCCTAGCAGCTTCCAGACTAGGAGATAAGGGTCATCAATTAGATGCATCTGATTGAGAACCTGACCCTTCCCTACAAAATCCTTGACTTTCCACAGCCTCTGTGAGCTGCCCTGGTGTGAAGTTGATTGTAATCCGGGCATCCTGAGCACCAAAGGGAAAGAGTTGGAAAGGATTGTTTCTTTCTCCTGCCATGGAGATGACTGTGGTACCTGAGTTGTATTCTCCCAGTGCTTTTTGTTTCCTGATGAATCCTACTCCCATTTTGTTTAAGGGTCTGTAACTCACCTGGGAGGTATGGCCTTCAAAAATATTTTAATAACTATTTTTCAATGGAACTATATATTTTATTTTGTGAAATTTAAAAACATGATTTGGAGGAGTCTTTAGGGTTTCCATTAATGGTTTCCATTAACTGCCAACAAAGGATGGTGTCCTTGGCATAAAAAGAGTTAAGAACTCTTGCTCTAAGCATTATTTTCTGCCTAATTCCTTTATAAAATGGTCTTCCACAAATGGCTGATGAAAACAAGGTACTTGATTTAATTCCTTTGATAGGAGCCTGAAGTCTTAGCTATCTTGAGTAGTGTCCTAATTATTGCCTGACATTGATGCTTTCCCACTACTTAAAATATAGGACATCATAACTCACCCCTCTAGTGCTGGTACTCAGCCAGGAGATTAAAAAAGGACAACAATAAATCAGTCACCAGATTAAGGAGGCCGCTTTCTTATAAATGCTTGCTGAGTGACTTTTTTGTTGTTAATAGGGTTGATCATCTTTGATTAAGGATTAATTTCCCCCTGAAAATTGGGCAACCTGTTCTTTGCACAGAAAGCTGTGGATACGGGTGTGAAGTTGTTCCTGACAAGGAAAGATCGCTTCTTCCTGTGGATCTTTCGTTTTCAGGAGAAAACCCATTACATCAGGAGCGTGATGTCCTGACTTGTGAGTGGGATTTAGGTGAGTCAGGGTTGTGCAAAGTCATCGGCCTCCCTCTCTCCTGTGATCATCGGAGGCCAGGACCACGGGTGATGGCCACAGATGCAGCGGAAAAGGCCTTGACCTTTTTAATGGCTAGTATCTTTCCTGAACCAGATTGTAAAGACCTCAGCAAGAAATAAAGTAACGACAAACGGCCGGGTCAATAAAAATAAAGGGCAGGGCTGGATTGTTTCTCCAGGTACAATGTGTCATCTGTGTCATCTGCCAAGCTCCTGCGGATACTTTAGACCTGGAGTTTTCTGAGGTTATGGCACTGAAGGGCAAGCTCTGACAGAGCCCTCCTCAGTTGGCAAAACTAAGATCATGGGGCTGGTGATGAAATGATAATGGTTATTCAAGAAGTAGCCAAGCCCTAAGAGGCTCGTTCCCACAGAGATGGCTCGCTGTCACCTCCAGGATCGAGAATGCTCCTTCTTTTGGGCATTCAAAGCCCTTCCCGCTTTTCCAGCTCCTGACCCCATTTCTCTCACTCCACCCTCAAGTGCTCTGCGATCTGGGGCCGGCCTCCCTCCCGAACCTCAATCCGAGGCTCCGTCTCAGCTCCGGGCCTTTGCACTGGATGTCCCTCCGCATCTCTACTTCCAAGCTTCTCTGCCTTCCTACCAGTCCTACCTCCTACAAGAAGCCTTTCTCAGGCCCTCCATGACCTCAGTGCCTTTCCTCTGAGTCTGTTCCCAATCTATCCTGTATAATTTTCTTGCTGGTACGTATTTATGTGATGATGTTTCTCATTAAGACTATGAGAATCCTGAGAGCAGTCTGTGTTTGGAATTTCTTTATATTCCCAATACTTAGATGCTTAATGAATGGTCACTGATATGATGGGGGCTCTCTGAATGGACTGGACAGGTTTTTCTGTAGTATTTGAGCCCAGAGAGCATCTAAGTATAACTCAGAATACAAAATGGGTTTAATAAAATCAGTTTTTAATGGGTTCATAGTGTTTATTTAATTCCACTGCTCATGAAATAGAAATTCTAGAATGTTATACAGATTTACACATGAAATTTACAAAGCCAATAAAAGAATACATAAAGGATCTAATTGATATACATAGATATAAACACACATTTATATATGTATATATATGATTTTTTTTACATTTGTAATAAAGTGAAACCTGGAGACCTCTATTAATAGGACATTCTACTTAAATTTAATCAAGTTCTAACCGGAAAACACCCCCCTCCCAATTCTTTGGGTGGAAATCTTCCTAAAAATGTACAAATCCACTTACCTAATAATAATCACTTACACTTTATGATTTGCTCTTTGTATCTTGATCCTCATAACAATCCTATGAGATAGGTGTTATGATAATCTCTATTTAAAAAAGGAAACTTGAGGCTGACAGAGATTACATGACTTTTCCAGGATGACACAGATAGTAAATACAGATTGAGTTAAAATTCGAGTCTTCTTGAGTCCAGGTCCTTTGGTGATCTATCCAAGTTGTCATTCTGTACATCAATTCTCATTCCACAGGTCTGCTAACTTAGATAATGGAAAAGATTGGGATGAATGTGTATTGAGCCCCAGGGTATGCCCTGGAACCTATTTTGACTGTTTTTTTTTAATACTTTAATGTATAAGGATACATATACACACACACATATGTATACATGTGTTTGCCATTTGCCTCTTTTCCCTAATGACTGAATGTGGAAAATGTACATTATTAGGGTTCTGGTTAGTTGAATCTAAGATATTCAAGATTCTAAGGCTGTATTTTTTGAAAGTTTTAATCAGCTTATAAGGTCAACCTTTTAAAAAAATAAGTATATTCTCATAATTCTGGGATTTCTAAAAAAAATTGTATGGCTATGTCTGTGTATATAGACACATTTTCTCTATCTCTACAGATTTTGATTTGAGTCCAAAGATAATTAATTTAAAGCATGGAATTTGGAGACCTTCACACAATGCCATGAGTGTATGTATATAATATATACTGAAATATCATTTACCATTTGAAATTCAAGATCCTTTTTGGTCAGTTTCTGAGTTCCTCCATTTCTCTTTTACTGCTTGAAATTAGAATTCACTATACTGGGAAAATGTTCAAGGGAAAGAAACTCTACTGGATACATATCAATTATGTTCATTTTCACTTAGCCCATAATTATTTAAAACAAAACTCTTTTAGAGATTGAGAATTCATTATCTAAATTCCAGACAGAAGTTTTCATTAAGTAACCAAAACAATGAATTACGTGCACCTCCCAAAGCTGTTGTGAGGACCAAATGAGATATTTGTTACATTCCCAGGAAGTGCTGGGCACACAGTAGGTGCTTTGTACATGTTAGCTGTTATTTTTATTATTATTACATGATATTAAGATCTGAATTTGCTTCCCTCCCTACCCTCCCCCCCAGGCAATTAGGGTTAAGTAACTTGTCCAAGGTCACATAGCTAGGAGGTGTTAAGCATCTGAGACCAGATTTGAACTCAGGTCCTCCTGATTTCAGGGCTGGAGCTCTACCCAATGTGTCACCTAGCTGCCCCCTGAATTTGCTTTTGTTGGAAAAGACTGAATCTATCTCAGTACTTGATCAATCTATATATCTATTAGATGAAAACATTTTTGCCATCAAGGGAATTTTAAGTTAAAATTGTGAATTATTTAAAGGATTATTATAGAGATCTACCAAAGCAACTTAACACTATTCTTTAATCTGTAATATTATGAAAAAGTTGCCATTTCTTTTTTTAAAAGACAAAGCCAGGAATTTTTCCTCCTGTAAAGTCTTTCATTTAAACTTCACAGTATAAGAAAAAAATGAAAGATGAAGAGGGAAAACAAACAAAAAAAAAGATTGTTTACCAAGAATTGCAAATGATCATTTTTAGAACACACCACAGAGTCCCATTCTCTGTCTCAGAGACTCTGCGTAATTCATAGGGACATGATGGTGAAATGCTCATACTTATCAAAATAATCCCAAGCATCCCTTTTATAGTCCTCTCTAAAAATTGACACATCATCTGCTTTTGTAAACCCCCAACCAAAAGGAGGTGATCCATTCAGTGGGGGAAGGGAAGAAGTGTTTCTCCAGGGCCTGACATGTGCCAGGAACCGGGTTAAGCCTCTGCAGCCCCGGCCGTGACGCGGGCAGTCCCAGGTTGTCAGGAGGGCCGGACCTGGAAGAGCTAGGTTTGAATTCTGCCTCAGACACTATGGGCTGTACCATTATGGACAATTATGGACAAATCGTGGAAACTCTCCAACGAGAGAGATGTGGCTACTGTGGCTACTCTACGCACTCACGGGGCTGCAGACCTCAAAGTGACTTACAAACTGAAACGTGTCAGCTGCGCGGTTGGTGAAAAGCTTCTGGTGGACCAGGCCCTGCCCAAGCATTCTCCAGAATCCGGTCCCGGGTCAGAGCACCACACACACCCCGGACTTGGACGTGCTGTCATTCACACAGCACAGTCTATTGGGGTCGTTGAGTTCTTCGAACAGTCCCGTTTCTATAATTTCTTCTTGCCAGGCTATTGGAATGGCGCCTGTTGCAAATTTTTTAAAGAACTTTCTATCTTTTTCATCAAATTCAATCCCCCTGACCTCAGAGAAGTCTTCAATGTCGCCGACGTCTTTGGCGTAGACCACATTGGGGTCTGGCACAAAGGGAGGCTCCACCAGGCCGGCCTCCAGGCGGGGGAAGTTGATGGTTTTGAAGAAAGCGTGTTTCCTGGGATCGTCCCCTACTCCTCTGTAAAGACAGAAGAAGGCAGCTGAAATTTAACAAACCAACCAAAAGGAGCCCTTGTGAGAATTAAGTGTATTCAGGGAGTTGTCTGCTCTTCTCCACATAGAGGGTGAGTTCCCCGTACCCCAGGGGGTGCATAGAGACCTTCCATCTTCCCCTTAAGATAAGGGAGATTAGCTGGGAGTGGGAGCCTGGGAGGCTGCACAATCTGCTAAGAGTTAAAGATGAATGGAGAAAACAAAGAATGCTGCCCGGTGTGCTTTGTTTTTTCTGAGCAGCAATTCTAGGATCTGTTTGTGTCTACATGCATTGCCACAGAAGCAGTGAGTCAGGGACAGGCAATTATCCTCCCCGAGGCTCCAAGCAGGACTATAGTCTTCCTTGTTCTTGATTGTTCCCCTCCTATTCCCAGACCCCATTAGTTTAAGACGCTGGAGACTTGAGTAAACAACCAGATTATTTTCTGCTTTCTCATCTGTTCGGATGGCACCAGACCATGGAACCAATTACATCCTTTAGAAGATGTGAGCTATTTAATAACAGAATGGAAACTTGTGTAAAATCTTTTAGGTGCCATTCTCCCTGGAAATTGGGGGAACAAAGAAAATGGTCCTGAAAAGTCACTTTCATTGTGGCCACTCAATTTTGAGTCATTTTGTCAACAACATTAATGAATGTGACGAGTCAAAGTTATCATCATTCTCAACATTTTGGTCTGGGCCTGTAATTTCATCTGTACAAAGAATTCCTGCTTTGGAAACGCCCCTGGGCAAAGGAAGCATTTAATAAATACTGACTGATAGACTGATCAGTTAGGGTACAGAAAAATTGACTGACAAAATTGATGTTTCAGAAGTAGGATGTGACTCTAGGTCTTGATTGCATGACTGACCCTTTATTTAATATACCCACTCTTATTCTACTAAAAAAAATTGCTGATCTCTATGTCTGTGTCTATCTAACTGTCCCTCTGTATCTGTCTAGGAGTGTGTCTCTGTATCTGACTCTATCTATTTATCCTTAGGATGATGTTGATGATAAAGCTGATTATGGGTCTGCTTCTCCCAGACTTACAGCAGGCTCTTCAGAGCTTGTTCAGCTCCCTCTCTAACCCTGACGTGTGATGGTTACTCACACACTTGCATCCCTACACAGCCTGCTCTAAAACACCCAAGTGCCCCAGTCTGCTTCCCTGCCACTGTCATGACTGTCCTACAGAAGCACAGACCACAATCCTCCCTCTCCTCATGTCCCATGCTTCACATCATCTATGGATTGAAGGGGCAAAGCTTTTGAACTATTTCCCTTTGCATGGCTTGGAGACACTCACAAATCTGGTAGTTCCCTGCTGGAAATCTTTTTGACCTATAAAGTCCTGTGATTTCCAGGAATAACAATAACTAACATATCTCTTTCCACCCATTATTTCATTTAAAATGAAATGAAAACTCTCTAAGGTAGGTGCAAAATATATAATATAAATTAATCCCATTTTATAGATGAGAAAATGAAAGCCCGGATTCAATGATCTGCCCAGAAACACAATGCAAGAAGCAGGATGATGCACAGAAAACTTGAATTTAAAGATGGAATCTGTCCATTGTGTTCTACCTGTGGGACCTTCGGCAAGTGTTTTCTCTTGTCCTCACTTCCCTATCTGAACAAGGAGGGGTTTGTATGAGAAGGTCTAAATAACAGTTATTAACACTATTCTTCATAAAAAAAAGCAGGAGAAGGAACTGACCTTATGTGTTGCTCAGTTATTTTTCAACTGTTTACTATAATTGTCTATTTAAAAATACATTCTAAAATTCATAGGAATCAGGTCAACCTTATTGGTCTACCATTACTGCCTCTGTTTTTCCCCATGTTTTTATGTTTGTTGTTTGCCTTAAAAGCTGGGATATTTACTCTTCTCCTGTTCTGTGATGGGTCTTTTGTTCTACATGACTTCAAAGAATAGTAGTGGTTCAGAAATCTCACTCATGAGCTTTATCAATTTGTAGTTAAAATAACTGAGTTGTGGAAATATGCTTAATATGATCACACATGTATAACCTAAGATCAGATTGTTTGCTATCTTGGGGAGGGAGAAAAATTTGGAACTCAAAAATTTTATTTAAAAAAATGAATGTTGTTACAACCCCCACCCCACAACAACTGAGTTCTCACCTTATACCCAGCAAACAAGCAAAGATGACAAAATATTAAGTGGATACTGAAGGGGCTGTGGCCAGGCAGCTATGCTAACATCCTGTTGGTGGGCTTGTGACTGGATCCAATTGTTTTGGAAAATTGGAACTACAGGAGTAAAGCAATTGAAGAGAGTAAGCAAGGGCTAACCTTAAAGTCAGGCAGGATTCAAATGCTGCCTGAGACATGTGCTGGTCAATCAAGTACCCGGAGCTAGGTTTGGCAGCTAAATGAACCCATGGAGAAGCCAGGAAGACCCGAGTTCAAATTCAACCTTAGACACTTAGTTGTGTGACCCTGGGCAAGTCAGCCCCTGTCTGCTAAGAAGAGGAGGCAAGAACAGCACCTACTTCCCAGGGCTGTTTTGGGTGAAAACACAGTGTCTAGCGCGCAGCAAATGCTTAACAAATGCTTATTTCCCGCTCCCTTCCTTTCTTGCCACCTCTCTCAGTGCAACACTCTATGCCATACACTGCAGATGAGATACTAATCTACCGCAGTGGAGGGATTTCTGCTTTGAGTTCCCTAATGAAATCTCAGGTCCCAGCTAATCCCCCCAAACCACACCCACCCTTCCTCCCTCCACTCCTCTCTTTCTGTCTCTGTGTCTGTCTGTCTCTTGATACATTGAGAGAATGTCTATCTAGTGAACCTCAACCTGTTTCCATTCAGATTCTTTCCTTAGGGCTCCCAGAGGGCTCTTTCAGCATCTATTCAAACATTTCCACTGTGGGATGAACCCAACCCAGGAGCTCCAGAAGGCAATGCTCTAATATTTTGCCTATTTCCTTCTAAAAACCATTCAGGTCAGGATCGACTGATCCAAGAGAGCAATAGGGTTGCCATCTACTGGAACCGAATGATATGAAGCTCCTTTAGTTCCCTTCCAGAAGTTGGGGTCCTCTGCGGAGATCTTCCTGCTGTGGCTCAGGGGGAGCCTCTCAGACGTCTTACTTTGCTGCCATTAAAGCGGAGGGTCTTGGGTCCCATAAAAACCAAACTCAGATCATGGACGGCAAGAGAGCAATCACTCCTGTGGGGGGCCGGTGGATCCTCTGGACCGGGGCCAGCAAGGCCTTCTGGAGAGCCCCACGGCCTCCTGACTGCAGGAGGGAGCACATTTTTCCAGAGGTCAAAAGTACACATAAAAACCGAGCTCTGAGGAGCTTTAACTGATGCAGCTAGAGAAAGCTGAGAGGCTTAGTGTCCTCAGGGAGCATTACAAGACTAATCTTTACATCAGGAACAGCGGCTCTTTAATAGCACACTCTGGCAAAACAAGGCACAGATGGGCCGGCCTCAGCCTCCTGACTCGACATTCCCACCCAGAGAGAGCAATCACAAGCTCTTTAAGGTTCCGACAGCTCCTGAGGGCAGGGCCCGGGTTCCCTCCCTCTCCCTGGGTCCAGCGGCCCTGCACGCGGTAGCTCCGGGACAGACGCTTGCAGAGAAGGCCCCCTCCCACGGCCCCGGCGGAGCTCGGGGACGCTCCCCCCACTTCTGTGGCCGAGCAGTACTCAGGGCTGTTACTTTTGGCCCGGGCCCGGCGGCTTTGGGGCGTCTGCTCTGCGCGTCACCCCAGTGTGGCTTGGCACGGCCCGCAGAAGCTTTCAGCATCGTCGCCCAGGGGCCAGGAGCTTCTCCCACCTCTCAGTCTGGCGGGACGGGGATCAGGGAGGCGATGAGCGCTCTGTCCCCGTTCCGGAGAGTCGGGCAGGGGGGAAAAAGCGGAGCTTTCTCCTTCTATGATCGAGGCAGGAGGCACCTGCTGATGGCCGGCCCCAGAGGATGGGTGGCCGGCCCAGATGTCGGGGTCATCTCTCGTGTGTCTCTTGGAAGCACTTCTGTCGGGAGCCTCGGAGCTCGCTGGGGCCCTTGTCCTGCTGCACTCAGGGCCACGTGATAAAGAGACAGCCGGACCTTGGGGAAGCCTGCAGGCCGCCATCTTCCTGGGGCCAGGGCCACCTCATTTAGTCCCATGAGGGAGCTGGGCAAGGGGTGAGGGAACATTCCCGGCAGAGGGACGGACTGCGGGTTACGGAGAGCCTCTCCCAGGCCTGGAGCTCTGTCTTCACTGCAAATGTCCAAAAGCGGCCCCAAGGATGCTTGGACCCAGGGCCGAGCCATCTGCCGTCTTGGAACATGTTCAGACTTTAGGAAAACACTCACGTTTTGTTATTTGAATGAAAGTTTTTTTTTTTTTTTTTAAAGAATCATTGAGGAGTCGGAATGAAAACGTTGGAGGATGTTATTGAGCAGCTGTTATTTATATGCTGTGCTCCTTAACTTCACAAACAGTTATTCAAGAGAGCCACGACAACAGATGCTTTGTAGTAGGAAGCCTGCGGCAAAACCCATGCTCTGGGATAGCATCTTCCTTGAGCATTTTGTCCATTTCCTATTTTTAAAAAGCACAACCCATGACTTTAAACTAAGGAGAATCACAGAATTTACACATCTTGTTGGGATTATGAGATTTTACAGTCAGAAGGGCTTTGGTGATCACTTAATTCAGCTCCCTCATTAGGCAGGTTCTAAGAAAAGCAAGGTTCAGAGAGGATAGTCGAGCATTATCTTCCTCACTTAGGTAAACTCTAGCTTTGGAACTGCCTTCAGAACCAACATAGGCAATTATTAACACTTGCAATGGGGAACCTTGTCTAATTATACCTCCCCCTTTTTTGGACTCAAACCAGTAATAACCCAGATTGATCACCTGCTCTTTTCATTAGACTTGCCTCCAGGTAACTTTTCTGTTTCACAAGTCCATTCTCAAAAGGCAAAGATCTGCCACTAAGGATAGCTAGAAGAACATACTGAAACCTACAGAGGCAATTCCAAATGAGGTACACCAAACATATTTTGAGCAACAGCAACATGAGTGGAATAACAATACTGACTTGGGGTGTAAAAGCATTGCTACGTTTGTTTTATAAAAAAAAAGTCACATGACTTCAATGAAATAAATACATAAAAGTGGTAAAAGAACCCCAAAAGATGAATATAGACCTTGAAAGCTTATAAATTCTAGAGGAACATTTTAATTAAGCAATGGGTTGAGGAATATGGACTGGTTTATATGGGGCACAAAAATGCAGTTTGCAGAAAAAACAACAACTCAAAAGAACTTTAAGGAAGTGGTATGTAGTGCATTGGATTTGGAAACAAAGGACTTGGGTTTTAATCCTGGCTCAGGCTCCACATACATCCTTATGACACCGGCATAGTCACTGTTCTAAATCTATTAGATCACACATCAAATAGGTTTTTTTCAGAGTTTCAGAAGCATCCTCACAGTAAAAGAAAATAGAGTTAATCAAACCATGCTTTTGTAGTAGGTAACCTGAAACACACCACCGATTTTGTGTATTATGACTCTCACTGGTTTGGCAAGATAACCTGGGTTTATTTTCATTTTCACAAGCGATAAAACTGAACCATTGTCTACACCGTGCTGTCCCCACACCCAGCACTGTCCCATGCTCAGTAGCACACCTGTTACCTGACAGAACAGTGCAGTATCTCTATGGCAGACAGATGGTGGAACGACAAGCTCCAATCAATAAATCAGCAGGCGGTTATTCCTGAGGGTCAGGCTCTGGGCTAAGTGCAGGAGCTCCCATTCTCGTGAGGGAGACAACATGCAGCATCATGGGGCCCTGCCGGGGTCCATCCTGAGCCCCAAAGCCCCGGGTGTCGTCAACGCTTCTGCGAGGTCCACGGCCACCGTGGGGGGAACAGCCCCATAAAGGGGATGGCCAAGGAACACACAAATGAAGGTTCTCGCCAGCCAATTCCTTGTAAAATGGCACACTATCAGGCCCTGTGTGAGGGAATCACAAGGAGCCAGCAGCACGGCCATCTGCTTTGTTGCTGTCCCTAAGGACCGGGAGACCTTTCCATCTGACCGCGGCCTCCCTCACTGGGAGATGAGCCCCCCGAGCCCAACAGCGCCTGGCCCGTGTAAGTGCTTAATATCTAAGAGGGGCCCAGAGTAGATGCAGGAGGGGACCAGGCCTGTATTAAGTCCATTTGTGGTTTCATCAGGCAGGAGCAGACAGCCACCCTTGGGAGACTAGCTAAATGGCTTCTGCTCCTTGACCCTGAGGGCGTCTCGGGGATCCCTGCCCTCCCCTCCTCTGCCTTTACCTGCTTCCTAGGCGCTGCTCTGCGCGTTTCGCCAGGAAGAGCCGGCAGACATCTTTGGCTTCTTCCGTGAAGCCGGCGTGCTGGAAGATGACCTCCTCGTTCAAGGTTCTCTGCTTTAGATCTTCCTTGCTGACTTTTTCCTTGTAATCTTTGAACGGCGTTCGCCCTGCTACCATTTCGTAAATAGTACAGCCCATAGCGAACCAGTCCACAGGATAGGAATAACTTTCTTCTTCCTTCAAGATTTCTGGAGCCATGTAACCATTGGTTCCAGCCTGTAATGAAAGGGAGGAAAGAGTTTTACAGTTTGGTTGATTTTCAAAAATTATGATCATAATCAAGTCCTGATAATTCAAGGACTAATCATCTCATTGGTGGATTCTCCTGGTTCTTGCCACCTTTCCCCTTTTGTTGCTCAAATCTGAGGCAGTTCTTGTTTCATTATACTACAATTTTACTATACTATACAATCATTATACTATATAATTATATGGTACATTTTACTGTACTATATACTATACATTGTACTATACAATTTTACCACCTCTAGTGGTTTTCCTCCAGGAGAATCCTTGTCTGCTATCTCATAGTGGTTTGAGAAGGATCCTAGTTTCTTGAATGCTATGTCCCAAGAATAACTCAGCTGACTCCTGCCAAGTTTAAGACTTCCAATATGGATTTGGTGATGAACTGCACGGCTGCTGTCCAAAAACCAAACCTAGCTAAAGTCAAAGGAGCTTAAAACTTTTCACGTAGCTAGAGTATAAAATGGGGACCACAGAATAGCTCCTACCTCTTAGAGTTGTTGTAATTAATGAGATAATATTTCTTAAGTAGCAAAGTGCCTGGCACATAGTAGGAGCTTAATAAAGTCTTGTTCCCTTTCTAAAAATCAAAGGATTATAGGTTCAGAGGTTCTGGATTGGCCATCTAGTTCACTTTTCTCTTTTCCATGAACCAGGATGCCTCTCCAGAGAAGATTTAGGCAGCGTCCCTTAAAGCATCTTAGGGGTATTTTTGCATGTGGTGGAGAAGTATAAACAGCTGCCCACCTATTATTCCTTGATCTTTTTTTTTTTAAATTAAAGCTTTTTAACTTTCAAAAGATATGCATGGATAATTTTTCAACATTAACCTTGCAAAACCTTGTGTTCCAACTTTCTTCCCTTTCTCTCCCCTTAGATGACAAGTAGTCCAATGTTTTAAACATGGTAAAAAAAATGTTGAATTCAATATATGCATTCATATTTCTACAATTATCTTGCTGCACAAGAAAAATCAAATCAAAAAGGTTATTCCTTGATCTTATTATATGTGATCATAGCTAGGAGGCTATCTAATTTAATCCCCTCATGGACTATATACTAGAGTTTTCTGGAGCAGACTTGAGAGATGATTGTTATATTTTCAGTGTAGGTAAATGTTAGAAATCAGGGTTTGATTCATTGTTTTGTGATTTTTAAACAAGAAACACAAGGGAGAAATTGTTAATAATGCAGATAAGCTTTAAAAGTGTGCCAAGTTTATTATTATTATTTTTGAGAGTCACTTGTTAAAATCTGCCATCATCACTCTAGCTAATTGGGATAACTTCTTTAGGCAAAACAAGTCAGTGCAGCCAATGATGGCAGACAGTGTTGTAGAGCCTCAAATAACAGATCTATGGTTTGTTTCTGACCTTCTCATTAAAGCCCTTACAGTTTGGAAGATTTCTTGAAAACTCAAATCACTTCCATGTCAAAGGATCAAAATGTAACTTTTGAGTCTGAAATACATCAGTTGTTTTTGTTTTCACTAGAAATCCTAGCGTCTTCTCCTCCCAGACTGATTTTTTTTTTAAAGATGGACTAGGTCAGTGGTTCTCAAAGTGTGTTGCAGTGAATCCTGGAGGGTCTCTGAAATCCTTTCAGAGGGTCTACAAATTCAAAATTAGTTTTTTTTCTATTTATGATAAATATTATGTAACCCATACAAACAAAAACCCTTTGGACATATTCTCAATAGCTGTTAATACCATAAAGATACTGAGAAAAAGAGTTTGAGAACCACTGGACTAGGTAAAAGAGATCATTCCCCTGGGGGGGAAAAAACCCCACCAGGAAGAGAATATCCCTTCATTATTTTGCAAGTGCTGCATTTCATTGCTATTTTGCAGCCATTCTTATTAGGGGAGGATTTGGAGAAAGGGGTAAATACAGAACATGGGCAATATGGGAGTAAATATTGTAGTTGTTTTTCCTTGGTTCTCAATGAGAACCATGAAGTGATGCTGTGACATTCAAGTGAATTAGACAGAAGTGAGGGGCTGCACAAGGTCACCTGCCTCACTTTCCCTTCCAGAGCCATCTGGGTCCAGTGGCCAGATCCAGATCAGGATGACTGGGGATAGCCCTGGATGCAGTGGGAGACCTTGACCTTTATAAGCTAAAATCTTTAGTAGATTTAACTGAAGTAACACCCAATCAGTGAATAAAGTGAGGTAGGAAATAAGGCAGAGAATGATCTCTTTTACCTAGTCCAGTGGTTCTCAAACTCTTTTTCTCAGTATCTTTATGGTATTAAGAACTATTGAGAATATGTCCAAAGGGTTTTTGTTTGTATGGGTTACATAATATTTATCATAAATAGAAAAAAAACTAATTTTGAATTTGTAGACCCTCTGAAAGGATTTCAGAGACCCTCCAGGATTCACTGCAACACACTTTGAGAACCACTGACCTAGTCCATCTTAAAAAAAAAAAATCAGTCTGGGAGGAGAAGACGCTAGGATTTCTAGTGAAAACAAAAACAACTGCTATTGGCATTTACTCTGAGCCAATAAGGGCCCAAACTATGACCAAGTGGGTCTGGTCTGGGACCTTATTTGCATATGGACACTTCCAGGGAAACCATGAGACAGAAAGTAATACTTTGCAAAGAATTTGGGATTTAGCTCCTGAGTTGCCTCATGCTTAACTGGAAAAGAAGATAAAATATAAAAATAATAAATGATAAAATATAATAAAAAATAGTGTTAGAAAGGCTTTGAAGAACAGTTGCCCTAATGTATTATTTGCGCAAGTCTGAACTTGTCCCACCAATCTGGAAAGCAGTTAAATGGTGATGCTTAGGAAGCGACTAAATGCCCGTGCCTTTTGGCGCAGAAATTCTGCATCTATCCCCAAAGGCCTCCCATGACTATGGCTTTGTACTCTGTACTTTAGCAAAGTAGATGGCCACTGATGAGGGAATTGGTAAATAAACCATGAAGCTTAAATATTAGCAATATTACTGCGTGTAAGAAATGACAAATATGAAGATCAGGGAAGCACAAGAAGACCTTGATGAACTAACTTGTGTAAACAGAAGCAAGTAGAACCAGGAAAACTACCTGTCCTGACTGGAATAACGTGACTGAGAAGAGCCCCTGAAGAAAGGATTGGGATAGAATGGCCACGCTTGGCCCAAGAGAAGGGCTCCGGGTAGGGAATATTTCAGATACCAGCAAACATGGCTGACGTGGGAGCTGCTGTCTGAGCTGTCTGATTTTCCTTTTAGAAACTTTTTTTTTTTTTTTTTTTTTTTTAAAGGCGGTTGCTGGACAGAGGAGTGGGGAAGATATATTTGGAAATGGAAATGTAAAAACAAAAGACATCAAATAAGATAAGTTTAAAACGATAAGCACAATCCCTAGTTAAGTCTGCAGCTGGTTATTAAAGAGGGCTAACAGTGGACAGCACAAACAGAAACCAGGGGGTTGTTGCTAAGATGTTTTTCAGTCACGTCCGACTCTTCATGACCCTATTTGAGGTTTTCTTGGCAAAGATACTGGAGTGGTTTGCCATTTCTCCAGCTTCATCCTAGCTTCTCCAACTCATTTGACAGATGAGGAAACTGAGGCAAACAGGACTTGCCCAGGGTCATACAACTAGTAAGTATCAACTCAGGAAGATGAATTGGGATTAATTAGAAAATATAGGAAATATCTAGGGGTAAGTACTATGCCACTGACAATGAAGAAAAATCGCACCAAGGAATATGAAATGTCTTGCCCAAAGTCACACGGGTAAGTCCTCTGATTATAATACCAATGAAGTTACAGAACAGCTACTGATCTGCACTGGGAGACAGAGTTTTCTCCCTGGAAGTTTCCTACAGTAATGAAATCACAGAAACAGACCACAACAGTAACAAAATTTCTTTTATCCTTTTGACCAGCAGTTCTCAAAGTTTTTGGAGTTAGGATCCCTTGACACTCTTAAAAGAGGACTCCCATATACTCTGGAAAATTACTGATGGCCCCAAGAGCTTTTGTTTTTGTGGGTTACATCCATCAATATTTATCATATTAGAAATTAAAACTGAAAAAACCAGAAATATTTATCAATTCATTTAAAATACGATTATATGGTAACATAAATAACATGGGATACAATTAATTTCCCAAAACCAAAAAACTTAGTGAGATGAGTGGATATCTATCATTTGACATATTTTTGCAAATCTCTTTAATATCTGGCTTACTAGAAGACAGGGCTGAATTCTACTTCTGTATTTCCCTATGTTGCTTTGGTTGAAGTACATCAAGAAAATGCAATCTCACAAAGAGAGGGAAGGGAGGATGATTTTAGAAGGCAAATAATATCTTAGTGTTATTGTAAAAATGGTTCTGACCTTACAGACCCCATGAAAGGGCCTCAGGGACCCCACGGGGTCCTGGATCAAACTTTTGAGAATTACATGAAACACTTTTCTAAATAATGTTTCATGCAGAAATCTCTTGACAGCTATGAAGGGAAGGAGGAAATAGTTAAAAATTTGGGTGCAAGAGATCTGAATGGATACCCCTAGGCTTGGTACCAGCTCCAACGGGGGTACAGTTTAGTAGCAATTGGCAACCAGTTGGCTTGGCTTGGTTAATACCCAGGGCACCCCCTGGCGTTGGATGGCATCCAGCACACACACAAGACACAGAATGTATTTCATGACTAAGCAGAATAAAATTAAAGGTTCATTTAAAACTCAAGAGCCTGATTTTAACTCCAGTTTCTGTTGGAAATTTAAAAAAAAATCTCCCTGGTCATGAATTCTTTATTGCCTTCACACTAATTACCGCCCTGTGATAAAATGACGGGGACGGAGAGCAGGAATCATGATTCGTCCTAGGTCACACAGTGATCCAGGCTGTGCAAAATGAATGCTGGGTTGGGGAGTGGGAGCCCCTGGGGTCCAGTCCACCATAGTCAGCCCCTGGTTATCTCTGACAGGGAACAAACCACGTCTCCAGCTTTCTCATCTACAGAACGAAGGCAGAGAGGGGGAGGGCGGCCGAGATGAGCTCAGGGGCCCTTCCAGCACTCAATTTATGACCTGTTGGAAGCCACAGGGTCACATCTCTGACCCGGAGCCTGGTTTTTCTGACTCTCCCTTGCCTGCCCCAAGGACCTGAGTCCCTGTCAGCCCCGTGGGGCCAGGAAGACAGTCACGTGCGGGGCAGTGAATGGACCAGCCCCCAGCCACGGGTGCTTCAGACAAGCCCAGGTCAGATGAATGAGTCCCGTTACTTGTGGCTGGTTTTTGCCCGCTCCCCCATCCCTCTCTCTCTGTCCGGCTGGCTCTGCTCTGCAGGTGCAAGCACTCTCAGAAAACAGGGAGTACTCCCTGCATGAGCACATTCTGGCATCCCCAGCGGGCCATGGGTCGTTCCCAGGCAGGGATCCTTGAGCCCATGGCACTCCGCAGGCTCCCAAACTTCCTCCAGCCCCACCACCCTGCTCACATCTCTCCTGGCTTTAAGATGTACGAAGCCTTGGACTGGGGGGTCGAGGGTGAGCCATTTAAACGCACAGGCTTCAGTTTCTTCATGTGTAAAATGGGGGTACCAGAGGAGATGGTCTCTGAGGCCTCTTTCCATTCTGAATCTGATGCCGAGATGCCTTGGAACTATTATTCCCACCTTACAGATGAGGAAACTGAGGCTCAAATACACTAAGACTTGGACCTGCCCACCAAAGGCAATAAATTCCTGGGCCCCTGCTCCACGCCCACCACTCACTAGCCCTGCTCCCCACTGGCCCTCGAACTCAAACCACCTTCTCTTTCTAAAGTGAATATTAATTTTCAAAACACAGACACATTATCTCATTTGATGCTCTTGATAAACCTGTGGGTATAGGCTGAGCCCATATTACTGTGATTGCTTTACAAAGGATAAATAATAAATAATAAAGCCCCTTTGTAAAGCAATAAACAAAAAATAAACAAAAAAGTCCCCAGACTTTCTCCTCCTGTCAGAGTCAGAAGGAACCTCGGGCACCAGCCCCAGCCCCAGACTCCCCTCCAACAGCCGCCCAGCCTTCACTAAGGGCTCGCAGTCCGTGGCCAGGTAGCCGGGCCCCCATTAGCTGCCCGTTCGCTGACTGATGGGACTGGGAGACTGATGGGAGAGAGCCTTGTTGCCAGAAACTCGAGCAAAGCATAATGTTCCACCCATTCTCACGACACACAGGACGGGCACATGCATGACTGGCTGGTGAACACGAGTTTGGGGGATGCTCCAAAGCGCACTGAGAACAGCAGGAGGGGCTAACGACCCAGCAGGTCCAGGTTCTGAAGCAGTTCAGTCCCATCAGTCATTTCCAGGGCTTTCTGGAGGGGCCGGGGGAGGTGAGAGTGAGTAGAGTGCCAGGGTAGAGCCAGGAAAAGCCTGCGTTCACGAGCCACAGATGCTTGTAGTGGTGTGGTCTGGGGCACGTTTCCTCCTTTGTAAAAGGGAGACAGTAACTCCCGGCTCATTGTGAGGATCAGCGCACCTGCTAGCCTAAGTGCCTGGCACAAAGCAGAAGCTGTGTAACGTAGGTGTCATTATTACAGGCTGGATCTTAACTTATTCTTTCAGAAAGTCTAATTCCTGAAGTTCACCACCTGTTCTAAACTACTGAGTCTCCTTTCTGATCCTTCCTCCCGAGCTCGTGCTGCACTTCCCAGTGCATTCTGCATCTCAAGGCTGGTTCCCCCCAGCTTCTCTTGCAGATCTTGCAGCCGAGTCCTCCTCTTCTCCGACTATCCACTAGGACTTGCAGAATTCTGCTCTCTTCCAGTGGGTTTTCCCTCGGGCTTCTCTCAGTCCACAGTATTAACTTATCACCCTGACATTTTCTTCTGTTTACTCATATCTCCGGCCTCGGTTTCTGATCAGAGATGTGTGCTTGCATTACTCTATTCCTTTTCAGATTCTTGGATAAAAGTCCAGCTTGGTCCTGGATTTATGGCCAAAACTACCCCCGACACTTGCCAAGAATTCCTAGGGTTTGGCTCTGTCCCTTGGCAAGCTGACCTAGGTTCTGGCCCCGACCCTTTCCCTGTCTCCTTTGCTCAATATCAAAACTACTCAGGTAGGACTGCCTGGGCAGTTGTCCACTCTATCTCCCACCTACCTTGTCTTAGCTCAGAGAGTCCAGACATTATCTTATTGTGTAGTCAAGGACTGGGTCAAGTAGTTGACAGCACTTCTCCTTTATCAGTGCTCCTCAAAGTAATTTATTGGGGCTTTATTGGGATTTTTGGTGTGGGGGGAGAATTGACAGTTCCTCCCATTAATCAGCTGTAAATCCTAGATGGGAATTGATTCTTACAGACTTTTTCTGTTTGCTCCACATTTATATCGACTTATTTCAGAAGGAGACTGAGTAAAGTGCCTGGTAAAACTCAAATTCTAATAGAAATGTGAGCTGCTAGTAGAACTATTAGTACTACGGGGGTAAGTGCCAGAGGAACAAGTCTCCTGTTTTCCTGGCATTCCCAGTCTGGAGTATGGACCTGGGCAGAGCAAGGTGGACAGTAACCAATGAAGAAACTGGGGCATTTGGCACTGGGTGGGAGACAGTCCAAAGATAAACTTGGTGCATATGATGCTTGTGGACAATCTTTTTTATGATCCGCCACAAGTTCACATCAGAACACAGGACAAAGACTTCAAGGTCCAAGTGGATCCTCCACACTTGCAATAGTGGTCCATCTCTAATTTTATCATTCAGCTAAAACAGTTAGGGCTTCTTGTGCTGTGGCTGCCTTTGGTCCTTAGTGAGCAGGTCCAACAATCAGATAAAACCCCCTGCCACCGCCTCTCGCACAAATGGGCAAGCTGAACAGAAACTACTCTGAGCTCCCTGCCTCTGGGCTGTTTCTCTCCTCTCCTTCCCTCCTTTCCTATTCTCCCTCTCTTCCTCCAGCCTATTCCTTCTCTTCTTCCCCCCTTTTCTTTTCTCTCCCTTCCTTTTGTCTCTTTCCTTTTTCTCTTCCCTCCCTCTCTCCTTTTCTTCCTCCCTTCTTCTCTTCTCCCCCTTCCACCTCTCTTCTTGTCTCCCTCTCTCCTTTTCTTTCTTCTGTCTCTTCTCCCCCTTCCTCTTTTTCCTTTCTCCCTTCTTCTTTTTCCCTTCTCACCTTCCTTTCCTCCTCTTCTTTTTTCTTCCTCCCTCCTTTTCTTTCTCCTTTTCTTCCTCCCTCTTTGCTTTTCTTTCTCCCTACTCTTCTCCCCTTTCTTCCTCTCCCTTTCCTTTTTTCTCCCTGCTCTCCCCCCTTTTCTTCCTCCCATTCCTTTTCTTTTTCCCTTCTCTCTTCTCTCCCCCTTTTTCCTCTCCCTTTCCTTTCTTTCTCCCTTCTTCCCCTTCCCCTCTCCTCTCCCCTTTTCTTCTTCCTTTCTCCCTCCCACAGATCATCCAACATCTCAATCCAAACAGAGCAGGGAATCAGAGTGTACATCTTTTGTTTGCTGTGGCACAAGAACTGTTGAACAGAGGAAGGCAGCCCGCTGGGCTGAGCTCTCTCAGCTGTTTCCTGGGGCTGCGTCGGTCCCTCCTTCCTCCCCGGGGCGCCCCTGCCCGCTTTGTTCTCTTTCCCAGCTGTCCTCCTGCCCCTTTAAGTGCTGGCCTTTGCAGACCTCAGAGGAATGCTGCTATTGGACCCCAGGACCCCGGGCACGGCTCTGTGTTTAGGGTCCCCCCCTTTTCTCTCGCATGCTAGTTCCTGGGCTTGGGCCTAGGGGTCAGATGATGGAGAAGGAGGCCTGCCTCGGCTCTGTCTCTGACATCTTGGGTAGCTCTGGCTGCATTTTGTCCCAGGGAAGGGAGGTGGGGTGTGGGGGAGCCTTGTGATCCCTGGGGAAACTCCCCACTGGGATTCTCAGAGCCCCGGCTCCCATGGCTCCAGAGTGGGGGGAGTGGGGCGTGTGAGTGTGTGTGTGGGGGGTAGGAGCCTTTAATTAATCAAAGTTTCCTTTTGTTGATTTTGCAAACTGAGACAAATTTGGTGTGACTGTGGTCTCCCCTCCCCAGGCTCGGCAGCCTTTCAGGTCAGTGGGTCTGTCTGATTGCTGTGTGGAGTGGCCAGCTGATGAAAACATGTGTTCTAACTGCATCCCCCAGGATGTCCAGGACAAACTGGACTAAGCACAAAACTTGGTTCAATTCAATAAACATCAATTAAGCACCCAGAACATGCAAGGGGTCATGCTAAGAGCTGGGGATTAGGGAAAAAAAACCAAGTGGGTTTTGGTCTCCTATTGAAGGAGACTTGTGTATGCACACATGTGTAATGCATATGTAATGTGTGTATGTGTGTAGCAGGTGTGTATCACAGATGTGATTTGCCTGCTACATGTATGTGTATATATATTAGAAATGTGACCAACATGAGGCAGCAGGGAAGATGCTGCCAGTCTCTGGGGAAGGACCCCCAGGAGCACACGGAGAAGCCCAGCCAGCTCCTCGTTTTCACAGATTCCAGACCAGGGCCTGTCTCGGTGCCAGACCGGCTCCTCCGGGTAAGAAAGGCTTCCTAGCCTGGGGGATCCCGAGCTGAACTTGAAATAAGCTAGGGTCTGTAGGAGGGAGAAGAAGGGGTGAGCTCAGGCCTGAGAGAAGGCCGGGAGGGAAATGGACTTATCCTTGCAGCGCAGGCGGCCGCTCAGGGTTTGCAAGTGGCAGAGACAGGATGAGGTCCACGACCCAGTTAGGCTGCTGGTAGCTCCGGCAAGAAAGGAAGCGGTTCCGAGCCATGGGGCGGACACTTGGGTGGAGACGAGGGGATGGACAGAGACAGAGGAGGTGCGCCACGAGGCCTGGCAGGTGATTCATGCAGGGCTGGAGGAGGAGGACGAGGCCGGGGCGCCTCGAAGGTCACCGCGGAAACAGAAATCTGTCCGAGGTGCTCTGCCTGGGACCCTGGGGAGGTGTTCAGAGGGAGAGGCTGAACTCGGGGGAGGAGAGGGAGGGCAGAGAGACGGCTATGGGCTCGTCACTGCAAGGCTCCTTGGGCAGAGCATCACGGATGGCGGCCGTCGGAGAGCCGGCCTCGCCCGAGCCGAGAGCAGCAGGATGCTGGGCCCACATCGGGAGTTCGGGGGGCAGATCTGACAAGAGGGAGCTCATGAAATGTGCTAGTCATCCAGCTGAGGTTCCTGGAAACTTTAGTAGGCAGCTGGCTGCTTGTAAGCCTGATCTGCCTCTACTCCTAGATGAAGAGAGAGAGGATCCATGATCTACAGAGGGAGGGCAGAGCAAAAAACTCTGTGCTGTCTGTTTTGTCACCGTGAAGTTCTTAGCTATTCCACAGCCCACTATATCCTGCTAATGTCTTTCCTAATTCATAAGGACAGTTGTATTTCTCTACTTGTGTGTCATGTCATTACTGACAATCTGTATACAAAGGCTGTGATTTCCATGAGGACAGAAGCTTTCTCCTACCTAAAGTCTGTATTTTCCCCCAAAGCTTTCTGAATACAATAGATATTTGAGGTTTATCAAACTGAATTATCGGGCAATGGTCCGAAAAAATGACAAATTATTGCCTTCCTTTCTGCCACTTCACCTCAACTTCTGCAGTGGATGGGGCCACAGGCCACCTTAAGTTCTTTTTACCACTCCACGAGTCACAATGCCAACCTCCCCACCCCCAGTTTCACTTGGTGGCCAACCTTCTGGTAATGAGCATCTCCACACTTAGCTAGGATGGTTCTTAGCCAAAAGGTTCCTGGCTGTTTTGTTTAGAGCCAGTTTCTACTGGCAGAGCTTGTTGCCCCGCTGGCACAGCCTTCACCACCCCAAGGTCATCTCCACATCATGAGGAAGCATAAGAGTGGGGCTTTAGTGGAGGTACCCCTAAGAAAGTAGGGGGTATTTGCTTCAACGGAGTGAATATCCATGGTGATTAAGTCACAGAGTTTTCAAAGCATTTAAGCAAATATTTTAGAACGAGCCACGTATGCTACGTGAACATCTTTCTACAGTACTGCAAGACAAGGCTACAAGAAGGCTATCAGAGAGGCAGTTTGATGGCCTTAGGCTCAGGTAAACCTAGGTTTGTTTTGCCTCTGACTCATACTGGCCATGTGATTTTTGGTAAATCAAGATTATAAATTGTAGAGCATATGCTGACCCTAACTGGGAGCATTTCCTTATGGGAATTCCCTACTTTAATGACAATATAATTTTATACAACTCTTTCCCCCATTACCCCTTCCCCTGCTTAAAAAAAATTGTGAAAATTCTTTCTTGAAATAGGGATAATATGGACTAGAATCCCTCACCATCCTCTATGTATCTCTGTAATTGTTTAGGTACTCAATACTACCTTATCAGCAGTACTAACGGATCCTAATGTACTAGGGGAAAGCATCAGACTTGGGAGAAGCCAAAGTAGCTGACCCTGCTTATGGCTTATCCAGATACACAATTCTATTGTTCTTTCAGCACAAAATTCACTCTGCTGCCTATGAGCCAGGGACTGTCAGAAACCACATGACCTTTCTCTCTCCTGTTCAGATAAGGAACAAAAATCCAGGCTCTTCCCAGAATTTAAAGCTGTGTTTTATAATGGTAGGCACCAATGAATGGCAGTTGGAGGAATGAACTCTTTTGTCATTCAAAGCAATCTAGCCTCTAACTGTTTCTATGAATTTTTTCCCATCAGCCTTTCCTTTATAGAAATCACAGGATTCAGAGTTGGTAGAAACCTTAGAGATCATCTATTTCAACCCCATTTTACAGAGAAGGAAATGGAGGCTTTGCCCAGAGTTATAGGAGTAGCAGAGTTGGGATTACATTTGATTCTATTCAACAAGCATATTTATAAATGTGAAATGTATATTGTTTTGGCGTTGGGGAAGCAAAGAAACAACAATTAATCTCCCATCCCCTATAACTGTTATATTTCTACATTCATGAACTCTGAAATGCTTACATCTAATTAGAATATAGTGCCATTTCATCTTTCTCTAAGCCTAATGATCCCCTCCTCTCCTCCTCTAATCTCAGAAGGGAGGCACTAAGATTAAGGAGGCCTGGGATAAGCTTCTTGTAGAAGGTGAGATTTTATCTGAGATCTGAGGGAAGCAGGGAAGCCAAAAGGCGGAGATGGGGAGGGAAAGCCTCAGGCCCTGAGGACAGCCAGAGGAAAACGCCTGGCACCCTGAGGTGTGTCTTGTTTGAGGAACTATAAGGAGACCAATGTCAAAGGAGATGTAAAACTGTGGGAAAGGTGATGGTTTTAAATGGAAACCAAGATGGAGCCCCTCAGTTCAATGAATAGAGGGTAACAGGTCAGACCTGCAGTTAAGGAGGACCAACGTGATACCTCAGGGCCTGAGTGGGAGACACTGCGCTTGCAGAGTAGTGCTGTGGTCCAGGGATAATGTGAGGACATGAAGAGACAAGGGGGTAGATATGAGACGTGACCAACGTAGAAAAGACAGGACTTGTGGATGACTGGATAGGGGAAATGTGGGGGCTGACGATAACAGGGAAGTTGGAGAGGGAGATGGATCTTTTGGATAGGTCAAGTTTGAGACATCCAGTTGAAAATGTTCAATAGGTAATTGGAAAAGCGATACTGGAGGTTGAGAGAGGTCAGGATGGGATAGATAAAGAGTAAAAATCGGATGCTCTGTATAGATGGCGAGATTCTCCAGGTCCTCCCGGCCTCTTTCCCCACTTGGCCCAGCGGCCTGGGTATAAAGGGGATCCCACACAGGGACAGAGCAGAGAGGGCCCTGAGCCGGCCCCCCGCCGTGTGGCAGAGAGGAGCTGGTTGCTGGGGCCCTGGGGCTCCCCTCCCTTTCTGCCCATCTGGGTCAGACTCCCATTGACTTAGGCGACCACAAGTTTGGGATATCTATGTTGCCGTTTTATTTATTCGGTTAACTCTTTCCCAGGTGCGTCTCAGTCTGGTTGGGATGGCTCTCCTGGAGAATGCTGTGCTGAACACTCACGGTCACTCCTAGCAGCCACTTCCGTCCCCTGAAGGCAGCCTCTGCCTCTGTGCCAACCCTGCCCCTGTGCCAGCCCTGCCCCCTCTCTGCCTCCTAATAAAGAGCTATGGCCACAGCTCACCAAAGTACTTGAGACAGGTTGGTGCAGTGAAGGAAGAAGCACCTTGCAGGGGTCGGGGGGGAGAAAGCATGCTGGACTTGGACTCTGTCAAAACTGGGCTCGTCTCACTCCTGGCACTAGCTACGTCACCACAAACAATTCTCTAACTTGTAGCCTCAGTTTCCTCGCCTGTGAAAAAAGGGAAGGGGGTTATAATATGGTCACTGGTCCAGAACTGAACAAAGAAAACAAACTTATCCCTACTTCCAGCACTGTTCTGCAACTCCCAAAACACAAGGCAGGGTAAAGTTCTCTCTGTGAAACTTTAAAATGAAATAAACGTCACTATTATTATCCCGAGTCACAGGAGCCGGCCTTGTGGCACGGACTCCGCTCTCAGCCAATCCCCACACGGCCGGGCTCTCCCGGCTATTTTCTGGGCCTCTTACATGATCAGTGGGGTAAGGCTGGGCTGCAGCTTCCTCATCAATCAACTAAGAAGCCTAGACTAGAAGATTATTTCTAGGGGTTCTAAGCTCTAAATCCTATGATCCTTAACCTTAGTTTTTTTTTATTGGAGCATTTCTTACAGCCCTGTCATTTCTGGCTGTGGCCCTCCCTGCTTCCCGTTCCAGCACTGAACCTTCCCCGGCAGCAAGGAAGCCCTGGGCACAGCTGAGACATCTGCCCTAAACAAGGCACGCAGCCCTTTGCTCAGAATGCTGCTGACTTGGGGCGCAGAAGACCATCCACCCAAGATCTGACGCTGACTGCCCGTGGGACCCTGGGACAGTCTTAATTCTACACCTGCGAATGGATGATCCTGGCGTTCCAGGACTGGCACCGTGCCATCACCCACTCAGGTCAGGGGCTGGAATATAACCCCTCAGAATGTATCCACAAGAGTACTGCCCTTTAAAGAGGGATCTCCAGAACTTCTTATTCCCATGAGGGAGCCCTAGTAGATCTTATCATGTTCTAAGATCTTTTTAAATTCCCTATGGAGCCTACAGCGCATTTTAAAAACATCCTGGTCCCCACTGGGGCCATTTTCCTCCAGCACAGTGACGATCACTGACGCCGCATGCTGCAGGAGCCATGCCGTGCGTGGATGGTGGGAGTACCCTGATGGAGAAGAGAGGGGGACCACAAGCTCGGATGAGCGGTCCCGAGAAGCGTCGTTCTCTAGCTTTGAAAAGGCATCCCACCAATCTGGCCACTAGGAGAGCCAAGAGTTTCTGCTTGTGATACCCACAGGATCTTGGACCCTCCGATTCCAGGGTGAGCACCCCCACGTGTACGGCACTGTGCTCCCGGCAGGTACTTCCTTCCCTTCCTGGGGGTTGGATAAAATGACCCTATGATCCCTTTCAGCTTGGAATCAGCACGATGACAGAGCCCACAAGTCTCCCCCACGCCTATCCCTCCACAGGCCTTTCTGTCATCACTTCTGCAGGGCTTGGGACTTGGGACAAAGAAATCACAGGGTTGGGATACACTGTCTGCTTTAAAACATGCCAGATCTGTGTTCCTGAGCAGAGCAGCTAACAAACCAAATCGCACTCCGGCCTGAGTCCATCCCTAACAAGCTACAAGAACTCTTTTTAGACCTCCTGAGCTGAATGTACTGCTCTTATTCTCTGCAATAGGTTTTTCAATACTATCTTCCCTCTGAGCATCTTCCCAAAGCCTGTTTCATTCCTAGCACCCAACCTCAGTAGCTGGTGAGTAATGGAGACCTAATTCAGAGCCAAGGACCTCTTCCTCACTGGGTTAAAAACAAAGTTCTGAGCACCCAAGGATCCCTGAAGGACACGGTCAGGGTTCTGATACTTCATCACCAAAGACACTCTCCAAGACATCCATATCCACATTTGGCTTTTGCCTATAGAACACTTCCTCTAACTGTTCTTCTCTATTAACCAGTTATTCCCTCTGTTACAGGGGTACAGTGAAGACAAACAGATAGAACTATGTCTTAGACCTGTTAATAGAAGAGAAGGACCCTTCCCAAAGCCCTGGGAGATCCATGAAATTTTGGAAGGAATCAGCAGACTGTAGCATTTAACTGTGTCCCTTCTGCTTAAATTTTCCAGGTGCATAACATGGTAAACTTTTGTATGTTGCTGTCTGTCTGCTAATGGATCAAATGATTTTGGTACCAGAATCCATTTATAGTGAAAATCCAAAGAATAGGAACTGTAGGTTCCTATAGAGCATCCTTCTAAAAAGTTTTTTTCTTTTTATTATGAAATTGACAAAAATCAGCCAGCAAACATTTCCTTCTACCAAAACTAAACAAAACCTGACTCAGAACTGAACAAGAGAACTGTTCGAGAAATGGTGACTCTCTCTTACGTGTAGCACTGTTGTATGTACGTGGCTATTTCAACTGTAACCTGGAAATTCCAACACTGTCTGATTTGCTTGTGTCCTCTTTTGGACTTCCTTCTGCTCTTTTCTGCACATTGTACTTACTGATTAATTGATTGATTGAGACATGATGATGGCATGGGGAGGCTGAAAATAGGATTTGGCTTCTTTGGAGAAACATGCACATTGATGAGAAAAAAGGCTGATTCATTTGTGTACTGACACAATGAAAGAGTTGACAAGAAAATTTTTCCCCCTCCAGAGGGTTTCCTTGGATATTACTGAAACACCTGAAGAGACAACAATCATTCAATAAGATATCACTTTCAAATATATAGAAAGTGTTAAGAGTAGTTCAGGAACAACAAATGAA
Organism: Antechinus flavipes; assembly: GCF_016432865.1. Taxonomy (NCBI): domain Eukaryota; kingdom Metazoa; phylum Chordata; class Mammalia; order Dasyuromorphia; family Dasyuridae; genus Antechinus; species Antechinus flavipes. The sequence continues at coordinate 51,567,955 of NC_067400.1, forward strand.
AGAGTATATGCCATCTTCTTAGTCACATGGATATGTTTATATATAAAATCCCTGGCTCTTGGTCCTTCCAGAGAGACCTTTCCCTCTTTTACCTCATCTAGAAAAACTATATTCCAGGAATCACAGCACTCCTTTCAAATTAAAAAAAATTAACTTTTTTTCTACATTATTATATGCCTGCATTAAGTGACACCATTATTCCCATGATAAAGTCCTCTAAAGGTTAAAATATGACAATAGTCAAAGGTTTTTTAAAAAAGAATAAAAAAGTTAAAAACAACAACAACAAAAAGCAGATTGGTCAAAAGTCCAATCCAGTCTGTTGACAAAAATCTTAGAGAAAATTCTTATTTATTCGAACTCAAAGATCTAAAAAAGATCCAAATACCATAGGTTCAACAATAATCCCTACCTAGCTGATTCCCAAAGTTATATAGGTATACAATTCTTATCTTTCTCTTGGATTTTAGCCCCAGAATAGCTGGTTGTCACCTAAATCTCCCCAGACAACTATACTTCAAAATGTCCAAAATGGAATGTTTTGTCTTCTTCCCTAAATCTATTGTTCCATCCATACTTTTCTATTCCTGTTCAAGTTACCACTATTACGTTAATAAATAAAATCAGGAACTGGTTGTTTTCTTTTTTTTTTTTTTCCTGGTGAAAAATTCAAACCAACCAACCATTAGCTAATCTGATTAAAAAAAAAATAAAACAAAGCAAAAACCTGATAAGTGCTGACATGATGAGCTCTATTGCAAAAAATGAAATTGATAGGAATCGACTCCTTATTGATATTATCATTTCTGAATCAGCGGCCTGTGTATAGTCAAATCAATTAATCAGTAATTAAGTACTTACTACTTGCTAGGCATAAGGCATACAAAAAAAGGTAAAAAATAATCCTAACACTCAAGCAGCACACATTCTAAGGGGAAAATAACATGAAAACAATTGGCTCATACAATTAAACACAGAGCAGAGGTAACCAGAAGGGGAAATGGGAGCACTATAAAGGCCTCCAAAGAAGGTAGGAGTTGTGCTGATATTGAGGGAAATTAGAAAATGAGGAGGAAGAGTATTCTACATATGGGAGACGGTGAATGCAAAGACTTGGAAAAAGAACTACCTCCTGGGAGAAACAACAATAGGCCAAATCTGCCTGAGTACAGGGAGGGGAATAAAGTCTAAGAAGATATGAAGGGGAGAAACTGGCCAAGTTATAGAAAGTTTTAAATGGCCTAAGACCTTCCATTTGATAGGAAATGATCAGAGCAGAGGATCTTAGCCCGGAATCTCTATGAATTTTAAAAGAAAGGTATTGTGATAACTGTGTTTTGGTATAATTGACTTCCTTTATAATACTATGTATTTTACTTTATGCATTTACAAAGTTTATTTTAAGGGATCCATAAGCTTTACCAGATTGCTATAGGGGCCAATGGTCTAATATGCAGAATGAAAAACACATTTTTGAGTGTGGCCAATGTAAGAATTCGTTTTGCTTGACTATGTTAACATAAAGAGTTTTATTCCTTTCCTTCCCCTAAAGGAAAATGCTTGATAATTAAGAGGGGAAAATGATCAAGGATCCTTGCATTAGGGTTTATTGAGCCTTGAGTTGACATAGGCTGACCTGTTGTTGGGCTGACAACTGACTGGAGAATAGAGATACTTGAGGCAGGAAGATTGTTTAAAGCCTATTAAGACAGTGAAAAACAAGGGCCTGGGTGGGAGTTGTGGCTGTCTGGCAGAGAGTAAAACAGATGTTATGCAGGAAGAAATGACAAGATTTGGCAAGGACTGCATTGGGGGAGGGGGAAGTTGAGAATGATGCTGAAGCTGCAGGCTTGGGTACCTGAAATGATAACAGTTCCTTGGTAACAGTGGCAGAGACATTCAGAAGAAGGGGGTTTGCAGGTGGGGAAGAGAATACGTTCTATTGTGGACACAGTGAGTTTGAGATCTGATGAAGCAAAGACCAAACTGGCACCAATTAATGAGAATTAGATGCTTACTACGCATCAGGCACTGTGCTAAGGATTGGGAATACAAAAAAAAAGCAATACTAATCTTTGGCTTCAAGAAGCTTAGCAAGATGGCACACCAAATTAAAAAAAAAACCCTCCAACTTGACCTATTCAAATAAGTTACTGATACTTAAAAATGTGGAACGAATGGGACTACTCACTAGAACAATTTACTATAGGAGCTTATCTCAGGACATGACTGGGGACAGGCCAACACAGGAAACACTGCAAGAGATTCCAACTCATCTCTAAGATGAGAAATCCTAGGATATTGTCTACAGTAAAGAAATGTTAAATGGCTTTCCCAGGGTCAAACACAGAATTGCACTGAGTTCTTGGTTCTAAGCCTAGGCCTCTCTCTATTAAACCCTGTTGCTGCAGATAAGAATCAATTGCCATAATAAGCAAAGCCTAGAAACTGCTTAGCCAGCAAAAACTTGTGCCTACCTTGTGCTAATTACCAATGTTTTAAAATTTATATTTATTTGTTTTTTATTGTAGCAGTCTAAGTAAACAATATAGTAGTTTGAATTTCCTCCCACACAGAGTGATTTAATCATCAATACCTTTCTCATGGTGCTTCTGACATGGTGATGGATCTGTTTTTAAGAATATTCTCAACTCCACCTTTATTCCTGTGATTTTTGCTGTGGCAAAAGCTGCCCCATATAATGTGGTTTGCAAGTCCTGAAACACATTTTCTGTCATATATTGTGGGAGAATGTGTGGTGGTAAAAAAAAAAAAATCAACTTTTCAAAACTTTTATTTTAGCAGAGCTGATTTGCTAACTGGATTTATGCCATCAAACTAAATAGAAGCTGCTTGAAATTCCAATACAAATATACCCATCACCTTTTCAAAATTTGAGATATTTATACTGCTTTTGTCTGTTACTAGATAGAATTAATTTCTGGAGTTATTTTCCTTGATCTTTTTCCTCCTCAGATTTTACTAAACTCTTCAGTTTTAGCTCTTATTTAATTTTTCTGTGGATTTAGTGGTCCAGATCTTTCTTGTGATTGTTCTGCATTATTTGTAATACATTGTTGTGAGAGTTGGATTGAGGGTTTCACCTACAAAAGGCTCAATTTAGTTCCTGCCTAAATTAGTAGGATCTGCTTCCAATTTTCTTATGATGATAATATAACTGGCACAAAATATAGGCATTCGTATCTGCAATCCACTTCATGACACATGTGGTAGTGGTACTGAAGCACTTCCAGTAAAGAGGTCTCTGGTATGTCACGGTATATCTAAGGAACTAAAAATATGAAAGAGTTTCAGAATATCAAACATTTGTCTCACCCTCAGGGTCAAGTTACTCATCAGGACAGTCTTGCCTCAGTCTAATGATATCCGATTTGCATTGCTGTGCTATTCTACTTCTCACACTAAGAACTGAAGTCAAAAGAAAACTACCACTGCCCCTGCAAAGAGCATGATCACTGACTTCCCTCCATTTACTGGTCCCCACTCTCCTATATGTATTAACTTTCCCACGAGAATTGAGGTTATTCAAGGGAAGACTCTGTCCTGTTTTTGTGTTTCCATCGCCAGTGCATGCCACACAGTTAACATTTAATAAATGCTTTTCATTAAATAACATCCAATATTGGCATTGGAAAGCCATGGGCTCTGGTGAGCAAAAACAAAATTCTCTTTGTGCCAACCACTGTTTGCTGACTGAATTAAAAAAGGAAGGATACCACTAACGGTTACACCTTGTAGTTAAACTAATGGAAATGAACAAGTTTGGTTCATTTCAAAAGTGTAAAAATGCCTTAAACTGTGGCCATAACCTATTAGACAACTTCCTCTCCATTTTAAAAATGGCCCTATGATACTAGTCAATATATCAGCCTTTTCTCCTAAAAGCACTAGAAACAGCTTATGATCTATGGTATTAAATCTCTCCTGACCTAAAAAGGATAAATCCTGTCCTCAGGTAAAGAAATGCTTATTATTAGTTCTTAAAAGAAAATAAATCACTCATTCTGATGCCCTGCCACACATAAACAATTAAATATTTAGGTAAGTGTGTGAAAACTTAAGTGCATTTAAATAAACACATTCAATTGTAACAGCATGTGAACTTTGAGACGAAGACATGCTTGCTAGCAAGGTGCCTAACCTGACGTGGGCTCATATGTCACTTAGTCAACAAGTATTTAATGGATATCCACAGGTGCACAGCTCTGTACTAACCCCTGGGGTGTACATATTTGTTCACAGAAAAGTATGTCCTGCTGTGTGCAGTGAATAGATTGTAATTGTTGTTGACTTTTCTTACTTCTTAATCAATTTGGTTCAAATTTCAAAGTTTCCCACCCACCCAGCAGCCAAAGTATTGTGTTAGTGAGTTTAACATAAATTTAAATGAGCTGTATGACAAAATAATTTTTAAGGGAAAAAATTATTTCCTTGAACAATATAGAAGGCAGTTAGTTTCTCAAGTAATGAATTCAACTGATACAGCCAATATTTTGTAAGATTCAAAAAAATGATGAATTTAGGCAGATTTGTTAGAACCACAATTCTTCTAAATTATAAACATGTTATGAACCATCAGACCAGGGCAGAGTCCATCATGAGATCTCTTTTCTCCTTTATTCTGAATATTATGCTTCTATTATTTGTTGTTGTTAATAAGGTTACTATAATTAGGTACCATGACAAATTGTTAACTCATCCTGAGTTCCTCTAAAACTCTCAAGTCTGCCCTGGTCAGACCACATCTGGACTCTTGTCTTCACTTACAAATGCTCTAAGGAGGGTAACCAGGATAATTTAGCCTGGAAACATGAAAATACACTAGGGATATGAAAGATCTTCAAGCATCTTCAAGGAAGAGTTAGCAGTTATCTGGAGCCAGAACCAGGAGCAAAGGGCAGGAGTGACAGAGGTAAATTTCTGACTCAACATTAGCAAAACTTCCTAGTAGTGCTACTTGGAAAATGAAATGGGTATTGAGCTCCTCATAACTTCAGGTCTTCAATGAAAGGCCAGATGGAAATTTGTTGGGGATCTTGTAAAGGACATTCCCATTCACATTTTCTTTAAAGTAATCTTCCCATTTTGAGATTCTATTATTCATTCCACTGATATTTATGGAGCACTTTACGAAAGGCTTTGAGATGACAGTACAAATAAAAAAATCAACAAAAAGACAAAGTCATGTTCCCCATAGAGGTAGCTGTGTACTGTGCATGTCTACTTCAGGTTGCAGGTTTGGTTCAAGAAGCCCTGAATTTGTTCAAGGTCAGTAGCAAAAGACAAAAAGTTGAGTCTTGCTATTGCTACTTCCCAACTGGTGGTGTTAGTAACAAATTTTTTTCAACTTTTAATTCTTTTCTTCAAATGCTTATTCAGGAAATTTAAGAGTCTTGACCTAGGAAATCAACTCAATTCTAACTTAAAAATGGAGAAAGCAACTTCTTTCCTTAATTGCCATGCCCTCAGTTTCCTCATCTACAAAATGGGAATAGTAACTACCTCACAGGGCTGCTGTGAGGATCAAATGAGATAAAGATAAATTGAATTAAATGGCTAATCTTAAGGTCTTACAGATAAGTAATATTAATGCCTAGGACTAATATTGAAGTCTTTTAGCTCCTAGAATTGAGTTCTCTGAAAAAACCTTTTTGTTTTTCCCTCACTTCTCAATGATTCCCCCTCAAATCCACAAAACCTTCCCTGCTAACAAAGGGGATATATGATTAAATAAAAGAAATATGTTTTTTTTACATCTAAAAAGATATGACTCATTCCATCCGTAGAGTCTACCACCTCTCTGCCAAGAAGAACAAGGCCCAGTTCACAATCTGCCCTCAGAAGTCAGGATCTATCCATTACTTTACCCAGTATCTCCTTCAGTTACACATTTAAATCTCATGGAAAACAAACCAAACACACACTCACACACATACATTTTGCTTTCTGAGGCAGTGGCCCAATGCAATTAATCAAGAGTTAACGAACCAAATCCTCTTACAACTCCTCATCACTTAGGATGACATGACCACCTGGAGGCATTAAGACCCGGCTCTCCTCCGTTCACTGCCTCCTTTCTCCCATGCACCCTGCCTAGCTCTGACGCAGGGAGGCAGACTCACCCTCTGGGTGATGGGCTTGCCGTCTTTGATCTGGACAGCCAGTCCCAGGTCCGACAGTCTGCAGTTGCCGCGGTCATCCAGAAGGACGTTCTCGGGCTTCATGTCCCGATAGACAATGCCGATCGAGTGCAGGTGCAGTATTCCACAAGTGATCTGTGCAGAGTAGAAGACGATCCGGTTTATCTCCAGGCCCCGCTCACCCACATGGTAGATGTGGTACTTGAGGTCTCCGCCATTCATCAGGCTCATGACCAGGCACAGGTGGGACTTACTCTCAAAGGCATAGGCCAGTGTCACGATGAAAGGGCTGTTGACTTTCTCCAGGATTTCCTTCTCTAGAAGAGCCATCTGCTCCCCTCTTTTCTTCTTCAGCCGCTTCTTGTCCAACTTCTTACAAGCATACATCTTGCCAGTATTTTTCACTTGGACGGCACACACCTTAAAAGAATGAGAGACAGAAAAAGCTCATAAGTGTGATTGGGTCCATGGCATAAGATGGAAGGGAGGGGAAGAGAAAGGAAATGATGAAATAGAAAGATTCTATTTTCATTCATAAATTTATTATCTATTTACTTTATTCATTTAAAAATATGCTTTTTTATTTTTGGACATTTAGTACATAGTATGTAGCTATATAAATGATATAAATTTATAACAAAATTTTAAACAGATGACAAGTGAAAGGAGAAAGGGACTATGAATGCAAGGAGAGGCTAACAGGAATGAGCCATAAAGCAATACTTTAGGATTAATTTTTCAACTTTTCTCTTAAAGAGTTGTTTTACACTGATTCTGGACCCCTGCTTTTACCCCAAATGGGGGAAGGGGGGAATGCTGTGAAATACATGCTATCAAGCTACTTTTCCCAAACCCTGCAGATATATTTGAAGTAAGGAACGTGATCCAATGATCAAGTCTAATTTATTCTTCCTAAACCACTGCAAGGTCAATGATGTTAACTAGATGGGTGGAGTATGGCCTAAAATTCTCCAGGTGAGGCATGGAAATTCATTTTCCTTCTTACTCACCCTTCATGCTCTGCAAGTCCCTTCTCATTGTGCCCTTTCTGGAACACTTACCTCCCCGAAACCCCCCTTCCCCAGCACTCGGAACTCCTCGAAATATTTTTCTGTTATTGGCTGCTGTTCAAAGGCTTTCCACTGCAAAAACCTGTCAAAGAAGGGGCTAGCTTGGAAGTCCTGGAAAGGCTGATCCTGCAGGAAAGTCATCGTCTCGGCTTTGGCCAACTCCACTAGGGAAGCGTGCTCCGTCTCTGAGGCTGCCTGGCACTTGGTGGCCAAGGCCGAGCTGAGGAAGGGGAGCTGACCTCTGGGGGTGGCCTGGGCACACGATTGCACCAGCCCCCTCAACGTGCTGTCCTTGGTACTGCCCTCCTCAGCCAGTTCCCAGCTGGATACCTCAGCGAGGAAGTCCACAGCCACTTTGTAGGCGGGCACCGTGCCCAGGAAGTCGTGGAAGAGGCGGCGGCCGATGGGCTGTTGCTCACACATACTCTCAAAGTGAGTGGGCAAGGCTTGCCGCAGCTCTGCGCAGTGCTCACGGGCGGGCAGGGCCAGGCTGCGCCGGCGCTTCTGCATCTCCTTGGTGTCTCCATCCCGGGCCTGGAGGTAGGCTGTGTTTGCAATGAGATTGTCTAGGCCTCCCAAGTCCATGGCTCCAGAACCTGGGCGTGCTCCCCAAGGAGAGATGTTGCAGGATCAGGATCCCACTGATAGGTGCGCCTGATGGTTAGTTGACAGGGGGGTGAGGTGGGGGGGAGGGATTGTTATTCGAGGTTAATGTTAAATAACCTCTTGGAGGATTTGTACTAAATCTCTAGGAGAGGGAGGAGGAGGGAAAAGTCTTTATGGAAAGCATGAGGTCTCACAAGTAAGAAGCTTTGGCCCGACTATCTATAGCTTGAGGGAAAGATAGCATTTCAAACAAGTGCCCTACTCCTTCCTGGTGGCAGAAACTGCATTCCCTGAAAACTTCAAATTATAAATAATTCTAAATATAATAATTGGGGGGGAGAAATTATATATATAATAGTTATGGGATTAAAGAGGAGACAAGATTTTCTCTTTGTCTACAATATTTTAGCACACCAAAGCACTGCAGACACCCTACCTCCCATCCTCCTGCCTCTCTCTTCATTGGTGAGGATCAACCTCGCTTCTGAGAAGGCACTACCTCTTCATCTCTGCCTTTACAAGCCGGTTTAGGCCCTTCCTCCTTCCCGCAGTTCAAAGGGACCTCTCCAGAAGTCTTGCCTCTTAGTCAGCCTAAGCACCTGAAGTCTCAGGTGTGTCTCCTGGAGCACAGGGGAGCTTGGCCCAGGTGTTAGAAGGCAGGAGAACCTGGCTCAGAAGCCTGACTCAGACACTTGAGCTATATGACCTTTGGTTAAGTCTCTTAATGTTTTTGCATCTCAGTTTCTTCATGTGCACAATAAGGATAATAAAGCCTACTAAACAGTTTGTGGGGAGAAAAGTGCTTTACAAATTTTAAGTGTTTTTGTTGTTGCCATCCCACAAAGTCAACAGAACTCTGTACATTTTCCAAAAATATTTCCTAACCAACAGCCTAACGGTTTTGAGGATTCTGTAGCAAAAATAAGTTATTAAAGGAAAAAAAAAATGAGTCCTTGACTTTGAACTATTCCAATCCTCCTAACTCCCAAATCCACTGGCAATTTCTCATTTCTTATTTTCTTTCATACATGTATACATATAGATCACACATACATACAAATATTAACAGGCGAGATTTGGTGCTTCAGAATCCTTTCTCTCTTCCGACTTTCACAACATTGTTTTTTCCTATCTGTACAACTTCATTTCCTTTTCTGACTCATGTGGAAACAGTAAAATACTATTTTAGACCAATTGAAAACATTAAGAAATTTTTTTTTCTGGCCTAAAACCTGTGTCAAAGTGGGACAAAAGGTCTTTTCTTAGGGAAATGGACTGAGTGACATCAAAGTTAATCCTCGATTTGTTTGGCTAGTTGCTTTCCTCACTGTCAGATGTGATTGGATTATTGACCTATCTATAGGTAGTTAGTTTCCTTTTCCCTGTCCCAAAAGGTATGAAAAACATCCTGCCATTAAGAAAGGATGATATAAAAATCGATCTTTAGTGGGGAGGTGTTGATACTAGGAGAACATTTAAAAGAAAGCTGTTCTTTGTTGAAAGGTCAACAAAGGTTTTGATTAGTGATGAGCATTTTGGAATGTTAACACAAAAATGTAATTAACATATGACCTTTTCATTGTTCAAGATTATATGTTATTTCAAATCATGTTGGGTTGTTTACTCATGTATGAGAGCATGGAGAAACTGTGTCTGGACATCATTCTATCTTTAGGCTAGAAAAGCTCAGATAATGAAACAATGTTAAATTAATAAAGATTGTTTCTGGCAAATTTGTGCCTAAAATGAGGGGTACAGTATTACAGACTTTCTTCAAAACTTATCATCTTCTTCCTGAACTCTGAGTGTTCCCAAAGTTTCTATCCAGCTTTTTTTTTTTTTTTTTTTTTTTTTTTTACACTTTTCTCTTAGCAAGTCATTCACTCCCGTGGCTTCAATGATTAATTCTAATAGGTGGTTTTTATATCTATATGTCTCAAACTCTTCCCAGTCATTTTACATCAATTATACTCCAGTCATGTATCTCCAACTGTCTGCTGAAAATTTCCATCTAAACATCCCAAGAATATCTCAAATGCAAAATGAATTCATTATTTCCCTTTCTAAACCTCTTTTTACACTTAAATTCTTCCCTATTTCTGCTGCTGAAATCATCCTCTTTCCAGTACGTTTTTAAGACTGGGACATTACAATCCCCTTCAATATTTTCTCCCACATCCAATCACTTACAAATCCAGAATCTCTGCACACTCTCTCATATGCATCTCTTTTTCTTATCATACTGTTGAGATCCTCTATAAGATGGAGTCTTAAGAGCAGTTCAATCACTAGAGGTGGCCTCTTAGTTCACTTCCAGCTCTAAAACCAAATCATAAGGGGACTATAACATGAATAACATAGGTTATAGAACTATCCGGAAGCAACACTTACCAAGGTTCCATTATATTCGAGTACATATTTCAGTTTGATTTCCTTCACCGCTTACATTTTAGAGTTAATTTCTTCTTTTGTCATTTGTCATCTTTCCTGCTTCCATAGGGATCCTTAAGTGGTATATCTACATTGAGCATTTACTGTAAGCATGTACTATGCTAGGCAACGATGAAAGGATCCTGACTCCAAGGAATTTAAAATCTAATATAGGATGGTGGCTGTGTGTGGAAATACGACATTCACACAAGTAAGTCGTGGTACACAACAGGGAGTGGTAGAACAAAGGGAAGAGGCAGATAACATGTTCTAAGGAGAAGAGATCATACTAAGCTAAGGGACTGAGAAACGGAGGTCCAGAAGTGCTTCGCGTGAAGTCATGCAAGGAAGTCCGCAGCCTCTGGGGCCACAGAAGTGCTTCCGGGACCAAGACTTGAGTAGCAACAGGCACATCTAAATGGGAACAATCAGGAGCCCCCATCACACCTCCTAATCATCCCCTAGGTAGGAGACACAAGGCAGGCCTTTACACTCACACTTCTCCTCTCCTCCCTAAGTACTGTCATTTCAAAAGGAACTGGTCATTTTACAAGTAAACGCTCTCTTAAGTCTCCTACCCCACACCACCCAATAAAAAGCAATAGCCGCCTGAACCCCAGAGCCCTTGCTATCTGCCCACCAGGGCACTGTTTTTTAAAAGGCTTGTTTAGACTTCCCCCAAACAAAAGTGTACCTTTAGTCAAACATCCTGAGAACTAGTTTGGCCACAGACCACCTAGCCAAGTCTTACCAAATCCTGTTCCCATGGAACAGTGGCTGCTGCTTGTCCCTCACTGCCAAAGACAAGTCACTGCTGCTTCAGGGAGCAGAGATCTCTGCAGAGCTTCAGGGATTTCCCCCTTTGGGGGTCATCCATAGGCTGCATCTTTGCTTTCTTTTATGTGTTTTGCCCAAGGTTGTCAGTCAGAAATCAGGACAGCAAAAATGGACAGTTCTTAGCTCTGAAATATCTTTCAGTTGCTATTCCCTGACAATAAGTGTCTTTATAGTTCTGATGATTACAATGTAATGTAAGAAAGATTTCTTTTTTTTTTTTAAAGAAGTGGAAGAGTCCCAACCACTAAAAACAAACAAAAATGTTGTACGGACTCATATATGCCAGAAACACCTCATTTCCAATCCCAGATTTAACTTCCTTCTAGCCTTACTCATTCAATCCCTCCTTATGAAATTCTCCCGAACAAAAAAGATGAGCCTCTTAGATGAGACGTAGAACTAAGTTTCACCAAGCTAAGAGGAATCTTCTTGTAGTCCTATACTACCTGCTGAGAACTTATTATAGGAACTAAAAAATGCAGAGACAACAAAATGTCAGTTGTGTAGAGTAAATGTAACTTCTTTGTGGAGTTAAATGTCCATTTGCTGATGATTTTTCAGCCAAACAGCATTGTCTTAAAGGCTATGTCTACAATGGCTAAGTAAACTGTTCAGTTTAGAAAAAAGAGCACTTTATAGACCTGTTGTCTATAATTTCTGGGCCCTCCCCACCTCATCTAATTTTTAAAAAAATGTATTTACACTCTTAGAAATTAGTTAAATCCTTTAACTTCAGAGACAGAGCAAAAATGCTATGTGTGTGGAAATACGACATTCACACACATCCCTGAAGAACCAAATCATTTTATACTGGAGATGGATAACATGAGGAATTCCTGCTTTCCAGACTTGGACATTTTGTTCTGAAAATGAGAAATGTGATCTAAACAACTGTTCCTCGCCCTGGGCCTTTGGGTTGAGATTGTAAGCAAGGATGATGTTGGTGAGGGTGAGAAAGTTTGGCTGTTCCTATCCTTCCTCACCACCAACAGAAGCCAGACAACGGATGACTTATATGCACTCCGTGGAGTTTCATAATAAAAGCAATCTCTCTAGATCATTACCATTAATTGGTAGCAAAAAGCAAAAATAGCAATTGCTATTATTATACTACAATTAATTCTGTGTCAGGGAAGTATACTTCACAAATCTCCTATTCTTATAAGAATAAGTGAGCGTTAAAATGTGAATGTGCAGACTCTTAACCGCAAAGTGATCTATGATAAGTTATGTTCAAACCCAAAGGACCTGGAAAAGACGTGTATACCCCTGACTGTTTCTATGGGAAGAACTAGAGGCTGCCCTCTAAGTTTTAGCCAAACTGGATTCCTTTAAGTCATTTTCTAATTTGATCCTCCCCCATTTAGTGGAGCCAGTCCCTAGGTTTGGAGCACGCACCCTCCTCTACCCACTTCTTAGCATCATCATTTCATCCTCCCTCAGAGGACAGCAAAGTCTTCATATCTTTTCCTCCTCTCCCCCAAATTACTGTATTTACCTGTATCCTTTCAGAAGAATAAAAACTCAAGGAGAGGACTTGAACACAGAAAGTGCCTAATAGATATTTACTTGAGGACCTATGATTTAGGTAAAGTCAGGATTTTTCATTTTAGAAAATCATTTTTTGGTTGGCCACTTAAGAATATTACTTTTCAATAGAAGTTAGAGCTGGAAGGAATAACCCTTTCATATCACAGATGAAAAAACTGATTTGCCAATGGTTACACAGGTCATCTAATAAGAAGGCAGAATCAGGATCTGATTTTATGTCTTTTGGCAATTAGATGATGCAGGGGAGAGAAAGCACTAGCTCTGGAGATAGGAAGATGCAAGTTCACATCAAGCTTTAGATACCTGCTAACTGTCATTTAACCTTTGTTTGTGTCAGTTTGCTCTTCTGTAAAATGAAATGTAATTTATAAAGGCCCTTGGCAAACCTTAAATCACTAGCAAAAAGACTGTTATTAGCAATCCCAAATTTAATGCTCTTTATGACACCTTTAAAGTCATGATATCTTTTTTGACAACCAAAATTTATAATGAAGTTGTCTTACACTACTTCTAAGAAAACAAGCAAAGAGTATGTATAAGTTTAACATAACAAAGTCTGAGGCAGAATAACATTATCCAGTCTATTCCCCCTCCCCCCTTTTGCCTTCTCCTAGAAAGCAGTAACAAAGGGCTTCATGTAATGGATCTTTCATACATGCCAGGTCTGCCTCAAGATCAGTAAAAAATTTTAAATAAAAATTTAAAAAAGTCATCAAGGACATTTTATGAGTCTGAAGAACACTACATGAAGAAAAAGTTAAATTAAGTAAAGTTCAAACTATTATTTAAAAATAATTTCATGAGAGAATTTTATTTTTAAATTCTCAAAAATGGTAGTTGATATCAAAGTCAGGAGCAAGTAGAGAGCTCAAGTCTCTAATATATATTTCTAGTGTTCTTCCCACTGTTACAACCATCCCTGAGGCCCTGAGGAAAAAATGAAAACATCCCAGGGACTAGCTCCAAGGTTCTTCCAATAATTCAGTTCAGCAAACACTTATTAAGAACCTACCAGCCATTGTACTAGCCATGGAGGGTAATATGCAGTTAAATAACCTGGGGTTGCTATCCTACAAAGCATATGATGACCTGGAATTGTATTTAGATTTTGCTGTATCTTACTTCATTTCTGATCAAACTGGCACCGTCTATGTAAATGAGGCAGTCGGATGCAGTGCATGTAGCCCTACCTTTAGAGTCAGAAGGCCGAGCTTTGGACCTCTGCTGTTACTTACTACCAGGGTACACTGGGGCAGGTCACAAACCTCTCTGAGGCACAGTTTCCTTATCTGCAAAATAAGAGAGTTGGACAAGATGACCTATGACCCCCACGAAACTGCATGGTACTGTGTATAAACTCCCAGTCATTGTCTCAGCTGTCTATGTCAACAATCACCATCTATGATGAACAATTCATTCTTCAACCGGAAATCAACCTGACCTTGTCACAAAAGCTGTGCTGACCAGGAAGTAAGAATTCAGGATGCAACTCTTGTTTCAGATGCAAAAAGTCACAACTGGAAATCATGAGGCCTATCTTCTGAGACAGCGAAAAAAACTTCCAAGTTTTCCCTTAGAGTTTCACATATGAGCATAGCATAAACATTTTTCATTCCTAGTAGCTTTAATCATGATTTGCAATAGTAAATAATAGCAGTGAATGCCATTTATGAATAAGGAGTAAGATTGATGAGAAAGCAGATGCCCATCAATTGGAGAATGGCTGAATAAATTGTGGTATATGAATGTTATGGAATATTATTGTTCTGTAAGGAATGACCAGCAGGATGAATACAGAGAGGATTGGTGAGACTTACATGAACTGATGCTAAATGAAATGAGCAGAACCAGGAGATCATTATATACCTCAACAACGATACTGTTTGAGGATGTATTCTTTTTTTTTTTTTAAATAATTTTTTATTGATAGAACGCATGCCAGGGTAATTTTTTACAGCATTATCCCTTGCATTCACTTTTGTTCTGATTTTTCTCCTCCCTCCCTCTACCCCCTCCCCCAGATGGCAAGCAGTCCTTTACATGTTGAATAGGTTACAGTATATCCTAGATACAATATATGTGTGCAGAACCGAACAGTTTTCTTGTTGCACAGGGAGAATTGGATTCAGAAAGTATAAATAACCCGGGAAGAAAAACAAAAATGCAAGCAGTTTGCATTCATTTCCCAGTGTTCTTTCTTTGGGTGTAGCTGCTTCTGTCCATCTTTGATCAATTAAAGCTCTCTTTATCGCGACGATGTATTCTGATGGATATGGCTCTCTTCAACAATGAGGTGATTCAGGCCAATTCCAATAGACTTGTGATACAGCTAGAGAGAGAACTATGGAGACTGAATGTAAATCAAAGCACACAATTTTTACTTTCTTTTGGTTGTTTGCTTTTTAAAAAATTCTTTCATGTTTTTTTCTTTTGATCTGATTTTTCTTGTATAGCATGATGAATATGGAAATATGTTCAAAAGAATTGCCGATATTTAATTTACATCAGACTGCTTGCTATCTTGGGGAGGTGGGAAGTAAGGAGAAAAATATGGGACACAAAGTTCTGCAAAGGTGAATGCTGAAAACTATCTTTGCATGCATTTTTCCAAATATAAATACTTTTATTAAAAAAAATTGATATCCCCCCGCAAAAGACTGATGAGAAGCTGAGTATTCAGTGTATGTGAAGAAAGAAGAAACTTACTGCAAATATTTGCAAAATAAAAAGAAAAATTCAATGTGTACACAGTGAGTTTTGAAAGCAAAAATAAATGACTCTCAAAAGAAAAGTTGTTATTTAAAAAAAGCACAACAAAACAAATTAAAATAAAAATCTAATAAAATTCTATGAAACAAAATATTTAATAGATAAGGATACCTGAGACTTAATTAGTCTGAAAAAGACCTTGGGGTAATTAAGGAAACTAGAAAGAGGTGGGGATAGGAAAAAGTGGGGAGGACCATGTCTATTTTGGATTGAACACAACAGATTTTCTTTCTTTCATTATATCTTTTTATTTATAAAACATATGCATGGGTAATTTTTTCATCATTGACCCTTGTAAAACCTTATGTTCCAAATTTTCCCTTCCTTCCCCCCATCCCCTTCCTTAGATGGCAGGTAGTCTATTATATGTTAAATATGTTAAATCCAATATATGTATACATATTTATATGTTGCTGCACAAGAAAAACTAGATCTGGAAAGAAAAAAAAAACCTGAGAAGGAAAAAAAAAATGCAAACAGTAACAGAAAGAGTGAAAAAGCTATGTTGTGATCCACACTCAGTTCCCATAGTCCTCTCTCTGGGTGTAGATGGTTCTCTTCATTACTGGAAAATTGCAACTGGTCTGAATCAACTCATTGTTGAAGAGAGCCACATACATCAGGATTGATTGTTGTATAGTCTTGTTTTTGCTGATCTCCTGGTCCTGCTCATTTCACTCAGCATCAGTTCATTTAAGTCTCTCCAGGCCTTTCTGAAATCATCCTGCCAATCATTTCTTACAGAACAATAATATTATAACATTCATATACCACAATTTATTCAGCCATTTTCCAATTGATGGGCATCCACTCAGTTTCCAGTTTTTTGCCACTACAAAAAGAGCTGCCCAAACATTTTTGCACATGTAGGTCCCTTTTCCCTCTTCACAAAAGATTTTCTATCACCGAATGAAGAACACAGGTCCTTGCTATACAATTTTTCACTGAAGTTTCCACTGTAAAACTATTTTCCATTTTCACATTCACTGAAGAATAAAAATAATTAGGAGACTAAAGAAATCGGTGTAAGGATTAAGATCACTAAGCATGTAGAATCTAGCCAAATGATTATCAGAGGTAGAATGGGGTCAATTTGAAAATATTTTAAAGTAAGTAAACACTCAAGGTTAAGACTTAAAAGAGGGCATTTCTGCAAAGGCAAATGAGGCAGTGAATCCATCCATCTGCCAAAGGTCATTTAAGTGGGAGATTGTTGCTGCCTGTGGTTGCCTTGACAGGGCCAGCCCAGATAAGTTCCACAAGCTGGATGTTCTCCACCCCTGTCATACACCAACAACAGACCAGGCCTGGAAATCTGATAACACAATTTTGTAAGGGAAAGAAAAGGCTCTGAAACCTGAAAAGACCCAAATCTCAATGAAAGTGCTGTTTCTTCTCTGGGTAGATAGATCTGGTGGCTTTTAGGATGGCTTCCTGTTAGACATGTGAAGTTTTAGCTCAACACCCTGCTACTCACAATATAATCACCCTGACTTCTGGTAGAAATGGAAGTTGGGGTACAAGTGATGGTTAGGTTCTATTACTGGCAGCTGACTGTAGAAATAGTCACTTTCCATGCTGTTGCCAAAAAGATAATGTTCAAAGTGTGACTATGAAAGGGGTATAAGAGACCACTCTGAAAAACTTTACTAAGGTCTAGCATCACACTAACATTAAGTTTGATTTATGGACTGTTCATGTCTATCGTCCCCCAAAAAACTCCCTCACAGAAAAAATGTAAGATCTAAAATAGCTCTTATTTATTATTATTTTTTAAATAATAGAAAAATTATGAGCACATAGTAGAAATTTGAAAAATCATCGAAAAATTATTGGGTTAAGCAATTGCCTTTCTTTGGGAATGGTAGCAGAATATAGATGCTGTACATTTGAAATCTGGAATGTTCTGGAAGTATTCTTATCCTTTCTACATTGAGACTTTCCTCTTGTGGTTTCACTATATTGTGGGTTGGCATGAGAAATTAAATGAAAATTTGGAGGGAGTTTTGCAGAAACTGCAGATGACACAGGGAGGCTAGGAGACAACATACAATCTATGACCAGATTATACAATATAGTACAGTAAACACCCCATAAATGAAAAAGAAAGAATTTAAATTTTTTTTCTGGTAGGAAGGGAAGGCCCAAAAATTTTAAAATGAATTTTCCAGATCATAGGGGTGAAAGAGAGGGCCAGTACTCTCAAACCCTAAGATGTGGTAGGGATAACTATAATCTAGACTGGCTATGTTGAGCTGAAAAGAAACCTGATCTTTCCAACTCAATTCAACCAACATTTCCATCATTCTTTTAAGCTCATTTTGAATCTTAATACTTTATTGTATTGAAAATGTTGAGCACAGAACTATTAATTTGAAATTTTCTGACCGACAACACTTGAGAAACCAGCCAATTTTGGAAATACTAAATGAGACAATTGAAGAAATCCTGTTTAAAAAATGTTGAATGTAGAGGGTATCATTTACATCAAATTTGAAAATTTGATTTGAAAATCTTTCTATTGAAGGGCTACTTTACCTGTTAAGTGTGCTGATGAGCATGAACTACCAGCCAGAGAAACTGCTTGTGCGGAGACATTTTCAGGTGGTTTTCTGTCCAGTGTCTTGGTTAAGCCTGAGGCTATCTAAAAACTTCCTGCAGGAGAGACAACAATGATAACCAATGGCAGAGCTGCTCCAGTATGATTTGGCATCTCTCTTCTCTTCCAAAGAGAGGAATCTTTCAACAGCTTTTCCTTATATCCTCCAGGGCTGAGCCCAGTGCCCGGCACAGCATCCCAAGTGGTTGTTGACTTCACTGGAATGGAAGCTGATACCCAAATAAATAAGGAGACAGATCCTCGAGGCTCTTGGTAAGCTTTGGTCAACAGGCTCACTCACATCAACTTCATTCTTCCCACCGATGGGTGTGAATTCTAATGCCCTATCAATAACCTCTACAAATGATAACACCTTGTGTTGATATAGCACCTTCTGTGCTGAGCATTTTAGAGATAGGATCTCATTTTATCCTCCCAATCATCCAATTAGGACAGGTATTATCATCTCTATCTTACAGTTGAAGAAATTGGGGCAAACGTTTAAACAACTGCCCAGGTACCAGAAAACGAGTGTCTGAGGTCCTATTTGAGTTCACACCTTCCTCACTCTAGGGCCAACAATCTTTATCTAGCTGTTTCTAGGTGAAAAATCAAAAAATCAGAAGTGGTACTAAAGGTTTAGAGAGGGCAAAGTTTTTTATTAATTTTTTTTTTGAAAGGGGAGAAAATGTGGTGAAGAAATGGACCAACTACAGACCATTGAGTATAATCTCTTGGTAGAATTCCCTATTCAACAAATACTGAAAAGCAGCTTGACAGAAATTTGCTTTAGACCAACACTTTATGGCAGATACTAAAATAAGTTTAAAAAGATGAACAAACTTAACTATAAAAGGTCACATCAGAAAATTCAACAAAACTCTAGAGTGTGAAAATTCCCATTTTAATTCAAACCAGAATAAAATACAACTGGTAAATAGTTTAACAAAATAAGTAAAAATATACATAATTTAGGTAATGTTAATGTGTTTTTCTATGTTAACATGCTAAAGTGGGCTCAATTTCTAATTGAGTTGAACACCATTGGGACACATCATTAAAAAAAAACAAAACTGAACAACAACAAAAAGAAGTAAGGAGAAGGAAGCATTTTTTAGATCTATAATTTTGGAGAAAATTCATAACTAACAAAATCAGCAAAACAGCTAATTTTAATTATACAATTTAAAAGCCTTTATATGAATAAAACTGACATAATTAGAATTAGATACTAATGCTGATTCTTTTTGTACAGCAAAATAACTGCATGGACATATATACATATAATGTATTTAACTTATACTTTAACATATTTAACATGTATTGGTCAACCTGCCATCTGGGGGAAGGAGGGGAAAAGTTGGAACAAAAAGTTTTGGAATTGTCAATGCTGAAAAATTACCCATGCATATATCTTGTAAATAAAAAGCTATAATAAAAAATTTTTAAAAGGAGGAAAAAAAAAAGAATTAGATGCGAATGGTGGGGACAGGAGTACTTTGCTTCAAAATCATTTGATAAAGGTTTAATATCTAAGGTACAAGGAATTACTATACAAATCACAACAGAAATGCAAATTTAAGCTTAGTTTTACCTCATAGTCAACAAATTGACATGATTGACAAAGATGAAAATAGTTTCAGAGTAATTTAGAATTTTAAAAGAACTGACTAAACTGTTCATGCCCTATCCTCATTGGAGCCCAAGAACCCAAGGTGAAAGATAGAAGAGTAAGGTTCTATCAACACCAAAGCTACTGTAATTACAGACAAATCAATACCATGTTAATGGCCAGGGAGCTAAGCTCAGAATCAGGAAGCCCTACTTCAAATCTGATACACTGACTGCATGATCATAGACAAAAATGGCTTTAATAAAGAGATAAGAGTGTACTAGGGAGCTAAGTTTGTGATTTGTAGAGGAACCTCCAAGAGCTTCATTACCAAGAATTCCCTCAGCAGTGAAATGATACCTTTCTTGGTGCAAAAGTGGCAAAACCATGGTGTGCTCACGCTATCAGATACAGTCGGGATATCATTTTATTTGGCAGAGCTGTATTATTTTGTTAGGAAGGATGGCTTCTATGTGCACAGGGAAGGCCAGAGGGAATGGTACTATAAAATAGCAGTGTTTCTTTCCTAAAAGAATCAATAAAAAATTTTTTTTGGGAAACTTTCTAGGTCAATGAATTTGACTTTTATTCTTGGAGGAATTGTTCTAAAATATATTTTAGAATAGTTAGTGAACTAGAAGAAATGGGAATCCCAAAGAGCTAGATGCACAGCTTCATCAAGCAAAGGTCATGCCAGATACCCTTATTTTCTTTAATGTTAAGGTACTATACTGGTAGATCAGAGGATCCTACAGTTTACCTAGATTTTAGCAAAGTATGGATAATCTCGTGCAATTTTTGTGGGAATAGAGATAAGGGCTAGATGACAGAAATAGTTAAAGCTGACTTTAATATAGCTGACCCAAAAAAGAAGTCATTAATGTTTTGAAATCACTTTCAGTGGGTGTCTCCGGTGAAAGGGCCCCCCAAATTTATGCTTGGTCTCTTTGCTATTTAACTTTTCATAAATGAGATGAAACATGCTGAAGTGTAAATAATATAAAGCTTCAAGGGATAGCTAACATAGCAGATGACTCAGTATTTAAAAAAAAGCTCGTTTCACATTATGATAGATATCAGTTTATCTGAAAAAGTCTTAGTTATCTGTGCATCTGTGTATAAATGATAGCCAAGAGATAGCCAATACATTAACTCTATTGTTAATAGATCACGAAGACCCAAGGATATTTTACTTGGAGAAGACAAGATTTTGGAGAGAGCAAGTGAATATCTGTCTTATAGAAGAAAATACATTGTAATATATCAAAATGTTTTGCATCATGTAATGTGACATAAAATCTCTCAAATTCTTTGCCTCTTAGAAATCTTAGCTCCCTTCAAAGCTCAGCATAGGTGTCAGGTCTTCTAGGAAACCCTTAAATTGTTAATGTCTTCTCCTCCTTCAAATAACCCTTATCAGTGCATATGTTACATCCTCCAGCAAGTCTCCTGTGGACAAAAAAAGGTTTCATTTTTGTCTGTATTCCCAGTGTCTTATAAATTATATGCTCCTCTTCTTCAATTCAAATCTGTCTTCAGACACCCCCTAGTTGTGCAACCCTGAGCAAGCCATTTAAGCCTGTTTGCTCCCATTTCCTCATCTGTCATATGAGCTGAGGAAACAGCACACTACTTCCGAAGCTTTGCCAAGAAAACCCCAAATAGAGGCACAAACAGTCAGACATGACTGAGTAACACTCCATTTTTAATAGCCTGTTCCCTGTACCTTCTTGACAGCTCTTAACCTGCAGTCCTTGACTATGTTTTTATGTTCCAATAAATACATTTTAACATTTATGTACCCGAAAAGGCTTTACTAGACTATCAAAAAAGGGTTAATAATCTCTGGCTATACTTTATATCTGTGCCTTACTTAAGTGAAGTAATAAACTATAATTAGGTTTATCTTATAATATAGAGGGATTCAAATTACCTAATGAAAAAATAAAATTAACAAAACATATTCTTAAATATTTGCTAATTAACTATAGAGGTAACCAAGGGCTTAAGTCAGTAAGTAGTCAGAAAGAACTGAGTTCAAAATATGACTTCAACCACTAACTACCTGGGTCATCCAGGGCCAGTCACTCAACCACTGTCTATCTCAGTTTCCTGTTTCATAAAATAAGTATAACACCAATACCAACTTCCCAGGGTCATTCAATAAAGATAATATTTGTAAAGTGCTTAATATAGTGCCTGGCATATATAAATGTTGGCTATGTTTACTACTATTAAACAGTGAAAAGAATCTTATTTTAGACTATGTTAGATATAGGAATGTTATCACAGTTAAAATCAAATCTTTGTATTATAATTAAAATTATGGAACAAAGAATGGACAATAGCAGCAAATAACATTAAAGAAAAGTTCTTTCTCAATAATTAGCTGTAGAAGAGCAGGTCCCAATACCTCTGCTTATTTGATCTAACTATATATATTAATAAAGAAAAACTATGGAGTCTAAGCTGTGAATCCTGCCCTTGCTTTTGTAACAGCCCAGAATGGAAAAGAGAGTAGAGGTTGAGAAGAAAATTTCTAAACTATGCAATTAGAACTCCAAAATAAATTCAGTATACACACACTGTACCCCTATTGTAATATACCCATTGCATTCTACTCTTATTATAAAACTTTAATCTTGGCAACTGTGAATTAATTTGTGGTCAAAATAAGTGATGCACAAATCAATTCAGTCCTTTTCCCCGACTCACTAAAAGGAAGTGTTACTTAGTGGGAAAAAAACCATCTAAGCAATTTTTGGGGTATAAATTACTGAAAATGTTATTTCATTAGCTTTTCATTCTTTAAAGTCAGATTTCTAGTAAAGTGACTTCACAAATTAATGAGAAACTAAACAAAGATTTCAAAGGCTAGAGAGAGCTCAGAATTCCTCTTCTAATAATATTTTTTTGTATAAATGTGATGACATCTAAGAAAATATTAAGAGTAGACAAACATAAAACTGGGGAAAGTGGCCCAAGGGCCTTCTGATAAACTCAGTGTGCTTTTCACTATATCAGGATGCTTATTGTGGCTGACAGTACTTTTGTTTGACAGTCAAGAGAGAAATGAGCTTAAATGTTATCTCTGATATTAGCTGTGTGACTGTGGTCAAATCATTTCATTTATAAGCCTTAGTCTCCTTCTGTAAAAGAGGGATGATAATGACCATACTTCCCAGAATGGTTGTGAAGACCAAATGAGGTCATGTAGAAAAAGGATTTCTTAAAACTTAAAAGTGCTTTTAAGATGTCTATTAAAGGATACAACAAGAAGTTTTTCAAAAGAAAAAAATCTGACATCAATAATCATGTGAAGAAATGTTCTCAACCACTAATGATTAAGTAAATGCAAATCAAAGCAATTTTGAGGTCTGAAACTCAGTTTCAGACCAACTAAAGATGATACAAGAAAAAAAAAAAGTACAACTTTGGAGAAAAGAAACATCATCATGGCTGGTGAAGCTGTCAATCAGTCCAGCTACTGTAGAAAGTGTTTGGAACAATGCCCAGAAAGTCACCAAACTGTGTGCTCTTTTGACCTTGCTCTCCCACCACCAGACCTATACTTTACCCAAAAGAAATCAAACAAAGGGGAAAAGGATCTGTATGTACAAAAATATTCACAGCAGTTCCTTTCATGGTAGGAAAAAAAAAACGGAAAACTATAGTGTTATCCTTTAGGGAAATGGCTGAACAAACTGCACATGAATGTAATGGAACACCAATGCACCACATGTAATGATAAAACCAACAATTTCAGCAGCAATTGGGAGGAACTTTATAGATAATGCAAAGTGACATAAGCAGAACCAGAACAATATTACAGAGAAAGACAACTTTGAAAAACTTTTAGAACTCTGAACAATGCACTGATAAAGCCCTAGTCCAAAACAACAGTCACCTATCTTTTCAAACAGAATAAATTTAAAATTAAATGTAAAATTTAATTAAAATTAAAATGTAAAATTTTCAGGTATGACATCTGGATTAATTTGTTTTGTTAAACTATGTAGACATGTATTGAAGGATGTATTTTGAATTATCTTAGTTACATGGGTTAACAAATGACAGATTAATGAAAAATATTTGCTATTTTTAAAAAAAAGTGTTATGTCAACTATTATTGCATCATTTGCATGTTTGGACAAATGGCTTAAAATTTTACATTTCATTCTAAATTTCCAAATTTGTAAGCACAAAGGTTTATAAAAATTGACACAGGGTTTTTTTTTTTTTTTTGAACTTTCATTTTAGAGGGCACAGAACATAATTTTTAATGCCTAGGGACCACCCAAACAACTTTAAATAACACATCAAAAGCACTTGAATATTTCTTACATAGTTCACTTTCTTACAATTTTATATGTTTAGACTCAGTAATAGAATACATTTTAACACTTTTTTTCTCAGTCATATAACTGTTATATTAGGATCCAATTAATCTAATTAATACAAAAATTTTGTACTTTATATTTTTCAGTTTTTAGAGTATCAAACAGAATGGAAATTTTCAAGTCAATGGCAATTACATGCACATAAAAATAACAGCTAGCTTTTATTGAATATATTCAAATGACAAAATAAATCTAAGTGCTCTAGATCAAGTGAAGAAAACAGAAAGAGTTAAAATATACATTCAAAGTGCTTAGTTTAAACCAAGAAAGACTAGATTATCCACTGGCTTTGTGAGTTATATGTTAGGGTAGTAACTTCAAAATAAGAATTACTTCATGAAGACATTAAAAACTATTACTGTAAAACCAATCTTCAATAGAAAATTTTAGATTTTATTAGTTACATGGATACACAAAGTTACAGAGCTTCACTATTTGATGAGATAATTAAAATTTTTTTCAATGTTAAAATGCATATAAAGTTTTAAAAACTAAAGACTTAAAATCATTGTCAATAAATATATGTATAATAAAAGTTATTATTTTAGCATTACTTTGGTCAAATGGGTGAAAAACATTCACTTTTACTTTTTGTGTGAGAATCTAACAGTATCTATCACACTATGCTCTTTTTGATCTAGCAATATGCACTCCACTTCAGATGACTATGCAGATTGGCTGATTATCACTCCAGGATGAGTATGATCAGTTTTGCTTTGTCTGATTTCCTCCTCCTCTCTACTCTCAGATGCTTATATATAAATGGTGAATTGTTAGGTGGTGGGATGTAACATCTTTTGCTATGGGATTGCCAAAGCAGCAGTTAATCAGCCAAAAACCATCCTCTTCCACAATTCATCTACATATTGTCACTCCTTTGACTAAAATAATTTAAAATTCTCACAATTTTCTCCTTCATTTTAAGGTCAAATACTAAGGTCACATTTCAAGGACATTCACCCCGTTAGAAAAATCTGCAAAACCTGCTATAAGTTTATTTTACAGTGATTAAAAACTCCCAAACTAAGGAGAAGACTGCAGCATTTTGAACTGAAAGGAACCTTAGAAAGTTCATCCAGATCCAAACCCTTGATTTGCAAAGATGAAAAAAATCATCTGGCATAAAGGAGATACATAAAGTAGCAGGGCCAGGATATAAACACAAGCTCTGCTTCTATTCTAGGCCTTTTCTGCTATACTGTGATACTTGGATGCAATTGTGTATTGGATTGGGTCATAGAAATACTGGAAAGCAACTTTACACAGAAAACCTAATAAACTCATGATAGATAAAATAAAGTCAATACATAAAAAACACCCCATAGTATTTAATTTTTCAAAATTTTATTACTCATAATCCTTTAGGTTTTCTATTCCTTTTTGGACTGTTGAAATGAAGTGCAGGACTACTGACTTCTGAAACAGAAGTAAATGGTTTTCTTCTTTGAAATTTTAAGATAAATCTCTCCCTCACATACACTCATAATCAATTTGTATTTTGGTACTTAGACGAAAGACATTAATGCTGACTACTCTGAAATTAATTGTCTCACATCCCAAATTTCTTCAGGTTGTCCACCAGTTCAATAAAAACTTTTCCCCCAAATGTAAACAAATGTTAACATTTAAAGGTTAAAATACAGCCAATAACTAATGCTAGCAAGCATTCAAATAATATATTTCAACATTTTAATCTCAGTTAAAATAATGACCATATGCATAGTTTTTAAAAAAGAAATATAAACAATCACAAAAGAATTAGATTATTTTAATATTTATTATGTCACAGTTCAAATAATTAAACAATGTAATAGACTCCTTAATCATTTATCAAATAGTGTTATATGATTGTAATTTTCTCATTAAAGTTCTAAGTAAATTAAACATCTTCTTGTAGATATTCAATATAAACCACCATTAAAGCAATATAAACATGTTAAAAATTAAAGTGTGATCTAGAAATACTTGTGTCCATAACTTATTGACTTTATAGAATTCTGGGTATAGATTTTACTTAAGAATCAAAGATACAGCCTTATAAGATGATCAAGATTCAATTTCTCATAGAGAGAGAAATATAACTTTTGGTTGCTCTGGCCATAAAATTTTTGTCTTGTTCTTAACAAAAACTTGAAAAGAAGCCCAAAGCCTGCAAACTGAAAGAATATTGCATAAATTATTTATTTTCAGGGGAAAAAAAATACTATTAGCACCAAACCATTTACAAGAATTAGACTTGAATGATCTTTCATTCATGTCAATAACTTTAAATGATTAACTATAAACATGCAAAATTCTCTTGTCTCAATGGAACTGACTCTCCTGATTCCCCTTTATCCTAGACTTTAATTAGATTAGGAAAGTCATTCACATTGAAGCTGTTTTCCTAACATGGCATTTCTAAGCATTATCTACAATTCACATCAAAGAAAGCAAAAAAAGTCACTATAACATACTGTTCTTACTTGTAGAGAAGTTCTAAAAAGAAAGGGGACCAAATGCCGCACCCTAACTTCAGCGACTGTCCAGCTCAATGCTTTTACCAAGACAAGACAAGTGGAGTGTCACCATCTTTGGAGGGCTCCGCCCAGTATGTGACATCCTCAGGGCATCAGACCCTGGCACTCGATGATACCCAGGGCTTTCATTTGCCTATTCTCTGGACCACCCAATCCTGTTGGCACAGGGGGCAGCGATTGTTCTGTTTCACCCACAGGGACATGCAGCAGTTATGGAAGGAATGGTTACACTCTCCCCAGACCACTGAAAGAAAAACAAAAACAAACTTAATATAATTTTCAACTTAAATTATTGAACTCAACATTAAAGTCATGTTATCTAGTCATTGAACTTACTGTTATATGAAAAGGAAATAAGCCATTTCATAATTTCCCTTTTAAAATGTTATGAAAAATGTCAACAGCATAGCTGTTGAATACCATAGTTAGATGACTATGCCACAAATGTGCTAAATATATGTAGGCAGGTAATGCTTTAAAAAGATACAGGCTATATTTGAGTGTCAAAATTAGTCAACATACAACAATATTATATTAATTAATGCAAAATTTTAATTATATGGCTTACTAAACATTTTCAGCTTCTAGAAATGATAATTATCAAAATTTCTTTAAAAGTAAGTTTCTATATACATATTGAAAACCATTCTAAGAGCTAGCCCTATTGCAATAGGATGACTTATGGATTTTTTCAAGGAAAAATAAATTTTAAATTTAATTTTTCTATTAATATGTAATTGTCAATATGCTCTGATCTCTTAAAAAGGCAACTTTATTAAAGTACTAGTTTCCCTAACTGTCCTAAGATGCTTACAATTTTCCTTTGATTTTAGAAATATTTTAAGTTATATTTTGCTGTCATATGACTCCTAATTAATTTGATTATATACATAAACATAAAATTTTTGTCCTTTCCTTTCTTAGCATTGTGTCTAATACTGAAAGATGATCTTATTGACGTACTATCAGTAGAGAATGCAGAGTTCTCTTTCCATTAGTGATAGACTGTGCCAGTCATCCATATTTTCAGTCATTTTTTGGGTATCAAAACAACATTTTTAAATTAAAAATATATTGAATATCTGTAATATGCAGAGTATATTTTTCAGTATTGGTTTATTTATGTAATTTTTTTTTAGGGGAAAGTATATTGTAGGTATGGTTCCAACTCCTTTCACTACAGAAGGATAAAAGAGAGGTTGAAGAGATTGGAGATCAAGCAGTGAGGGCTTCCAAGAGGAAGCTGTAACTTAAAGGACAAGAGGAACACAATACAGGTAGGGAGGATATTCATTCAACAAACATTAAGAGCTAAGCAAACTTTATGGGAATAAGGAGCAGAAAACCAAAGGCATTTTAAATTTTAAACAAGTTAGGAAAGTATTTCTGGGAACAGTAAATAAGCAATTCAATCTGGCTGGGGGCATCTGGTATAGAACAGAAATAAGGCTGGAAAAGTAAGGTGTTTCCAGACCATGTCAGCCTGGAGTGAAGCAAAGCAAAAAATAAAAGGGAAAGAATCCCTGGAATTAAATGGAGAGGATCAAGAAAGAACAAAAGAATGGTTTCTTTTAGAGCCAAAATTAAGAGTAGAGGTGGGAGAAATGATACCAAGGATACCAATAAGAAATGACTTACAGGAAAGTCAACCTTTTATTTCCTCAGTATTTTAAAATATTTTGCAAGATAAATGTGCTAAAAGAGGATTTTAAAAGCTGAAGCATATAAAATGTTTAAAAATACTTAAATATTTAGGTTAAGATGTTTGTATTAACATCTCATCACTCAATATTTACAGTTATTCCATAAAGAATAGAGTATTATCTTGTAGGCCTCTCCAAATTATGATCAAATGTTTTATATATGCAGAAATACTACTAAAACAAAAAAGGGGTCAAATAATAATAATACCATAAAATATTCCTAAAAAAACCTAATCAAAAGTTAACTCCAAATTCTACTATAAAGTTGAATGATGTTTTAATAATTCTCTCTTTAATAACTTTCTTGATAAAAGACATAACTAGTTCCTATTTATATTAAAATGTCAGCAATTTCCACTTCTAATATAGTAATTTTTTGAGCCTATAAGAAGATAGTTGCAAATTACAGTAAGTACTTTTGAATACATTTGTTTTTTACATTAATAAACACTGCTTTACAGTGGACTGGTTGTATACTGATAAATTTCATCTTAAAATTGCAAACATTCCCACTGAGAAAAAAACCTTCAGTTGAAAAACTAAGAACAAAATTACAACATACCAACACAATCTTCTTGTTTATTTTCAGCTTGACATCTAAGACAGGCATCTAAAAGTAAAACAAACAGCAATTCTCAATCTGATGCTCAGAATGCAATTTAAAAAACTTTTATACTTCAAAGACAAATAAAAGCCCTACAGCTTAATAAAGAAGATAAAAACCTTCAATACTCGATTTTCATCCAGATTTAAACATTTTAAGATGAATATTTAAAGCAAAAAGCACAATACTTATTAGTTATGATCAGAAGTAGTTTCAGAAAGCATACAAAATACCCCCCCCCTTGCATTTTTACAAACTCAAAAGACTGAGCATGTACATACACACACACACACACACACCCCACCCCATGGGCAAAGTATGTCAAAAATATTTCAAGTTAAAGTCCAAATAACATCTATGTGAATAATGAGATATGAGCACACCCATAAACACCAAAATAAAGAGTAATTTATTTTTGAAACAATCCTTTTAAAGAAATCATTCACAATCTGTTCACTCTTCTCCAAAACTCTCCCATTTTTCCAAAGCATACTTGCTTGAATTATTCATTCTTTAGTCTAAGAGTTTCCCTTACTCTTAGTTACTTCCTAGTTTTTCCCATATGGTGATTCAGAACAAATTTAAAATAAACTTTTTGAATATTTCTAGTCTTCACTTACTATTTCATTCATAAATACCTGGATTTTTCTTTCTTTTAAAAAAAAATCTCACTAGAAAGATGTAGCAGCAGAGAAGTAGGACTGAAAGGGTTATTAGTGGTTTTTCTAGTTGAATTCTACTGAGGTCCACCGACATTCCAAGGTCACAAAGGTAGTACTCCTCTGACTCCATATTTCATACTTCCCATTGGACTATGCCATGGAGTGGTCCTTCAAGCCTTATCTATTTGAAATGTAAGTATTTAACTGAATAAACTTGTAAAAAACTGCAGTTATTCTTCAGTGGAAAACCTTGGGAACAGGAAAGTAAAGAGTTAAGCATATTCTGGGCACCTCAGAAAAGACTAGCTCCCTGGCTGTGGGGAAGATTCCTGGTCAGACTCATTTAAGATGGGAACTTAAGGGCTTCCACCCACTATCACAGAGAGATTAGGTTCCCTCAGAGAAATAGCTGTTAATAATACTTACTGTTTTGGTAATAATCATAATTACCAGTACTGACATAGAGCTTTAAGGATTGAAAAGTGCTACACAAATATTACGTTATTTCCCCCCTCACAACAACTGGGGAGAGAGGGAGAGGTGACATTATCCCCTCCTTGTCCACACAGCTTGGGAGGCTGCTTTGGAACTCGGGTCTTCCTAACTCCGGTTCCAGCTCTCTACCCATTAGGCTCTCTAGATGCCTTTCTTAAAAACGATTCACAAGAGGGTCACCAGGAGGAAAAAGTACTGGACCGGGTGCTAGCAAACCCAGGCTTCGAAGGACAGTGATGTGGCCCCTCTCTGGGCTCCAGTGTCCCAAATAGTCTCTGAAATCTGTTTTTGAATCAGAATTTTGTCGGTGATCAAGGAGTTTCCTTACCTAGGTTCACACCTAAGAACAACTATCATTTACACAATACTTAAGATTTACAGAGCACTTTATATTTCATTTAATTTTCACTACAATTTGGTGAGGTAAGAGTTATTATTATAATGATTCTATCCCCATTTTACAAATAACTTGCCTAGGAGTCATCCCTGAGACCCAGGTTCGGACCACCATGCCATCTAGTTGACTCATTTTTAGTGTTCCTCTATGTTTTGGCTTATTAAAAAGTCACTGTGAAATAAGAGCCTGGAAAGGTCCATTAAATATAAGAGACATGTACACACCTAAATTTTAAGTGGGAGATTACATTTGTTGTAATATAGAAATGGGCCCTTTCTTTCTCCTTTATTTTGAATATAGCTTCCACAAAATTAGATGTGATTTTTTGTAAAGTAAAAAAGAAGACAGAAGCAGTAGAAAACATCTTTTAATGCTAAAAGTGAAAAAGAATTTTCTGTAAAAACAGATATACTATCACTCACATTTTCCCCCTTCTCAATGCTTTTAATAGTTGTTCAATAAAGAATGACACTCCATAGATTTTTCTCTCTCAAGATAGACTTTGCTGAATTAAGACCACCTTTTTTTATTTATTTATTTTTACCATGTTTTTATTCCTTTTGGAGAGAATTATTCTAGATTGGCAAGAAAGACGGCCTCATAAAATTTAAAAAAGAAATGAAACAAATTAACTCCCTACCTCTTTCTCAGTTTACTCTGGACTTCAGCATGAAGAGACTAGGAACTAGGGTCACACAGGTGTTCTAACATGGTCAGATATTCTCTACCTTTGGCAATACCCTGAAGCCAATGGCTCCTCTGATTATAGTACATACATACTACATCCTATTCTCAATCAAGCACCCCTCCCCCATATCCTCTCCTAAAAGGATCCTGGGAAGCGCTCCCTGGCTGGCTTAGCTCATCCTGGTGCTTCACTAGCACAGACAGCAAGCCTTTCATCTACTCCCTGACCTCTTCCTTCGGCAACAGTCAATTTCATAAGTAGCAGACCAGGAAACTGACAAATCTCAGAGCAAGACTCTCAAAAGAAATTACTGATGACTGAAATCAAGGGCCCAATCTGATTAATGTACATTTTATTCAAATGAATGATACATTTTATATGATATGAAGCTGAACAAAATCTTAAGGCCATTAAGGCCATAAACATCTGGACTCTGCTCCCAAAGACTTGCTTTAGATTCAATATCAAAACTCAGAATGAGATCTAATATTTGACAAAAGCACAAAACCTTAATTTTACCTTTTTACTATAAACTCTCCCTGGGTTTCCATGATGCTCATACACACCTTAAGTAGGAAATTACTTGTTTTTACTTCTAGTATTACTGCCATTCACTTAGTCTGTAGTAATTACATTTATTAATTAGTAATTCAGGACAGACATGGTTTGGTTAAAAAAATTAATCTCTCAATACTGTTACTTGATTGACTATTCACTTGATTTTAGCAGCCCATAAGTGAAATGTTTGTAGTATACATTCCAGAATACTTCTACACTAAAACAACCTAATTGTTCTAAATCTCTATCATCAATGTGGCAAGCACAGAATTAGTTATTTGAATTCTTGTATACACTTGGCCTTCAAGTATTTTTACTTTATATCATTTGTCACCTAGAAGTTTCTATATTTTTATTTAGTGTTTCAAGTAATTGTCTTGGTAAAAAACAGAAAATGACTTTCTGAACCCTCCAAATGCAGAATGAAGGTTGAAAATGTTTCCACTTTTAAACAAAAAGTAACCTTGGGAATGAATTTTTAGTGAGGTATGCTTTCATATCAAAGATATGCTACAAATGAAAAGTAACTTTTAACCACATATGTTCATTTTTGAAAACCAGAACTTTTGCTCATTCATGGCAAGTTCTTTTATAGCTCTATGTAAGAAAAGTAACACTAGAAATCTTAAAAAAAATAAACTAACAAGTTTTTTTCCTTCAACTAAAAAATAGCACCTAAATGAAAAATTTAGACTGCATTTCTCCTGTAGGAGGGAAAATTAAACTATAGACCAAACACGAAAAGAATAGACATTAAGTTCTAATGAAATTCTATTAAAAAAATTCAAAATATATGCATTTTGAATAACAGTACTACAAATTATCCTTGAAATGAAGGAATAAAAAAGATACAGGATACTGAAGATCGCCAAATATGCTTACCAATCTCATTCCTTTAGGAGAAAATCTTATCTAAAATTTGATTCCCCTCCCCCAACAACTCTGAAGCTCTTATTTTAGTTCCCAAAGTATAAAAAGCTTAATTTTTTTTAACACGATTTTTTCTTTGCCTCACCCTCCCCTCCAAACATTAACATATCAAGAAATTTATTCTTTAGTGTTCTGTTCTTTATCATATTTTGTATTTAATTAGTACTCTTCCAAGGAGATGAGAGCAAATGATTTCACCTGTCTGGATCTGTTCTCTGATCTATAAAAAGTAAAACTAGATCACCTTTCTCCTTCCATTTCTAGATCCTAAGAGACAAACGACGTCTGAAAAGACAAATTTGTCTGTGCAAACTCTTATTAAAATGCTTCGTTTAAGGATTCTTTTATTCTAAAATAGTAATTCAAATTAAAAAATAAAATTATGCTTTCAGCAAAAGCAAAAATTAGATTTCATTTAATAGACTGTCCAGGATCCCAACAAGCCAATCTATCTACTAGCCGCCAAGAAATCGCGAAATGACCCCAGGGGGGCTGAAACTGATCAAAACCCTGAGTCCTCGCGTCCCTACGCGCGCTTTGGGCCCCTCACTCTCTGATCTCTAAGCGGAGTGCCCTCTCCTCTTACGGGGGCGAAGTGAACAAGGCTACCGAGTCTTTGTGAATATTTTGGGGGGCAGCCAGCACAGGGCCGGGATCGGGAGGGGCGCCTCTCGCGCTTCGCACCCCAGCGGTCACGTTTAAGCTTCAGCACACTGAGTCACGTGTAGATGAATGGGAGATGTGCATGCGTGCATGTAGATTGCATGCGGGCGTGTGTGCACGCCCTGGAAAGCTGCTTGGCGACTATGAGTGCCACGGAAGGGGCCGAATAGGGACGCAGGCACGGGGTTTCTCAGCACCCCGCGGGGGAGCCTTGGAGGCAGCCTCTGGGATGGAGACCAGCCTCAGTTTCCTCGACTGTCACACCCGGACCATCCAGGTTCCGCAAGGAATCCCTCTCAATAGAACACGAGACCCTCCTTCCCCCCAACCACACCTCCCTCCGAGGGGTTCCTTCCCCTCCAACCTCCGTGAATAGAGGGCCTGGGCTGCCTCCGGATGGAAGGGCCTGTGGACACACGTGGGTTTGAGCTCGCGCGTGCTTGTTTCACTCAGGGCCCTGAAGCGGGCCGGACTCCCGCGGAGAAGTGCGTGACTGGGGGGGAGGAGGAGGACCCGCACCGCGTGCGGGCCCGGCCAGGCCGCGGAGGCCGCGCGGCAGCCCCGGGCTCGCGTGGCAGCGCTTACCCATCACCTGGACCCGGCAGATGGCGCACGTGTCGCACTCCACGTCCCAGCTCCACATAGCCACCGCGTTCCATTTCTTAAGGGAGAACATCTTGTCGCCAGCGGCCTTGGAGCCCGAGCTGCCCGAGTGCGAGGCCGGCGCGCCGGGTTCTTCTCCGTCCTCCACGTCGGCCATGGCGGCACGGGCGGGCCCGGCCGGCCGGCGGGGGAGAGGCTTGGGGCGAGCGCGGCGGGGAGCTATGGCGGCGGGGCCGAGCTTCCTCGGGAGAGGCTGCAGCTCCCTCCAGAGGCGGCCCCGGGGAAGAGCTGGCTGACCGTTAGTTACCGAACCCGCCGCTTACGCCACCGCTTACGTCGCCTGAGCTGCCCGTGGACGCCTGCGTCGCCCGGGATTGGAGGGATCAGCGTGACATCACCTTGGACGGGCCGGATAAGTCCCGACTCCTCGCCGGCCGGTTCTGCACATGCGTATACGCCTGGCCTTCCTACGAGATGTGCCCGAGGGATGCCTTCAACCGGGCACTGGCGATCCCAAGCTCTGAAGTCCCGTGGGAAGCCTAGGCCTAATGAGCAGCCCCCTTGTTGTCAGATCTCCCTCGGGCTAGGCGCCGTGCTAGGGACTAGGGATCAGAATACATCCACCGGCACGTGCAGGGAACTAGGACGATTCTGCCGCCAACATTCACCAATCGTGTGACGCCACTGGCAGCCGCGATTTCCTCCTCTGTAAAGTGGGCATCATACCAGCACTACCCAGCTTCCAGAGCTATTGTGAGGATCCAATGAGATCATATTTGTAAAACACTTAGTACTATGCTAGTCACTTAGTAGGTGCTTAATAAATGCATTTTCTTCCTCTGGCTCAGTTTCCTTCACCGTAAAATAGGGATAAAGTATCTACTTCCTAGAGTCATTGTGAGGATCAAATTAAATAATTTAAATAAAATGATAATATTTGTAAATGGATTAGAACAATGTCTGATATTAGGTGTTTAATAAATTCAGCCTCAGTTTCTTTATCTATGAAGTGGGCAAATAGTACTTATGATACAGGATGATGATAAGAATACAGTGAGATAAAGCACTTTTAAAACCATAAAATGCTGTATAAATAACAGCTATTATTCTTTTCTCCTCCCTACACTTTCTCGGTGACCTTTTGCCATCTCTCTGGTAGGCTTGTTTGCCTACTCCATGGCAGCCCTCTGCCTGTTACTATTTTCTTAAGTCAGCAGTGGGCAACGGGTTTGGGGGGAAGGGGAAAGGAACATTCCTCACAAGGCTCTTTTTGAGTGTAAATATCCTTTATACATAATTATTGGGTACCTGTAAATGCCAGAGCGCTAAGATACCAGGAAAGATGAGGATCACGGGGATATTACTTAGAGAATTTTGAGTCTAATCATACTAGTCTAAAAACCATACTAGGTTGATTATAAATAAGCAATATGAAAAAGGAAAAAATCATAGATTGGTTGAAAGGAGGAGAAAGTCTCCTCCAGGGAGAAGGAATGACACATAGTACAGTGATTGGGAGGCCAGAGAAATATTCCTGGAAACATTAAATTTATCTGACTGGAATGGAAACAGAAGAGTCTAGGAGGGCTTCATTATCCTTAGTAAAGGAAGAATTTGAGGATTGGCTGGGGACTGTGATGGAGTGAATTGAGTATAAAGAAGAATTTAGAAAAAAATGAATTATTCAGTATCAGGAGTTTAAAGGAATGGACAAAAAGTGCAGAATTAGAGAACTAAAAATATAGATTGGGAAATCATATTTGAACATAACATATTTGTGGCTCTATGTTAAAAAGTGAGTCAGATATTTACTAAGTACTCAAAAACAAGCATAGCCCTCACTAAATTTGGAACTCATTCATATAACCAGTACTTGTGGGCAGTAAGTATATTCATAGCACAGTGGGAGGCACTAAGGGGAAAACTATGTGGCACGAGGACCTTATGGATAAGAGGGACATTGTGCAATGTCCACCTCCTTGTGTTTGCTTCCATGTCTGGGACTAGACAGGCTAGCTTGTTTGTACAGTATCATGATCAGATGATGGGACAAAGATCCCTTCCTTCCACTTTCTGTCCTCCTGACCAGCGTTAGTGCTGACCAGATCAGCAGTCCTTGGGGCCGTCCCCTCACCCTAGAAGGAAGAATGAACCAGCAGGGAGCCAAAGCAGGGGCTAAACCAGGATAACAGGGAATGGGGTAAACCAAGACCTTGCCCTTCACTGGTCCTGTGAATTATGAGGACTCTAGAAGGCTGACAGCAATTGGTGGTACTTTTAAGTCAGAAAGACTATGACTTTAGGCTTGGGGATATGGTCACCTCTTTATGTAGGAAAATCATTTTCTACATCTACTGGTCAGAATATTTTCAGCAAAGCCAAAAGTCCTTTTTAGGAAGCTAAATAGATGCTGAAGTTTTTTGGGTTAAAGGTATCCGTAAAGTGGTTCCTGAATACTTGTCCAAAAATTCTGGTTCTACCCTCTGATACAGCAACATCACTACTAGGTCTGTATCCCAAGAAGATCAAAGAAAAAGGAAAGATACGTGTGTGTGTGTGTGTGTGTGTGTGTGTACAAAAATATTAACAGCAGCTCTTTTTTTTTGTTGTTGTTGCAATGGTAAAGAATTGAAAATTGAAGGGATGGTTATCAATTGAGGAAATGGATGAGCAAGTTGTAACATATGGTTGTGATAGAATTCTATTGCACTTTAAGAAATGACAAGGGGTAGTTCAGAACATTCTGGTTCTACTCTTTGATCCAGCAACATCACTGCTAGGTCTGTATCCCAAAGAGATCAAAGAAAAAGGAAAAAAGAGCTATGTATGTACAAAAATATTCATAGCAACTCTTTCTGAGGTTGTAAAGAAGTGGAAATTGAGGAATTGCTCATTAGTTCAGGAAAAGGAGGAGCAAGTTGTGATATATGGTTGTTATGGAATTCTATTATAATATAAGAAATGATAAGGGGGGTAAATTTCAGAAAAACATTTTAAGACCCAAATGAACTGATGCAAAGTAAACTGAAAAGAACCGGAGGTCATTGTGCACAACAATAGAAATGTTGAAATGGTGACCAGTTGTCTACTTTAACCTATACAGTATTCTAAGATAATTCCAAAGGACTCATGATGAAAAAAAAATTTACATACAGAGAGAGAATTGATGAACTCTGGAAATTGAAGTGTAGTTTTCTTACTTTATATTTTTTGCTTTTTTGTAACATGGCTGATATGGAACTATGTTTTACATGATTTCACATGTACAATTGATATGTTGTTTGCCTTCTCAGTGGGTGGGAAAGGGCAGGATGGAGGGAGGGAATCTGGAACTCAAAATTTAAAAAGAAAGGAATGTTAAAAAAAATAATAAAATTTTAAAAAAAGAAATAAAAACACTCTGGTTCATGCCATCCCCAGGGGAACCCTGGGAACATCAGGCTGTGTCACATTTTGCTCTCCCTCAGTCCATCTGCAGGCACTCAAAGGCTTATAAGACATTGAATATAGAACAAGCTTTGTTGTATTTGGTCAAAAAATAAATCCCTCAACTGTCAGGAAAACTAGTGCTCCATCTGGGGTATAACAAATTTTTTTGGTGGTGTATCTCACCCTTCCTTTTTATCTATACAGTCCATTTGACTCACAGTACCAGAAAAAGGGTAAGTTTTGTGCTTTGTGCTTGTAGTTTCCTAATGCAATGATCTCTCTTATCAGCCAGGTCAAAGATAGGGTTTATAATATGGTTGCCATTTCAGTGTCTCTGGAGTTGGCTTCTCAGGGCATATAGTTCCTTTTAGGAGCTACGTGAATAAGATACATGTATATCTTGACTTTTCCCCTATAGACCATATGTTCCTTCATTTCCTTTTTCGCATTTATTTTGCAAAATCCTCATGAATGGAGGAAAAGAAGCTTACCAAGCAAAAGCAGAAGGTTCATTGAAAATGCACTATATTATTCTCCCAGTTAAAGATGTTCAGGTTCTGAAACTTAACCTCAGTATACCATCTACTCCCTAATGCAACAGTAAACTCTGGAATTCTCAGCACATTTACTATCTACCTAGGCACTGAAAAAGTGGTACTAGAAATTTTTTTTAGTGTCAATATTTTTATTCATTTCTGATGAATACCTTATCATACTTTCTAAAGGGATCTTTGCAAACTTCCTTTCACATCTGGACTCTAAATATATCTCACCCCCTCTCAGCAAATGACCTTACTTCCTATTTTATTGAGAAAAATGTGATCATCAGCAGGACTTCTTAAACTTTTTCCACTCATGACCCCTTTTTGCCTGAGAAATTTTTATGTGATTCTGATATATAGGTATATAAAATAGGTATACAAATAAATATTTACTGATAATAAATCACAATTTCACAACTCCTACATTCAGTTATGAGATCCCAAATAGGGTCACAACCCATAGTTTAAGAAGCTAGGATCTATTGGAAATTCTGTTGACTTCCATCTTCCATATTTTAATATCTCACTATGTCCACCCATCTTTTCTTCCTTCCTAGGAGAAAAAGATAATGAAGTATGCTCTTTTTTCTTCCCTTTTCTCTTTATATCTTTCCCTTGGTGAGAGGATCCATTGTCATGATTTTATTTATCACTCTAAGCAGATGATTACTAAATCTGTATGATCATTCCTGTTTTTTTTTTTTTTTCTGTGTGACAAGCCAGCATTTCCTACCACCTGTTTCTCTTTTCCACTTTGGC
Source organism: Antechinus flavipes (assembly GCF_016432865.1). NCBI lineage: Eukaryota > Metazoa > Chordata > Mammalia > Dasyuromorphia > Dasyuridae > Antechinus > Antechinus flavipes. Next base: position 51,606,542 of record NC_067400.1, read on the forward strand.
ATCCTGATATTACCTTAAACACAGTATGTTCAAACTGAATTTATTATCATCTCTCTAAAAGTGGCTTCCCTCTGTGTGTATTGCTCACTATTCATAGGACATTAGGTAAAATACTTCATAAAGAACCTTAAAGTCTAATGCATTTCTAAATCCTGTCATTAGCAAACTTCCCCATTTGTTAGTGGAATCACAAGTCTTCCAGGCTCAGAAGCCTGTTATTCTTGACTCCATCCTGTCCTTTGGCCATTTGTTCTATATATCCAATTAATTTATAAGCCTGTGCAGAAGTGAGCCCTATTTTTTAACCAAGTGGGCACTTGTTTTAGAAGTTCTGATATGAGCTCTACCACTTTTTTAATTGGTTATATCATCACAACTGTTCCTGGTTATATCATCACAACTGGTAGGAGGCAGGTGGTTGTATTACTATATCACTAGTGATGTATTTCCATTAAGTACTTTCATCTCTTCAAAAACTCCTTTCACAAAGCTTGACAGGGAAGTAACTATGACCATTTTTGCTCTTTTTTTCTTCACACAAGTCTATCTTCATGCTTGCTCCTTCCTTTTCTACTAGCTCTATAAAAATATTTTTCTTTTATGGATGAAAAGAAGTCTTCTGAAATCTCTTTTCTTTAGAAGACTGAGGGAATTCTTTTTTAAAAATCAAGAAATATTTAAACAGTTTTGTTAAATGAATCTAAAATAAATAAATTTCAATAAAATTGTAGCTTTAGGGAGGACAGGGATAGTTGATGTGGACTATGAGTCCTGGTTACACATCTTTGCTGTCTCCCAAGTATTGCCAGTAAGGTCTGCCCTTAACCCTTGACCTGTTGGCACCTGGACCCAAATTTAGCCTAAATCCTTCTTCCAGATGGTTTACTGTTTGGTAAATAGCTTCTGCTAAGGATACAAAGATACCCTTCCTCCCATCTTAATAATAGTTGATCCCTAGTTGTTTTGACCTGTGGCTCAGTATAGGCTCAGGCATTTTTGTCTCCGCTTCTTTGATTCTGTTGATAAGCTCTCATTCCCCCAGAATTCTCACCCTGCTCTCCCTCCTAGACTCACCATCACCACCATCACTCCCAGTCAACTGGTCCCTTCCTTTTATCTGGTCCAATATGATGGGTAAGATGGCTATTCCCCAAAACTTAGTATTTAGACTTTGTCCTTTTTGTCTTTAAAATCAGAAAATTGTAGATTTAGATTTGGGAAAGGGCATTGGAGCTTATTTAGTTCAACCCCTTTGTTTTACAGATAAGAAGGCTGAAGTACAGTGAGGTTAAATGCCTTGCCTAAGGTCATACTGGCACTAAATCACTTAATCTTTCTGGATCTCAATTTCTTTATCTGTAAAAATGAGAGACCAGGAATCAGTAGGCTTCATCAAGCATAGATCATCTCAGACTAACCCCCTTTCCCTTTTTGACAATTATTATGGCAGTGGAAGAGGGGTGCTATGGATATAGTTTGCCTAGCAAAGCTTCAGATAAAGTAGCTTGTACTATTCTTGGTGAGAAGATGGATATAAATGGATTAGACAATCATATGATCAGATGGGTATAGAACTGGTTGATGGTATGTCAGATTTGCAGGAGTTTGCCTTATATGTACTCTAGGATTGTTCTCAGGCTGTTTAACATTGTTATTATCAACGTGGATAAAAAACCAATAGGGCAGGCTCGTCAATCATTTTTAGACAATCAATATCTAGAAGGATGGGAACATGCTAGAGAACTTGACTAAATCTAACAATGTAAACTTTAATAGGGGAAAATGTAAAATTTTATCATTGAATAATTTTTTTAAAAATCTACTTGACAAGTTCAAAATGGTAGAGTTAGATAGTAACTGTTTTGAAGATGTTCTAGTGGTTTTAGTGAACTGCAATCTCAATATGAGTTGGTTGTGTGAAATGGCAGCCAAAAAGTTAATGCTTTCAAAATAGTTTCCATTTATTAATTACTTACATTAAATTAATATATTAATGACAATTTATTAATTAAATCATGAATGAATTATTGCCAGAACCAAAGTTTATTTTCAGTTGTTGTCTTTCTTGATATCTCTGTATTATACTGTTGACCACATTGGTTTTCTAGATTCTTTCCTCAGTTTTTGTGACATTGCTTTTTTCCTAATTCTCCTCTTTGCTGTTTGTCTACTCTTTTTTACTCTTCTTTGCTAGATTATCTTTCATATCTTATCCCCGTGTGGATTTATAGCAGAGCTCTTATTCTAGACTTTTAAAAATTCTTATATTCATGGGTTCGATTAGCTTCTTTATCCAGATAACTCCTAGATCTATATATTTAAATCTAACCTCTCTCCTGAACTTTATCTTATTAACTTATTAACTTATATTATTAACTTATTATTAACTGCTTATTAACTATATGAAAAACTTAAAATTTAAAATGAGCTATTGTCTCACTCATTTTTCCTCCCAGTTCTCTTCTTAATTTCTCCATTTCTGTTGAGAGCGCTATTAACATCCTTTTAATCATTTAGGTTCATTATTGAGGAATTACTCTTGATTTCTTACTCTTTCTTATCATACATAGTCAATGAGGTGCCAAATACCTTTACAGCATCTCTTACATTTGTCCCCTTCTCAATACTCATTAACTACCATCCAAGGTCAGTTTCTTATCACATTTTGTTCTGTATTTCCTATAGTAAACACAATGAAGATGGCAGTCATCTGAGAAATATTTGTTGAATATGTTGTTGCTTGACTTTCATAAAGAAGTAGAATGACTGAAAGTTCTCCCCTTTGGGAAAGAAGGTGCTTTTCAAGGAAGTGGTATTTAGAGAATAGCTCCTCTTCCCAAACATACCCACACAAACTTATGACATTGGAAATAAGATTAATTTTTACTTAGCTAGGTTAATAGCATGGTTACTTTTAATCCAGTAGAAACTATACTTGCTCAAGAAAAGGAGAAATCCCAGAGTAAGATTTAATTTGTTTTACTGAGTTTCCTTTGGCAAAGCAACTTTTTATAAATGTGATAAGTGTAATATAAGAAAAGTGTATTTTTCCTCAGTCGTAAAATTACTCTTATTTAGTAATGTTATTTCTCATTCACGTTGTCTTTATATCCATAACAGTTTGTCCATGGGAATAAATGGAGTTTATATTCGGATTTTGGTCTGTGAAATAATGAAAAAGAAACATAAACTTGACATAAAAAGACTACTTTCCCACAATAGGTAATCAATTTATGGAACTAATTGCCATACCAATTCAATTCATAAATCTAAATCCAAAAAAGTTAGATAAATTCATAGATATAGTTATATATTTGATTATTGTAAAACTGGAATGTCCTGGAGGAATGTTCCTAACCTTTGAGAGCCACTTTGACCTTCTAATACAAGGAGAGAAAATGCCAGTTTCAGAGATGGAGTGAATTACTGGATGGTTCTGACCAAATGCTGTGATTCTTATAATTGCATATTGACACCTTACCCCTCTTATCTTTATTAGCTACACTCCCTAACTTTCATAAGGCCTTCCTGGTGATTATCTACTTACCCAAACACATGGACTATTCTTTACTTATCTTCTTTTTCTTTTGGGCAGAAACAAATTTCTTACTGTTATTCCAAATGGATCTGAAGATATCTGAAGAAATCTGTGGAGTGACTATAATTTCTAAGTTTGACAGTTTACCTACAGAAAGAAGATAGGAAGAAAGGATGTTCATTTTCTTTCTGGCACAGCATCTAGTTATTTCTCTCTGATAGGAAAGTGAGGTGTATTCATTTTCTTCCTGTATTATTGCTAGTTATGTGTTCTTCCTTTCTTTTATAAATTACAGAATCACAGAATTTCAGTATTGAAAAATTAAACCTGCAGGTCACTTAGTTTAACCTCTGACTCATAGATTCTCCTCTATAACATAGGTCATCTATCCTTTCCTTAAAGAGTCCTAGGAAAGTAGGAATCATTACCACTTATAGATGTTTCTATTGTTATCAGATTTTCCCCCCCAGGACATCTAGTCTAAATTTGTCTCGATGAGGCTTCTATCAATTGCTATTAGTTTTGTCCTTTGGAATCAAACAGAACAAAAATAATTCTTGTTCCACATACAACTTTTTAAATCCTTAAAGACCAAGGTATCTTTGAATGAGGGCATCTCACAGACTATCTGGTCCAATTTGAATCTGAATAGAAATCAGTTCTCTGATATCCTTGGCATGTAGTCATCCAGTTTCATTCAAAGATCTACACTGAGAAGAAGCCATGCCAAATGGCTAGATGATAAAGCCTTAGACCTGGAGTCAGGAATATCTGAGTTCAGACCCTGGTTCAGGTAATATCTCTATGAGCTGGGTCAAGTCATTTAACTCTCTCAGTTTCCATTTAAAATGGGATTAATAATATTACCTAATTCCCAAAGATTGTTATGTGGATATAATAAGATTACAGCTATAAGGGATGTTCTTTGAGTTTGCAAAATGCTATATAAATAATGCTAACTCTTATAGTTATTCATTTATTTGTATGGGGCCCAAACCATTCTACCTTGGACAGCTCCATTGTGACAGCATTTTCTCTTGCAGTGATTGGAAACCTAATTCTGTACAACCTTCATCCTTTGTTCCTAGTTTTGCCTTCTGTGGTCAATCAGAAAATTTCCATATAATTTCTTCTTCCATGTAATAGCTCTTTTTTTTCATATAACTTTCCAGTTTTACAGAACATACCAGTTTTCATCAAGATAAATGGTAACACATTTTAAGTTAAAAAATAAACTTATTGCTGTTGTTCAGTGTATCTTTCATGATACTACCTTAAGGTTTTCTTGGCAAAGATACTAGAGTGGTTTGCTGTATCCTTTTCCAGATTATTTTTACAGATGAGGAAACTGAGGCAAACTGGGTTAAGTGACTTTAGTGACTTTCCCAGGAGGCCTCATAGCTGGTAAGTATCCGAGACCAGATTTGAACTCAGGAAGAAGAGTCTATTTAACTCCAGACTTAGCACTCTATCCACTGTGCTGTCTAGCTGCCCTAAACTTAATACCGTCCCTTATTAATTCAAATAATTAATCAACAAACAGGTATCAAGATCTTCATTTGTGGAACATAATTTTAAAGTGGACATTCTGGAGATATTTTGAACTTAACAAGTCCAAAACAAATTTATCACTTTTGCTCAACCCTGCCACGTATCCAAACTTCCCTCTTTCTCTTGAAGTCATTGCTATTCTTCTAGTCTGCCAGGTCTGTGACTTTGACTTCTCACTCTCTTTCACTCTATAATCCAATCATTTGCAAAATTTTGCCATTTTTACTTCTACAGCTCTCAAATCTTCCCTTTTTTCCACTAACATAGATATTACCTTAGTTCAAACCCTCATCACATATTATCTAGATTATTGCAACATCCTTCTGATCTCAACTCATCATTCCATTCCATTCTCCTCACTGGTATAAAAAATGATTTTCCTTAAGCTCAGATTTAGCTTAAGATTTCCTTAAACTCAAGGGAATGAACATCATACTCAATAAACTGGTGGTTTCTCATTGCCTCTAAGGTAAGACATAAACTTCTGTGCTTAGCTTTTAAAGTCCTTTATAACTTTGACACAAACTATCTTCCTAGACTAACTTGTTTCCTTGTTTCCCTACCTAAAGTCCACAATCTGATTAAATAAGCCTTCCTTCTGTTCCTTACACACAGTGCTCTATTTCCCACCTCTGCCTATCTCTCTTACTCAGAAAGTGTTTCCTCTTCACCTCTATCCTGAAGAATCACTCTCTTTCCTCAAGACTCAGTTCAAGATTCATTTTCTTTATGAAGTCTATCTTTATGCCCTCAATGAGGCCCCATATCTCAAACTACCTTGTATTTGTTGTCCTATCTTATATTTCTCTATTTGATATTTATTATGAAAACATATACATTTGTATATGTTTACGTGTGTATGTTTATTCTCCTCCCTCATATAATGCTAGCTACTGACTGATAGACATTGTTTCATTCTTTGTACTTGTATCCCAGGAGCTCCTGGTCCAATGCCTGGCACATAATGGATACTTAATACCCATTGACTGGTGTTGGTTTGAGTATGTGCAGTCAGACACTTAGGTGCTGAGGACACAAAGAAAAATCGAAAACAGTCCCTGGCCACAAGAGACACACATTCTAATGGAAAAGACACCATATCCATATATAGGTATATAGGATACATTAAAAAACATATTCAAGGTAAATGGAAATAAAAATGGAAGGCATTAATAGTTGGATGTTAACCAGGAAAGAGTTTCTGAAGAGGAGGCATTTGAACTGAGTTTTTAAATATGTTAAGGATTCTTAGAGGCAGAGCTGAAGAGGAAGAATAACCCAGGCACAGGAAAGAAGGGTTAAAGTCATTACAAAGGCACAGAGGAAAAAAATGGAGCATTAGGAACAGCAGTAGACCTAGTGTAGTTTTGTGAATGCATTGGACAGGAGTAAGAGGTAAGAAAAGGGGAAAGAAAGAGAAACGCTTTACAGAGGAATTTATATGTGATTCTAGAGGTAATAAGGAGTCACTGGAATTAAGTGGAGTATGAGTGACATGGCCATGTCTTTAGGAAAGATACTTTGGCAGTTATGTGGAAGATGTATTGGAGATGAAAGAGATTTGAATCATACAGACCAACTAGGAATTTAATGGAATTATTCAGCCAAGAACTGAGGAGGACTGGAACTAACATGGTGGTTGAAGGAAACTAAGATGGTAGCTGAGTGAGTGGAGAGAATGGAATGTAAAGGGGAAATATGGAGTTAAAAACCATGAGATTTGGCAAGTGATTGGTTATGCGGGGTGTCTGTGAGTGAAGAATCAAGGATGACTGTTAGGTTCTGAATCTGGGTGGCCCAATAGTAATGAGGAAAGTCTGAAAAGGAGTGGCTTTATATATGTTTGTATAATTTAGAGCTAGAAGGAGTTTTCAAGATTGGGATTTAGGAAGATCTATCCTTTATATAAGCTGTCTATGCCCCTTCTTCCTATCTTATATCTGGAAGCTTGCTTGCTGAAAACAACCGATGTACAACTTTGATGTCCCCTTCCCTTTCCCAGTCAAAGATAGGAAAACAATCAGATGCACCTAAGTAAGATCCTGTTCCTCATGTAAAATCTTTTCATTTCCATGTATTTATGTTGTGTGGAATAGCAGAAACATGGAGAAAATGTCAGGAGAGCATCTCTTACCTGGATTTCTGTTACTTTTTTCCTTCCTCTTAGGCATGAACCTTGTATCTCTTACCTCCCCAGAAATTTGGTTGTATTTTTGTCTTGGTGATAATGATAATGATTTGTCCTTACTTCCCCTTCCCTTTTCTTCCCTCTCCCTGCTTTCAAGTTTAGTACTTTCTCTTGAATGAGATCGCAGGCACTCAAATAACAAATCCTATTGTATTTATCATTCTTGCTGGCTTGCTTTTTGGTGAAAATATCTAAGCACCTTAAAAAGATGCAACAGGACTGGGGAGCTAGGATGACCTGATTTTAATTTTACTAGCTTGAAAACATTAAACCTTGGAGAAGAGAAGATCTTCTTGCTCCAGATGAAAGTTTGGGATCTCTCCTCTTGTCTTCTGACTTCAAATCCAGTGCGTTTTTCACTATACCATATCACCTATTATCAACCCCCAAAAAGAATGCCATAAAAACTTAGTTTGCCTAAGTATTCTGTATAACTTAAGACACTACATAAATATATGAGCTATTCCAACTCTCCTTAATGCCCTTCAATAAAGTAAAACCACTCATGATTCTTAAGAAATAGCTTTCTGGTACATTCTTTCATTAAAGACAGACTATTAAAGAGTACTTAGTAGGCAATTAAGTAATTTCATTCCATTCATTTAGACATTATAATATATTTTATATTTAACTTGTTAATTGGTAAATGAAACTGTGATTATTTCCAAATGGAAAAACAGCAATACAGATCCTCTGAACAAAACTTCTATTTTCAAGGATGTCGCTAATTACTTTGCATTGAAAATGGTACCATTAGAAGGAAATGTATTTTGCCCATAAAAATTCACTTAATTAACATCATTTTGAGTAGCCAATTCTTCATGTTTATGCCCGCAGTTTCATTTGATTCCTCAGTGTATCTGAAATGATTTTAGGGTAACGTGTAGATGGAAGATAGAAACTTATTCAACATGATTCTGCATTTTGTTATTTGAATAATAAAGAAAACACTTCCTATTGCTTCTTAATATGTACTTTACTCTTTGTACTAGCAAAAAAAGAAAAAAGAAAAAGAATGAGTATAGGTTTACAAATTGCATTAAGTGAATGGAATGGAATATTATTTTACCATATAAAACAAAGAAACAGAGAAACATAGAAGGAATAATAATATTATTATTAACTATAAGAATATTTTGTCTTCACAACAATTGTGGTAGATTGTTTCCATTTTTATCCTTATTTTACATATGAAGAAACTGAGATAGAATAAGTGTCTGATCTGGAGTCATCCAGCTAGTAAAGTACCTGAAGTCAAATTTAAAGTCAGGTCTTCCTGACTTCAAGTCTGCTCTCTAGTCATTGTAGAATACATACATAGAACAAAGTAAAAAAGCAGGAGAACAATATACACCATGATATGCTAAGGTAATGGGACAAATGGTGGTGTAGTAGAAGAGTGCTGGGAACTGGTGGTGCAATAGGTAGAGTGCTGGACCTAACAGTAATCTCTCAGAGTTCAAATTTGACCTCCGGTACTTACTAGCAGTGTGACTCTGGGCAAGTCACATAATCCTATTTACCTCAGTTTTTTCATCTGTAAAATGAACTGGAAAAAAATGGCAAACAGTTACTCCAGCATCTTTGCCAAATAAACCCCAAATGGGGTCATGAAGAGTCAGACATAACTGAAATGACTAAATAAGAACATAATAATGTAAAGAAAAGCAATCCTAAAGGACAGTTAAATTCTTAGAGATATTGACCCTGGAAAACATTTTAAAACAGCCTTCTTTTTTCCCCCAACAAAAAGGGGAATTAAGAGTGAGGAATGTTGACTACACTAAAGTTTTTCTTTTTCCATTCTGCTTTAACTGTTTTTCTTTGTTACAAGTGAAGATTCTGCAGGCATCCTGGATTTATAATGTAAAAAAAGGTCATTTAGACAAATTAAAAAAATGTTTTAAGTACTTTGACTTTGTATTTCTAGTTTTTAGTTGAACAGTCAGTAATTATTCTCTCATTGTGTAGATTAAAACACTGAGACATAAGCATAATACTTTGCAGCTCCAAGAGCTCTCATTACAGTTATTTTCTGTCAACACATGTGAAACTTTAAACAATTAGCTGACATTATAATGATGTGCCTAATGAAAAAGAACCCTCAGGGCTGAGGAAGAGTGCAAGATTTAAAACTCTCCTTTCCTACTTACTTAAATTGAGATGAATGTCATAGCTACCTTTTCTACAAGTTCATGGCACATAACCTCAGGGGGATTCTCCACAGTGCTTGATTGCCCCACTCTACTTTCTCTCCCCTCTATTCTGCTGTAGATAACCCATTCCAGATTTTGCTCCCCTGCCATCATAGCTACCACACTTATTCCTGATGCTCTGATTTCCCATTTTGATAAGGAGTTGACACCCATTTTTAGCTGACCACACACCTTAATTCCCTATCTCCAGTTCTCAAAATGTCTCAGTATTATGGCTCTCTTTTCCTTCCTTCTGTCAAGGAAAAAAATTGGTATCCCTCTTTCTTGCTAAGGCTAATAATCTTACTGTCTGAACATTTCCATATCCATTCTACCCCTAACCCAATGCCAAGTAAAAATACATTGTATGGGGCAGGATTGCACAGTGAAAAGCTTTCTGGAAAAGAGCCAGAGGACCTGGATTCAAATTCTAGCCCTGATAGTGAAACTACCAAATGGGACAAATTATGCTGCCTTTCCTCACTTAGTTTCCTCATGTGTAAAACAAGAGGGTGGAAATAGACAGCTTTTGAGGGGTCCTTTCCAGTTCTAAATCTATGATCTGATGATATTCTTTCCCACCTCCTATCCCTATCTCTACTAGCAACATCATTGGTAGTCCTAGATTACATGCTTTCTAGATGTGACTGAGAAAGGCAACTGAGCTTAGAACACATAGCTATTGATTCCTGAGAAAGAGAAATATACCAGGAGAGAATGATTTTTTTGAGGTAACTAAGCAAGAAGATTGGAAAGAAATAAAAAAAAGAAAGATAGATAGAAAGGAAGAAATAAAGAAAGGAAAGAAAGAAAGAAAACATCAAAGGAAAAAATAAAAGATGGAAGAAAAAAGGGAGAAAGAGGGAGGGAGGGAGGAAGGAAGGAAGGAAGAAAGAAAGGAAGGAAGGAAGAAGGAAGGAGGAAAGGAATGAAAAGAGAGAACAGATAGGGCAACAGCTATAGATAAGGAGACAGGTAGACAGGTAGACATAGAAAGACAGCTAAATAGAAAGGAAGGAAGAAAGAAGAAAGAAGAAGGAAGGAAGAAAGGAAGAACAAATAGATAGGGAAACAGCTATGGGGAGGTAGAAAAGTAAATAGATAGATAGATAGATAGATAGATAGATAGATAGATAGATAGATAGAAGATAGCTAGGAAAATTTACTAAGGCTTACTGTATGTTCCAGTAACTAGATGTTGGGGATAAAAATACAAGCAAGCAAAATATTCTCTCCTTTCAAGGAGCTTTCATTTTAATAGATAAAGACAATACATAAAGGGGAATTAGAATGACTGTAGAGGGGAAAGGGAGGAGGAGGTATATCAGGTTAACATATGGTGTGAAGATGGTTGAGAAGTCCTAAGAAAATAAAAGCAGGGATGATCTACTAAAGCTTGGGCTGGTTCCACAGTCAGAAGAAGAGATAGTTAAAGAAGTGTGTACAAACTGGAGACCTACAGATTCCTGCCACAAAGATCCCAGTGCATGTGATATCAATGGATGTGATCAGCATGAACCTCAGAAAAGAGCTTATTGAATGATGATGGTAAAGGAATCTTCTGGAAGTAGTAATGAGGAGAAAGAAATATCTTCCTCTTTCTCCTCCTTTTGTCCCTGGAGGGAAGGTGGGAAGTGATATGATGGTATAGAATAATCAGCCCAGTTTTGGAGAGGTAGAGATAACTGTGTTTTCTTCCAGAGAGTAACCCTTTCTCCCAGAAATCTCCCAGCCCATACTCCAGAAAGAATATGAGGTAAAGAGAAATAAGATGAAAGGGAATATGCTAATGGTATAAATAGTTCCAGAGAAAAATGTTATGGTGATTAAAAGGTTCAAGAGACATAATTTCTAGATAATTTAATCATTTTGTTAACAAAGTCAGCATGTTTATTAATAAAAGGATTGTCATGTGGTAGGTGATTATGATGGAATATTATTGTTCTATTAAAAATGATAAGCAGGATGCTCTCAGAGAAACTTGGGAAGTTCTCCATGAGTTCAAGCAAAGTAAAATACAGCAATGTTGTGAGATGATCAGCTATTAATGATTGTGCTTATTCTCAGCAATACAATTATCCAAGATTTTTCTGAAGCTCTTATTGACAATTGCTATCCATACTCAGAGGAAGAACTGATTGTGTCTGAATACAAACTGAAGCAAACATTTAAACTTTATTTTTCTTGAGTTTTTTTTTTTTGGGGGGAAATCTATGTTTTCTTGCAACATGATTTTTATGGAAATGTTTTACATAACTTCATATTGCCTTCTCAGTGGGGAGAGGGTGAGAAGGAAGGAATCTGGAACTCAAAGTTTTTAAAAGCAAATGTGAAAAATTGTTTTGCATGTTACCAGGGAAAATAAAAATATTAGAATAAATTAAATAATAGAAAAAAGAAAAGAAAAAATGTAAGCTAGATGAGGGCAGGATTTATTTTCATTTTTTCTTTTATATTCTATTGTCAAACACATACATTTTTTTATTGTTGAATAGAAATTTATCAAGTCCTAATACTTATTCTTAATGCTCATAAGGTTATAGAATTAGAAGTCATTCTGTCCAATTCCCTTACTTTACAGATGAATAAACTGAGCTTTAGAGACATTAAGAACCAAGATTACAAAGCTAGTAAATATCAAGAGCCCAGAAATGAATTGATTGGCCCAGTGGCATGTCTAGGAGGTGAACTTAGCAGTCTCACAACTATCAATTTCCAGTAAAACATAATTTTGTTCCAAGGGACTTTTTTTTGGTTGTGTCTGATTTAATTTGATGTAAAAGTAATATGTAAATACTGTAGTATATATGCATACTATTACATATATATTATTTTTGTTCTATTCTTTATAGAAAAAAACCAAGCTTAGTGGAACATATATTATAATCTTTTACTTTGTCATCCACACATAGAATACTTGTGAACCTATGCTTCCATTTCATGGATCACTCCTCTCCTCCCCAGAAATTGTCCTAAATACAGACAAGATTCTTCAAAGAACTAAGCCTAGCTAAAGCTTTTTCATCTATTGGCTGCAATATTAAAAATTCAAATGAAAACAGGTGGAATTTTAAAAAAACTATTATAGTTACAAAACAGACAAATGGAATAACTCAGCAGGAGCTGAGATTATGCAGTGTTAGCAGCAGGCAGTTAGGCAGTCAGGCAGACCTACTGACACATGTTTACTAATTAGGTAAACAGTTTTGGGGAGAAGGTTCAATCTGTTGAGTGAGTATCCCTTAAGCATCTGAAAAAACTATAGAAACACACCCTGCCCTCATGTACCCTCAGGACTCATATTGGATACGTGGAGTTTAGACATTGTCCCTTGCAGTCTTGTTGCTACCAACAAGCATACCATTCGGAATGCTGAATGGAAAAAAAATGGGAAAACTCATTGATGGAACAGGATTAAGGATGCATAATCATTATTGATCACTACTGGATCAGGAGACAAGATATAGGGCCAAGTGAAGAAATTGACTCTAATTCATCTTTTTCACAAGAAGGAAATAAGTATTTATCAAGTGCTTACTGTGTGCAAGGCACACTATGGGTGCTTTATAATATATTCTACATTTTGTAGCTGAGGAAACTAAGGAAACAGGGACACTAAGTGTCTGAGGCTAGATTTAAATTCAGCTCTTCCTGACTTCAGGGCTGAGGCTCCATCCACTGTGCTATCTTTCAGAGTTCAATAATAGCTATTTAGTTTCTATGTTTAAGTTCCTTGTTCCCAACTTGCACTGACAAGTGCACTGTATGCACGATGTTGTCTTCCATACTACTTTCCTGACTTAGCTAAGTCAAGAAGAATCCTTCCTGCACAAAAATAGCAGGTGTCTTAACTCTGTATACTATAAATAGTGCATTAAGTTTTTCAAAGAAGTGGAATTAAACAATAAAATACACTTAACAAAATTGGACTGAACACAATTTTGCCATTCTTTGCTGATTCAGAAGGCCCTAGAAAACCATATAATATTTGGGACTATAAGAAAGGAACTTTGGTTCTCATTTTATGGATTATGAAAACACTAGAGCTTTTTTGAGCTTTCTGGGTGTTTTGTATCTAAATAAATATGAATTTATTATGTATTTTCAATATATTTGTGAAGAGTTTAAACAGAATAGGTAGAAGTCTTTAAAAAATGAAAGAGAAATAAAACTAACAAATTGTACAACTTACTAATAAATTGTATAACTTTGCAAATCGACAGGAAAATCAAGCAAAATAGGTCTAGTTCATGGTAGTCTTTCTGAAACACATGTTTTGTGAGCAAAAAAAGGTTATAAAACAGTGAAGAATACAAATTTTTAATTCAATAGGATAAGGAAATATAAATACTCTACCTTTTTTTCTCTCCTTTAATGCTTCTAGTATATCAATAGCAGCACTTTCTCCCAGAACATTATTGCCAAGATCTATTTCTCTTAAGTGGTCAGAATATTTTATAAGACTGTATCAAAAGTGAAAAAAAAACTATTGTAGGTCAAAATGTGGTTAGTCATAGAACATTGTTTAATTATTTTTAAGTGTTGTCTGTTCATAGTCACACCACGCTACCACAGTGGCCTCTTCTCCTATTTCCCCCAGTTGACAAATAGTTTTATCTTTCCCTCTTTTTCTTTAAAAAGATTGTTACTTCAAATTTAACAAATGTTGAATAGATCTGAAATTTTTATGTACATAGTAGAATAGAAAAAGAGGATTGTACATGACATTACAATCTCTATTATTTACAATTTGCTTTCCTTCTAAATAAATTTCACCTCTAACTTTCAAAGCTGCTCTGTTTATCTGTGCTTCTCTGTTGTCAGCATCTCAAGTTGCTGGTGCTACTATAAATTAAGCCACAAGACCAAGATCTATGTCTCCTTTCAATGTGAAACAGCAAACCCCTGGATCTGTGTGAGAATGATAGCAGTGAATGGTCCCTTCCCATGGGGCTGATGTGTTTCTGTATAAGCTATTACAGAACTTGGGAAGATCAATTCTCCTTGTTTCATTAAAGACTGAGTCTGCTGTCCATGTGGCTGAATTTCTTGCCTTTCTGCATTTCCACCATAAAATCCCATTTTCAGACATTTATGACTTTACTTTAAAAGTGAGTGGCAGTAGCTGTGTGACCCTGGACAAGTCACAACCACAATGGCCTCAGCAAAAAAAAAAAAAAAGTGAGTGGCAGAGAGAATTAAGAGTACAACAACTTTGCCCAGATACAATGGTTTAAGAAGACGATGAGCAGAAATCTTCTCCTCCACATCTAAAGTCTTTCCTGATTTCCTAATTGATAAATGGTTAAAGAATATAAATAGTCAATTTTCAGATGATGAAATTAAAGTCATCTACAGTTATATAAAAAATTGCTCTACATCACTATTGATTAGAGCAATGCAAATTAAAACAACTCTGAAGTACCACCTCACACCTCTCAAATTGGCTAAGATGACAAAAAAAGATAATGATAAATGTTGGAGGGGACGTGAGAGAACTGGGACACTAATGCATTGTTGGTGGTGGTGTGAAATAATCCAACCATTCTGGATATCAGTCTAGAACTGTGCCCAAAGGGCTATAAAACTGTGCATATCCTTTGACTCAGAAGTGCCATTATTGGGTCCATATCCCAAGGAAATCATAAAGGAGGGAAAAGAATCCACATGTGCAAAAATGTTTGTAGAATCTCTTTTTGTGGTAGCAAAGAACTGGAAAATGAGTAGATGCCTATCAACTGGGGATGGCTGGACAAGTTGTGGTATATGAAGATAATAGAATATTACTTTTCTATAAAAAATGATGAACAAGTTGATTTTAGAAAAGTCTGGAAAGATTTATATGAACTGATGCTGAGCGAAACAAGCAGAACCAGGAATACATTGTATACAATAACAGCAATGATCAACTATGAAAGATTTGGTTCTTCTTAGTGATTCAGTTATTCAAAGCAGTCCCAATAGACTTTAAACAAAAAATGTCATCTGCATCCAGAAAAAGAACTAAGGAAATCAACACATATTATGTTCATTTTTTTTTCTGTTTTTTTTTTAATCTCTCCCATGGTTTTCCCTTTTGCTTTGATTTTTCTTTCCCAACACGATTCATAAAGCAATGTGTTAAAAATAAATAAAAATAAAATAAGTAAAATAAAATCTTTCCTGAACAAGAGGATGAAAAAGAGGAAGCAGCAAAAATCTGCATCCATATTCTTGAGAAAGGTTCCAGACAATGTTGGCAACAGATTAATCATCCTGTAAAATACACTTAATAGAATTTTATTTTTTGCCAATTACATGTAAAGATAGTTTTCAACATTTTTTGAAAGATTTTGAGTTCCAAATTTTTCTCCTTCCCTCCTTTTTTTTGACCCTTCCCAAGAAAGCAATCTGAAATAGGCTATACACACATAATTATGTTAAAAATATTTCCATACCAAGTCATGTTGCAAAAGAAACTTAGAACAAAAGGGGAAAACCATGAAAAAGAAAAAAACAAAAATACATTAAAAAAAAGTGAAAATAGTATTCTTCAATCTGCATTCTGAATCCATTGTTCCTTTCTGTTTGTGGATGACATTTTCCATCACAAGTCTTTTGGAATTGTGGGGATTGAAATCTTAAAGCTGGAAAGGAACTTGGATGAACATTATCTAATTAATAAGAATAATATCTTTAATATGGTGCTTAGTATGGACCAGACCCTGGGCTAAGTACATTATAAATATTTAATCTTCACAACAACCTAGGGAGAGATGTACTATTACTATCCCTATTTCAAAGAGGAAGAGACTGAGGCAAACAGATATTAAATGACTTGCCCAGAGTCATAAATAGTATCTGAGGTCAGTTTTGAACTCAGATCTTCCTTATTCCAAGGCTTGTGCTCTATCTATGGTACCATGTTGCTGCCTAGTGCTGCTAGTGTTGAAACCTCGAATATGATCTAACTGTGAGTATTTAGATAAACTGTGGGAAGCATGTGAACTTAGGGGGGGAAATTACATCTTTAATTTCATTAACCTCTAGCTCAAATTTAGCATTTCCTTCAATTATTTAAAAACATGATCCTGATACATTGTTGGTGGAATTGTGAACACATCCAGCCATTCTGGAGAGCAATTTGGAACTATGCTCAAAAAGTTATCAAACTGTGCATATCCTTTGATCCAGCAGTGTTTCTACTGGGCTTATACCCCAAAGAGATACTAAAGAAGGGAAAGGGACCTGTATGTGCCAAAATGTTTGTGGCAGCCCTGTTTGTAGTGGCTAGAAACTGGAAAATGAATGGATGCCCATCAATTGGAGAATGGCTGGGTAAATTGTGGTATATGAATGTTATGGAATATTATTGTTCTGTAAGGAATGACCAGCAGGATGAATACAGAGAGGCCTGGAGAGACTTACATGAACTGATGCTGAGTGAAATGAGCAGAACCAGGAGATCATTATATACCTCAACAATGATACTGTTTGAGAATGCATTCTGACGGAAGTGGATCTCTTCGATAAAGAGCTAATTCAGTTTCAATTGATCAAAGATGGGCAGAAGCAGTTACACCCAAAGAAAGAACACTGGGAGTTGAATATAAACTGCTTGCATTTTTGTTTTTCTTCTTGGATTATTTATACCTTCTGAATTCAATTCTCCCTGTGCAACAAGAAAACTGTTCGGTTCTGCACATGTATATTGTATCCAGGATATACTGTGACATATTTAACATGTAAAGGACTGCTTGCCATCTGGGGAGGGGGTGGAGGGAGGGAAGGGAAAAATCGGAACAGAAGTGAGTGCAAGGAATAATGTTGTAAAAAATTACCCTGGCATGAGTTCTATCAATAAAAAGTTATTAAAAAAAAAAAAAAACATGATCCTGAGAAGGTGTCCATAAGCTTTATCAGACTGCTTGAAGGTATTCATGGCCCAAAAAAGGTTAAGAACCCATATTCTAGTTATACCAATCTGCAAACTCAGAGTCACCTGTGACTTTCCCTACACTCTTATCCCATATATCCAATCAATTGTCAAGACTTGTTGATTCTATCACCTATTTTTCTCACATCTGTTCCCTTCTCACCACTTACCACTCTGCAGCTATACCACCTTAGGTCCAGGCCAGGGAGTGGTCAACAACCACAATCCAGGAGGCTTTGAAAAGTTCTCTCAGTATTTCCACATGGAAACTTGAGTTTCCTCTAATTTTCCTCTAATTTCATACATTCTTTATTAAACATTCCAGATTCCACTTTAGAGAAGGAGGTGATCATGGAAAAATTTACCCAGAACTGCTGAAGATGATGGTCACAATGAATCATGAGCATGAACCTGAATCATAAGAAGAACTTGAGCATAAAATTGACATCTTTTAATATCCTCTGATTAAAACTTACTGTGTTAAAAGTTGAATGAATTTCAATACACCTCTTTCTCCTTCTTTTCCTCTTCCATCTATGCCATTGTCAGCCAAATTCAGCTTGATTAACCAAGGACCAATTTCAGAAGATCCTTTTTTATTTTTCTTGATTCCTGTAAAAAAATGAAGGTCTTTGAAATAATTTCCATGTTTATTCACTAGCTTAATTGACTATATATTTAGACCTAGTTTTGTCACTTACCAGCAACGTATGATCTTTAACACCATCTTTAACCTCTCTGAGAAAGCAATGTGGAACACTATCTGGGATCATTACTAAAATGATATTTCTCTGATACTCACTTCCTTTACTTTTCCTTACTCACTGTAAAATGGGAATAATACTAACATTGCCTACCTATCTTATAGGTTCCCTGTAGGAAAAGCACTTTGTAAACTTTAAGATGATATATAAATAAGGGCAAACACTGTGTGCAGACTCACAGCATTTCTTAATGCAATTTGAATACTAACATGCTTTAATTTCGAATATAGCAAATATCAATAACTATAATCCATATAAACAAAAGCATTTTGGGGGGGTCCTCAATAATTTTTAAGAGTGTGAAAGGGTTCTGAGAACAAATATTTGAGAAATACAGATCTAGCTAAAACCTAAAATAGACAAAAATTAAGGAGCCATTGTCCTAATTGTAAGAGATTGTTCAGTCCCTATGAAATTGGGCCAAGGAGTGCTAACTATTAAAGGAAATCTCTTTAGGTTAGGATTCATCAGTAGGCCAAGTTCACCTTGTCTGAAGAGAAAAATCAATCTCTATTTGTTTTCTTTTGCCAAGAGTTAAGAGCTCACCCTTCATGCAACTTTCTTAAGTGGCATTTGCTGTTAAAAAAAAAAAAATCCCTTCCTCTTCTACCCCTTCTAGAAGCATGTCTGCAGGGGATATGGGGCCTGAACTCAGGAAAAAAAGACTTTCCTTTGATTAGAAAAGAGACTTTCCCATGAAAGCAATGAAAACTTTTCCTTTTATCTCAGGAAATGAGACTTTTTCTTCTCATTTATTCCCCACCCCCATATGTGAGGAATATTTTTTTAAACTTTTAAAAACTGTTTTCTTTGGATCTGAGTCCAATCTGCTTAAGCTCCATTCAGCAAAGAATAGATTTTATTTTTAAATTCAATTCAGAAAACATTTACTATATGCAAGTCATTGTGTTAGGCTGGGGTCACAGCCATTACCCTCAAGGGACTTAAGAGACACTAATATTCTATTTTCTTGCAAAGTGGATTTGACAGAGACTTAACTTGTCAGTGGTTTTAATTTTCCTATAATTTGAAGTTGACTAATTTTAATGCAACTACACAATATATAAATGATAGAAAATAAGACTTGAACAGGAAGCTATAAAAAACCTTTCTTAAGCTTTTTGCTCTTAAAAATTGAGAATACTCTCTCTTCCCAAGTGTTTTTATGTAGGTTATATTTATTGATATTTCTCATATTAGAAATTAAACATATTTGCATTTTCATGGCAATAGTTTTGATGTTGTGAACCTCCTAAAAGGGATTCTTTGGGCTGTGTTGTCAAAACAGCTAAAGTTAAAACTAACTTATAATAGTATTAGCATAATTGAGAGCACAAAGAAAAAGGAAACAATAAGGAATTGTTCATATTTTCTCCTATCTTTTTCTTCAGTCCTGGAGCTTGACCACCACATTTCTACCTGAGTTGAATTTGGGGTTTCTTTCAAGTTATGATATAGGAATTCTGTTAAATTATACTTTGCCTTCTATTTCCAATTCTTCTAGGTATTTTTTTTTGCATTATTTCATGAAGTAGTGTATTCAAGCTTTTAATTTTATTTGTGGGTTTTTTTTTTGCAGGGGGAAGGGGAAACCATTGATTCTCACATTGTCTCCCTGGATTCCATATTCAAGATAAATTGCTTTGAAATTGAAGACCGAAGGTGTCTTTATTTTGTTCTTCTTTTTCTCTGTTTTTTTTGAAGTCCAACTCTCTTAATTTCTTTATCAGAGAGTCTCTCTTTTAAAGAGATTCTCTATGATCTGTTGAAAACTATTCTTTTGTTGGCCTTTTATGTTTTCCTTTAAGAACTCTAGTTTCTGACCCAGATCATATCCTTATGTCCTCTAAATAACTTTAGTGATCTTGTGACTACTCCCAAGAGTAATGCAATTGATCCATGATAATTTCTGACATTTGTTATTTATCAGTATTGTTCCTCTATTCTGAAGATCACTTTCCTTTGCTCTAAATATTTGTTCATTTTATTGAGGCCTCTTTTTGGTTGCTTATTCATTTTCTTTCAGTTCCTCCACTGTTTTTTCTGTCAGGTTTTCCTTGTGGTTCATTTGCCCATCTGACAAAGCAGATTTTAGAAAATATTTACTAACTAAATGACTGAGACGAAACAATTCTTACCTGCAAATAAATACTGAGGGACTGCAACATATACACAGACAAATAAGTGCAAAACATATACAAAGCAAATACAATGTGATGAAATATTCTTTTGCTTTCAAACATTTTTTCTTTCATTCTAATGAATGGAAGCTGAGTTGAGACCCAGACTCACTTAGCCATCTTATTGGATGTTGGGGAGATATTTAGAGGAAAGGGACCTCAGTTTGATCCCTCAGATCAAACTATCTTTTTGGCTATCTTTTCTTGAACTCACTGAATTATCCATGTATATTACATTAATTTTAAAGGGAACCTGAAAGCCATATTTATGTTATACTTAAGCTATCCAAACCATTAAAATATATCTGTTGCTTAAAGTATTCAAACATGGGAATTTTGCTAACATAGTTAGCTACATTACTGTATTTATTAAATAGGGAATCTTAAGTTGTTTATTTTAAGGGATTTCCTGCTATGGGGTTTTAACCAAAGTTCAAACAGAATCAGATAGTTTCCTCATGATTTAAAACAAATTCCTTGGAGTAAAGAAGAGTACAGGCCCAGCTCCTGGCTATAGATAATGATCCCCAGCTGCGTTCCTAGCTTCAAGCCTATTTTACCTATTCTCATATTTCTTCATCTCAAAGGAAAAACAAAGTTTATCTTCAATTGCCTTTTGAGGTGTTATTAAACTAACTAATGCTCCTCTCCCCACCCAAGAAACTCCAGCATTGTGTGGGCAGTTTTTTCCTTTCTTTCAATGATTTGTTCCTTCCTTCTTTTCTTTTCTTTTATATAGTCATTGCAATACTGAACTAGAATTGAGGCCTTCTCCTACTTCTTCCCAGTTGAAAATAATCACAATTCCCTTTGATTACTCTATCTGAACTGATTCTGTCACACATTTAGTAATATGAATGATGGTGAATGACATAATCAAAAATCAAACTACAATATCAAAGATTGAATGGATGAGTGTCAACTTTTTATACTATACAGTTGTATGATCAATCCATTGAATTAGTTCCTATATACAAAAAGATCAAGGCTAGAACACTGGGATGAATTGAATAAGATAGAGTACAATGGGGATAAATGTAAAGTTTTCCAATTGGGTTCAGTCAACTTCACAAGTACAAGATGACAGAGTTTTGGTTAAATTGATTGAAAAGATCTTGATATTTTAGTGGATTATTTGAATGGAGGCAACCAACCAAAAGAGATAACACAATAATCATCTACACTGAGAAATATGGAATATCTAGGAATTAGGAGGTAATAGTCTCCCTATATTAGTCCTTTAGCCTCTGTCTGCCTTAGTTTCCTCAACTGTAAAATGAGGATGATAATAGCACTTATCTCCCAAGCTTGTTGTGAGGATCAAATTACATAATATTAGTAAAGTGCTTAGCACAGTGTCTGGCATACCTACATATGCATATGGTAGGTACCTAATAAATGTTTGTTCCCTCCCTTCATACTATTTCCTAGAGTATTACATGTAGTTCTAGGTGTCGTTTTTAGGAAGGACATCGATAAGCTGGCAACTGTCTACAGGAAGACAATCAGAATGATGAATTCAAATTTATACCCTATGAAAGTTGGTTAAAGGCATTAGGGAAGCTTTCCCTGAAGAAGAGAAGACTTAGTGGGGCATGATATATGGAAGATGATTAAGCTGATTTTACCTGACTCCAGAAATCAGAAATAGGATCAGTGAGTCAAAGTTTTTTGTTGTTGTTCAGTTTTTTCAATCATGCCTGATTCTTCCTGATCCTCTTTGGGTGTTTTCCTGGCAAGGATACTAGAGTGAATTGTTATTTTCTTTTCCATCTCATTTACAAGGTGAAGTTTCTAATCCAGGATGACCAGAGTCTGAGATAATATTTGAACTCAGAACAATAAGTCTTTCTTTCTGATTTGAGGCCCACGTTGTCAAATTTAGGCATGACGTCAGGACAAACTTCCGAGTGATAGGATTTATTCTGAAGCAGAATGGCACTCCTCAGGGAATTGTGGCTCCTCCACCATAGAGATGACTCAAAGTCAAGTTTGGATGGCTACTTGACAAATTTCGAGAAATTCTTTTTTCAGATATAAGTTAGACTAGATTTAACAGCAAGAGATACAAAGAGAAATTCCATTTAAAATAACTGTCGATAATATAAAATATTTGGGAGTCTACCTGCAAAGGCAAAGTCAGGAACTATATGAACACATAAATAAAGGAAAATTTAATCAATTGGAAAAATATCATGTGCTCATGGGTAAGATGAGCAAATATAATAAAAATGACAATACTATCTAAATGCAGTGCCATACCAATAAATACCCAATAAATTATTTTACAGATTTAGAAAAAAATAATAAAGTTCATCTGGAAGAACAAAAGATCAAGAACTTCAAGAGAATTAATGAAATAAGCACAAATAAAGGTGGCCTAGCTGTGCCAGACCTAAAAATATTTTACAAAGCAGTGATTATCAAAACCATTTGGTGCTGGCTAAGAAATAGAGCACTTGGTCAGTGGAATAGGTTAGGTTGGACAAAATAGCCTATATTGGATTTAACATATGTTTTTACCATGTTGAACATATTGATTACTTGCCATCTAGGTGAGAGAGTAGGGGATAAAGGGAGGAAATTACAACACAAGCTTTTATAAGGTTAATGTTAAAAAATTACCCATGCATATGTTTTGAAAATAAAAAGCTTTAATAAAAAAATTAAGTTAGACTAGATGGTCCTTGGACTCCATTCCAACTCTAAAATTCTGTAATATATTGAAGAAGCATTATAGGCAATGAGATGTTTTTATGGCTTCCTTCCATTGATGTGAAGCACATCCTTCTTGTCTCTGGAGATAGGTTTGCAAGCCAGAGAGGAGGTTTGTGCTATTACAAGTTGTAGGGGGGAGCAAAGTGCAGACCAATAGGATGATTCATGACTGGCTACTTGGAAGTCTGTCTGTTGAGTTTTCCATTGTTCTGCTGTTATCAAGGATTAAATACCCGGCAAAGAATCTCAGATTTCAATTCAGTTGTTTCCTGTTTGGAACTGGAAAATCTATTTTTGAAAAGACATAACTTGACTCTTAAACTTGGTTCTTGCCTTTCTGAAGTGGAGTATGGTGCTAGAGATGTTAGGTGAGGATAGAGGATTAGTTATGGAGGCACAAGTTTTGGATTCGAATCCCACCACTGCTCCTTTTTAATGGGTAATCTTGATCAAGTTGATTAACATCATTAAGCCTCACTTTTCCCAACTGTAAAATGAGTGAGTTGGATACATGTCACCTCTAAGACTGCTTCCAGCTCTAAATCTACATGTCGTTCTATGATACTATGATGATCACCAAGGTAAGAAAAACTTTATTTAAAAATATAAATTTCCCCTATGTGTGGCAAAACAATTTGATATTACAATGCTCTAAACCTAGAGTAACCCACTTTTGGCCCATCCACTCCAGGCAATGACTTGTCTAATCAATATTTCTATGGGAGGGACCAAAAGTAAAACTGTGATAAATGCAAAAGCACTTGTATGCATCTTATCCTTAAATTTTGTGCTTGTAAAAATAATTCAACTTCTATTTCTCTGTCTCTGTCTTTTTGTCTCTCAATCTTTACCTCTCTGTCTCTTCTTACTCCTAAAATCTCAAGGTTAAAAATAGTTTTCAAAAGCAAGGAATGAGTCTTGAATTAGGTCACTATATAGTGAAACCGTTTGCAGAACCATTCTGAGTCTCATTGTTTCTCCTTTTTAGCTCAGATAATCCAGGAACTCTTCTGACCTAAAAATGGCTGAGGAGGTCTCATTACACTAGACCCAAAGATTCAACTTGTCACTGCCTCATCTTGAGATTGTTTTCATGACATATTGGTCACTCTAAGTGTTAGTATCTTCCCTTCAAAAATTACCTTTCATTTATATTTATAGATATTCCATCTATATAAATATCTAGTATTTATGTGTAAGCTCCTTGAAAATCTTTTTGCTTTTCTTTGTATTCCTTTGTTCTGTTGTTCAGTTGTTTTCCATAATACCTGAAAACTCATTTGGGCATACATACTACAGCAGTTTGCCATGTCCTTCTCCAGATGATTTTACAGATGAAGAAATTGAGACAGAGTGAAGTGACTTAGCCAGGGTCACACAAGTAATAAATATCTGAAGCCAGATTTGAACACAGGAGTTCTGCTCTGACACTCTCCACTGCAAAACCTAATACTCTATTTTAATCTTTTTAAAAATTTAAGACCCAGGCTCTCTATCTTGTCCAGTCCCAAGTGCAGAGAATACTCTTTAATTTGTTGTTTCCAGTTTGGGATAATATGGACCTCTTTAAGCAATCCAGTGATTCTCAGCTTGGTGAATTCAGGGGCTTAGCATATTGCTTCCAAACAGTGTGGCCATCCAAACAGCTTAGGTCAGTGAGACTCAGAAACCTTCATGAAGTTAAGAGAGAGACACCAGTTTGGGCCTTTCTGATACCAGGGATTGCATGCATACACACTTGGCTCCCATAAGTAGTCATTCCTTAATAAACATGTACTGATTGATCAAACTCAAGGTTCAGCTGAGGCAAGATTCAACTGTTTTTTTCTGCTTTTAGTCCTAAAGGGCCTATTACTACCCCCAAGCTGATAGACAAATTTCATTTCAGTGGGGAGGTAATTATAGATTCCTTTAAAAAATTTTTCTGGTTATACATGAATATTATTTTTAAAATACACATTTCTTTATGAATCATATTGGAAGAGAAAAATCAGAACAAAAGAGAAAAATCATGAGAGAGAAAAAAAAGAAGAAAAAAAGTGGACATAGCATATATTGATTTACATTTATTCTCCATAGTTCTCTCTCTGGATGCAGATGGCATTTTCTATCCAAAGTCTATTAGGATTGTTTTGGATCATTGAACCACTGAGAAGAACCAAGTCTTTCATAGTTGATCATTGCATAATCTTGCTGTTACTCTATACAATGTATTCCTAGTTCTCCTTGTTTCAATCAGCATCTGACTGTGGATTCTTAAAGAATATACCAGCAGAACAAAATATGAAGAATGAGACACATTTTTGGACACACACAATACGGGGATTTGTTTTGGTTGACTATGAATATTTGTTATAAGGGTTTTGTTTTTGTATTTATTTGGGAAGAAAGATAGGAATAGGAGGGAGAGGAAATATATGCTTGTTAACTGAAAAAAAAAATATGCCTGCAGAACACCTAAGTTCTACAAAACCAGAAAGGTATCGAGTGTGAGATTAGTCATCCCAGAATCCTTTGTTCACTCACCCATCAAACATGAATTAAGTGCTGGGTTGGGCACTGTGCCAGGTGGTAAAAATAAAAAAGATAAAACTTGTAAACAGGCAAATAAATAATAAAATAATATGAGTTGGGGGTCTCCTAAAAACTGGGATGGGTTAGGAAAGGGCCTGTCAGTCAATAAGCATTTATTTAGCACCCATTATGGGCCAGATGCTGTGTAAAGAGCGAGGGATACAAAGACAAAACTACAATCTAATGAGCTCTTGATCTAAGTTTTGAAGGAAACTAAGGATTTTTAAGATATGGCAGTGAGGAGACCTCAGATTTCATACCAAGGAAATAACAGCCTCTGCAAAATCAAGGAGATGTTATGGGGCACAGGGAGGAATTCAGTGTGGCTGGAACATGGAGTTCATGAGAGAGAAGTGTGGAATAAGACTAAAAAAAGTGGGGTGGGACCTGATGTCAGGGGCTTTAAATGCCAAGTAGAGGAATTTGTATTTTATTCTAGTTTTTCACCTTTTTTGTGTCATGGATGGGTTTGGGCAGCCTATGGACTTTTTCTTAAAATCATGTTTTTAAAAATGCATAAAATAGACTATTGAAAATACCAAGAAAACCAATTAAATTGAAATATATAAAGATTGCAAATCCAGTCTGGACTCTGATCTCCTATTTGATTTTCAATTCAAAGGAAAAACTGCAGAAGTCTTATTGTATACGTTCATGCCAGGGTCTAATCTGTATTCTACAACATGCTTTTAAGACAAGAGTTTCTTTCAAATCTAAAGATTATCAAGTCAAGGGCAATCTGAGGCAGGATCTTACGCTTCAGCAAACAGACGTTTAATTTCTATTAGTGTAGAAATGTGTTTTTTTCCCTGATGTCAACTTATAAATAGCTAGTTTATGGAAAATTGTCAAATACAGATAATGGTTTGGGGGCCAATAATAAGGAAAGAGAGAATTCTGAACGAAGTTTTAACTGGAATGGTAAAACTGTGACAACTTTCCAAGCAGCAAGCCAAAAGCCTATGGTCAACAAAGAATAGAGAATAAAAATAGCTTGGCTGTTTCCAGTTGGGACCAAATGGAAAACATCTGGACCTCTAGCTCAGAAGGTTAATGCAAATCACCTCAGTCTGACCCTTTTATTTTGAAACAAGTGGAACTCTTAAGCCTTCAACCAAGGGAGAAGCAAACAACTCAGTGATTGCAAAAGTCAATTGTTTTAGTCATGTTAGTAATAAAGTTTTATGTTTGTGTGTGTGTTTTTAAACTTTTGTGAGAATGCTGGAAAAGCCCAATAAATCGTAAGATAAATTTCTTTGGATTTCACAGGATCACAAGACCGAACTAGAAGCAATCCTCAGGTATTAAATAAAGAAACTGAGGTCCAAAGAGGCTAAGGGATTTTTGCCCTATATCCCACAGAGTACCAAGAGGCAGAGCTAGAGTTCTCACCCAGGTTTGCCTACCCCCAATCCAGCTAGATCAGAGGCAACTACCCTGGGGTTTATGACTATAATAACAACTTGAATTTCTATTGTGCTTTAAGGTCTGCAAACGCTTTCAATTAATTAATTTAGTTTTTAAATGTCATTTTAAAATGAAATTACATACGTCTTTCAAATGAGAAAATTATGCAAGCTGCTATGTAATAACCCATTTTAGAGATGAGGAAACTGAGGTTGAGTGGCTGACTTATCCACAGTGACAAAACTAAGTCAATATGTGAGGTATGATTTGAATGCAGCTCTTTCAGACTCCAAGTCCAATACTATCCATTGTGCCACCTGTTTTTAAGGTCATTTTGAAAATGTTTTGATAACTGCATTTTAGCATAATTGTTTTATTTTGTAATCTTCTGAATTTAAGGCATTTTCTTGACAAGGGAAGGAAGATACTTTTACTCTGAAACTGCTATTTGGAATGGCTCTAGGAACTTATTTATAAGAAGAAAAAGAGGGAAAGGAAGGAAGAACGGAGGATGATGTCAAAAGATTTTGATATTGGTCACAAACAATTTAAAGGCATGAAGAATAGACTTCCAAAGTGATCATAATGCAAAAAAAAATTTAAGATGGACAAGATGTTTATAAAGATTAAAGGCAAAGGGCTTCCTGGGTACAAATTATGGACATGGCGGCATCTGTGAAGAAATTGTGGTAAAAGTTAGGGAACCTAACTGGATTTTATGTAGAAAATCAGGGCAAAACCTTCAAAACTGCAGCCAGTCCCACCGGTTGTAAGGAAGGGGAGGGACTAATTTCAGATTGGAAAGGTTATGGGTCCTTGTGAAAAGGGAAGCTTGCTTCTGGAGCTAGGAGTTAGAAGGGGAGCTCTAATACCTTTATTGTCTTTATAATAATAATTTTCAAAATTGTAGTTTTCCTTGCTTTTCCTATGTAATTTATTTTATTTCTGCACTAAAAAGCATGATTGTGAGAAGGAGCCTATGGAATTCCCCAGGTTGTCACTGGACACCATTCTCCAGAGGTCAATGGACAGGAGGAAAAAAAAAACATTAAACAAGTCTAGTCTAATGGAGACCTCTTCTGTTTGCTGTTTATATTTGGAGCAGAATACTTTCTTTGTTCCAGAAGACAGTGATTCTGAATAATAATTTAAATCTTCCTCCCTCCTTCCTTTTTTTTCCTCCTTCCTTCTTTCCCTCCCTCCCTCCTTCCTTCCTTTTTTCCTTTTTTTTCTTCCTTCCTTTCTTTCCCTCTTTCTTTTTCTTTTTTCCCTCCCTCTTTTCTTTCTTTCTTTCTTTCTTCCTTTCTTCTTTTCTTCCTTCCTTCCTTCCTTCCTTCCTTCCTTCCTTCCTTCCTTCCTTCCTTCCTTCCTTCCTTTTCTTCTTCTTCTTCTTCTTCTTTCTTCTTCTTCTTTCTTCTACTTCTTCTCTCTCTCTCCCTCTTTCCCTTCCTTTTGTCCTTCCTTTCTTCCTAGATTATTGAAATCCTTTCCTGATTGATTTTCCCATCATACTCTCTCATCACCACTGTTTCTCCTCTATACTGGCACCAAAATATTTTTTCTTAAGCTCTGATCTGACCATGTCATTCTACTCAATCAACTCCAGAGGGTCCCTATTGCTTTTATCTGTCTTTCCAGCCTTATCAGACATTATTTTCTATCCCTTACACTAAAAACCAGAGGAATGGACCTGCTCTATTCTTTACATAGATCATTTCATCTTCTCTCTTCATGTCTTTGAGTTGGTTGTTACCAGTACCAAAACCCATGATGACATTCTCCCCAGTTTCTCTTTTTACATAAATTTTTATTGATATCATCTGTTTTTTAGAACAATTATTCCAAGCCTCCCTCCTCCCACTCTGAAAAGTTACTCTATATAACAAATAGTATTTTTTAGAGGAAAAAAAATCAGCACAATTGATTTGAACTAATCTTGAAATCAGAAAGACTTGGAGTTAGATTCTACCACTGATATGTGTTAGTTATGTGACTCTGGTAAGTACCTAAAGCTAGATCTGGAAGCTACTTGGTACTTTGGACAAAAATACCAAATCCTGCCACTTATTACCTGTGTGAGTCATAAGTCACTTAACTTCTGTTTCCTTAGTTATAAAATGGAGATAATGATGGCATCTCCTCTCCATGGTATAATTTTAAAGTGCTTACCAAAGAGTAGACACTTAATAAATGCTTATTTTCTTTTTTTCTCTTTTATATTTAATTACTTGGTATTTATCTAGATAGTAAAGTAAATAGAATTTGGCATTCATGAAAAATGACTGTACAACAACAAAATTTATTTTAATATTCTGTGTATGTATGTATGCATATACATGTATGCATATTCAAATACATACATATATATGTGTGTAAGATATAGATATATATTCTAACTGGGAAACGAGTATACAGATATAAATATATGTATATAGATATGTAAAAAAATGATACAATATATATGCAAATATACATATATGAAAGAAATGGCAAACTACTATAGTATCACTGCCAAGAAAATCGCAAATGAGATTACAAAGTCAAACATGACAACTGAACAATAAGAAATATACATATACCTACATGCACAAATATACACACACTTAACCATAAACATGTACATACACATATAGCTATACAAGCGTATATATCTATGTGTGTGTGTGTATATATATATATATATGTATATGTATATATACTTGTCTCTCAGTACCCACAGTGGGTACTTAATAAATGCTTGCTAAAAAAAAAAAAATAAAACAACAACAAACAAAATGCTTGCTGATTGATTGAACAAGGAAACAGCAGCTCAGGTTTATGGAACACATTCAACACAACGATGGGACTGAAAGGGCTCTCTGGGATCCCATTGTCTAGCTCGTGCTAGAATTTAATGCTAGGAAGCTCAGCATTAATGTAATCCAACCCCTTGGATTTTACAGATAAGGCAACCAAGGCCTAGAGAAAGTAAATTATTCACTGCACAGGTCATAATCAGAGAGCAGGAGATTTAAGAACCAAAAGGGGCTCTAAAAGTCATTGAGTCCAGTCCCCAGAGAGGAAGAAACAGAACCAAAATTCTAAAGTCTTTGACTACAAATTCTACATACGGCCAGGAGTCAAATTCCTCATTTCTCATTTATCTAAACATGGGCATTTTTCCATGGAATAATTTTGAAATTTCCTTCTCTTCCCTACATTATAAAGCCAAAGACAGGATTCTCTCCCCTTCTGGATCCAACCTCATTCCCTCTCCTGTTAGGAAATGTCCACAGCACAATTTGAGTCCTATTCTGATCCTGTTTCTCTCTTCTTTATTCCCATAATAATAATAACTTCCATGCATATAATTCTTACAGTTTACAATTTGTTCTTCTTTCTACCAGATATTTACAACAACATTTTGAGAAAGGCAGGTCAGGGATCATTCTTCTTATTTGTGTAGACTTAGAAGTGACTTCCTCAATATCACCCAAATAATTCACAGCAGAAATGGGGTTAGAACTCAGGTTTCCTAATTCCCTGTCCAATACTCTTAAGACTGTCTCCCTCACTGCTGCATATTGTCCTGGACGTGGGATTATTCTTCCCTCCAGGTCCCTTCAGGCTTTTCCAAGCAGAACAGAAGAGTAAAACGAGTTTTGGGTTCAAATTCCTGTGATTTGGGGCAAAACATGTAATCTCTCCGAGTCTTCCTTTCTTCATGCATAAAATGAGACCACTGGCTAGATAGTTTCTAAGGTCTCTTCCAGTTTTAAATCATAGATTCTTCTTGCTTGAATCCACTACTTCATGAATGTTTTTTAACTGGCCCCTTTCTCTGACTCCCTCCCTGATCCACAGATGAAGGAAGAACTATTTTTTTAAATAGTGAATTCTTTCATTTTCAATTGCTCATATAATTATAATTCATATAATTCATTATATGAATATATAGTTCATATAATCTTATTAATAGACATAGAATAATATGCCCAAATTAAATAGTCCAAAAATTGTAAGTACACACATTTTATGTTTTCTATGCTCTTGAGATGATTTGTTCTGCCTGATTATAGACTTCTTTGTTGGGAATCAAATCAATAAAATGAGCAATATGGTTAGATAGGTAAAAGAAAGCATAAATAGCAGCTGTGCCCCAGGCTTCCTCATGTAACTCCATCTTCTGAAAATTTTCTCCTCATCAGCCTAACAGCAAGAATAAACGCATTGCCAACTGTTAGGATCATAAGTTGCCTTCCCCCTTTTCAATTAATGATGGTCTGATTAGCTAGACAACCATTTTTGGAATGTGTTCTGTACAGAGCTCTATGAGCAATTAAATCAGTAGGGAGACTTGTTAAAACACTTATAGCTAGGGTGGTAAGTTCTTTTATCAGTCTTGCTAAGCTTTCCTGTGTTTTTGTTGATAATAGCATTGCTTTAGGTAAAAAGTGCCTTGAACACCTTAAAGATGTAAAAATCCAGCTCTTTTTTTCCCTACCTTTTCTATAAGTTCAACTATATTAAGAAGTATTCTATTCCTAGCAATAATGAAATTGAGCAGAATCAAGGTAACACTGGATATGGTAATAACAATATTGTTTTAAGAACAACTTTTAGTGACTAAGTCATTTTGACTATTATAAATGCCCAAATTAAGTACATAAAGACATATGAAGGAAGACACTATTTGAATCCAGAGAAAGAATTAATAATACAAATACATATACAATACTTTTGCATATATGTATATACATATTTGTGTTTAACGGTAGCCATTTCTGGGGTAGGGGGAGAGAACAAAAGAAAAAAAAAGTTACACTATAACTTTATTATATATTTAAGAGGAATAGCAAATTCATATTTGTGGGTTTTTCTATTCTACTATGTTATAGAAATCTTTTGCTTTATTTCTTAAATTCAGAATATAATAAATTTTTTAAAAAGAAGAAAAAAGAGTAGTGTACCAATAGGATCTGTGAGCTCACCATATTTATAAACTTGTTGCTCCTTGTTGCTTGTTCCCGGTTAAGAGTTGCAAAACTGGTCAAAGGCTATGAACAAACAATTTTCAGATGATGAAATTGAAACTATTTCCACTCATATGAAAGAGTGTTCCAAATCACTATTGATTAGAGAAATGCAAATTAAGACAACTCTGAGAAACCACTACACACCTGTCAGATTGGCTAAGATGACAGGAAAAAATAATGATGAATGTTGGAGGGGATGCAGGAAAACTGGGACACTGATGCATTGTTGGTGGAGTTGTGAACGAATCCAACCATTCTGGAGAGCAATCTGGAATTATGCCCCCAAAGTTATCAAACTGTGCATACCCTTTGACCCAGCAGTGTTTCTACTGGGCTTATACCCCAAAGAGATACTAAAGAAAAGAAAGGGACCTGTATGTGCCAAAATGTTTGTGGCAGCCCTGTTTGTAGTGGCTAGAAACTGGAAATTGAATGGATGCCCATCAATTGGAGAATGGTTGGGTAAATTGTGGCATATGAATGTTATGGAATATTATTGTTCTGTAAGAAATGACCAGCAGGATGAATACAGAGAAGACTGGCGAGACTTACATGAACTGATGCTGAATGAAATGAACAGAACCAAGAGATCATTATATACTTCAACAACGATACTGTATGAGGATGTATTCTGTCGGAAGTGGATTTTTTCAACAAAGAGAAGATCTAACTCAGTTTCAATTGATCAAGGATGGACAGAAGCAGCTACACCCAAAGAAAGAACACTGGGAAATGAATGTAAACTGTTTGCATTTTGGTTTTTCTTCCCGGGTTATTTTTACCTTCTGAATCCAATTCTTCCTGTGCAACAAGAGAACTGTTCGGTTCTGCACACATATATTGTATATTTAACATGTATAGGACTGCTTGCCGTCTGGGGGAGGGAGTGGAGGGAGGAAATGGAAAAGTCGGAACAGAAGTGAGTGCAAGGGATAATGTTGTAAAGAAATTTTTTTCAAAATAAAAAAAACTTTAAAAAAAGAGTTACAAAACCCATTTGCCAATGGCTAAAGAACAAATGAGACAAATCTCAGGTGCAGAAAGTGAAGTAGAAGTATCATTATGAAGAGTATCAAGTGACTTCTGTTCCTGCCCACAGGGGCTTGCAGGGATTGGGAGAGTGAGCCAGTCTGGAGGGAAAACTCTAAATAGATGTTGGGAAGTAAACTCTGACTCTGGTTTAAAGGTTAAAATCAAAGAATCTTAGAGCAAGAAGTGGCAATAAGTGCCTACTCAGTGGAACTCTTGGGATTTTTGATTCTGTTTCTTCATGGGGCATGCATTCAAGCAAAATAGAATCTTTCCTAGCACACCAGATTGATGACAAATATCTATAGTCATTGTGAACCATATAGGCACAAATGACATTCCTTGGAGGAACCCCCAAAATACTGAGCATAATTATGAAATCTTGGGAAAGAAACTGAAGAACAAAGGGTCATGGGATGTGTTTCCCTCACTGTTGCCTATTAAAGGCAAGAATAAAGAAGTTAGAAATTAAGTTGGAAAGTGAGCATTTGGCTAAGAAGCTGATATTAGAGAATGGGATATGGATTTCTTGATCACAACTTATAGAATAGTTGACAGTTTCTTGGCCAGAGACAGAGCATGTCTAACAAAGGCTAGTAAGAATATTTTTGTCAGGTGTCTTACAATTTTAATTAAAAGGGTTTTAAGTTAATAAGAATGGGGGAGGAATGCTCCCATATTGACACTATCAAATTGATTCTGATTCCATTTTATAACTGATTCTATTCTATATCACTTCCAATGTGTAAAATTGCCTAAGCTATATTTCTTTTTCTCCAAGTTGAGTTCAGAAGTCTAGCTTTTCTAACTGAATTGTTAAGAAAGGAGGGGTTGTTGCTAGTCCTGCATTCCTGACTAACATCCATCATATTGTTTTCCATCATCTATGATATTTCAGACTTTGAAACCAATTATATTATGTTATATTATAATTTATATTATTTTATGATGTTATTTATTCTTTTGTACTTCCCAAAACTATATGAAGGCTAGTAGGCTAAAAAGCTGCTTTTGGTCTTTTAACTGATTAGGAGTTGAGATACTTTTTATTGATAAATTGAAGACCCTAAGAACTTTCAGTCTACATAAGTTCCTTCCTTCCTTCCTTCCTTCCTTCCTTTCCTCCTTCCCTCCTTCCCTCCTTCCTCCTTCCCTCCTTCCCTCCTTCCCTCCTTTCCTTTCTCCTTCCCTCCCTTCTTTCCTTTTCTCTCTCCTTCTTTTCCTTCCTCTCTTCTTTCCTCCTTTCCTCTCTCCTTCCCTTTTTTCCTCTCTCCTTTCCTCCCTCCCTTCCTTTCTTCCTGCCTGCCTACCTGCCTTCCTACCTTCTTTCTTTCCTTCCTTCCTGTCAAGTGTATGAGTTCAGATTTGAACTCAGGTCAGGATCAGTGCTCTAATGTGATACATAGCTTCTCCAGTCTATCTTACTTTTAAAAAACAACAGTACATACATAAAGTTAGATTTCATGAATCAGGAACTACTTCATTTTGAGAATTCCTCTATTTTGTTCACACATACTATATAGAAAGTACTAAAAGATATACTCTGAAATACATAGGAGACAAAAATCCAAGAAAGGGAGTAGTAGTACATCCCAAAGTCTCTCAAGACACTTAAAAAATGAATATGTTTAATTAAAATTATGTGGTTGTGAGTTGATATTAACATTTGGCAGTATTTATCTGTGTCAATAATAATAATAATAACAATAACTAATATTTATGCAGTATTTGCTATATGCCAGATGCTAATTTTGAATCTTAATTGCGCGAAACATTATCTGCTCCCCTCCCAATTTAATTCTTTTTATTAGTAGATCTGTTACAAAAAATTGTATTAAAGCATAATTTTATTTTGAATATCATCAATAAAACATTTATGCAATTTTTTCCTCTCACTTGTAATATAAATAGCTATATAATCTCTTCTATTGCTTGTTGGCTTACAAAGTCTAAAGTATTTCTTATTCTGTGGCCCTTGATGGAAAAAAAGTTGCCAACTCCTGATGTAGACTTATGAAAGTGATGAAAATGTTAATAATTCTGATTAAATTAAAAGAGTGCCGACCAATACTAGCAGAATCTCAGTCATCAATTGTACTTTTTTGGTTTTAGGCTTTCGTCTAGCTTTTTTGAACTCAAGTTCTTTATTGTAGTCAAGTTCACATTTTTCCATTTCAATTAGGGTTTATAATGAAATGGAATGACAAGGACTAGGGGAGAAAAAGTCTTTGGGGAAAGACTCTGGGAAGTCACTCTGAAAATGAGAAATCCAAAAGGTGATTTCTAACAAAATTGTTCAGGAACATAGAGTTGTTACACAAAGTCTGGAGACCAAACCCCAATATCTTCTATCACCATTAAGATGAGAATAAAACAGGTAGCAAGAGAAAATGATTTTTTGGTTGATTTTAGGAAGAGCTGGGAATGGCACTATGGGTCTGTATCCCAAAGAGATCATAAAAATGGCAAAAAGACCCACATGTGAAAAGATGTTTTT
Source organism: Antechinus flavipes (assembly GCF_016432865.1). Taxonomy (NCBI): domain Eukaryota; kingdom Metazoa; phylum Chordata; class Mammalia; order Dasyuromorphia; family Dasyuridae; genus Antechinus; species Antechinus flavipes. Next base: position 51,642,113 of record NC_067400.1, read on the forward strand.
AGCAGCTCTTTTTGTAGTGGCAAGGAACTGGAAATTGAGTGTATGCCCATCAATTGGAGAATGACTGAACAAGTTGTGGCATATGAATTTAATGGAATACTATTATTCTATAAGAAATGATGAACAAGCTAATTTCCAAAAAATCTGGAAAAACATAAGATAAATGGATATTGAGTGAAGTGAGAAGAACCAGGAAAACATGGAATACAATAACAGCAACAATGCATGATGATCAGCTATAACAGATCATAATAGCTCTTCTCAGCATACAATGATCCAAGACAATTCCAGTAGACTTGTGATGGAAAATACCATCCTCATCCAGAGAAAGAACTATAGAGACTGAATGCAGATCAAAGCACACAATTTTCACTTTTTTTTTTGTTTTTTCTTTCTCATGGCCTTTCCCTTTTATTCTGATTTTTTTCACAACATGATTAATATGGAAATGTTTAAAATGACTATACATGTATAACCTATTTCACATTGCTTGCTATCTTGGGGAGAGGGGAGGGGAAGGAAGAAGGGAGAAAAAATTGGAAAACAAAATCTTACAAAAATGAGTGTCAAAAATTGTTTTTATTTGTAATTGGGAAAATAAAATACTATTACAAAAATAAAAGAAGATCTGGTATTATAGCCTTTTAAAAGATTAACCAAGAAAGACTATTGATTTTCTTTCAAACTGTAGATTTTATACCTGGAAAAGGTCTTAAAAAACTATATGTTCATAGGCTCTGGAACTAGGAGAAATCTGAGAGATCATTTACTTGAATCCCCCCCTTTTTTTTTGAATAGATGAAGAACATGAAGGCCAGAAGGTGAAGTAACTAATCCCAGGTCAGATGGTTTACAAAAGAGTCAGGACTCCTGGAAACCAGTTTTGTTGGCTCTCAGGTCACTTTCTGGGACACATTTTAGCAACACAATGGATTCTTAAGTACTAGGACTGATTTATTTTTAACCTTCTTAAAGGCAATAGGATGGACTCTTAAAACTTCTCTAAGACAGTTTCTGATCCCAAAGGATGTGGTGGAAAACAGTTTCCAAGTTTAATTTATTTTCTGCTGATTGTGCATTGCAATGGCATTCCTTCCCCGAAATATTCATGACAGTCGTAAGTCTCTCTTAGGCTTGTCAGATGTAAAGGGATTGCTCATTCCAGTTGACACAATAGGCTATTTTCTGGATTTGATTTAACAGCACCCATGAGCCACTGGATTGTCTTTTTTCACCAGATTCTTTAGGAATATATTAACTGATCAACAGTCAGAGTGAGAGCTTTGAAAGAGAGAGTAAATTAGAAGAAGACAGAGGAACTGAAAAGAATAGTTTAAAACCAACCAAACACACATACACAATACATTTGGGAATTTTTTGGGAATTTTTTTTTTTCTGTTTCTTTCGTGGAATATTTCTCATCTTTACAGATACTGACATTTTTTATAATTGATTCAAAATCTGACACTCCTCTTTGTCCAATTATATGTACAAACAAAAGTCTTTTTAGCGTCTCCAGATTGTATGGGTCTTTACCAAAGAAATTTCTGAAATAAAATGATGAATTGAAAATTTCCCCTAATCTTCTCTTCCTACTTTTCTTTACTATGAATTGCTATATATGATTATGCCCAAGATCGCTCTGTTCTGCTTATGTTAATATTTCCTTACTCTTATGGTAGGAAGCATATGATAGAGAAGAAAACATAGACACTGATTTAAATTTTTTAAAGCCTGTATCTCTATTTTGCACAGGTTAAAAATACATTGGTTAGTTCCAGGGCTGATTCTACTATTGATTGATCCAAAATGTTTTATTTCCTATCTGAGCTGGTTTATCTTTCTTAATATGACCTAGAAAGGCCCATTCCCAGAATCTACCATATTAATGGTAGACTTAGTGTGGTTACCCCATTAGCTTAGCCCACTGAAGCTCAGAACTCCTGAGCTCAAGAGATCCATCATCCTCAGCTCCAGGGATGATAGGTGTGCCCAACTGCAGGCACTCACTATTTTCATGTATATCATTGAAGTTTTCAGAATGTGATTATTAAGATCTCACATTATGTATTCAAATATTAATGCAATTGAGCTAAAAATACCATTGGATTTCTGAGAGATAAGAGAATAATCAGTATAAGAAGCAAGGGTTCATAGTGGAAAAAGAGAGCCAGTCTCAGAGTCAGGAAAACCTAGATTCACATTTTGTTTCTAATACATTGACTATATGAACATGGGTAAATCACTTTCATTGCCCTGCTCCTCCCCATCCCCCATCCCAGCAACTCTCTAAAACCATAAAACCAGGTTTGGTTTGGTAGAGGGAATTTCCCCACTGAGCATTTCATATTTCAGTGAAATGATAAATCCAAAACAAAAAAACTCCATCAAAAAAGAAAAAAATCTCAGGAAAATCTAGGCATAGTTCTTACTGGTGATCGATGTCCCTTGAACAATTTTGGCAATAGTAACAAGAATTTATTCTCATGACAAGTTCTAGTTATTTATAAATCTCTAAAATTTACATATATAAAATATGATTATCTTTTCATATTACATTATGTACAAATCACATAGTAAATAGCTAGGATTGATAAAGCATTTTAGGGTTTGCAAACACTTTATATATATTATATAAATATATAGTATATTATAAAAATATATAATATATAACGTAAAATATATTATCAAAATACATAATATGTAAATATATATTATATTAATATAATACATAAATATGTATTAGCTTATCTGAACCATATAGCAATTCTTTGAGGCAATGCTATTATTATTCCCATTTTACAGATGAGGAAATGAATTTGAGAAGGGTTGAAAATAACTCTCACACAGTCACATAGTTGACAAGTATCTGAGAAAAGATTTGAATTAATCTTCTCGATTCAAAAAATAGCTTTCTTATCTACTCACTTAACTGGTTTTTAAAAGATAATATTTATGTATTTATATTTTATATTATATATAATAATATTATATAATTGTTATAATATTTACAAAGCACTTTACATATGTTGCTCCACCTTCCCTTATCACTGCTTTATCATGATAAAGGGGTTTGTGTCAATCAATGAAACTATGAGCTATGTTGTAAAGGATTGCCCAAGATAGACAGATCATTGTAGAGAATTCTGACAAAAGGTGATCTATTGAGTGAGAAGAAAATGGGAAATTGTTCCAATGTCTTTGTCAAGAAAACCCCATGGACAGTATTAATGGTCCATAGGGTCATGAAGAATCCAACAGGACTGAATGATCATACAACAATTACATGTCATCTCAATTGATTTTCACAATGATCTTATGAGATAGATATTATTATCTTCATTTTACTAATGGTGAAACTCAGCCTGGAAGAGAATATAAGGTAGAATTTGAACTCAGGTCTTTTTGATTTCAAGTTCCATAAGCTATCCACCACACCAGAAGTATCAAACATGCTGCTTGTGACCTATAACAGTCCTGAGTACAACCCAAACCTGATTAAAATGTGGCTTTTAAGCTGATTTTAATGTGATCATATTAATTAACCAATTAGCATTTATTAAGTACCTACTATATACTGTGCACTATTAAGCACCAGATATATTAACAAATATGAATACATACATATATATTTGATGTGTATATATGATATGTTAATAAAAAAAGAAATATATAAACACGAATACTGGGGATTTTTTTGTACAGTTTAGTGGCTCTTGATCTTTTGCAAATCTGTATGACCTGGCACTAGTCCCTTCAATTTCTGGGGATCATTTTTCATGACTGAAATTTGTTGCTTCTACTTTATTCCCAGATTTTCCAGGTTGTTTGGGGTAACTAATTGAAGGCACTGAGAGCTGGTTGTAGGTGAGCAGAAACCATCAGGTATCAGGGCTATTGCTAAGAATTTAAAGATTTGGAAAAAACCATCATTTAGCTTCAAAGTGATGAAATCCTTGTCCCATAAAGAGAACCATGTCCATTTGTGAGATACAAAACATCAGCCAACCCAAGAGAGAGGGAAAATAGCACAAGATGAGGTTGAAAATAATTGCAAAGAGGAGGGAATCATTGTAAAAGACTACCTTTCAATTTCTTTTCCCTTCCCTTTCTTTTAGAGAATTGTATTTGATATTCAGAATGAACAAATGTATCCATCTCAAAAAAATTCTCAAAAACTCTTTAGATGGATTGTAAATACTGTATTTGTCAAGCTCCATTAGCTATAGGGATATTTATATCTTTACTACAAAGCCATTACTCTAGCTCTTGACATCTCTTAATCTTCATTTCTCTTGACATTAAAGCAATTGCTTTGAACAAAGTCATGAGATTCTTCTCTCCTGGGAAACTGGGTTAGATTGTCATTGATTAATTAGAGAGTTGGCAGCTCAGCTTGAGGTTAGCCTATCTTAATTGCTTAGTCCTTCTTGGGGTTCTTGTCATTCTCAGAAAGAGAAATCCCATTTGAAGAATGACTTCTAATCACACACCTGTGATCTATAAGGGACCTAGGTCAGTTTCCTCTTCATGCTGAAGGCATGTGTGCTTAGAAGGCAGTGTGTTATAGAGCCCAATTTCTTTAATTGTGGGTTGTGACCTCATATGGGGTCATGTAATTGAATATGGGGATCATGTAATGATGATTTATTATCAATAAATGTTGGATTTTTATACCTATTTTATATATCTACATACCTAGAATCATGTAAAAATTTCTGGGGCAAAAAAGGAGTCACAAGTGAAAAAAAAATTATAGAGCAATGGATAGGAAGTTTAAAGATCTGGTTTCAAGTCTTAGGTGTCTTATCTATGTGAGCTTGGGCCAAGTCATTCTTCCTTTCAGTGATATTCAATTATCTCCCTTTGTACAGTGGAATTATTACTCACAATACCTACTCACAGAATCATTGGGAAGAGATCTCTTTCTAATCCAACTTAATAAGAATTTATTTAGTGCCTGCTATTTATAAAGCATAGAGCTAGGTACTAGTAATACAAAGACCATATAAGTGTAGACTATTAATGTTTGAAACTCAATGACAACACTGTATCTCCAATCTCTGCCCTCCCCACCCCATGCCTAGAAGGCTTTACCATCTCACCTCTATTCCTTAATTTCTCTGTTTTCCTTCAAGATTCAAGTCAAATCCTACCAATCCAGGAAGCTTTTCCCAGGTGCCCCAGGTGCTAAAGTCTTCCTACTTTCCGAGAACCTTCTATCTACACAGAATCTTCCTAGTTATTTACATGTCAGCTTCCCCATTGGAATGTAGGCACCTTGAGGGCAAGTCCCTCCTTGCTTTTGGAGATATTCTTGAAGTTTGGCACAGTACTTGGTACATAGAATTAGTTTACTAAATGCTTGTTGTCTTGTCTTGGCTATTATTAATTACTTTTCCATAAACTCTATTGAGTCATTGGAATAATAATTTTTTCAAATGAATTATGTACATTTAATAAGAAAAAATCCTTATTAGAATGTTTGAATCAGAGTGACCAGATGTTCCTTCACTTCTAATTTACCTGGAAGCACTTGTTGAGATGAGCTTCTTCGGTATCGCAAGATCTTTTTTCTCCTGTCTTTCCCCTGGGTTTCTGCAAATTCTGCTATGTGTTTAATGAGAGCCAAAGCCCCAGAACATTGTAAGTAATTACCATTAAGATAAAGTTCACTAGAGCAAAGAGACAAAATAAAGATTTTAAGTGATATTATTTTCAGTCTCTCTAAGCACCAACTACATGCAGAAGTATATGTATATATATATATATATATACATATATATATGCATATACACTCATACAAACACACATATATATTAGCAGAGGAGGCATTTAGTAAATGATTGCTGAATTGAATATCAAAAGAAAAATACTAAATCTTACAAAAATGAATGTTGAAAACTATCTTTACATGTAACCAGAAAAATAAAATACTATTGAGAAAAAATGGAAATTTGTTTAAAATTATTGTACATGTATAACCTATGTCAGATCACTTGCTGTCTTGGAGAAGGGGAAGGGAAGGGAGGGAGGGAGCAAAAATCTGAAACTCAAAATATTGCAGAAATGAATGTGGCAGAAAAATATTAATACTGAACTTTGCATTTAATGCAATATCTAATAGAAGAATAGTCCCTTAATCTTCTTCTATAACTCCTCAGTTTCAAATAGACTTCTCTGGAGCAATAAATTAATCCCTTTAGAAAAGAGAAAGAAGGTACTGCTTTTATGTAGGGTCATAGTATTCTTCTTTAGTGGATGGGAAAGGCAAAAATCTTCACCAACAGTTATTTTTCTGAGTTTAGTTGCTATCGTTAATCCATCTTCTGGGGCCTCAGATCTCATTCTTGACCTTTAATATACTTTTCTAAAAGAAAGGGTCGGGGTTAAGAGAAAAGATTTTAGTGAAGGGCATTGTTTGCTGAGTTTGAGTTGATATATGTTCCTTCCTTCAGATTAGTCTGGACAGAAACTTTAGACTGGAGAAATATTTATTTCTTGATATCTTCAGTGTAACTAAAAAGGAGGTTTTTAAATACACTTTCACATTACAGAGACTTCCAACTTGGATTCCAGTGGATCCATCATCTCCATTGGTCTTCTCTCCACTAATGCAGATTATAACCTATCCTCACATTCTCATCCAGGGCAGATCTTATCTATCTGTGCTACTTTCTACAAGTAGCCTTTTCCAATCCATCTGAATTCTAGTGCTTTCTTCCTGTTAAATTTTTAAAAAAAACATTTAATTTACATATGACTTGTTTGTACTTATTTCTTTGCATGCTATCTGCTGATTGTGATTTCTTTGAGGACAGGGATTTTCTTTTGCTTTTTTTTTTTTTTTTTTGTATTTACAGCACAGTGCCTGGCACATAATAGGTGCTTAACAAAGGTTTATTGACTGATTGATATCTACAGTAACCTAAGCATATTTGGAAAAGGAAACATAAAGGATTTTATCAGGGAAATATATGATATATATCTATATTTATCATATTGCCCATATTGCATGGGCAAGGGAGAACAAGTAGACAGCCAGAAAGTTCCATGAATATGTTCTCCATGTCAGAAAAAAATGAGGAAAATCTCCAGCATGTGGGATGGATTTATGGAAGACATGAACCAGAAATGTATGGGAAGAACCCTCATGAATAGGTTGTACTCTATCTGTGATAAGCTCACAGATCCATTTGAGTAGATAGGAAAAGTGACCTTATTAAAAGAATAAACTTGATTTCAAGATGAGCCAGTCTAAACCATTAGTCTAGAAAAGGAAATAAGATCACGAAGAAAAATTAGGCAGACTCATGAACAAACCTGTAAACAAAGAATAGGAAGATATAAAGATTAATCACCAAAAGCTTCCCCAGGCTTTGGCTAGATGGACGGACTCACCAAATGGAACTTTGGCTAACTGCCCAGCCCAGCTTTGAGCCACTACTTGGTCCCAGATTGCAATAACGCAGGCTGAGAATCTTAAGCTTCTGGTTTTTTTCCAGGCCGGCCATAAGAATGTCAACACCTTCATTTATAAACCTTATCAGAGAAAGAACAAATTAGTTACTTACAGTTCCATTAGAGAAGGAAAGGAGAGATTATCTAATCTGATTCCTTCATTTTAGTGCGGTGTCATGCAATGAGTTCCGGATTTGGAATCTGATTTCAAATTTTTGCTCTGATCCTATCTGCCTTTTGGTTCCTCGGGGCTTCAATATTGCAAATATTGCCTTCAGTATTGCAAAAGGGAGAGATTCAGGAATGGGCAAGGTGACCTGACTTTAAATCTCTGGTTCCATGAAGATGTGATCTACAGGCTTAAGCCATTTGACCAAAGTCACGTTAGGTGGCATTTGAACACAGGCTTTCAGCCTCCAAATTCACTTCCGAACGTAACATTTCCCATTTGGTAACTATTTGTGCAGCAGCCTTTGGGACTAATTTCTTTACATGTCAAATGAGAAGTCTGGACCAGCTGACTTTCTCTTCCCATTGCTCTGTGACAAAATATTCAGCTGCTTGCTTTCCTTTTTCTGGGATCTGAAACTCACTGAAATTACTCTCCAAAAAGGTTTTAGCTGATTAGGGATTAAGGATTGTAAACTTTCCTGGCTAGGTAAGTGTGGTGCATAACGTGTTATACCAGGAATCCAAAAGACCCCAGTTTAAATATTGCCTCAGATTCTTCCTACCTGTGTAAGCCTGGGCAAGTCATTTGCCTCAGTTTCCTCAACTGTAAAATGAAATATAATTTGTAAAAGTGAATTTAGCTGGAAAGGTCTTTGAATGAAAGAAATATAATACACATCAGACCCTTCCCTGCTTAATAATTCAATTCAACAAATGTTTACAAAGTATCAAATATGTATAAGGAGAGAGACAGTCTCAGTATAAGATCCAGGTTCAACATTCAACCTTTGAAACATAGTAGCTGCATTATCTCACAGAGGGGAAGTCATTGAACATTTCTCTGATTTAGGCTAATCTGTAAGACTTTCAGTAACAGCTGAACAGTTGATCTCCATTGGAGGAAGGAATTTCCACACTGAGAGTTCCCTACACCTACGATATCACAGCTAGATCAAGAATAAAACTATACAAAAATAGGTCAGATTCTGATCAGAGCTGACTCTGGGATTCCAGAGATAATAAATAAAAACAGCTTCTGTCTTTAAGAAGGTTACAATTTGCTAGAAGAATAAATAGATAAAAAATACACTAAAATTTGAGAAAGAAGAGATGAATAACAATGAGGAGGGGACAGGAAAGTTCTTTGGAGATGACAGTTAAGTGGAGAAAGGAAGGAAACTAAATAATTTAAGAGAGAAGTTGAGAAGGAAGTACATTCCACACATGTAAGCCAGCCAATATAAAGGTATGAAGTCAGTAGAGGGAATGCCTTGTTCAGGGAATTACAAAGATATCAGTTTATCTGAAATTTGGTGTAAAATGGAGCAGAATGAAATAAACCAGGAAAAGTAGGCTGGAGCTAGGTTGTGGTGATTGATAAATGTTGGGCCAAAGAGTTTAATTTTGTCCCTAGAGGCAATAGAGAGCCATTGAAGATTTTAGAGCACAGGTATCACAGGGTCAGGCCCGTCAGTCAACAAGCATTTATTAAGCATCTGCTATGTGGCAGACACTGTGCTAATCATGAGCATTAGAGAGATTTTGACAGTAAGGTGAAGAGATAAGAGAAGGGAGAAGCTGCAAGTGGGGAGACCAATTAGGAAGCAACTGCAATCAATCAGGAAAGAGATGACAAGAGCTTCAACTATGGAGATGGTCATGAGAATAAAGAGAAATGATTCAAAATGAGAAAAGTCATGAAGGTAAAATTCATGAAATAAAGTGATTTATTCAGGATCCCACTACCAGCATGTATCAGAGGTAGGTCTTCCTGACTTCAGTTGGCTATGGACTTCTAAATCCCAAAGCTTATGAATAGAGGGATAATGAGAGGGGAAAGGAGATCTCCTCTCCCTATCCCATCTCCAATCTGGTCTAGTTAGAGCACATCCCATGTAATGCTGAGCCTGCATCCTGACCACTTCCAGAGAAATATGGATCAGTGAAGAAAGGTTTGTTAATTTGGGATGACCTAGCAAATCCAGGCTGGTCACCTATCCCCCATCTTCTTTTGACTGAAAGGGGAGAGAGAGGCTGAAGTAAAACTATAGTTAGCGAGGATTAGCTATTAAACCAAGAAGGATGCCCCGCTCAATGAATCTTGCAGAGAATAATCCTGCCCTCCTCATTTCTCTCTCCCTTCTGTTCTGATCATGAAATCAGGATTCTTCAAACTTCTCCTTGGAAGGTGCAGTTCCCATAGTTCCTCTTAGTGTCCAGGACACAGGTTCAGCATCCATGGGATATGATCTAGCCAGAGCAGATAAGGGAGCCCTGGTATTTAATTCTCATGACACAGATCAGCTGAGGAAATGGGCTCAAAGAGATTAAATACTTTGCTTCAAATTACACTTATCAGTGAGGAAGCCAGGATTCAGATCTCAAAGTTTTGAGTCTAGCTTGCTTTACACTACTTTTCTTGCCCAAACAGAACCAATTGAAATGAGCAACATGAAAAAACAGAATACAGTCCCACCCTTGAAAATAGTTGGCCCAACCCCAAAAGAGATCGTTCTGCTATGGGTTAACATCACTTACAAATTATTTCAGTCAACGAAGAAGCTAGATTGTCGACTTGGGATCTAAATGGATTTTCTGAAATGTCTTATGTTGTAGTTTTTTTGGGAGATATTCAGACAATTATTTAAAGAGCGAGAGGTTTTCAAGTGCATTATAAGTTCTGCTTCGTGAATCCAAGGAGCCAGATTTCCAAATGGATTATAGTTTTCCTTGTAATGGTTTTGAGTGGCAGATTCACTCTCCTAGGACATTAATGAGATCTCCTAACAACCTTATTTTCCATTTATGATTCTATTTGGCAAGAAGAACTAATGGGTCTGATTAGATACCAGGAAATAATTTTCATATTCTTTTCCTTACTTGTTGTAATCCAATATAATTGAGAGCAAATTGCTGGAAAGGAAAGACTTGCCCAGTCTCTCCAAAGACCACAGATCCATTTGGCTGTTAATGATTTCTAGAGTAGAAAATGGGTACATGGTACGTCCTTGCAGCTCTAGAAGTATGGCCTAAGAACACAAATTAAGAAATGAATATTGAGCAACTGAAATATAGCCAGTTCTTAAATGTGGTGCTCAAAGGTAAATTATATCAACGTTATTGCTCCGATTTTCATGTAACATTTGAATATGGTAGTGCTCAGATCTGGGAAATTCCACTGATTAGGCTTGTACCATTTCTGGGTCTAGAATTGCATGATTTTCAAAATTTTTACTTAAATCCAATAATCAAGTGAAAAAATACTCTAAGTTATTGATAATTAGAAAAAAACGAAAATTAGAACAATTCTGAAATACTACCTCACACTCATCAGATTGGCAAACTTGATTAAAAAAAAGAAAATTTGAATTGTTGGAATTATTATGGAAAAATAACCATACTAATGCACTGTTGGTGGAGATACAAATTAGTCCAGTAATTCTAGAAAACAATTTGGAACTGTGACCCAAAAGTTTTATGCTATACATACCCTTTGACCCAGCAATGCCATTAGTAGACTTGTATTCAAAGAGATCAAAGAAAAAGGAAAAAGCCCCACCTGTATAAAAATATATACAGCAGCTATTTTTATAGTACCAAAGAACTAGAAATTAAAGGGATACCAATCATGTGGGGAAAAATTGCACAAATTATGTTATGTGAGGATAGAAGTATGGGTGATTTTAGGGGAATCTGAAGACATGTCCAAAGTTCCCCAGATAATAAATGTCAGAGGCAGGTTTCCAGTGGATTTAGATCCATAGAAGTAGAGGACATACCCATAGAAATATTGAAATGTCATTTATGAACACAAGAAATAGAATGTAGAAGTATAGATAGGACTTTAGAATGCAGTGACTAATGGCAATGGCAATAGTGATGACCCAACAGGGGAATATCAAAACACATTGATGACAGTCATGTGGTGGAAAAATAGGATCATGGAGTTAGAATTGGAAGAAATCATCATCAAGGTCATGTCATTCAACTTTATCTTTTACAGATGAGGAATCTAAAAGAGAGAGATGCTGAACATTTGCCCAAGGTCCAAGCAGCAGGATCAGGATTCTATTCCAGAGCTCATATGCTTTCTGTGACACCCTATTGCCTCAGCCCTGTACTACACAGCTTTGTGAATATTTGTGTGGAAACATTTCCATCTCCTGGGATCAGAACAAAAGGGCAGGTTTTGTAAAGAAATACATTGTGGTAACAGAAAATCACCACTGTTATCCTGATATGGGAGGTTATTTAAAACCATAAATCATAAGAGCATGTAGACCGTCTCTGAACATCTTAGGGATACAGAAACCCAAAGGCTGTTTCAAGCAGAAGTTTTAGAAACCAAAAAGTGGTTGTGGCTTTGTGGGGGGGGAGCCAAGGGGTGGATTTTTTGGAAGAAAATTATATATGGGTCAGCTATAGGGTTTATAAATATAACTTGGTCAAAAACAAAAAAGGCTCGTGGAACTCCTTAACTATGGAGTGAGCCTAGGAGGGATCTTTGATGAAAGGAGATTCCCCAATTGTTGAGTGCTAGATTGGATTGCTGAAGCTGTGGGGTGATGGAATAGCTGATGTGGCACACCAGCTCTAGCAGCTTAGAGCCTGCCATACAAAAAATGTACTCAATAGTGTTTAACAGAGCCTGGTCAGCAAAAGACCAGCTCTAGGTGTAGCAAAAGCAGGGCAGAGAAGACTGGCTAGAAACACTAGTTAAGTTCTTACTCTAGCCTCAGTTTCAAAAACTGACTGTAGAAATGGACCAGCACCCATTGCAGCATTCCAAAGAAGGCCATTTTAAAAAATAATATTTATCTTTAAATTATAAGAAATTACTTCTGTTATAAAGTTATAGGAAAAAGATACAAAAAACTGTTTAAAAAGATTTTTTGTTATATGGGATGACTCTCTGAGAAAGGGGAAGGATATAGGAGATACTTAGATGTAAGAAAGTATAAAAAGAAGAGATGTCAATATAAATCTATTTAAAAAAACAAAAAACAGACAAAAGCCCTTGAAGGCACCAATGTGTCCAATGATACCCAACAGCCAGTCAAAAGAACTGAGTGTCACATATGTGGGAATTCAGAGGTTGTCTAATACAAAATAGACATGTATAGATATCCCCTCTACAATCAACACATCATTCGTGAAGAGCTTCAGTGATGGAGAATGCTCTAGGCAGTTCAATCTACTTTGAGTCTTATTTCTGGGTCATTTTCCCTGTATTTTAAAAAATTACTTTAAGGGAATGCTAATCTTTCTATGTGGATACTCTTTCCAATGGTGCAATTTTTATCCTCATACTTGGGAATTTTAATATAGACATTGCTGTTTGCTTAGGTACATTGGTCTCTTGGCTCATTAACTTTCTGGACTCCCATGATCTTCACTTTCAATCCACCTCAGGCATACTCATACCTTTGGTCTCACCATCACCCTTAACTTTTTTTTGTCTCTATGATATAGGACTCTGAAATTGCTCCCTCTAATCCCAATCACCCTCACCTTCACTCCTCCTAAAATTCAAAATGTCCTTTTTTATTGTGAGTTTAACAATTATCAATAAATACAAAGAGCAAGAAAAAAGATTATATAAAAAACTGCATTTGTGTTAATGTATATATACATATATTCATATATGTATACATAAATACACAGAGAGATATGAATGAATAAATTATATATATAATATATATATATAGAGAGAGAGAGAGAGATGGATAAATGATATATAGATAGAGAGAGGGAAAGAGAAAAAAATGGATAGATGATATGGATGAATAGATGACATATAGATGAGAGAGGAAAAGGCTATATAGATAAAGAAACAGAGAGAAGGAAAGAGATGGATGGATAGGTGGAAATATAGATAAGAAAATAAAGAGGGAGAAAGAAAGAGACAGAGAGAGACACAGAGAGAAATAAAGAGAAACAGAGACAGAGAGACACACATACAGAGACAGAGAGAGAGAGAGGAAGAGATAGGAAGAAGAAAAAGAAGAAGAAAGAGAGAAAGAAAGAGAGAGAGAGAGAGAGAACACTATACCCAATGTCCTGTTAGCCTGAATGCTTGTATAAGATTTGAGGCAACAGAGTCAATTTATAGTGTTGTATGAAACCCTACAAATTAACATGAGGCATAGAGATTATTATTGAGACATTAACCTGTTTCATATTGTCAGACCAATTGGCATAGCAGTTAAATAAATATTTTTAAAACCCATGACTTACTAGGCTTGCAACATCTGAATTTTTCAGCTTCATCCCCCAGATGCAAAGTTCTCTTCCCAGCATGTAACGTTCATCTCGAATTGTCTTAAGCAAAGGTTCAAGAGAAACTTCTGGGAAGCCTGTTGGGGAGACGCCAGGGCTTACGAGCGTCAACTAAAAGGTAAGAAAAAAAATACTATTGCTACAAAGAAAATCTGAGTGTTGCAATGAAATAAGACAGAAACATGTAGAATTCAATCAGTTGTGGCCTTGAATTTGTTATTTGTGTGTAGGTGAGGCTGGAGACAGGAGGTCTGAAAGGACATCTTCCTTGGTGGGGTAGACTCTGGAAAAATTGATTCAAATCAGAAAGAGGCAAACTATAGAATCCTTCACCTTCCTGAGAATCTGTTCATTCTCTATGCTGATTTTCAAGGCCTTCTTGATAGCTGGGCACACAGAAGTCTGAGACTGGACACAGTGCTTTTCATAGGTTTTCAGGAACTTTTTAAGAACAGGAACAATAGACAAGGAAGCTCCTTTAATTTTTGCCTTTTCTTTCTTTGTCCTTGGCATATTTTAAAACTTCTGTGAGAATCTTCTCAATGGCTGAAAGCCTTTGCTCATCCTGAAATATGAGTAGAAGATTTACCGTTAATAAGCAGAATACTGTACCATCTCTACTAAATTAAATTATACATTCATTAAACAAAGGGGAAAAATTGCATCTATAACAAGAGATTGTTGTTGTTTTTGTACAGTTATGGTTATGGACTCTTTGTGATCCCATTTGGGGCTGTCTTGGCAAAGATAGTGGAGTGGTTTGCCATTTCCTTCTCCAGCTCATTTTTAGGAAACTGAGGCAAACAGAATAAAGTAGCTTTCCCAGAGTCATACAGCTAGTAAATATCTGAGGCTGGATGTGACTCTCGATCTTTCTAATTCCAGGCCCAGAGCTCTGTCCACTGCTCCAGAATCAGAGGACATGAATTCAAATCTTGTCTTAGCCACTTACTGTGTGACCTGTGAAGGGCAGTTTTGTCCCACTGGTCTCAGCTTATTTGAAAAATGAAAGGATTGAACAATGTGACTTCTAAAATTTCTTTTAGTTCCATGATCTATTCTTTGCACCACATAAATGTCATTTTTAAAAAATATTGCTTTGTTTGGTTATAGCCCAGTTTGCACCCCCAGCTCTTGGATTCATCTTCAGATTCTATTTATTTTTGTACTCACAAGTGTTGTTTGTATCTCAATGTATATCTATGAATGTCTTCCACTTATGCACAACACAATCTACCTCTGAGTCATATTACCTAATTGACCCTGGGCAAATTATATCATTTCTCTCAGCCTCAGTTTCCCCATTGATAAAAATGAGAGAGCTAGATAATATAGATATATAGTTCTTTTTTAGTTTTAAATGTATAACTTTTTGCTTCTAAACTCTATTTCATAAAGGCAATTCCCCTGGAACTTTCCTCTGTTTTCCTCCCATGGTCCATAGGTAAAAGGAAAATTTCTAAACAGTTGTTGGAAGATAAGCTATGATGGTGACTCAAAGGATAGATAAAATTTTAAAGCAATACTTTATTATTTGATTTACTTTTCTTTCCAGGGAAAACATGCATTTTACAGTACTTATAAGCACATCAATATGTTTATACTGATTTGTGAACTCAGTACTTTTCAGAATATTGGAATATCACCAATCCAAAGTAATATGCAACAACAGCAAAAAAGAGAGGAATGCATAAAATTAGGCTATTTTATGGTCAAAAATATCATAGCAACAGCTTTTGAAAAATGATTTGATTAAATCAAGTCACTGCACTTGGTCATTTTATTGTTACAACAAAACAAGACCATTTCTGATTTTAACTGATTGTCATTCTGCTTAATCATTGTAAGTTTTCATATGGACAAAATGTTTAAAAATAATATGGAGCACATTTCTTTGTGCCATTCTCACAGTTGGAAATACAAAATAATTTTTTTCAGGTTCATTATTCACTAAACTTTATTTCAGCATCGTATGTATAGTGCATCTTATGGCAGCTTCAGGATTCTTGTTTTTTTTTTTTAAATAAATTTCTATGACATTGTCTAATTTCATCATTACAAAAATCTTAAAAGATAATACGATAATATTTCTAAGGATAAAAATTTACAGACAACAAATATTTTAAAAATTAGGAGTGTTCATTTTTGATACCTTTAGGAAGGTAAGTAAATACTGAATCAATGCATTGCATATCAAAAACTCGCACACCTGTATATGTAGTACATTCTCAGATAATTCAGCATTTTAGTGGACACTACAGATATCACACAACTAGTAGGCCAATTTTTAAAAAAATCCTGGACTCCTAGAGCAAGAACTGGTATCAAGTACTCATTCAGTGAAGGGCTCCAACTTTCTGCAGGTCCATAGTTAAATAAATGAGATAGCTACATGAATATGGAAACAATAATATTGAAATCAATTAGTTCTATCCCATATTTAAGCACTAATTCTATTTCAATCACTTCATAATTATTTGTATTGATTTTCATTGATGTGTAATTGTTTGTATTGAAGTTAAATGTTGTTCCTAATAAAGTAGCCAGTGAAAAATAAAAAGGCAAATTCTGAAAATAATAAAGCCATTACTTCAATATGAGCTATTTTTCTTTATCTTTGTTAAAAAAAACTAGCTTGATTCTCTTGAAAAAGAGGATTCTGCTTGACTTAGGCAGTTAATGTAATTATCAATTTTTGTTCTTTAGCCTATTATTCATTGAAGAGGTTTTTATATATCTAGGAAATTTTATTGGAGAGGATCTGAACCAATAATTTCATAGGAAAAAGGAGCTAGAAGGATGACTGATTTGGTCTTTGCTGTTTCATGGCTAAGGATGCTTAGTAATTAAAATAAAGGGGAATTCATTAGGTAGAGCATTGGTATGTATACCTTTCTTGGTTAAGCACCTCAGGAAACCAGGCAAAGACTTAGGATGTTCATAAGAGTCAAGAGCTAAAGACATACTCTTCTAAAACCGATGCCTTACTTCATTCTGTTGATTCTCCAGGGACATGCACCTTCTTTCTTAAGAAAGAAGGGCCACAATTTCAATAGAGTTGTGCTATCTTTATCCAGAGAGAGAGCTATGGAGGCTGAATGTGGGTCAAAGTATTAGTATATTCACCTTTTTGTTGTTGTTTGCTTGTTTTTTCTTTCTTTCTCATAATTTTTCTTGTGCAATATGATGAATATGGAAATATGTTTATAAGAATTGCACATGTCTCACTAATATTGGATTGCTTGCTATCTTGGGAAGGGGTTCAGGGGGGAGGGAGGGAGAAACATTTGGAACATAAAGGTTTGCAAACATGAATGTTGATGTATTTGCATGTATTTGGAAAGAAAGAAGGGCTAAGACTCTTCTTCAGAGTTTTTCTTGTTCTGAGTCCTGTTCTAAGAGACAGTGATACTCTCCAATTTATACAGCCCTGATAAGTGTCCTTTGTGACCTTGTACTTCAAGTAGGTGGGGTGATGTCCAGGGTAGCAGTCATTCTTCCCCTTTTCCTCCTTTCCCCAAGGCTCCTATTTTATCCAATAATTTCACTTTCTTTATTTCCAAAGAGAATGCCAAATAGCTACCCAGAGGAGCTGGGAGAACTTTCTTAATCACTGAAATTCTTTGAAACACTTTTTTTCCTTCTAATTGCACATGTTTCACCTATATCAGTTTGCTTGCTATCTTGGGGAGGGAGTGGAGAGGGAGAAAAAAAAAAGATTTTGCAAAGGGGAATGTTGAAAACTATCTTTACATGTATTTGGGAAAATAAAATACTATACATTTAAAAAATTTTTCTTTCTAATCTGCATTGCACTATTCTCTTGTCTAAATTGGAATAAGAAGAGTAGAAGGTCAGAGAACTAAAGATCCAGAGTTAGAAAGAACCTCAATAAATGAAACTGAGGGCTGTAGAGGTTGATTTATCCAAGGTCACATAATCAATAAACATAAGAAACAGGTTTTAAACCTAGATTTTCTAACTCTTTTGCTAGTATGTTTTCCCCATTGTACCAGTGAATAGAGTTTAATTTTATAGAATTTAATTTAAAAACTTTGTTGGTTCAGTCAGTGGTCCATTGGCCTTTTAATCTGAATATTCAAGGGTTCAAGTCCTTATCCAAAATGAAGTTTTTTCTGCTTTATATTTGAGTCATCTTTCAGTTATTCTCTTCATTATCTCATAGATATTACTATTACATATATATTACATACACATTACTCATGGTACATGTTCTAAAAATACTGGTTGAATGAATGAAGAAGGAATTCCTTTGGAACCCAGAGACCTAAGTTCTAATACTACCTCAGACACTTACTAGGTGGATGATTAGAAACAAATCATTCAACCTGTTAGACTCTTGGTTCCTTACTTATAAAATTGAATGGAGAGTACTTGTGCTGCCTGTGTCAAGGAATGATTCTATTGCAGATCTTAAAGTGCTATAGAATTGTGAGTTATTATTATTCAAAAGACCATAGACTTAGAATTAGAAGAAATCTCAGAGATCATTTAAGTTTAATCCCTCCATTTTATAAATGAGGAAACAGAGACCAGAAACTTAGCTAGTAAAGTATTTGGATCTGGCTCCTCTGATTCCATATCAGCCCTTTTCTTCTTTGAGCCCTTTCTACTTTACCATATTATTAATAAAGTTGGGAAACACAGTCACAATGCTGTTCCAGTTCCATAAATATATAAAACATTAAACTGAACACAAAAATATATCAGCCATCTAGTTCTGGTTTGCTCAAACAATTGATTACTAATAATGCTCTCCCAGCCCATGGACCCAGAAATTAACAAATAGTTACCTGATTCTTTGTTGAACTGTGGTTCTGGTGGAGAAAGTTCAGGCCATGCAAAAGGAATCCCTTGCTGCATGGTTTCAGTGCCCATGGAGATAACGGCAGAAAACTGTCAATAGCAACAACACTCAAGTCTGGAATCTTAGCCACAGCCAAGAATCCCAGAGAGAGGGTGAGTCTGTATTTTCATCCAAGAAGAAGGTGTAAAATGATGGGTGCAATGACAAGAGCTGCCAGAAATGTGCAGTCCTAAAGCAGATTTCTTCTATAACTCAAAGCTTTGAAAATATCAATGACAGAGAAAAAGAAGGAAGAAGCATCCAAGAGATAAATGGAAAAGAAAAGGACAAGGGGGACTTGGGAAAGGGAGAAGACGATATGGGGGGAGGTACACACTTTCTCATACTAAGGTTGTAATTATTGATCTCTTCCCTCTCTTTTTTTTCTCACAGGATATTTTTATACGGGATAGGTTTTTTTTTTTTTTTTTTGTTTCCCTACTTCCACTGCAAATACATATAAATACAAGCAGGCTTTCAAGCCCTTTTGCTCCTCTAAGGAGGAAATTGCAATTACTCTTGATGAACCAAGTTCCTGAGATATCTGTCTTTGTACTCATAAACTACAACTATATATTTAGATATCTCATCCTGTGAAAACATAAATTACATGAGGATTTTCTCTTATAGAGATCATCATGATGAGTCACCATATGAAATATGGAAATAAGTTAGCTCTTAGAAAGAAGAAAAGGGCAAGATTGGACTCATTGGGTCTACTTTAAGGAAGCAATAGAGAACACACAGTCATTTTAAATGGGCAACAAGGAAGAACCAGTTTGAAATAGACCTTGAGAGAAAAAGGTCCTTGAGACCCATAAAAACAAAATGATACCCACCAGGGGAGATGGAATAAAAGATTAACTTTAGTAGAAAAGGATGGGGTGTGATACTGCTTTCTTTCCCCTTGGAAGATTCAGAATATTTCTTTCCTAATTATTAACTCACTCACCACAGGAAGATTTGATCCTATAGACCAAGAATGGGTCTTCATGGAGTTGATTACAGTGGGATTTATGTGTGAAGCCAGAGAAAGGAGTAAAATTGTTGTACTTTGAACACGGCAAGAATCTGGCTATGAAGTGGAAAAATAATCAACATTCATTAAGATCTTGCTCTGTGCCCATCATTGTTTTAAGGCCTGGTGATACAGAGAAAGGTTAAAATATGCAACAGAGATTCTTTACAACTACTTAGTTGTTGTAAAGTTTTTTTAATTACTTTTTTTTTAACTTTTTAAAAAATTATATTTCTTTTATTGGGGTCTTGGATGCCAGTGGATGTAAGTAGAAAAGAAAGGAAAACAAGAAAGTAAAAGTAGCCCCTGGCTTAATGATTGATTGAAGCATTCTCTTCAATATGTGTGCCCTAACTACATATATTACCTATATGTGTGTTTACTTTTCTCATTAACAACACATATCTCTATGGGAAAATGTGCATCATATTTATGAGGGAAATGGTTTTTTTTTACTATTTTCTTACTCAGCTATTGCATTCAATACTTTTTGGTTTTGTACAATTTATGTCTTATAACTGACTACAAAAGGTAAATACATTTGCAGGGGTTCATGAGCTATGGTTTGGAGTGGATGGAGACCCAGAGATTACCTTGAATATGGAGTAACTTTGTCTGGGGGATCCATTATGAGTTGAGAGGCATCCCAAGTGACATAGAGATATTCTATTTTTGCAGAAAACTTAACAGTGGGATTTGGGAGATGGAGATAGGAGTAGAGTTGAAGAAAAAGACAAGATGGATAGATCCAGGGTGAACTGCATATCATGGCCCATCCTGCTCAGGATATAGTAATTATTAATAATGCTCCCACATGTTTCTGATATGCCAGTCTCAGCCTTTTATGAGGAATTTGACTCTTCCTACTAGAAGGGTTCCATTTGGGAACTAGCAGAAAGATGGAATTTACAAGACCAAAAAATGAAAGAAAGATAGATGTTAAGGGAAAGGACCTCTGTGTCTCAGCTTGCTGACCCTGAAAGTTTCCCTTCCTTTCTGAGTAGATAGTAAGCAGCAATCTTTTGTAGGGATGAGTCAAGTGCCAATCCTGGTCAGGACCTCAATGAAGCCTGTATTCTTCTGGATCTTGGCGCCTTTGACAGAAAACAGAATTTCTGGATCCATCCAAGTTCCTGGTCTAAAAGTCTAGTCTTCAGGATCCTGAAGACTCATGTACCCTGATTATGCTCATTATGCTTAATTGAATCACAAGTGAAAGAAAGAAGAGCTTGGATTTTCTTGACAGAGATAATGATTTGAATTTGGAAAGATGAGTTTTCTTGAGTCCACGTCAGACACTCTACCCATTCACCACCTAGCTGCCCAAAATGCTATTATGAAATCTGTTATTCCGCAGGGTAACATGCATCTAAACCAGAAGGGAAAAAAAATAAAAGAAATAGGAATCAATCAATCAGTAAGTATTTAATAAGGGCTAAACACTGGAGCTACAAATAATATCTACTCACAAGAAGCTTAAATTTTATTCAGGAGTTCATACCCTGGGATCCATGAACTTGTTTAAAATTTTTTTGATAATTGTTTTTCAATATAATTCACCATTTTGTGCATCATAAGAGCATTATTCTGAGAAGGTACTCATAGGCTTTGCCAAGCTGTCAAGGTCAGAAAAGCTTAAGAAAATGTCTATTCTACAATGGTGGAATGGAACAAAGTGAAGAAGAGAGTAAGAGTAGAAAAGAGTTACAGGAATTAGGGAGTCTTATAGTAGCCTGGTTAACTAAGAAATTGTCAAAGCTGTTTTCAAAACGAAAAGCTGTTTTAAAGTAATATGTTGAATGTTGTAATGAAGAAAAAGTGATATAATTGAGTTCTACTCTGACTATGCTGCTTATTAACAGTGTGACCTTGGAAAGATCACTTGGTTTATCAGGGCCTAAGATTCCTCACCTATAAAACAAAGGATTAGGATTAGATTAATAGCCTTCCTAGCTCTGTAATTTATCTGCCATTTGCAAAACAATCACCACTCTAAAGTACAATATTCTTCATATTAAAGAACATGAAAACTAGCAAAAACTGTTGTTTTTCTTTCCAATAGGGAAACCAATCAACCAATTAAAAAGATTTGACTGGGTGAAAAACACTAACTTTATAGGCTACATTAGAGAGAGCCAGGAGTTCATTAGGTATCATTCAGAAAGTTGACTTTCATATTTCTAGATCCACAGAATATTGATGACAAACAAGACACTCTGAAGAAAATCAACTTCAGGACACAATTGACAATCAGAGAACTGCAAATTCATGAGAATTATATAAAGGGAGAAAAAGATTTATAGTAAGCAGAAAAAATGAGTTTACCCATTGGTCACATTTTCTAAGTATGAACCCACTTTCCCTTGGGATCACATATGACCAAAAGAAGTGTGTACCTTTAGTTTGGGGGAATTAAAAAAGAGAATCTATCTTGTCATACCTGTTTAGTAAATGCCCTTTCTAAAAGCTAAATCTGTCCGGCTAATAATCACTGGAGAAATACACTGATGGAGGCTTTTGTATGACTACTAGAAAATAGCATTTTCCATAGAGTTGCTTCTAGAATTCTGAAGGCTGAATGCTCTCTGGGGCCCAAAATACTAATTTAAAGGAAATGGGGAAAATGTCCCAGAGCAGGAGCTACTCTGTAAAAGGCCTCAGAAATCATCTAGAAAACCAACTCTTCTACACATTCCAGTTCTTATTATGTGTCAGACACTGTGCTGGTGCTGAAGATACAAAGACAAAGGAAACAATGCTTCACACTAAGAATTTTGTGACACCCAGCATATGTATGTCATCTTCAATAGAATATAAACTCCTTGAAAGCAAGGACTATTTTCTTTTAAGTTATTAAAGCTTAAAATTTCAATAATTAAAAATTCAATAAAAATTCAAAAAAATTTTGCTTTATAAATTACATTTGTGTATAGTATCACATATGATTCTAATATGCTATATATTATATGAACAATATAATTTTATAATATAAATATAATTATTCTGATATGTTATATGTGGTATATGATATATTATAATATAAATTACCTATTATGAAATATATTTTAAATTTTGTATAATTTTTTCTAATTGCATGTAAAATAATTTTAAGCATTTGTTTTTAATGTTATTTTATAATTATTTATAATAGTATATAACCTACTATTATACTATACTATATATTATATATACTATAATCATATATAATATACTAAGATAACACATTTGTATTTTCTATATATAATTTTATGTAATAATTATGATATATCAATATCACATAATATGCAATATAATATTGTATGACACATAATATACAATTTAATTATATTAATATATCATATATGCTATGATATATATTATAATTACATATCATCTATTACTATATTTTTATTTTATGTTTAATTTTTTTAATTAAATGAATTTTTAAATTGCATGTAAAACAATTGAAAGCATTTTGATATTATTTTATAATTATAATAGTATATCATATACACAATAACATATTTGTATTTTCCATATATTTTTCCATAATTATGTTAGATCAATATTACATAATATATAATATAATATTATATTATACACAATATAATTATATATTATATGGTATAACATGTTATAATTAAATTCTATGTTCAATTTTTCTAATTGCATGTAAAACAATTGTAAACATTTGTTTTTAATTATAATATATTGT
This sequence comes from Antechinus flavipes, assembly GCF_016432865.1. NCBI lineage: Eukaryota > Metazoa > Chordata > Mammalia > Dasyuromorphia > Dasyuridae > Antechinus > Antechinus flavipes. The sequence goes on from NC_067400.1 coordinate 51,665,603, forward strand.
ATGTTATATGTTATTTTATAATTAATATAACATTAGATGATAAACATATTTATTTTATGTGTATTTTCCATATATTTCCATGTATACATATATGGGAAATACATACAAAATAAAACTAAGATAATTTTGGAGGCAGTCAGTAATATTTGGGGGAGCAGAAAATGTCTTTTGTGGAGATGGTTCTTAAGCTGAGCTTTGAAGAAACTAAGGAGTATGGAAGTAGGAGATGAAGAGGGAGTTAAAAGACCTCCATCACTGGTCTTTTTTGAGACTATCTAAATCAAAAGCTGGTATAGCATGTAGAGACCAGACTTGATTTAATTAAATGGAGAATTTGGGGTAAACCTAAGAAGGCTCTATTATCTATTATCATTGGTTTTCCCATCATCTGTTCTGGCCATCCATGAAGCTCAGCTGCTCAGAGGTTCAAAACCCAAGGAAAAATAAGTAAAACAGGACTGAAGCTCTTCAGTTACCTAGCATCAGAGTTACAAGATTCCAAAAGAGGACGCATGATTTTTGCACATTCTAAGACCAGAGCCCCCAGCTGGACATCTCTTACCTGATATTGACTGTTATGTTTTGGCTGCATTCCCTGTGCAGAGGGATATTATATAGCCAAAGGAAAGCTGGTACTCTTTCTAACAGATTGCATAATCTTTGTCTCCACTTGTGGATCTAGTGCCCAAAATGTTAATTAGGCAGGAATGAGACGTAGAGAAATTTGCAATCTTGGATGGGCAGTTTCCCATCTGCTTTCATATAAGAGACACAGAAAATGCTATATAAAATGTTCTATATATTTTGTGGGAAGGTCACCTTTCTTATTCTCATATTCCTATTCTCTTCTACTTCTGGACACCATATAAACAAACAAACAAACAAAAAATAAACAAACCAAGCAATAAAAACCAAGGACTAGAATGGTGGTCAAAATTTGAAGGAGCTTTCAGCTCAGTCTCTTCCCTTAGCTAGCTGAGCTTAAGCCTCCCCATAAAAATATACTTTTGGACTGAAGGAAGCAACTGTACATTATACCTGGCATAGAATGTCCAGTGTTTGATGATGGGTTGATTAACATGACATGAGCTGTGATCCTATCACTGGAAATGAAGAAGCACTATGTGTCTAGTGGCTTTGAGTGATGGGGGGAAAGAGTCTCCAATGCACCCATCATTCACGTTAGTTGGGAACTGAATGATTCAGTGACTTGAAAACCCCAACAGAAGGTAGTAACTAGCCTGGATTTGGATGATTTTTCTCCAAAGGCAATTTTTTGAAGGGAGGTTAGTTTATAAAACATGTTTTTGACAATTTTTTCTAGGTGTGGGTGGCATAATGTGGTAGAATGGCTTTGGAATGAATTGAATACAAAAAAATACCATGTAAAGATTTATTTTCTGTCTGATTACTGCATAAGGGTGCTCTCTGATCTGCTTCTCATTCAGGCACGTAGGTGGGTGATCATTTTCTGGTTTACTGAACATAATGACCAGGAATTTGTCTGCCAAAATTGAAAGTACTTGAAACTCAACACCTGAATGGTTTTTTTCAATGCAATAGAAAAGAAGTAAGAGAATTCATAAAAACACTTTCAAGAATTTTCATGTGGATGTATAAATTACATTTTACAATAATAGTATTTGAACAACTTTGGGAATATGAACTATGTACTTTTAATTTTGGATCTAGGCTTCTGTGACTCAATTTGGAGAGAATCTTTAAAATGATCTTAGGATAGAAATGGGTACTTATATATCCTATTGGTAAATTCCTTAACATTTAAGGATAATGTATCACAGGATCATGGAAATATTTAATTTTATTTTATAGCAGATTATAGTGGAAAGAACACTGGACTGAGGACTGACCTAAATGTTTGCAAGTTATCTCCTAATTTTATAACTTTATAAATAAGTCCTGGGTTCTCATATAGACTTTGCTACTTATATATTGCCTATATCTATAGGCAGATTACTTAATCTATATGGGTCTCAGTTTCCTTACTAGTAAAATAGGGAAGTTGGACTAAATGAGCTCTAAGTTCATTTTCCAGCTAATATTTGTAATATATAACATTATATAGTATTTTGTAATTACTTATATAGTGGCATATTATTATATAACCATTATACGTAATGATATATTACATATTATTATATAATAATAAATACTAATGAGTACAATAATAACTCACTTTTATAAAGCACTTGCAAGTTCACAGACCATTCTCCTCCCAACAATCTTATGAAGAAGGTTATCACAACCTCTTAAGTCTAAGTAGGATGGATATTCCTTGGGATTTGTACTTTACAGCACTCAGCACAGTGCTTGCCACATAGAGCTTAATAAATGTTTATTGAATTAAATTTATGTGAAGGCATAAAATGATTGAGAAACTTGAACTGATATGTGCTTGACTCAAAGATAAAGGCTTCTTCTATTACTTAACTGTTTCTCCTTTTATCAGGTTGACATGTGGGATGGATGGAGCTAACTCCTATACCATGTTTGTGATTCTATTATTTTTTAATACATTTCTACATTATATATACATATCTCAAAATGAAAATTCATCAACATAAAAACATAACTTTTTTTAACATTTTAATTTATTGTTAATTTTTTTAAAAATTGAATTTCAAATTCTCTCCCTCCTTCCTGCTTCTCCTCTACCCACTGACAAGGCAAGCAATATAATAGTTATACATGAGAAATCATGCAAAATATCTTTTCACATCGATCATATATTTTTTAAAGCAAGAAAAATAAAGTGAAAAAAATCATACATCAATTTGCACTTAAAGTTCATCAGTTTCTCTCTCTCTCTCTCTTTCTCTCTCTCTCTCTTTCTCTGAAGAGACAAAGAGCATTATTTCATTATGATTACGTTAACATTTTCTTGGGTCATTTCATTGATCACAGTAGTCAAGTTTTCCCAGTTGACTATTGTTATAACTTTGCTATTATTGTGCACAATAATCTCCTGGTTAGAAGACTTATAGAACTAGGCAGCTATGCCATAGAAATTCGGAGGTTTTAAACATTCATCCCTCCCCACTCCCAATACATCCCTGGGCCATCTATCAACATAGAGGAGTATGTATATGATGGTCCCGCATAATCTTCTAATATTCCAAGTAAGAAACTGGATCTCTGAGATGGAAAAATGGAAAAGATATTGATGTAATATGATTTTGTGGTCCCTTGATTTAGGGGGGACTTCTGTTCTGGCACTAAGTCAATGATTTTGGATTTTCTGGCTTTGGAGTCTGCTTTAGGAAATTCCCACACCCAATCTGTCTGATTTTGACCACATCTAAATCAGATAGCTTCTGACCTCAGGAAACTCCCACAGAGCAAACTCCTGAGACAAGGGAATTTCAGGAGATCTGGAAGAAACAGGAATAGAAAAACAGGAGAAAGGGACTTCTAGTTATTAAAAACTATACATTTATTTCTTTGCCATGTGAGATCTTTAAGCTGGAACTCATTTTCCCTTAATTCTGCATATCAAACATCTAATTAACTCACTCTGGTTAATTGATGTAAATTTATAATCAATTGGGGAAGCACACTGGTAGGGGTTCATGCACAATAATCTTAGAAAGATACTATATTCCCTCAGGATGGAAAGAACTATTGGTAACTTAATAAATTAAGTAGGGAGTTAGGGAAATGAGCCTAGAGCATCTGTCTATAAAATAAAAACCTCAAAGAAAATATTTTATTAGAGCTTTAAAGCTAGAATTTGAATCACTTTATATTGGGAAGTGTTGTCAGTTATCATTTTCCACATTCTGTGTCTCTCTTTCTGATTTTACTATTGCATTTTCCAGTAGTATGTGAACCTTGAGATTTTGGTTCTTATGGAATTCAAGAAAAGGATTCTTATTATAGGCTCATAATCACTACCCTTGAAGTTTGGGGCTTCACAGTAAAAATGACTGGGGGGGTAATTAAGCCAGGCTTCTTAAATTAGAAATTTTAAGGAGTGGTACCGTGGTAGGTGAGCACAGTGCTTTTTCATAGTATGGAGAAGAGTCATGGGGAAAATGTGCAAGATTTTGAGTAAAGGGGCATAAGTTTGATTCTAATTCTGACATTTTCTGCTCTGAAATGAGCAGGCTGATTTCAGAAAAGCCTGGAAAGACTAACATGAACTGATGCTGAGTGAAGTGAGTCAAACTAAGAGAACATTGTACACAGTAACAAGATTATGTGATGATCAACTATAATGGACTTGGCTCTTTTCAACAATGAGGAGATTCAAGGCAATTCCAATAGACTTGGGATCGAAAGTACCATCCACATCCAGAGAGAGAACTGTGGAGACTGAATGTGGAGCAAAGCATAGTATTTTCACTTTTACTGTTGTTATTGCTTGGTTGCTTTTTTTTCCCCCTTTCTCATGTTTTTTCTCTTTTGATTTTGATTTTTTTGTGCATGATAAATATGGAAATATACACATGTTTAACAAAAAAAAGTAAAAAATTATCCTTCCTAGCCTCAGTTTCCACATTTGTAAAATAGGAAAAATAACTGAAATACAAAATAAGGTTCTTGTGAGGAAAGTACTTTATAAATCTTAAAGTACTATGTAAATGCGAGTTACTTTTGTGACATGTTATTATAGTTCTGTGAGTTTTCTCAGTTAACATATAGTTAATTTTGTTGTTATTGTTGTACCTCAATATTTGAGGGAATAGGGAAGCAGGATACCTACAAATGTGTAAAACCATGAATAATTCTAAACCTTATTCCAAACCTTTATTTTTAATAATGCTGATCATATTTATTTAACACATAAAACAAGTAAAATAATATAATGCACCCATTAAAAATATATATAAGAAAACAAAGATCACATAGGTGAAAATCTCTGTGACTGAACCTAGGTGGTAGAAGACCAAGAGAAGGTATTCCCAAAGAGGTTGTAGCCCATAATTCTTTCGCATTGAAACTTTTAACAAAATTCAGCTGTATATATGTATATTTACAAATTATAAAACAGATTAATAATAAACAGTATTTATTTCTGATTATTTTTTTTCTTTCTTTACATAGGTACCATCTATTTTCTTCAGTCCTCTGTAAATTTATTAAAAAATCAGTGAATAACCAAAAGTATGACTGTGAAACACTTTGATGTTGAGGGATGACTGTAGATTTTGATCTTGACAAATTGTAGCAAACATGAGCATTTATACATGAAAAGAATAACATAAAAAGACTTACAGACTCTTGACTCAAATAAAACTACAAATTTCTACCATAAAGTAGAAATAAAATTTAGCTAAGTGTATACTTTAATAGACCTCTGATGTCATGAATGTAGATACTTTTCCCAATGATGCACATTGCAACCCATACATATCTACTCATTATGTGGGATTCTGCTTTAGATTTATTGACTTTACATAGATGGGTTCCCAAGGAATACATAAGGTGGCCTTGATCTTAGAAGCAAGAAGTGAAGAAATGTTGATTCACATACTATGGTCTTTTGGAAGATAATTTGGTCACTAAGGTAAATAAATACAAAAACAAAGCTGAATAAGGGGAAGCCCTAGAAAATATTTTTTGGTATGCAATTCAATCACCAAGCATTAATCGTATCTACTATATGCCAGACATAAATTATATTTCCATTATCAGTATCTGAGGTATTTACTGAATAGCATTGTGATGGAAAGAATCAGGAAGTTGGACAGTTTATAGGTACTCAATGAATTAGTTTCCAAGTTACAACTACCTAGCCATTTCAATTCAATCAACAAACATTACTTACTATGTGCAAAGCAGCAGGGTTACAAAGACAAGAACCAAATAGTACTTGCTCTCAAGAAGCTTACATTCTACTAATGAAAATAACCAAGTCATCTGCCTTAAGAATCATAGAATGAGTATAAAGAGAAAGTTCTGAAAAAATTCTTGGGATATGTTTTAGGGGGGAGATTATGACCAACAAAGGAATGGTCAGAGAGACAGAAAAAGAAAGTTGAGAGTAGTATCATCAACTTCTAACATTTCTCCATCATGTATAATATTAGCTCTTCACTTAAATATTTTTGTCATGCTAAGGAAAAAAAAATTCATTGATGTATGTCTTACTGGGTTTTTTAAAGACATTAATTGGTAGAGTACTTCATCAAAACATTTTTTATAATTGATTTCTATAGATTATTCATACATATACACGTAGATTTCTATATACCTTTTCTGTTTTTTAGTATTTATGGTTTTTGATATTACTTGTATGATGATTATTCACATACTATCCATTATATTCTTAGGAAAGTGTACTTGGAAAATGACTGTTTTAATGTATTATATTCTATTTCCCAGAATCCTATTTAATGTTTTAGCATTGATATTCACTAATGATATTAACATATAGTTTTATTTTCCCTCATTATCTTTGCCAGGTTTGCCTATCAAACCCATATTGCATCATACACCAACACTCCCCTCCACTTTGGTTTTGGCTTGTAGCCTTTTCAAGTCAAAAAATTTACCATCAGTGCACTATCTGACTTTGATTCCATGTTTGTCTTCATCAAAGGTGTTTGATAACATGATTGAAAACATCATGCTAAAAAGTATGGGAGCAAGCACACAGCCTTGTCTCACTCCATTGGAGACTGGGAAAACTGGGGAGCATTGTCCATTGTCCAGAACTTGGGCAAGCCATCATGAAATTAACGTACTATACTGATGACCTTCCTGGGCAATTGAATTTTGTCATAATTTTCCATAAGTCCTTATGACTGACAATATCAAAATCCCTGTTCAGATCTACAAATGTTGTATACAGACCTCTGTTCTGCTTCTGGAATTTTTCCTGGAGTTATTGGGCAGTGTTTACTGGTGTTTACCATACTGACTGTTCCTCATTCCCTTCTGAAACCACCCTGGCTCTCAAGTAGATGACATTCTTCTAGGTGTAGAGTCAGCCTATTAAGGAGAACTCTGGCAAGAATCTTACCAGCAATGACTAAGAGAGAGACCCCTCTATGAATTGTCATAGGATAATTTATTTCCTTTACCTTTATAAAGATGGACAATGGAAGCATCCTTGAACTCCTGGGGTATAACGTCCTCTTGCCATATAATCTGGAAAATTCTGGTCAGTTTTTGTATGAGCATTGGACCCTCCATCTTATAAATTTCAGCTGGAATAGAATTAGCACCTGATGATTTGCCACACAAAAGTGACCTAAAGACATTCAGAACCTCTTCTTCAGTTGGAACTTCAGCTTGTTGTTGCTGTTGTAGTTTGTCCTTCCTTCTTGAAGAGAACCAGAACATGAGGAAGGCGATGCACAGGGAGGTGACACACAAGTGAATTAGATTTAAGTGAGGGAGGGATGTGCAAAATCACCTGCCTCACTTTCCCCTCCAGAGCCATCTGGGTGCAATGGCAAGACATAGATCAAGACGACTGGAGATGGCCCTGGGTGAAATGAGAGAACAGTGATCTTTTTAAGCTAAAGTCTTCAACAGGTATTAGTTTGACTTAAGCTGAATCCATTCAGTGATTAAGGCTAAATAGCAATTGAGGCTAAAATCTTCTTCAACTAGTCTAAATGAATGAATGAATGAATGAATCTGGAAGAGAACGACCCTCAGGGTTTCTAGCCAAAGCAGAAATGACTATTTACATTTGACTAGGGAGTGATTGATTCAATTCGAGATAAATGGTCAATATAACCTTTTGTCTGCAGATGATTGTGCACTCTGAAGCTGAAATAGATGCAACAAAGTATGGATCAACTCTCCTCTATTTGTGCTAGTTTTGGCCTAACAATTAACACCAAGAAGACTCAGGTCCTCCATCACCCAGCACCACATCATCCATGAGCTAGAGTAACTGTGAAGTTTTAAATGCTGTGAATACATTCTCTTACCTTGGTAGTATGTTTTCCAGGGATGTTCACACTGATAATGAGATTGACACACTAATTGGCAAAGCTAGTATAGTGTTTGGGAGGCTCCAAAGGAAAGTGTAGGAGAGGAGAGGCATTAGACGGACTCCCAAACTGAAGGTCTAGAAAGCCATTATGTTGACCTCATTGTTATATGTCTGTGAAACCTGGACAGTACACCAACGTCATGTCAGGAAACTGAATCTTCCATTTATATTGTCTTAGGAAGATTCTGAAAATCACCTGTCAGGATAAGATACCAGATACTTTCTCTTTTTTCCCTAGTACATTTATTTATTTTTAATACACATTACGAATCATATTGGGAGAGAAAAATCAGAGCAAAAGGGGAAAACCATGGGAGAGTTTAAAAAACAACAGAAAAAAGAAGTGACCATAGCATGTGTTGATTTACATTCACTCTCCTTAGTTCTTTTTCTGGATGCAGATGACAGTTTCTGACCAAAGTTTATTGGGATTGCTTGGATCACTGAACCATTGAGATGAACTGAGTCTTTCATAGTTCATCACACATTCTTGCTGTTATTGTGTATAATGTATTCCTGGTTCTGTTTGTTTCGCTCAGTATCATTTCATATAAATCTTTCCAGGCCTTTCTAAAATCAGCTTGCTTATCATTTTTTGTAGAACAATAATATTCCATTATCTTCATGTACCACGACTTGTTCAGCCATTCCCAAATTGATGAGCATCTACTCGTTTTCCAGTTCTTTGTTATGAGGTCCTTTTTCAAACTAAACTGCCAAGCATTCCAACTCTACTGCAGCGAGCACTATCCTGTTGAGCTAGCCATATTATTTAAATGTCAAATATATGCTTGTCAAAAAATTATTTTATTGAGAACTCACACAGGGCAAGTGCTGACAAGATGATCAGAAAAAACAATATAAGAAAGAACACTCTGAAAGTCTCCCTTAAGAACTTAAGAATTGACTATATGACAAGGGAATCACTGGCACACAACTGCCCAGCATGGCAAGCCCTCATCAGAGAAGGTACTGTGCTCCATGAACAAAACAGAATTAAATTATCCCAAAAGAAACGCAAGATGTACAAAATTAGAGAAGCTACTCTAATGTGCACTATTTGTGTCCAACCTGTGACAGAGCATTCTGAGCTCATATTGGTCTGATCAGCTACAGTTGGGCACACTGTAACTCAACTCTAACATAATGATGCTATTTTGGTCCTCTTTGGGAGTGAAGGACAACACCAACAAATTGCATCATAGAAAGAATTATGGAGGGTGCCTTCCTTTCCTAATTTTGAAATACTTAGCATGGTCATTTAAAAAAAATATTTGGTATACTTTATTTGTTATCCATTTGATTCCAGTGCTTTTTAAAAAAAACATTAATAGACTCTTTAATATTTTCTTTGAAAACTGAATTTTTTAGATTATGTGTTTCTTGCTTTATCAATTTTTGTCTTCATATTTTGTAACTGTGCCTTTCTTCGACAGTTTCTGTACACCAACACATGTCTGTGTAGAAAAGCCTCTGGTAGTTTCCTTTAGTTTGTTTGCCTTAATTTAATTTTTGATTCAAGTAATGTGATTTTTCTCTCCATTTGCTAATGATCTATCAATTTTGTATTCTTTTAAAAAGTATCTCTGCTTTATTTATTAGTTCCATTTTAAAAATATATCATTTTATTGATTTCTCATTTTGAGTGACCTATTATCAAATCCAGTTTTCTCAGTACTCTATTCATCTATATGATTTCTTATTTGTTTTTTGGTTTGATTTATTATAGCATTACTGGAATTTTGAAGTCTAATATTGATTTTGTATCTAATTCATTTTACAACTCCATTAACTTTTTTCTTTACAAATTTACTTGCCATACCATTAAGTATATAGACATTTAATACATTAATTCATCCTGATTTGAAAATGTCCATGATTGTCTTCAAAAATAATTTGTAGCTTTTTTTGGAAAGCTGCTTTTGGAATGAAGTTGTATTAATTTTTCTTATGATATATTCCAGGTTTTCTTACTGCCTGTATAGGAAAATGTAAAATTCAAACTGATAGATTTGGTTTTTTGGTTTTATTTTGTTTTGTTTTAGAAGTAATGGTCTTTTTGCCTTTTTGTAAGAGCATATCACTATTGTAGACTTGAAGGTTCATAATGATGTTTCTGGGTGAATTAAATTTTGAGTTTACTTCTGTTGGTGATCTTTGCATTTTGTAGATTTCCAGTTTGTCCCACATTTGAAATATTTATGAAAAATTTTCTTTAATGATTTCCTGAAATGTAGAATTGGCCATCTTTTCTTTGTCATAGTTTTTTGTGAAGGTCCAGTTGTTCTTGAATTTTCTTTTCTTGAATGGCCCTCCATTTCCTTCCCCTTACCAGCATTACTTCCGATTTTTTTCCTGGGCAAGTAATTTTATGGGTTTATTTTTCTTATCATCAAAATATGATGATGAATTTTAAAAATGGAACTAATAAACAAAGTAGAGATACTTTTAAAAAGAATACAAAATTGATAAATCATTAGCAAATGGAGAGAAAAATCACATTACTCTAATCAAAAATTAAATTAAGACAAACAAAATAAAGGAAACTACCAGAGACTTTTCTACACAGACATATGTTGGCATACAGAAACTATCGAAGAAATGCACAGTTACAAAATATGAAGACAAAAATTGATAAAGCAAGAAACATATAATCTAAATAATTCAGTTTTCAAAGAAAATATTAAAGAGCCCATTAATGTTAAAAAAAAAAAAAGCACTGGAATCAAATGGATAACAAATTTCTATTGTTTCTTCCCAAATTTTGCAATAAAATAATTCTATTTTTCATCAAAGTTAGTGTTTTGCTTACATTTTCCATGTAAATTTTATGCTTTTCTATGAAGTTCTACTGTGACTTCGCTTTAGCAAATTGTGTTGGCAATTGAAAACTCACTGTTTTTTTTTAAAGAAAAAAAGATTTTTCCATATAGTTTTTATGTTTACATCATAGTCATATGAATAAGTCTTCCATCACCAAGTTGGCTTTCCTTTGTAACAAAAAAAAGAGGTTAAACAAGATCAACCAACATAATGATCTAATCTTACAACTCATGCAACATTTCATACCCACAGTCTTCTACCTCTTTGGTGCAAGGAAGTACATGTCCTCATCTCTTTTCCAAGTTTATCAGGTGATTCTTTATATAATTACCAATGCACCCTCTACTGCAAAGATTGAATAAGCAGAAAAACTCTAGAAGAATTTGATGAGATCCTTCTAAAACAAATCAATATGTATTTTGTTACTTAAATGCAAAGATGGTCTTAAAGGAAAATGGAGAATATATATTTTAAAATATGATTTGAATGGGAGAAACAAAAGAAAGCAAAGACTTATGGACTATATTTGCCATGGACATATATTTATGGACATTACATGCCATGGACACATGGTTATGGACTGCATATGTCATGGATATACATTTATGGATTGTATATGTCATGGACATATATTTATGGACTATAAATACCAACTCATGAAACAAGGAGAGATGGAATGGTGCTTAACTCCTTTTTTGGGGAGTCAAATTGCTCATTTTAACATTTTAAGCACTGCAGAAATAGATTATATGTACAAAACATTGAATATTTTGCAAACCTCTATTTTTTTACCTATCTGAGAGAGGCCTTACTTCTGTCTGGAAGGGTGAAGATGACTTAGAAGTTACAAATCACTGGGCCAATGACCATATTGAATCAGTAATTATTTTGTATTTGCAGATTTAAGAGTTGTTTGCAAGAATTCATAACAAGAGGTATGTGACCTTGTTTTAAAAAAATTATTTTTCAACTATATTTCAATAAAATTTTTGTAATCCTCCATATTATATTTTATGCATTTAGAAATATTGTTCTGAGAAGGGTCCACAAGCTTACTAGATTGCCAAAAAGGTCCATAACACATGCAAAAAGTTTTAAAATCCTCAATTTAGAGGAATTGCTGTTATTCATCTTGAATTCCATATTCAGGTAGTAAAAGGATCTGGTTCAGAAGAGCAAAGTACTTCATTTCTGCTGGGCAGTAAGGCTCTTTAAGATTGTTGTCTCAGTAATATGACCCTTTAAAATTCAGAAATGGTAAAAAAAAAAAAAAAAAAGAATACATGTTGGATGATAATGATCTGGCTTCATCCCTGGGGAGCAGGGCAGGCCATCATTTTTCAAGCTTGTTTCATGGGGAGCAAAATCTCAATGTGATATTTTACAGAATAGCATAAATAAACTCAGAGGAAACAAGCAAGAACAAGGAGAAAACATTTTTTAGCCCCTCTCCTCATAACCCATCTTTTTCCTTGTCCAAGATGAATGAGTTATCTTAGCTGATTAGTCTTATGGAGTAAATATTAGATCAGTATTGGTGGTGACTTGTGAATGTAGAATTGAAATTGGCAAGGGCATTGTTCCTTTTCTATTTTTTAAAAATCTTATTTTCATAGATGTATCACTTAGCATGTGCCTTTTTGTGCATGTGACCCAAGGTTTTTGTTTTGTTTTGTTGTTGGCCCAGACCGTGATTTCATTAGTGTTAGGAGCTCTCAGCAGGGAGATTGCCTTTATTGATGTAGAGTGGCACCTGTTTTGTAAATTATTTTCTTAGGGATTTGGCCCTGGGCCCTTATGGGTCACATAGTCTGGATCAGAGGAAGACCTTTCTAACTCCAAGGGAGCCTTCTCTATCTATGCTTAACTGAAAAACTGCTCTTTTAAAATGGTATGGTCTTTTATTTTTCTCTCTTATTTTCCATTTTTTATTTTCTAGATTCATAGTATCTCATAGTTAGAAGGAACTTGAAGAGGCGTTGAAATCTATCCCCTCCTTGATAAAAAAATTATCCTTTATAATGATATATTCTTTCAGAATCCCTATTTCTAGAACCCATCCCATACTCAAAGCTTCTGAGGGCTTTCCTGCTTCCCAGCATGTGGGATTGAGAGGGTCCTATGGGAATGTTATTTTTTAAAATATTCTTTAAGGTAGAAAATGTAGGTCATTACTTCCCCCTACATATGTTATACCTTGACCTAACGTTTTTATGGTTTCATGATTTTTCTCACTTTGGAACCCTATTCAATATGGTCTGCCAGCCTGTGATGGAGAATTATCACTACTAGACTACTATTTAATCTAAAGAGACAATGTGGAGGGAAAAAAGAATCTTCTTCCCAATAAAGTCTGATTTTCTTAAAAAGAGAGCCAGAAGTTCTAATATATTTTGTTCAGCATAATTTCCAAACATGGAGTGTCAAAATAAACACCAGACAACAGCCTGGAACAAATCTCATTTAACCACTCCCAAAGACACTGGGAAAAAAGCATGCTAAAATCACAAGAAGACATGTTCCCTATTTGTTTACTGTGCTAGTAAAAAATACCAGGCAGCAGGAGTGCACAGGAAAAATGCTGAATTGGGAATAATAACACCTGGATTCAAATCTCAGCTCTGCCACTTGCTGTCTTTTGATCTTGGGCAAATTATTTCTCCTCCCAGGGCCTCCATTTACTCTTTTGTAAAATGAGAGAATTGGACCAGACAACCTCTTCCAACTTTCACTCTATGATGCTTTGGATGCTTGGTGAATAATGGACATCTGGATCTTGGGGCTGGGGCAGAGTTGGAGGAGTTGAAGGCGGTTCCTGAAAGCCCCAATCTGATGCAGAGACCCTTGTTGACTTTACAATATGCTTTAATGGGGAGTGGGGAAAAACTCACAAGCGGAATCAAAGCAGCACTTGGGCCATCCAAGATGAAAAATTAAAATTTAAAAAATATTATTGTTGGGAGGACTTGGGAAAGAGCTAGTGTGGTGCCTTTTACACAAATATTGTGAGTCACAATAACTTTGTTTACCTTATTTTTCCCTGGGCAAATAAGGAAACATCTGTGGGGGTGCTGCTGTTTATTTTTTCTTGACAAGCATGGTAATAGTGGAAATATTTCCAACAGGATTGTAGAAATGGAGGAAAAATGAGGCAGAACAGAGATTTCATTTGGAAAATAATCTCGACATAGCCTTTGAAACAAGAAAACGTTGAAATTCTAAGAATTGGGTTAGAGAATTTAGGATTCAAATTGCTCCTCCTTTCCCTCTAGTAGTCAGGCTAGTAGACAAAACTCAGGAGGAGGAGGATCCTTGCCTTGGTCAATATGAAGCTATTTCATTTTTTTTCTGTTTCCCCAAGTGCAGAAAAGAGATAGCAAATCTTGTTTTCCTACCTCACATAGAGATTATAAAGTTGCGTGAGAAAGATCCTCATCTCCCTTTGAGGAAACGCTAGAAAAATTGCCCATAAGTTCAAATTTTGAGTATTGTTCCACCATGAGAAAATCGGCTGTATAAGAGATCATACCAGAAAGGGTGACTTGTGTCCACAGGGTGAGATGAAACAAAGTTATGTCTTGTTAATATTGAGGGGAAAAGTAGTATTACTAAGTCCCCAATTAGCCGATTAATTCAGCCTGCTACTCTAGGTCTTACTGAGGGCAACCATGGAAAGAGACTGCGTATAGTCAAGGATGGACTCTGACACTCTACTTGTGTATTCCTTCTCAAGTTCTTCATCTGTAACAAGAGAGGGTTGGGAGTGATGGTCCTGAAATTACATCTATAATTCATTGATCCCTCTTTGCTTCTTCATTTTGATCCTTAGTTTTCTTATTTGTAAAAAAAAAAAGGGGGGGGAGGAAAGGGGTTGGACTAGAAGACCTTAGTCTCAAGACTAAGGAATCTCAAGTTTTCTAATTTGGGGGTTCAATCAGCCCCATGTTGCAAATGTGGAAGAGAAAGGAGATTGGACAAATATACAGCATGTCCTGGAAGCTGTTGGGTTTATGTTGAGGATTCTAATTGATTCCTTAGTTGGGAGTATAGAGCCACTTCATCAAGCAACTTTCAAAGACTCATCACACTCTAAAGCCTATGGCTGAAATTGATCCTTTAGGCAGCTTATCATTTACTTCAGGTGGCTTTGGGTGACTTGATTGAGTCAATAGAATTCAGTCTCCTTTCAATGTTGATTTTTGTTGAACACATTCAATCTATCAGAATGGCAAAGTCCATAGTCCCAAATCACAGAAAAGTTTTAGTCCCCTTGAGAAGACTCTACATTTCATTTCTGAAGGTCTTGATCCTAAAGAACCTTATGGGAAGGTAGGTGGTATGGTTTGAAATCAAACTTGGTAATAATTCATTATTTTTTATTTCAGATTCATGGTGGTACAATTGAACAAATATATATATATATTTTACAAAGTCTTAATAGGTTAATGCCTGTCTTGTTGTTCCCAAAAATGGCCTTCCCCAGTGTCAAAACAATTAAAGAATGGAAAAGAAACTGAAGGTCTTCTTTCTCAGAGGAAGGCTTAATCACTAGTGACCTCCCATTATGTGATTCTCTCTTGACAGGGATTAGGGAGCTGGGATTGACTGGAAGCCACTTTTTGAACCATTGCTGAGAATCCAAACTGTTCTAGGTGAAACCTGGAACTCTTTCATGATTTCCTCAGCCTTTAAATCTATTCAGCTGGAGTATGGACAAAATTTTCTGGCTGTCACTGCCTACAGAAGGCATTCCCAGATTTCTCTGAGCATTTTTATACTATTCCCTTTGAAGATCACGTAAATTTCTTTTGGATCCTTACTCCAAAGGGCATTTTTAGATTACCAAAGGGTCACAGCCAGTATGTTTAATTCCAAACTCATCCAATAACAAGTCAAAGAAACTCAGTTAAAGATAACAGAGAACAAGATCAAACAAACCCTGAATAGGGGTCAGGTCTCCTTTAAATAAGGATTAAGGATTTAAGTTTGGGTACTAGAAATTACTAAGCCAACAGGCAGACTTTATCTTGTCGACCTAGACCAATGATTAAGCATCTTGTTACTCATTACAAGTGTTGGAGGGTGACTTGTTTTAGTAATATTAATGAACCTTATCTCTACTTATACAAATATATATGAAAAGTAAGAAATTGAAGAGCCAGTCATTCAGAGAAGCAAATGCTTGAGTTGCTTGTGATAGAGAATGGGATTGATTCTTTCCTCTTGTTGCTCTTGTTATTCCATCATTTCAGTCACTTCCTACTCTTCCTACTCCATTTAGGATTTTCTTGGCAGAGATACTGGAATAGTTTATCTTTTTCTTCTCCAGCCCATTTTTCAGATAAGAAAACTGAGACAAACAGATTTAAGTGTCACAGAGATAGTGTCTGAAACCAGGAGGATGAGTGTTTCTGACTCCAAGCTCAGCATTCTTTGCATTATATAAACACACACTCACATACAAATATATATATATACACATACTTAGACATATATTTAATACATGTTGTTATTGATTTATTTCAGTTACTTCCTACTCTTCATGACTCCATTTGGGATTTTCTTGGCAGTGATACTGGAATAGTTTGCCATTTTCTTCTCCAGCCCATTTTGCAGATGAAAACCGAGGCAAACAGGTTTAAGTGGCTCGTCTAGGGTAGCACAGCTAATAAGCTTCTGGACTGTAGGATGTCTTTCTGACTCCAAGCTAATTATTCTTTCCATTGAATAAACATACACTCCCACTCACACATTCATACACACAGTCATAGATTTAATACATGTTGATGTTGTTAGTGAATCACTTCAGTCACTTCTTACTCTTCATGATTCCATTTGGGATTTTCTTAGCAAAAACACTGGAATAGTTTGCCATTTTCTTCTCCAGTCCATTTTGCAGATAGGAAAACTGAGGCAAACAGCTAGTGTCTGAAGTCAGGAGGGTGAGTCCTTTTGACTTCAAACTCAGTATTCTACCCATTGAATAAACACACACACACACTGCATATACATATTCAGTCATCTTTTTTTTTAGATAGTTGTTTGTATTAGTGTCTCCTTTATGTAGCTTTCTTGAGAGCAAAGTCCATGTTTTTGTCTTTCTTTGTATTTCCTGGCACACAGGAGGCAATTAATAAATGCTACTTGACTGACTGGATAAAGGAAATCAAATCATGAAGCCTATGGAGGTTGCTTCTCCTACTCATCCTTTCTCCTGCCTCTTTCACCTCCCTGGGACTAACCTCACCCCCACCCCTTACTACAAATCAGTGGCTCATTCCTGCCGATCCCTGCTAAGGTGTTAACTCAGCAACTAGCTAACCTTGGCTGAAGGCTTGGGCTACAAGTCTGACCCTTCCCAGGGACATTTGTCTTCGACACTCAGGATTGTAAAAAAGACCAAAACTCTTCAAAGCTCCAAGGAATGAAGTTGCAGAGACCACAGTAACAAGTGGTGGATGGGGTTGATATTTTTGGACAGGGAAGCCTGTGTAGGCTCCCTCCAATAACACCCTCGACTCCTAGTGTGAGGCTGGCCCCGAACAGAAATCAAACCGAAACAGGTAAAAGGAGCCAATAAAACGAGCTGAATTAGGAGTTTCCAACTCACCATGAGCTCCCAGCAGGAAGAGACTTATCATTTGCTGTAAACAGGGTTTTAATTAGATCCTGGTGGATTTAAATCCACAAGTTTGGCACTGGTATTTGAGAAAATACCGAAGGGCTAATTGGGAATGGTAAACTGTGATTTAGTAGAATGTCAGTATTTTTGTCCAGCTGGAAATTGACCTTTTACAGATGAGGAAACTGAGGCTTAAAGAGGGAAAGTCATTTTTCCAAGGTCACACAGAGGAATGATCAGTATTGGAATCAATCAATCAATCAGTTAAAAGTCCGGGTCCAATCTCTTCTCTAAGACTTCCCATAAGAAGAGGAAAAGCAGAAGATAGAAGCAGAAGCTATTGAAAACAAAGGAAATGGAGCTGGTAGACTTTGCCTCTAGCCTTTAAAATGGCAGTCCTCCCTTAGTCTGAAACAAGCTACAGGTGCTGGAGATTTCTGGGAAACTATGCAAAACACGCTGGCCCCTCTCAGTGACCTTTGTCAAGAATGTAGAACATCAGATAGAGAAGACAAAAAGGCTTAACCAGAAGGAAAATAAAAACCTGGAAAAGATTACAAATTAATCTCAAACTAATCTGCAGCCCTTCATAGTAATTAAGGAGACGGCTATCTGGAACTCCCTCCCCATCTATTTATAGGAGAAAATATGGTGACCTACTCTAGCCAAGACGGCCTTAGAGAGTGAATGAAATGTGGCCTTGGCCTGCCGAAGGCTGTTTCCCCGGAAACATGGTCAATATATTATAAATGATAATCATGATACTTCAATTCTTGGAGGAGCTCGTTAATGTGGATCTTCCACTGACACAGATCAAAGCTTGTCTCGATCTTCTTGTACATCGTCCTTTGGTTTGGTTGTTGTTCTTCCAACTAGAAGAGAACCAAAATGATATCATTCTATCAGATACAGTATGCTGATTATGGCTGATTGGACCCATATGAGCTCGGAAGGCTCTGCTACATTTGGGGCAGAGAGTTATTGGGGTGAAGAGTTTCTAGCCAAAGTACTGAGAAACCTCTCCAAACTTGAGGCTTGTGCTTGAAGGACAGACATAGATATGGTTGATTGCTTGAACACAAATTTCCATTGCATTCATTCTCAATGGAATGATATTAAGGCAGTTCCATACTTGAAATGTGTGGTCTTAAGTGCCTGGATGAGATCTGGGAAACTGTTTTTATTACATTTGTGGAAACTTGGACTATACTATATTATACTCTATTCAACTCTACTACCTGGATTTTATTCTTGGAATAACTCCAGGTGAGGGTACAATGAAACAATGAATCAATCAGCAAGGTTTCACTAAGTGCCAGGCCATATGTTAGACAGGAGGATACAAAGAAAGGCAAAAACAGTCCCTGTCCTCAAGGAGCTCACATGCTATTAGGGAAAACGGTATGTATAGATGTAGTTATATTAAAGAAAGAACACAAATTAAGTAGCGACAAGGTAACTTTAGATAGGGCTGCCCTAATAGGGCAGGTGTGAATGAGGAATTCCAAGAAATATCTTCTGCAGAAGGTGGCCCTTGAGCTGAATCTTAAATTAGTTTCCAAAAGAATATGATCTTTTGGGAGTCAGCCCCCAAGATTAAACTGGTTTCAGGTAAGTGATGGCTTATTTCTTGGAACCTAGCAGTGTTTGTGCTAGACTGGCAAAGCTTTCCAGTCACCTTCCCCTGAGATATAAGAGGAGGATCTTAGTGAAGGAATTAAAAAGTAAAAATCATTCTTGTCTAATGGAGAAACTCTCTGGTAATTCATTGATTCTGATAATCAATAAGACTTCAAAGTAATGTTACTTATTAATTAATGACAATATATTGTTATCAATAATAATAATATTAAATATATCAACTTCTATTCATTTATTTAATAATATTGTAGGTCAATCATTTTGGTCACATCCAACTCTGAATGATCTCATTTGGAGTTTTCTTGGCAGATACTGGAGTGGTTTGTCATTTCCTTCTTCAGCTCATTTTACAGATGAGGAAACTGAGGCACATAGGTGACTTGCCATTGGTCACCTAGCTAGTAAATGTCTGAAGTCAAACTTGACTCTGAGCCTTCCTGATTCCAAGACTAGCCCTATCCACAGCTCCACCTAGCTGTGGATACATTTAAATACAGTTAATATTAATGGTATTTAATAGCTATTAATAAAATTAACATATTAATTATAATCAATAATACATTGATGTAGCACTTTCTGTTTTCTGTGACACTTTTCTTGGAACTCTATAGACAAGTATTATTATCCCCCTTTTTAGAGGAAGAAGCTGAGACTAAAAAAGACAAAGGATTCTTGCCAGAGTATGAGGAAGCCTCTCATACCACTTAGCCAATTGTTAAAATTTCACTGTCTGCATTTATACTCTGGAAATTGACAAACACTACAGATGATGACCTTGATTTATGATTTTATTGATTTCCTAAGCTTAAGAAAATGATGGAGAAATTGTTAAAGAGGCAGATTAAATTTACAAGTCTGTTCTGTGTATACCCTTCCACTCTCCATTTCCAGTTGTTAAATATGTACTAGTATTCTAGTCTTGGGAGATAGGTATGATTGTTATTCTGTTTTATAATTAAGGAAACTGAGATAAAAAATGGTTATATGACTTGCCCAGGGTCACATGGACTGGTAAGTCTCTTAGCCTGGCTTTTAAGTCAGGTTTTCCTGATTTCAAGCCCAATGATCTATCTACTGAGTCATCTAGCTTGGTTTGGGAAAGACTTGGTTTGGGATTTTAAGTATCAGTGTTCCAGGCTGGAAGAGTATATGAAGGGTTGGAGTACTATGTAAGGTATAAGACTGGGATTCATTCAACATTTATTAATCATCTATTACATCCCATTAGGGACCCTAACTTTAAGGATGTTCCAAGGCTATATGTCCAGATTGAGAGGAGATGTAGGATGTATTTTATTTTGAGGGCCATGTTAGATTTGATCTAATTCTGGGCTGATCTTGTTGAAATATAGTACTCTTATGAATGTGAAGTGGTTCTACTGGGATGCATTAGAGACTTAGTGCCAGCTTATAAGGATATCCCGACTTCTTGGGAGACCTTGATATGGGGAATCAGGCTTTGGGGGGGACTCCTTAATTATAACAAAAATAGAGCAACTGAGGCTTTTTTTTAGGTCATTAATATGACCGCTAGGCTTCGGTGGTAATAGAAACAGCTGACCTCAGCACCTAGTTAACAAGAATAATAAATTAAAATAGGAAGCCAGAGTACTTCCTTCTCACTCACAATCTCTACTTATTAGCTCTGAAGCAGGCTCCCCAGCAATGATCTCTCGATATCTTGAGACTTCTTTCTTCCCACCATAAGGAGTTTTCCGGGTATCCTTCCTCAGCTCCCTTTCAACTATATTTGCTTAAAAAGTTATTTTAATGGTGTGTGAATAAATGGTGTGAATGTGATAATGGATGAGATGTCAAAATGCCTGAATGAATGATAGGGAATGTTATAATCCACAACTATAGAATGAAAGAAAAAGGCAGAGTTGTAATTCCAACATTGTAAATCTAACATTGCAACGTTGTAATTCCTTATAGTTGTTTGCAAAACAGAAAAAGTGGATACAAGAGCAACACTGATAGAAATCTTTTCAAAATGACATTGCCTGTAGAGCCTGGGGGCTCAAAGCAATTTGGACACAAGCTTCAAATTTATATAGGTGGAGAGAGAAAATGGAAATAAGTGGAGAGTGAAGGAAGCTTTATTGCTCTTTTTGGTTGGCTCAGTATCTTTATAAATTAATTTAATTGCATAATGTTAAAAAAAAAAAAAGAAATTATAGGAGAAGCAGCCAATGCAGATAAGGATACAATCTTGATATTTTGAAAAGCATAATCGAAGGTGGATATACTGATCAACAAACTTTTAATATGGATGAGACTTATTCTGGAAAGGGATGCCTTCCAGAGCTTATATTTATTAAAACAAAAAAACAAAACAAGCCATCTTGGATTTAAAGTGCCTAAGGATTGCCTAACACTTATCTTGGAAGTTAATGCAGAAGGGGATTTTAAATTAAAACCAGTGCTTGTTTATGACTTTTGAAACGCTTGAGCTACAGCCACTGATTGTTTCCAGTTCCTTAATGGTCAACTAAGAAAGCATGGGTGTTTTTGAAGACTAGTTTTTGAGTTATTTTAACCTAGTTATTGATAACCAGTTTAAAGCATTACTGATTTTAGATAATTCCTCAGGTTATCCAACCACACTTGGTTCATTGTGTAAGAATGTAAGCTTGCCAATTAGAGAAGTGGTTAAAGCTCCTTCCACCTCCCAGTTATTTATGAAGCTTTAAAGATCAGTCTATTTTCTTAAAGTATTTTAAATCATCATCATCATCATCATCATCAGTATAGTCTTATCTTTAGGCATGGTATTCTGTAATTGAAATTTTTTAAACTTTTGCTTTCTGTAATTACTCTTATTTTATAATAAACTTGAATCAGAAATCCATTTGTTTCTAAGTGCTGCGTTTTAGCACTTGATAAATGTTGACTGATTATTGAAATGAGTGATTATTAACAATCACTTCATCCTCTTGCTTTCAGAAACTAAACTACTTAGTCAAATGATAACTGTTTTTAATGAAATTAGTGATGATAATGCCCATAGGATTAATCTCACCAGGGATTAAATGGGATTATGTGTAAAAAGTGCTTTTCAAACCTTAAAAGAATCAACAAAATATTATTATTCATAAACTCATTGTGCCTCAGTCATTCTCATCTATGAAATGGAGATAATTATGCTCATAGAACCTTGCAGAGTGGTTGCACGGTTTGGTTTCTTTTGAAAGAGATAGTAGATTTCAACGATAAAAAGAACTTTCATTGAAGAAAGAATTCCTCATCAGGAAATTTTCTCTTCTAATGTAGATTTGCCCCTTCTTGGCAGTTTATCATCTTTTAGAATTGCCTAGGGTCCAAAAGTCATCCAGACAGTAGATGGCTGAAGCCCTACTTGAACCCCAGTATTCCCAACTTGGAAGCAATTTTTTGAGAGCCAATGCTAACAGATAATGCATATCCTGTCAAACTCAAAGTCCTGCAGCTATAATAAGATGCTATTTTTTCCTGGATTTGCATTTATTTGCATGTAGATAAATACACACACATACATATAGTATTGGATAATATATTTCCCCAACTTTTGTGAGGTTGGCTAATATTTATATAGTCACTTAACTGTAGCATTTGTTACATGTTATTTCTTTGCTCCTCTCAATAATTATCCTAATTCTACAAATAAGGAAATGGAGGTAGACTTTAGTAACTTGCCCAAAGTCACCTAGCCAGAGGCAGAATTGAAGTCAGGTCTTTTTTTGACTTCAAGTCCAACTATGTTCACTGTGCAACCCCACTTCCTCTGTGATGAAAAAAGAATGGCTGGAATCAAAGTGTTAAAAGCTTAACTTGGCAGCGATTTTGATTAGTTGTCATGGAAGACCTCCCTTACTGACATCTCTTATTAATCACAAAAATGTCCCATATGTGCTCACTAAAATGGACCTTTTCCTTCCTGGAGGATGACTGGACAACAAAACCAGAATAAGAAGGCTTTAGGGAGTAGTGAGCTTTCCTTAAGTCATGTGAAATTATATCAGCGTTGACATATTATCAATTTATTCATCTTCGCACTGTTTTTCTGATGTAAACAGGACTTGCCTAAAGTGGTTGAAGGGAAGGTCATTGGAAACGTTGGATCCTCTTCCAAGTGGAATTATTTGCCTCAAGAATGCAACATTGGAAAGGTGATCCCACAACTTATTTCACTAATCAGCAGAGTCGGAACTAACCAAAACAGGACCTGGGGCAAATGCAGTTGGGGCAGAAGGTCAGTTTTTGGGAAGTATACTCTCCCCCTCATCATGTTGGTCCCTTGAGGGAGAGCCATATGCTTGTTATGGCCTTGCTCATCCATCACAGGAGTATCATTTGAACATTATCTTTCACAGCATCCTCAATGTTACAGAAACTTTTTTTTTCAAATTTTATTTCATTTTCAAATTTTAATTTCCAATTCTAAATTATCTGTCTCTCCTACCCAATGAGAAGGCAATAAATCTGATCTGTATGTATTGTCATGCAAAACATATGTTCACATTAGCCAAGTTGTGAAAAAAACAATTATAAAAATAAATTATAAAAAGTAAATATAAAAGCAATTATGAAATTATTAAAAGTGAAAAAAAAGATATTTCGGGCTATATCCTAAGTTCATCACTTTTCTCTCTGAAGGTGGATAACATTTTTCATCATAGGTCTTTTGAAATTGTCTTGAATCACTTTTTTTCATTTCCAAAAATTTTTTATGTTAAATGTTATGTTAAAGCCAATATATGTACACATAATTATACAATTATCTTACAAGAAAAATCAGATCAAAAGGAAAAATGAGAAAGAAAACAAAATGCAACAACCAAAAGAGTGAGAATGCTATGCTATGATCCCCACTCAGTTCCCACAGTCCTCTCTCTGGATGTGGCTGGCTCTCTTCATCACAAGATCATTGGTTGGATCATTTTCATGATTAAAGTCTTTCACAGTTGATCACTATTACCATTTTGCTGTTACTGGCTACATTATTGAGGAAACTCAATTTGTATAGTCAATTTTAGGTTTAGGCATTTTGGACTAGGAATTCTTGCAAAAACCTTCACATTTTGCTTGGCATTTAAATAATGCTAATGATTGCTTGATTGCTAGCATTTATGTGGCGTTTTCTACACAGTGAAACATGATTTAATTCTCACAGCAATTCTATGAAGTAGGTGCTCTATTTTACAGAAGGGGACATTAAAGCTGGTACTGAATCTCAATCCAACTTTTTTTTTTTTTTTTGTAAAGACATAGATTTAGAGACAAATTCTCTAAATTCTTTTTACTTATCTCACTTTTAGAATCAGAACAGCCTCAAAAGGTTATCTAATCATTCCCTTTATCCAAGGAGAAGAGAAGTAATATTCTTTTTTTTTTTTTTTACAATTAAGATATATTTAATAAAATAAACAAAATAGAAAAATAGGTAATATTACATTTAAAACTAAATCAATATGTGGCCTCCAAAAATGCTTCTGTATAGTTTGGTAGCCCCTATTTCTTTTTTTTTTTTTAATTTTATTTTTCAATTTAACATTTAAGCAGAAATAGCCCTCACGTGAACTCCTTGGAGACTTACTTTTTTATTTATACTTTTTTGTTTTGCCACGTCCAATAGTCTTTCGATAAACAATCCTCCCTGCCACAGTCCCTTCCTGTGAAAAGAAAATCCAGCAAAACCAGCATATGTAGCAATTGCAAAGGACCACCTGGGTAACTTTCCATTCTGAAAGCCCAGCATCGCTTAGCAGAAAGGAAGAAACATGTTTTAATTGAAGTCTTCTGGAAGCAACATGTGGCTCTTAATTTTAAAAGCAGTTTTAGGCCAGGGCTATTTACTTCCCTGCCACAAATATTAATGTCATTTTTTTTTTTGTCATTGCCACCAAAGCCTCCCCCAAAACGAAGCCTAAAAATAGAGCAGTCCTATGCTTACTGGCCACATGGTCTTAATGTTACGCCAAGTACATCCCACTGAGCAGTGGGTGAGGGCCGCCGAGTAGCCTGCCAAAGGTAACAGAGCAAAGTCAGTGATGATAGGGACGGAGCCCACAAACTGTTGAATCTCAGTTCTGTTCCCGATCCTTTCTGCCTACTGTGAAGAGCACATGCCAGACCCCAAATATTTTTCTCTGACAAATTACGATGTGGTCCTATCAACCCTATCTGCCTTCCTACTCAATTTAAAATAAAAAGCTTCCTAGGCAGGCTGTTGGCAATTACTTGAGTCCCATTAGTCACCAGTCTCTTAATGTTCTCAATAATTGCTCTAATTATATTCTACTTTCCTTCTCTGGTCATCTTCCACTTCTCTACCTCCCTCCTACCTGACCATCCGAATGTTTAATTTTTAACATTTGGTCATTTCCAAAGATAACCGAATTCTTGTTCTATTTTAATTCCTGCCCGCAAAAGATGAAAGCAAGGTCCATGAGGGTCAGAAAGAGTGCAATGAATCTCAATGATGCAGAATTGTGTGACACAAGAAGCCCCAGCCAGCTTGTTTAAAAAGTCCGAGACGAAAGGAAGATAATTTATTTTGGGAAAAGGTCAGATGAAGACACTGGTCACTTAAAGATCCTAGGATTTAGAATTGTAAGGAACCTTGTTGTTTGTCCTTTGTTCTCAAAAAGGAGAAGTCATGGAGGGGAGGACTCTTGGGAAGCAGCATCTGTCTGGGCCCTTTCAGTGAGTTGAGTTCAGTATCCTCTGGAATTTTTTCTTAGATCATAGGGAAGCCTTGATCTCTTATTCCAGATTATCCCTGAAATCCTCTGGATTTTATCAATCCATCATATCCCTGAACTTGACTGAGAGAGCTGGTAGAGGGTAGTTTAGTTTTCTGCGGGAAAGATAATGAAAATATACCAGACTCATTCCCAGGTGGAAGCAAATTGCTACTAACTAGTCTCAACCTTTGGAATAGTGTGTGTGTGGGGGGGAAGATGAGGTCAGTGGTTCCATATTACTCACCAATTGCAAGGTCAGGAGGACTGACATGTCCTCCAGGATCTGTCAGGAGGACAGGTATGATTTTGTTCAGCTCCCAGTTTGTAAACTGCCAACTTTGGTCTGCCTCCTGCATGGGCTACATTGGTCACTATAATGGGGAGCTGATATAATGTGTTCCAGATTCCTCCATTACCATCACCAGAGAGGGAACATTGTACACCACCTTAGATGAGAAGTGATGTTTGGGGTTAATTACAAGGGATTGTTCGGACAACTCAAAGACTTTCCATTTGACTTTCCCTACAAAACTTACTGAAAGGGCCCAGACAGATGCTGATTTCCAAGAGCTTACAAACAGCCCTCCCCTCCATGATCTCTCCTGTGTAGCCTCCTCTGAATAACCCAAATGGGGCAGGGGCCCATTTAGAAAACGACTTAAGTTTGGATGGAGTGAAGGAAGGGCCCTTTCTATTCTTGGTATCTGTCTGGGCAGTTTTCCTAGCATCCCTAGAGGTTGGTCATCAATTGCTTTCTTCACCCCATGTTTCAGGAGCCACATCCAAAGCTTCTTCAAGGAAAGAGTGTCATCCCTGCTTTCTGCCTAACATGGCGATATGATTCCTGTCCCCATTCCCAGAGCACCTGTTCATCCTGAAAGCATTATTTACCCAAGTCACAAACTTTCCCAACTTTTTTTTGGAGGGGGGAATTTTTATTACCAAACAGCAGTGTTACTGCCAAGTGTGAATTTGCTTTACAAAATATTCCATTTGTAGTTTATAAAGTGCTTTCCCCACAACAAACCTATGAATTGGCAATAAAAGTCTCATTATGCCCATTTTGTTGATGAGAAAATCGACTTAGGGAATGACAAGTTCTAAGATCACATAGCTGACAAGTAGCAAAGCTAGGTTTCCTGTAGCATCCTAATCGAATAATTTTGACATAGCACAAGGACCTAGACCCTTCTAACAGAATGTATTGACTTCCTAATCCATTTGAAGAAGGGCTCAAACATTAGCTGGAAGTAATGGACAGCGCAGAATCAAAGCTAGAGATAGTAAGATTGGATAAGTCGACTTGGATCTGCAATTATGCTGAAATTTTGAGAAAAATTATACAGCAGGAGATTAATGTTACTGGACAACAATACTATTGTATAAAAGAACTGATGGTGGGAAATAGCTTCAAACAAATTAATAAAGAGGATTGGATACAGTGGAAATTCTGGGCAAAAACATCAGGTAAGGTTTTACATAGAAGTCATTGGTGTGAAAATCCAAGCCCCAACAAATAGATGACTGTTTTCAGAGATAGATGAAGGAATGAAGAGGAAATCTTCTTCAGGTAGATCTTGATCCTTAAGAAACTTATGTACCTCAGGCTAGATGAGTTACAATCTTCTCATCCTTGTTTGGTTTCTATCGGCTCTGGGTTTTAACTGGGTCTTCATAATCACAATTGGTTTCAGATTCAATAGATGGTTTCTGGAGAGCAGGCTAACCCAGGAGCCGTGTAGTAAATTGCATTCTGAATTTCCTGTTGAGATCATCAGGGAGATCATCGGGATCTCCTTGTATTATCTAAAAAGGGTACAGACAGCTCCCACATAGCCACCAAAACCCAACTCTGCAATGTTTACCTGACCCAATAATGATTAGAGAATCTATTGAGAAAATTTTAATATGTGACTTCTAATCAGAACTGCACAGAAGTGGCAGATGGAATTTCCAAAGACAAAAGAGGCCAGTAAAGTTAGTATCAAGCTCAGGCAAACAGACTGGCAAGCTCCCATCATGATTAGAGATGAACTAATATAATTTGTCATATCAATGATTCTGACTGCCCTAAGATGCCCTACATGTCCTTATAGAGCTCTGAAACTGGAAGGAAAAAATTGATTTTTCACAAGGACTACATGATTACTTAGAAGAAATGAAACAATAGGTTTTTTAAAAAGTGAAATAAGAGTTGAAGGAAAGAAATGGAGAGAGAAAAAGTAACTTCAAAGGGGTAAACTTTACCCAATTATGGATTTCCAGAATATTAGAATAGACAAATAGAAATCAGCAATTCAAATACTAAAGAATTTACAGTCAGAATCACACAAGATTTAGCAGCTATCATCATAAAGGAGTAGAAAGCTTTTGTTAATACAAAAGCCCAAAAGGCAAAAGGAAGAGGTTTATAGCTGTGAACAATTTATTCTGAGAGGTTAAGCATAATTTTATGTGAGGGAAAAAAAAAAGGGGGGCCTTAGTGGAAAAGACATGTTCCAAGCATTTCTGATGAAAAGATCACATTACACCTGAATGTATTTCAAAGTACAAACACAAGACTGCAGAGAGACCTAAATTTTTTTTTTATTTGAGCAACTAGAATAAGCTGCATGATGATATGCTGTTAGCATTCTAAAAGAGGGAGAACCAAATTCCTTTCCGGTCCTGAATCTGAATGCCTTCAAAGGTATTGAGGGATTGAAATACTAGAAGCACCAGGCACATCAAGTGACAAACTCTGTCCCTTGGAGGAAAGAAATGGAAATCAGCCAGAAAGGCCCAACTGCAATTCTGAAAACAGTACTTTAAATTGTTTTTTTTTTCCCCTCTGTTTTAGCTTTCAATCATCTCATTACCATTGTTCTTTCCGTACTTTATAATCCATTTAAACAATTTTGAAAGTACCTTGGAATCAGCAAAGGAATCAATTTTCATGCAGAATAAATAGGCTTCCTGGAATTTATTTGAGTAATTTTTCAGCAACAGTTACAAAAGTTTTAAACCTTTTTTTAATACTTTTGATAAGAAAATAAAATTTAAATAAAAATACAATTTTTAACAATACAACACTTACACAAATGAAAATTACAGTTTTGATAACTTACATTTCCAATTGAACCAGAAGCAAATATTAATTGTTAGGTTAATAAAAATGTAAGTAACTTAACATTGGCATCAGTATGGGACAATCATTTGACTCTAGAATGACTTGCACAATTTTAACATCCTGTAATGACATCTGAAATTTAGGCCAGGTGGTTTTCAGCCTTTATAGGATGTACCATCAGAGCAAAATAAAAGTGCGTTTGTTAAAAAGTCTCTATTGAAGAGTTTCTAAAAAATGAACTTTAGGTGACATGAATAAATCTTTGCCAATAAATAACTGAAACTTGCTTTAAAAAATAGAAAAAAATCAGTTGCAACAAACAATGAAGCCTAATTTTTAATTTTCATCATTATCACAGTGAAAATATTTCCATTTGATCGATGAAGTATATACCCTGGAGTCAAAAATCTTTGCTTTGGCTTTGTCACCTGATTTAAAGGCTACTTAAATTTTTAAAAGAACTTTAATTCTAAAATTAAGATTTACATTATTTTTGGCTCACTGAAATCAACGGGGTAGGTCATGGGGCAAGTGGTTACAGGAAGAACCAATAAAAACTAGCACATAAGGACACATCCTTTCCATCACCCATTCCTTTTTTCTTGTTTTTTTTCAGGATTCCAGGATGACTCAAGAGTATCAAGAGACCAATTCTAGTCAGGGTAGAGACTTGAGAATCAGAAAGACCTTACAAAGTCTAGGAAGTGAATAGATGGGCAAAGCTAAAGAATATCACTGAGCAATGAGAGAAGCTTGTATGATTCTGCTATGTCGGCCTCTCACTAAATTCCTTAACGAAGTCAATCTTATGAAGAAAACTCATTTACTTATTTGTGTTTCCAATTCTTAGACTGAGTCAAGGCCAGGGCACTCCAAATTGGTGGTCTGAATGACAGGATGACAGTATTGTTTTTTCATTACAGCCCACAGCTTTGCTCTTGTGACAAACGCTATCTGTGTCCTTTAAGGACAATGACACCCTAGGCCTGCAAGAACACAAGAGAATTTCTCTTACCATTGAGGAATCACAGAGTAAAAAAAAATACTCTTGGGGTATTGGCTGCAGTTACCTTGACTGGTGCAAGTAGGTTCCTCATGGTTCTTTTAGGCAGGTGGAGTTCAAAGATTGAATAAAAGGGTACTATGTTAAGTTCACATGCCAAAATATATTATGAACTGTAGCTTATGCTTAAAAACATCAATACCATCAACATAACATAATCCAGACTTATACTGATAAGTCACAGTTTGAAACAGAAAAACATAAATACTCCAAGAACGAAGTACCATAGGGAGTGTTTCTGCATTTAAAAAACAAGAGAGTACCATGGTTTTTAATACTGATGAAGCAACATATATGCCTTCTACCATCTGCAAAGAGGCAATTGGCTTCTACTGCTTCTATACAATTATCATTTTTAGGGTAAATTATTTCAAGAAAACAAAATTCAAATTATTGACAAGTAAAACTTGCTAGCCCAAGTTCTACTTAGTCTAGCAAATACTAAACACAAATGCAATACAAACACGTTCACTTAAGAATTGTTTTTTAGAATCAAAAAGACAAAAACAAAAACAACCCCCCCTCCCACTGATCATTCAACTGATCATTAGATTATTAGATACTACATGGTATCTAATGTACAATCTGGAACAGGCCAGATTTGTAAAGTGCTCTGAGTGACTATTTTGGAGTAAAATTCTTTAATGTGAGATGAGTTGGGTCTATGGTGACCCTTCATTCTTCAGGAAGTAAGTGAAGTCAAGTGATTATTCTAACCGCCATCTTTCACCATATCCTTTCTTTTCATCTTCAGAAGTGATAATATCCTGAATTTTCTATCAAAGAAAAATGAGTACCTGATTTTTTTTCTTTTTTAAAACACATAGTGGTCTCATCTTATTTAACCTGCCATTACCCATTCCAAATGTAAACAAGATGCACATATTCCCTGATTTCTCCTACTTGAATCATATGTAAATTTTAAAAGCAAGCACTGGTTTACCTACCAACCCGGCAGTTTTCCAAATATCTGCTTCAGTCACCTTCGTGACCTGTTATGATCAATGGATTATCAAAGAAAATTATTATTTTTAATAGGGAGCTCTGATTGTACAAAATGAAGAGCTCTGGATAGGTTGGTGCCATGTGTTGTAATTTTCTATTGCAATAAACTGTTGGCAGCATATAGCAGGCACTGGTGGTGAACACAGGTTCTTAGATTACAGACTACAGATTACAGAGATTTTAGCCTTCATCGTAACTTATTTCCTTAGAAACTGTCTTTCCAATTAAAAGCAGTTGCAAAAACATGGCTGCAAACACAGCTGATATGAAAAGAACCTTGATTTGAAAAATTTCTGGCATACAACACAAGAAATAAGCCTCAATATGGCTTCCCAAACAGTTCCATCTATTACATATTAAATACAATGTGAACACAGGTAACATTGAAGCCAATGTTCATTCTTAACACTCTGGGCAGTATACATTATGAATAAAAAAAATTCCAATGAAAACAGTAATTCCAGTTTCTTCTGAATCAATTGGTCATATTCTAATTCCATTAGGACACTTTACCAACAATTGGATTTTCCCTGAAAAAAAAGATGAAAAGTTAATTAAATTTTTTCTTAAAAAACAAGAAAAAGGATGGTAACTGTTTTTGTACTTTATAGTTTTATAAACTACAACCCTAAAATGCTATCTTTTTGAAAGAAAACAGCATGGAAATATAGTGAATTATTATGCACAATAAAAGTTAAATTCTGTTTTCTTGAAATAAAAATGCTTTGTCCATTTTTTACTTTCTTCATTATTTTCATTATCATAGAACCTGGAAATTTGGAGACCATACAGCTGAAACTCTTATTTCATAGAACAGGGAAATGGGATAAAGTAACAGAGCTGTGAGGGAGCAGCCCCGGACATGTGATCATCAACATACATACATTTTACAGACTGATCTGGGGAAAACATGGGGTCTCTAATTGTACCTCTATGGCACCAATCATTTAACACATATCCTGTGCATCACCTTGCCCATTAATTAGCTAACTTGATGAGCTCACACGAACCATTACAATGGAACAACAAACTGAATTAGATCATCAGACATCTCACTTACTGAAAAATGAGTCTATGCAACAAGACAATCGTGTTGAGAATTCAAGTTTTCTAATCATCAGCTCTCTCTACCCCTCTGCAAGCATTCTGTATTCACTTATCTGGGGAGACGTCTGATCTCTTCCACAGAATACAAGCTCTCTGAGGGCGGGGATGCTTTGGTTCCTGTCTTTTTATTCCCCCTGCCTAGTAAGACAAGGCATTGTGCCAGAGAGCGGGCCAGCTGTGGACTCAGTGTGACAACCACTTCAGACATGCCTTAAGATTTGAAGGGGCAGAACAGTGGCCAAAAGACATAGACAAAAGACGTTTCCCCCCTCGGAGCTCCCCACACCAACGTACGCCTCCCTGCCACCACGAGCTGACACAAGGTGGTCCGTGACTCAGTGTCGGCATGGCGGAGTGCGAAGGACCTGGGGTCTCAGCCCCGGCCAAACGGGGGGAGGGTGTGTGTGGGTGCTGGTGCCCATTAAATAGCATAAACGTGGCAGAACACATCTTGGGACAGACTCCTCCTCAGTTTCGGTTTTACAGCCCTTGCTGTTGTTCAAACCCTATCCTCTACCAAGGCGTTCATGGATCCTTTAGTCTGAGCTCTCCTGCTAATCACGGATGGGTCTGGGCCCTCGGAGGGTGCGGGCAGACCCAGAGAGCGGCCGGCAGCTCTCCCGAAGGAGCCCGCACGGGTCTGTCTCACCGAGGAGAGGAGCAAGCTCGAGGCTAACTTTACTGTCCTGAAGGTTACGCAGAAACGTACACACACACACACATACACACACACACACACACACACAAACAAACATATGGGATCTGCAACAAATACTCACTCACTACCGTATTTGGCATTAGTTGATCTCTTCTTTCTGTACTTTTCGTGAGGTTCATTTAGCTTTTCAAGGACGACTTTTATTTGCTGAAGTGTTTTAAAAGTCGTTACAGAATCCTCAATTGTAAGATAGGAATAATCATCTGGCTCTGTCCGTGGTCCTTGGTAAACTGCTATACTCCCACAAGCCTCTAACAATGGGAGAAAACATCTGATTAGGAAATTAGGCTAATTTTTACCAATATGACTTCTCTTTTTCTCTTCATCTCTCACTCTTTGTCTCTGGATTTTCTGTCTCCCTCTCTCTCTCCCCTCCCCATGCTCCCTCTCTTTCTATCCCCCTCCCCTTCTGTCTCTCTCTCTCCCTGCCTTTCCCTCTCTCTCCTTTTCCTCTCCTCATGCTCCCTCCCTCTATTTCTCCCCCTTTTCCCTCTCTTTCTCTTCCTCCTCTGTTTCTATATCTCTGTCTCTCTCTACCCTCCTCACGCTCCCTCTATTTCTCCCCCACACTGGCAAACAGGAATTTTACATCTCTTAAGAAAAAAATCATGGAAGTGAATTAGTCATAACCCAGAAACTATGAAGGATTATTATTTGCCATCTTCTGAAATAGTTACAAGCCCTAAGATTTATCAGCAATGGCATCTATTGGCTTTATGTAAACTTTAGCCATTTAAATGTCACTTCCCAGATGGTTCTTCACCCTTAAATGCTGAGCTTGTTTACAATGAGGCTGAAGAACCAGTTTTGTTGCTGCTGCAGCTAGGGGCTGCCACAGTGTCCCACCACCCTGGTTGTCTCAGTGTTATTCTCTGTAAAATGGGCTGGGCAAGGAGGTTGCAGATCACTCTGGAGTCTCTGCCTGGGTGGTCAAAGAGCAGGTCACAAGTGAACCAGAGTCTCCTAACTGACACTTTCTGCATCTTTCTCCTCATGGCTTTTCTCCCTCAACAACAATGTATAGCCCTCTATAGCCCAATATAAAACATTATGGTTACTATCTAGCTAAAACATAACTCTAGACAGGAAGATGAGATTTTTAATTTCTCTTTATGATACATTAAAAAAAAGTGTACTGCTAGTCAATGTTGCAGTAGGCTTTAAGTATTTGGAACACTATTTAAAAGAGTATGAATCATAACCTCCACTTTCTAGTCTGAGTTTTATGGGGATGGAAAGGAAAGAGGGAATGACAAAAAAGGGCACAGTGCATGTGTGAAAATAAGACGTGCTGCTCACAACAAATTTTCATATTTTTATGGTCATTTTTGTTGCTCTCCTGTGTTCTTTTATTAAATTCTCCTATTCCTTCTTTCACTTTACAACCCTAGGCTAAAAATAAAGATTGGTCTGTCACAAATACTGGGATAATCCCATCTCACTCTCTATGAGTTAGCTGTTACTACAGCATCATCTTCAAACAAACAAAAACAGCCCCATCTCACTCATTCATGCTCATCTGGTCATTCACTGACTTGCAAATCTGCTTCTATTCTATTTGGACACAACATATTATTTCTTAGCTACCTGGCTAATCTCTTCCTTTATAAAGACTCAGTGTTCATACACACAATAGTATGAGGATCAATATTCATTAGCCTAACAAAACACATAGCTTTAAAGAGAATTCTATAGCTTGCTGGCCCTTTCACATTTTTCCTCCACCAAAAGGAGTAAGTATGATTTTCAGATACTGTAAGGAGGAATGGGAAAAAGGCAGGGACTAATACTGATGTTTTCCTCTGGTCATTTCAGAAATGCTATCTCACATCACATAAATATAGATAAATTTTAAACTTACCTTCCATCTTCTGCAGTTTAGGCATGCAAAGGGTAAAAAGGGAATAAATTCTTTCTGTTTCTCTGTCTTCATCAATATCTATCTGGATGTCGGCGGGAACACCTCTATTTATAAAACAGAAAAATAGAATTAATATGCTAATAAGGTAACTTCCACTTCTAAAAGCATTTGCTAATTTGCTTATGCCATTAATTATACAATTCCAATGAGATTTGTCTAAAAAGACTGATGAAGATGCAAAGGGAACAGATCTAATCAGATCAGCTATTAGAAAGAAATGTGGAGACAAAAGGAGCTAGCCCGCCTTTGTTCTACAAAGAAGGCCCAGAATGGTACAGCTTAGAAGGCGTGGAGGCTCAAGGGAAGCTCAGGATGGCGGTGAACTGCTGTGGCCAGAAAGCAAGCCCTGAAACAGAGAAGACTCAGGTTCAGTCTTGCCTCAGACCTCAGTTTGCCATGTGGCTCATTTAGCACCTCGATGCTCCCGAGTATCTCTTACTAGCAACAAAATGAGAACGGAAGAAGTAATAAACCTTTCAGCTGGGTTGGATGGGGCAAGGATAATGGAAGACAGAGAGGATACATAACTGTTCAGTTCTCACTGTTTCTGTTTTCTCTGCAAAGAATAACTTTTATGCTGGAAATGAAAGGGAAAAAAAAGCCCAGAGGAGCTGATCCCCAGGGAAATAAGGACATGTTGAGAAAGTTGCTCTTCAATTGTCCACATCAACTCCCCCTCCGAGGGCCCTGAAAGAGTGGGCCGGGAGGATACTCAAGTTGCTGCCAATACTTGGTGGGCCGGAGGACAAAGGAAAGGGACGCTAGATTTGCAAAGAAGGAACGGGTACTTGGTTTAGATTCCTAGAACACAGGACTGAAAGCTGGCCGGCAAATTTGTACAGGACGCCCAAGAGCCACAAATGACCACGCCTTCCTGAACCGCAGGCGACTTCGGGGGATGACAAAGAGAAGGCGCCGGCCACAGAGCTCTGGATCAGGTGTCCTGCCCATTTGTGAAATGGGGATACCAGCAGCCCTGAACTTACAGGGCACTATCTGTCTGCACGCATGTGTCCACCACGGGCCGGGCCCCAGGCTGAGCGCTCTACAGTGATGGTCTCATTGATCCTCTCAACAGCCTGGAAGGGAGTCTGAGAGTGGGCTTCTTGTACAGAGAAGGAAACGGGGCGGACGGAGTGAGGAGGCTGGCCAGGGTCGCAGGCCCATGAGGGCCGGAAACTCTGGACACATGACGGGCATCCTCTGTCTGCCATGCGGCCTCCTGCCGTGTGTGTGTGTATGTGGCACTCAGGCCGCCTGTAAGCCCCCTCTGAGCATCCATCCTCCCACCCCACTTCTCTACAGCAGACACAGATGGCTCTTGTAGAGAAGGTGGGGAGATGGACTCTGGGGATCGCCCAGACGGACAGCAGGGCTCGTGGCTTCTTCCCTCTGCCCTCACCAGATCTCAGTGGGGTGTCCGGCTCCATGGGCCTCTGACAGGATGATGGGCTGGAGCCTGCCTGCACTTAGCTGACTGAGATGGCTACGGGCGACCCTGAGCTCTATGACACGTGCTGAAGGCACAGGCTCCCCGGGGAAGGAGGTGACCGTCGTGAGCTGGTGTGGACAATGGATCTCTTTGGATGTGTCTGGCCCGAGGGCAGCATCAGAAACAATCAGGGCCACCAGAGAGGAGCCACCATGTGCTTGGTAGTGGAAACACTTCCTAACAATTAGAACTGCCCAGATAGAGGAGAGATGCCGAGAGACGTGTCGTCGTCTGCCTCCTTGAAGGTCTTCAAGTGGAAGCAGGATGCCTTGTTAGGAGTGTGGCCTGGTATACAGGGGTTATTAGATAAGAGAAGGCAATAATGTGGCCCCCAACACTCCCTAGTGCTGCTGACCCAGGTTATGGTGTAACTAGAAAATATTTAACAAAAACACAACAGAACGCAGTGAATGGGATGGTGTAGTTTTCTGAAGTCTACGTGCGACCTGCAGTAATCATTTACGCGTAGCTCAGTGGTCCTGTTTCTCTTTGAGTTTGACACCCCCGGACTTAACACCTATAAATCCCTTCCAGCTCTTGATCTGTGCTTTGGGGATGAAGTTTTGAATGTTTTAGATCTAGAAGACACTCTCACAGTCTATAGAGTGCCTACATACATACATACACACACACACACACACACACACACACACACTTTAACAAATGACAAAAGCTGAACAACACTGAAAAGACAAACAACTTTGAAAGACATAAGACCCCTAAACAACACAATAAACGAACCACGATTCTGGTGGACTAACAAAGAAACATATCACAGAAGTGGCAGAGAGGTGGTACACTATGGGGACAGAGAGAGACATGTTTTTTGGGCCTGGCCGATCATTAAAAGTTGTCCCCGTCCTTTTAGGCCTTAATTTTCCTAATTCTTATAAAATGAGGAAGAGATTTGTCTTCTCTATTATATGTGACCATGATCTTTCAGAGGGTAAAGCAACTTACGCGGTACAGGGTGTGCAGCCTGCAGCGTGCTCACTAGTAGCTTTACAGCAAAGCCAGTTCCCGTTCAGGTACGCAGAGGGATGGTAAGCACTCAGCCTCCTCTGGTTGCAGCGGCTTACCCTGCACAGTACTTCTATCCACTCACTTGCCTCAACACAGTTATTTGCCTGGACATAAAGTGGCTTCTCTATATGTGGCTTTTCCATATGTATCACTTGGAACATCTGTGTAAGAATTAAAAAAAGAAATGATCAACACAAATATTTTTAAAAATATGTATTACTTTATTTAAAAAACAAAAACTAAATCTTTTTTGCATCATTTTTCATTACATATTATTGCTAATTTGTGAGCTCAGCTATACAGTAATAGCTGTTTACCCATCAAATGTTAAGATTAAAACTTTAACAAAATTGAAGTATAATTTTTACAATATATACATTTTAAAAAACCTCATGACCCCAGATTAAGAATATTTCCCTAGAAGAATTGTCTAAAATCTAGGGAATTATCAATCTGGAATCCTGGTTTTTAGAAGTAAATTTCCTTGATTAACTGAAAACACCATTTTGCAAACCTACCAAGAAACCCAAGGAAAACAGTAAAAACAAAATTTATCTACCTATAATTTTATAAAATATTACAAAAATGTGAGCTGTAATTTCTCCAAAGGGTTTTTCATGCCAGAAAATATTGCTTTTGGAGTTATTAGTTTAAGGTTCTTATCATTTTGCCAATTGTTAACTGAAATGAATCAGTAATCATTATGTCAAAATTATACATTTAATTATTTACCCTACTCCTTGCTTTGGGATCACACTGCCACCATTCATCTATTCTGCACTAGATTGATGCTGATTCCTAAGACAAAACAATTTCTGGATCAAAGAACAGTTAGTGATGCCATTTTTTAAGAATTCAGTTTTATTTTACTTTCTATTACAAATTCTCTTTTGCACTTCCCCCACCCCCTGAAAAGGCAAGAAAAACAAAACCTATTATAAACCATGTATAGTCAACCAAAACAAATTCCTAAATTAACTAACCATGTCAAAAAGAGAAAGAATATATGTGTGAATCTGTACCCTAAATCTGTTGGTTCTCTATTTGGAGTTGAAGAGCAGGTTTCATAATTGGAATTATGTTTGGTGATTGCATCGATCAGAGTTCCTAAGTCCTACAAAGCTCTTTTTACAATATTGTTTTTACTCTCTGTTACTATTTGGCTCATTATTAGTTTTTACAAGTTTTCTCTAGGTTTCTCTGAAACTATCCTCTTTATCATTTCTTACCGAATGGTAGTATTCTATCATATTCATATGCTATAATTTGTTCAGCCATTTCCCAATTGATGGATACACCTTTCACTTTAGTTTACAATTTTTCGCTATCACAAAGACAGTTGTCCTACATATTTTTTGCATATATTGGTACTTTTACTCTTTCTCTGATTTCTTAGGGGTGCAGACATAGTAGTTTTTTTTTTAAAATAACTCTACAGAGTAATCCTTTGGAAGTTTAGATTTTTGTGGCATTGAATAAATAAATGAATTTATATAACATTGTCATTTTTATCATAATGGCTCATCCTAATCATAAGAATTTAATATTTATTTAAGTATTTGGATCTGTATTTATATAAAGAATATTTTGTAATTATGTTCATCCAGTTTCTGTGCAGTTGGCAAGCAGACTCCCAAGTACTTTATATTATCTGACTTAATATTGACTTAAATCTCTTACAATCTTTTTCTGCTGGATCTTGATGGTAATATACAAAAATGCCAGAGATTTATGTGATTTTGTATATCATAACTGAAGTTGTTAACTATTTCACTTTAGTGTCTTAGGTGACTCTTCAAAAGTTCTCTAAGTAAACCATCATATCATTTGCAAAAAGTGATAATTTTATTTCCTCTTTGCCTGTACTTATTCGTTCCATTTCTTTTTTTTCCAATTTGTCTTACTTCTATAGCATCAGTTCTAGCAAAACACAGAGGAGTAATTAATGGTATTTAACTAAAAAGGAATTGGGGAGTGTGGGTTATAGTTTATCAAAGACTTTTTTGCATTCATTGCTATAATCATGATGTTATAGTTATTAAGATAGTCTATTATGTCTATAGCATTCCTAACACTGAATCAATTCTGCATTCCAGATATAAATCCAGATATGCCACATGGCATAGTATATAATCATTCTACCATATTGATATAGCTTCTCTGCTAATATTTTATTTAATATTTTTAATCAATAGTACTTAAAGACATTTATTTATCACTGTTTTTTCCTTCTTGGTGTACATATCAAGATCATATTGTACTAAAGAAATAATTTGGCAGGATCCCTTGTTTTTTATTTTTCAGTTTATTGGAATTAATTTTTCTTTGAATGTCTGTGACAGTGGCTTATGTAGGCATTTTTAACACTAAATGTTACTGAAAAGATATAAGAAAATATGTTGCTATAATACAAGAAAGAACATAGGTTCTTTAAGGAAGGAAACATGATTTAGGTTCAGAGGGACTACTTCTTTCAGAAGGGAGCTGGGAAGACTTCCTGAAATAGCTAGCTCTAGGATATGGCTTTATATCAGAAGATTTAAGCAAGCAAATATTGTAGTGCAAGAAGGGAGAACCATACAAGACCAGCTGGCTGGATAGTAAAGTTTGATAAACAGACTGTGAGAAAGGGAAGATTGCAATAGTAGTTTGGTGACAGAATTTGTAAGATAAAAGAAACTGATTCAAATGTATAAGAAACAGAATCATTCCCCAATGAATTGATGCAGAATATAGTAAAGAGAACTAGAAAAAAAAAACAATTTATACTATATTATCGCTATTAATTTATACCATAATATATTAGAAAAAAGTCTGAGGATTTTTATACAATGATAATAAATGAAAAAAAACAGAGTAAGGAGAATAATTTTTTTACAACAACAAAATAAAAACAGGTTTGAAAACTCTTAAGAACTATGCTATCAAACATTTTTACACTTAAAGGTTCTGATAAAAGCCTCATTTTCAAAATATATAGAGAATTGATTCATATAAGAAATGAAGCCATTCTCCAATTGATAAATGGTCAAAGGATATGAACAGATAATTTTCAGATGATAAAATTGAAACTCTTTGCAACCACATGAAAAGGTGCTCCAAATCATTTTTGATCAGAGAAACGCAAATTAAGACAACTTTGAGATACCACTCCACACCTGTCAGATTGGCTAAGATGACAGGAAAAGATAATGACAAATGTTGGAGGGGATGTAGGAAAACTGGGACACTGATGCATTGTTGGTGGAGTTGTGAACAGATCCAGCCATTCTGGAGAGCAATTTGGAACATGCCCAAAAGTTATCAAATTGTGCATACCCTTTGATCTAGTAGTGCTACTACTGGGCTTATATCTCAAAGAGATATTAAAGAAGGGAAAGGGACCTGTATGTGCCAAAATGTTTGTGACAGCCCTGTTTGTAGTGGCTAGAAACTGGAAATTGAATAGATGCCCATCAATTGGAGAATGGCTGGGTAAATTGTGGTATATGAATGTTATGGAATATTATTGTTCTGTAAGAAATGACCAGCAGGATGAATAGAAAGGCTTGGAGAGACTTATGTGAACTGATGCCAAGTGAAATGAGCAGAACCAGGAGATCATTATACACTTCAACAACAATACTATATGAGGATCAATTCTGATGGAAGTGGCTATCTTCGGCAATGAGAGGATTCAAATCAGTTCCAATTGATCTGTAATGAACAGAACCAGTTACACCCAGAGAAAGAACACTGGGAATTGAGTATGGAACACATTCCTTCAAGAAGGAGCAATCAAAAAGGCCAAGGAAAATAATGTTTGAGAAAATGTGATTGGTTTGGCAATTGGAGGTAATGGGTAACCTTAGAAACAGAAGTTCCTTAAGCAAACCATAAGCTCCTTAAAAGCAGGGACTATTTCATTTTTGTTCAGCAACTAGTAGTATTTAACAAATACTTTTTGAATTCAGCTCAACTGCAAAATTCCAGTATAACTGTCTATATATAGAGGCTATCTTTGTGAAGGACCAGCCTAGTTAAGTACAGACTTACTCATAACCAGAAACTGTTACTAGGTGATAAATTCTTTGGCTGTGACAACTTACATCTCCTCCAAAGCAAGTTGACATATTTTAGAATATGATGACATTAATATGAAAGTAAGTACACAGAAAAATAGTGGAAAAGATAATGGAAAATAAGATTGGGAAAGGGAAAGAGGCAAAAGTCTTCAGTGAATACTTTTTCTGAGAATGAAAGATATAAGACAAAGCCAAGCACTACACAAAATCACCAAGAAAGTCAAACTGGCTAAAATTTAATGGATACAATATGAATCATTATTGTTGTAGGCATTACTTTGGAATCAACTATCAGCACACTGTTAGAAATCATCTGGTTAGAGCAAAAGATAACTAACATTAAAATTTTGAAAAAGGCATAATGGTGAAAAGATAGCTCCAATCTGAACCATTTAAATAAACTGATGACTATGAAATTTTGAAAATGATTTGGAGAGGGAGGATATTAATTGTCAATATTTATGAGAAAGTTAATCTAAGTTGTGATTTGCTCTAAGAAAGTGGCAAATGAAGTCTGGAAATGGCTGTAACTGACAAATACTTTCTTGACAGGAAGAGAGATATGGTAACCAAAGGCAAAGCTCAAAATATAGAAGATAAAATAACATATAAAATATTATCAGGAATAGGATGATGGAAAAGTATAAGTAATTTGGTCTCTCAAAAAAGCATAATGACATGCAAAGAGGAAAAATATTCTGCAGAAAGTTTGGCATGAGAGCCAATCAAGCCAGATAGTCCTGAAAACCTTTATAGAGGAAACTGGAAGAACAAATATAGATGTGAAACTGAACAGATGTCTCAGTATTTTTCTAGTTTTCTAGTTTCTTCACTGATGACACTAGAAAGATTTTTGGATAGTAACATCTGTATCTATATAAGGAAGTAAAAATGGAATTTAAGTTAATTATATTGGGAAAATGGCCAAATCCAACAAAACAGAAAGAGGAAATGCAAGCTGAGATTGACAGCCTTGAAGATACTCACTATCAATAATTACTTTTTTGAGCTTAAGATAATCTATCCACCTATTTCTTTTAGATACCATGAGTTTCCAGTGGATCTCGCTGGCTTTGCTCTATGACTTACACCAGCAGTGATCAGGAATAGAAGAAGTAAGGATAACTGATTAAGTACCAGCACAGCCTAAATGATGCAAGGACCAGGGCAGAGGTTGGAAGACAGTAAAACTCAAATGTTTTAATTCTAGGCTCAAGTGTATGAAGGAAAGAACAGGCTAAAGAGAACAGGGAGGAATTGAAGGAATCCAAGTGGTTCAGTCGAGCTAGCAAACTAACAAACATTTAAAGGCCTACTATGTGTCAATCACTATGCTAAGCATTGGGGATTCAAGGAAAAAAACCAGTTTTCACCTTCAAAGAGCCACACTGTAATGGAAAAAATAAATAATGGTACAAATAAGATGCACAAATAACAAATCAGAGATGACCCCAAGAGAGGACTCTAGTCCCAGGCATCTTACAAAAGGTGAGATTTTAGTTGGATTTGAAGGGAGCCAGGGGAGCTTAGAGGAGATGAGAAGGGAAAGATATCAGAGTGTGAGAGAGAAAGCCAGTAAAAAAGGCAAGAAGCAGAGAGAAGCAGCAAGGGATCCAGTGTAATCAGATAAGAGTATGTAGAAGGGAGAGACAGGGAAAGGTCAAGTATGGAGGACTTTAAAAGTCAAACAGGGCATTTCATATTTGGTCCTAGAGGTAATAGGGAGTAAATGGAATTTTTTGAGTTGGGGTCGGGGAAGATAGTAGTAGTGTTTTAAGAAAATCAGGGTAGAGTAGAGAGAGACTTAACACAGAGATCAAGCAGCCAACTAGTATAACAAGACAGCATAATGAGTGCTGGGTGGCAGCTGTGTCAGAAAAAAGAGTATATATGGAGGGGGTTAAGAATACAGAATCAACAGGACTTGGCAAAAGATTAGTAGTGGATTAGGGAGACTGAGGAGAAGAGGAAAACACTTCACAGAAAGGGACTGAATTAGTAGTGTTCAAAACATTCTTGGGTGGCAAGCCCAGGTGAGTGGGAAAATGATGGTGCTCTTAATTATCATTAGATAAAAGTCTGGGAGAAAGGGGGCAGGAGGAGGAGGTGAGTTTAGTTTTCTGGAGTCTGAGATGTCCATGGCCATCCAGTTTGAGATGTTCAGTGGGAGTTGGAGAGAAAGAAGAATTGGGGCTGGAGAAGTAAATTTAGGAATTATGAGCTGATGAAAGAGATGAAAACTGAATCAACGGAAGCTGTAAAATAGCACAAAAGGAGCAGAGATGAGGGCCCAGGAAAGAGCTCTGGGAGATACCCGTGGCAGAGGGGTAGATCTGTAGATGAAGACACAAAGGAGAAGGAAGAATAGTTATCAAACAAGTAGAAGAAGGAAAAAGCAGTAATAAAGGTCTAGAGGGAAGAGGCTGTCAAGGACCAACAATGTCAAAGGCTGCAAAGGCGTCAAGAAGAATGAGGGCGGAGAAAAGGTCCCTAGGTTTGGTAACCAAGAGGTCATTGCAAATTTTTAACAGAGCAATTTCAGTTGAATGATGAGGCTGGTAACCAAACTACTGAGAGGTAATAGTGAAAAGAAAGCAAGTAAAGGGAACAACTGTAGACGGCCTTATCAGAGAAGTGTGACAGTGAATATGAGTGGATCAAAGGGAATGGGGTGGGGATGGGGAGAGCTGGCCAGGGAGGCAGCAAGAAAGTACCCAATAGACAAGAAGAGACTGAAAATTAAGTGAAACTACAGGAATGATTGGGGATGGAATGATCCCCTTGTACATGT
Organism: Antechinus flavipes; assembly: GCF_016432865.1. Lineage (NCBI taxonomy): Eukaryota > Metazoa > Chordata > Mammalia > Dasyuromorphia > Dasyuridae > Antechinus > Antechinus flavipes. The sequence goes on from NC_067400.1 coordinate 51,709,682, forward strand.
AGGTTTGCTTCAGCAAAGAAAATGGTTACCTCCTCATTTAAGATGGGGATGAAGGAGGCAGCAGGAGCAGAAAACATGTAGAGGATGGGAGATGAGAAGGAGGGGAGAAAAAGAAACTCTAGGGGAAAGAATAGGAGGGAGAATCTGGGCAAGAATAAAAAGGTTTGGAAAAGGCATTGTGGTGTGGTGAGTGCACTGGATAGTGAATTGTGGCCCTACTGAGAGAAGGATCAAGTGGACATTACATTATATAAATTTGTGGTGGCCTCATCTCTTTGGTGACTTTTTTCCAATTTGCTGTGAGGACAATGGGTGATAGGAACAGTCTAAGACTGGGGCTGGAAAGTGTGTGAGGCTGCAGGAACTCCAAGAAAAATACTGAATGTCAAGGAGTCAAGATGAGAGAGGAGAGGGTAGTTAATGCAGGATTGGAGAGACTGAAGCTCCAGTGAGGACAAACAACAGTCTCAGGGGTTGTTAGCTAGAAAGGGCAATGGAATGACAAAAGGGCATAGTAGATAAAGGAATTTCAGAGCTTATGAACATGGACACAGAGTTGTGGGTGATGGCAAGGAGAAGGGTATGGGACCATTTTCATAATTAGCTGGGAAAAGGTAGAGGAGGACATGGGAAACCAGCAGTTGAGGAACTGAGAGGGTGGGTGTTGGAGGGCATATTAATATATATGTTGAAATCTTTTAGTGTGAGGGTAGGAGTTGAGGAAGAGAGAAAGTTTGTGAGTAGGCACCTAACTCAATGGGAAAAGAAGGAGAATATCATGGAGATAACAGATAACCTACCAGAATCTAGATGAGATGATAAACAGACTAAAATGGACCTCAAAGATAAAGAAGTACCTGAGTGATGAGAGCAGAGGGAGCATCTGGGAGTGGCAATGGGTTTAGGACAAGTAAAATAGGACTGCTGGAAAGGACAGTACACAGATGTTCAGAAAGGAGAATCCTAGAATTCAAGATCAAGGAGATAGTAGTTTGGAGGTAATGCTAAAGCCTAAAGTGTGACCACCATTTTATGAGTGGTTAGTTCATGGGAATTAAGACGGACGAATTAGGTGGTGAAGATTCTCAAGAAGGCAACATTGTGTGCTCAGAAATCATCTCTTCAAGAGAAGATTCATAAGATTCTTAATCTTTCTTTGATGTCATAGATTGCTTTTCAAAATGTTTTTAAATGCATAAAATAAAATACATAGGATTCTGAAGGAAAACAAGTTCACAGATTTCAAGTTAAGTGCCCCTGCTTAACCTCAGTACTTTGCAGATGAGGGAATTGAGGCCAAGAGAGGCTATATAACTCATCTTATCACAAAGGTAAAAAGTAGCAGAGCTGGGATTTGAAACCCAGGTCCTCTGATTCCCAAGCCAGCACCCTTTCAGTTCTACTATGTTTAGTACAGAGAGCATCATATATATCATGGTTTCAATGAAGTAACAGTATACTTTAAAACATTCATACAATATACCTCATGGAAACTCTCAATTACTAAAGAGAACATTTTAAATAACTTACATTTTTCTTATTAAAAGAGCTCTCTTCCAATTTTTCCACAGCAAGAATGTTTCTAATTGGAATGGTATAAATTGCATCTTTGCCTAAAAAAATGAAATGGATACATAAATGAACTGAAATAATCCTGAAAAACAAAAATGAGAAACATCATGAATAGAAGGTAGACAAAACTATATATAACTTTTGTTACATATTCTTTTCCATTACAGGCTTAACCTTTTTTAGGCTTTAGTTGCTATCCCGTATTTACAAGGAATTCCAAAAATTATATTTCAATATCAAAGTCACAGTTCCTTTAGAAGAAATGTGCATTTAGTAAAAGTGTATGTATGTATGTAAACATATATATACACACACACATATGTGCACAGATACACACAGTCCTACTTTTGATTTTTACCAATGAAATCAAAAGTCACTAGAAATATGTCTGTATACAATTACATAGATGTTTTACAGTAGAAATACATGAGATCTCATAAAAGATGAAGAAAATAGAACAGGAACAATTAATATATATCAATCATAACCATATACACATATGATATTGATATTGTATGTATATACACATATACATATACAGACCTATACATACATATCTACACACACACACACACACACACATCTATCAATATCTACATCTATATATCAGCAGCAGCAATAATTCCAGAGGGAACAAATACAAAAGAGTAAAGGGTACATGGAAGTAAAACAGGAATTTTAAAAATTATCTTATTTAGGTTAATATACACTAAAAATAAGCAAACCCAAACTTTAAATAAAATTTATGATAATACCATCTTAAAATTGTGTTTGTATATCCAAATGTCTGTTTTTGTTGACAGTTATGAGGCTTAAATTTTTTTAAGTGACACTTTTATAAGTGGGTATATGTAAATATTTGTTGTTGCTCAGTCATTCACTCATATCTGACTTTGCAATCCCCATGGATGACAACCAGGCCAGGCCCTTTCTCTTTCATTGCCTCCTAAAGGTCTATTCAGGTTCATAGTTTTTGTGTATGTATATGTGTGTATGTATATGCATACACAAACATATATTTGTATGTGACCTATATACAAAAAGTGAGATATTTTTAATAATAAATTTTAAAAACTCTATTTTAAAAGCACCATATCTTGTTTTATGTCTATATATAATTGAGTCATTTTCGGCCATGTCCATCTTTTCATGACCCTATTTTGGGGTTTTATTGGCAGACACTTGAGTGGTTTGTCATTTCCTTCCCTAGTATGTCTCCATTTTAGAGATGAGGAACTGAGGCAAATAGGGGTAAGTGACTTGACCCTGGGGGGGGGGGGAGAGGGGGAGGGTCACACAGCCAGTAAAATGTTTTAGGCCTGATTTGATCTCAGTTCTTTATGATTTTAGGGAGGGCTCTACCCTCTGCACCAGTCAGCTGCCCCTCTTGCTCCCAAGCAGACAAACAGAACTTTAATTTCACTAGACACATGAGAGACCCATAAACAAATAAAACCCACCACAATATAGAGTAAGTACAACTACCTGGTTGCTTGTGGTAGGTGAGTTCTCGGCTTGTTAGGCAGAACCATCGTTTCTTGAAATTTTTTTTCCCAATCCGATTTCTTCCCTGAGCTCTTTTGTACATTTCACTGTTAAAACAATGCAGAAATGCATTTAGGCCCATAGATTCACACAGTAATACTGCCCCCTACATTTTAAATAACTGGAACATCTGTGTATCTAAAAACAGTTTTGAAAAATTGTCTTCATCCTATCTTATACAAATTGAATTTTGCATTTGAGTATTAAGGCATATCTTTTTTTTGTTTTAGTACTTATACTTATGTCACAAAGCATAAAAGAGTTGGCTGAGTGCTTCTGGGATTAAAGGCAACTGCAGAGGAATTTATTAAAAATGTCAATTATTATCATCATCCCTTATATTTATTCAGTAACTTAAAATTTTTAAAGAACAATGATGTAAGCAGGAAATGTATCATTCATGCACGACACAGATGAAGAACCTGAGACAGTTATGTGAATTTAGTTAAAGTAATACAATTAGTTGGTAGCTAAATCTCCAAAGGCTTTTGGCTCCCACCATCTCATATACTTTGACTAAGACATGATATTTAAAGTCTTTCCTATAAAACTATTTTAAAAAGCATGCGCACAAACGTGCGCGCACGCACACACACACGAAAGAATTTGATTAAATTACCCTTCTTTTAAATGCACTGGCTCACTCATACCACTGGGTTCTTTACTTTCAGTAGATGAAATTTCTTCCAAGAACTAAGTGAAGAGAAAAGAGTTTACATAAAAATCACTGACATAATGAAAGTTACATTAAAAAATTAGACTATCCTTCAAATTAAATTTAGACTATCCCTCAAATTAAATTTATAACACAAGTTATTCATTATAAAGGTAAAGCTTCCAGTTAACAGAAATTTGATAAACAAAGATTACATAGCACAAAGATCCCTCATTTATATCCTCTCATGGAAAGGATTTATGGGAAAACATGACCTGAATCATGGCAAGAAAGGAATACAGTGGATTCCTTCCCATAGATACATCTTGCTTCTTTGAATGGAATCCTTTAGAAGTAACAAGAGTAAAAAGGGGAAAGAGACGATTCCTATGCATTTGGAGATCTATGTCTTTGTATAGAGGTATTCAGGAGAATTAGAGATTCTACATCTACAATCTACAGATTTCTTTGTGATTCACAAATGACCATCCCACCACCTAGACAGAGTTCCTCAAGGCCTAATCTTCCCAACTTCCTTGACAAAACCTAGCAATGATAGTGATTTAGGTAACTAAAATTTAAGAACATTCGTCAGATTTTCTTCTCTTAAGGATTGTCTTTCTCCACAAGCTAAAAAGGAGCTGATAGCCAGAGATCTTAAGCTAGGGTAGAACAGTATGAAAGAAGGCATAGGAGAGCAAACACCAGTTACTACATGACTAATGGCCTGATATCCACACTAAAATTTGTAACATTTTGGAATTTCTAGTACTGTATATAGCCTGTCTTCATCAATAACCATGTAGAATACCAGCATATCTGGCTAAAAAAAAAAAAAAAAATTTAGCAGTCCAGAAGCCACAAAGAAAACTTGAGACTGGGGGTTAAGCATGGTCACACTCAATGAGAACTTGAGTGGGTGATTTAGGGCAGAGAGAAAACAAGACTAAACTCCTACCATTCTTAAATCTTTTCTTGACTGACATTATTAACTGCATTTTTTGATTATATCAGCATTTGTTCAGCCATAGCCAACTTCAGAAAAAAATCTGTGTCTGGCATATCAGTAGCCAGAAAATACAGGGGAAAAAAAGAACCACATCTTTATAACAAAAGATAGAGCATCATAATCTTGCCAACATAAGTCAGCCCACGATGTCCTACTAATGTTTCAGCAATGTCCTAGGAATAAAAGGACAGCTTAGTTTAGCCAGTTCTTTTGAAATAAGAGAGAATTTATTTTCAAAAGCCTTGATAGCTGGCATTTTTAAATTTAAATTTAAAAAAACTTATCATTTTTCTTGTTTTGAAATGAACTCTATTAATTTCTTCTTTCTGTCATTATTTTCATTTATTGAATGTTGCCTCAGAATATGACATGCTGGCAACACCTAAAAATAGTTTTTAGTGTAACAGAATCTACCTTCAGAAGTACTAAAACAATGTACATGTAATTTTATAAATACATTAAAAATAATTTCTTCTCCGTTTTAGAAATGAAAAGGCCTTCAGAAAGCATCACCTCAAGCCCATAACTAACAAAAATCTAACCTCTGATACATCTTCTCTCCCATTTTCTTCCTACCTGGGCAAGTCACAAACTTCCTGGGCCTTCATTATAAAACAAGAGGGCTGGATAAGATGCCTCTGAGGTCAATGATTCTAAGATGAACAAATAGTCATTTAGTTCTAAATGATAACTTTAGTAAGAGGGAACCCACGATCTCTTAAGAAAATTGGTTCCAATTTTACACAGCTTTAATTGTCAGTATTTTTTTTCCTTGTATCAAATTAAAACCTACTTCTTTGTGTTTTCTTAATTTCTGCTATCTGGCACCAAGGAGACCAGGCTTTCATGCTAGTCTTTCAAACACTGGAAGATAGCTCTCATGTCCTTTCAATCCCCTCCCACATCCATGTCTTCAATTCTCTAGGTGAAACGTATGTAGTTCCTTCAATAATTTTACCATAACATAGCTTTGAGTCACTGGACTATCCTGATCACCCCTCTCTGATGTTCCGAATTGTTCTTAAAATGTGTTCTCCAGAACTGAATATAGCATTCCAGATATGATCTGACCCAAGCAGAGAACAATAGGACCATTTATTCTTCATTCTGGATAGCATGTCTCTTTTAATACAAGCTGAGCTGCTTTTTTGGCTGTGATGCTGCACTGTTGATTCATGATGAACTTCCAGTTTACTGAAACCTCCAGAACTTTTGCACAGAAATCAAGCCTAGTCTTTTCCCAATTGACAAAATCTAAGTACTATATTTTACACTAACTCCTATTATGTGTCATCTTATTTGACTTGACTCATTGTTTTGGTATACTGAGATCTCGATAGTGGCTTTGTCATTTAATGTACTTGCTATATCCCTCTGAGTTTTATATGTCATCTATAACAAGCATGTTATTAATGCCCCAACATTCAAGCCACTGAGGGGCCATGGAGAGATCCTTTGCTCATTATTATATTGGGTTCCTCTCTCCAAGGTGATAACAAACCATCAATGATTATATCTTTTGTATGACTGTTCAACTAGTTCACAATCTACCTTGTCTACAGCCTAAACTTCTCCTTCTACTCCACGACGATAAAAAGATAAGACTTTGTCAAATAGGAGGTTAACTTTTTCCTCAGTGAATTTTATAGGTATTTTTAGTAAGGTAAGTCTTGTCCAAAATCAACAAAGTAAGAGCTTGAAATATTAAGTATTCTTTCAATATGCTCTTTACTGCTAAGTAATCTCATGTTTTCATATACAGTGACATATATACATTACTTATACTTTCCATTAATTTACCTTGTCTTACTTAATATCAAGACTTTAAAATAGATATTATGTTTGAAAATAAAAGTGTAATCTTTAAAAAATATTTTATAAGTAGGACTTTTTTCAATAAACCAAACCTCTTACCCTTAATCATTCTATAAGAATGATAATTATTTATTTTTGTTGGATTACACATTGAGACAATGGCATATTGGCTTCCAGAATTGAATAACTTACTATTTTATAACAGAAAGAAAGTTTCACGTACTGTAGGATCTTAAAGTTTAAAGATGAAATTAACTCTGAGAACATGAAGTTTGAGAAAATGATAAAAAAAAAATTCACAGAAAAACATTTTTTGTGTACCTCTCATGCCTAAGAAATACTATTTTATTAATTCAAATAAGACACATAGTTAAAGTATTCTTAAGTATTAACAGAGAACAATATTATCATACCTTCTTAACTGCTTCAATATACCTCTCTTCTTGAAACATTTTGAAAAACTCGCACATGAATGTCTCTTTGAAACTTGACTAAGAAATAAAACAAAATTTTTATTAGAAGAAGCCCAAATCTATCACAAAAACACAATTCATACACCATGAGACTAGACATGAGGGACTCAAAAAGGCAATGGAAAGAGATGATTATGAGGTAGATCTGATATATGAATAGAGTGGACAGACCTTATGAGCCATCCATTTATGTTTTCACTAAATATTTTCCACCTCCTACTCTAGAAATTTACTTCAGAGACCACAATGAAGCTCCGCAAAGAGTTGTGTAAGAAAAGACTGCTGTATTTTGTCTATTATTATTTGCAGGAAGTAGTGGGAAGGGGTGAGAAGGAAAGAATTTGTGATGATTGTGGCTAAAGATTTGAACATGGCTAGAGTAAAAAGTCAAGACGACTACACTCACCTTACTTTTAGACAGACTTCCCCAACTTCCCAAAGTCTGAATGGCTTTTGAGATGAGAGTTAATGTTCTAATAGTCTGTGCATCCTAAAGAATTTTCAAAAGAAACAATCATGCTCCTGATAAGATATCAATAAATATATTTTACGTCAAAAATAAGACATGACAGATCAAGGAACCTATTTTTCTCCCCAAAGTAGTAGGGTAAAAAAGTAGAGTAGAATAAATCTAAGTCAATTATTAGGTTGAAAAAGGAGGTTATTTCAGGCTCAAGTCCTAAACTGAAGAAATTAAAAACTAAAGATTTCCTAGAAAAATGGAAAAATTCTCCCAAAAAAGTCAGATTTTAAAAGACAATTATTTAATCAACGAATACACATTAAACATGTTATCTCTTTTCTTAAACTTCTGATATACTGCACCCATTTACTCATTTTTAGGATGTCCACTTTAATTCCTTTTTCTACATTTATTTGAAAATAACAATTTGTAAGCATACTCTTTTCAGTGGACTCATGTATGTTCAATGGTTTCCATGGAACTTAAGGCCAACTTTTCTAGCTATGGTAATAAAAAGAGAAAGAAATTAAAGGACTACTTATCAGCAAAGATAGAAACACCTTGGAAATTACCAATGAATTTAAATGGGAGGAGAAAGAAATCACCAGGGAAATCTAGGAAAGAGGAATTAAAGATTCTTAAAAGAGTAGTCATTAAATATATCACATATATTTGTGTGTGTGCGCGTGCGTGCATGTGTGTGTTTGCTTACATCATTGCTTAAATTTTTTCACCAGATTCATTTAATTCTTAACTATGTACCTATGTAAGACCACCTGGAGTTCTCTCCAGGTCTTTTTGCAAAGTTATTCTCTAATTCTCTCTACAAATAATAAAATTCTTTAAAGCTGTTACAAGATAATTTAAATTTGATATTAAATTCAATATTGTGACTAAGCTAAATTATCTTTCCTGAACAAAAGAATGCAACCAAAGGCCCATCTTATGTAGTGTAGTAAAATGAAAAAGAAATGAGGCGTGGAGTCAGAAGGCCTCGCTAGCACTAGTAGGTGCTGTCAACCTCCATTTTATCATCTGTAAAATAGAGATATACTATTTAAACTATGAACCTGTCAGGGTTATTGGGAAGAAAAAGTGGATGAGAAAACCATCATGTAAATTGTATAATGGCATAAAAATGTGAGCACAGAAGGCTGGAATATTTCGGGTCCTGGTTGGCAATCCTCTCATTTATTTCTTGATCATTTTTAGTTAACTACATTCCTCACATTGTTTGCTTTACACCATTTTGATGCTGGTCCACTCAAAAGATTATCTACTTCCTACTTTATTAAAAAGATTGATCACATTTGATGTGAGCTTCCTTATAAATCTTTCATTTCCCTTCAAAATAATTTCTTTCTCCCTCAAATGAAAAAGCATGCCCTCCTTTTTGTTAACTCCATCCATGTCCCCAAATCATGAGACAATTTTATCTGTTTTCTCCACTATCTAGATATAGTTTCTGCTTTTCTTTAGTTGAATTGCTTGCTTCCTCTTGACTCCCCTGAGCCATTCAAAATAAAAATGACAATTTTTAAATTTAGTTTTACCACCAAATTTCTCAAGAATAGTTTATTATATTAACTTTCTTGATTTCCTTAAAACCCCATCACTCCTCAGTTCCCAATAATATAGCTTTTACCACCCAATATTTTCTTGAAACTGATCTTTCAAAAGTCACCAATGATCTCTTAATCAAGAAATTCAATGGCCTATTCTCATTTCTTATTTTTTCTAACCTCTCTGCAACCTGCATCATATTAGTGATGATGTCATCATTGAGACTTCTTCTCTGGTTTTTCTTAATAGCTCATAGCTCTTAAATGGCGGTCAAACACTTCCATTTGGATATCCCCCTACCATCAAGATCTAAATGGCCTATATACCTTTTTCTTCCTCTTCTCTCCCAACCCAAAGGAATGAAATCTTGTGGCTGAAGCCTCAGTGAAAATACTTTGTTCTGATCTTCTCTACTTTTCAGAGAAAACTCTGGCTTATAAACCCTCTTTTTTAAAAGAGTCATTCTTAACTTATTTCGAGTACTTTGCTCGGGCAGATCTAACTAAAATTTAATGCGTAACTGCATTTCTGAGAAAGTGGAAACTATATATTATACACAGAAACTTTTGATATTTTTGCCAAAGGATCACGCAACATGATTATAAACTAGAAAATTGCTGAAACTGTATCTGTTTCCAGCTGTGTCCTTTGTTGCCCTGACCTATTGGTGTGGTGTACCCGCCAGTCAGCAGGGACTCTCCCAACCCACAGAGGGGCCAGGTCCAGAGTACAGTGGGAATAGGGCCAAGGGTACATGAGAGGGTCACCTCAGTCTTGATCTAAGGTTTGGTCTATATTATACACCTTCTCCATTAGAATCAAAGTAGAAGCAACATCTGGTCAACACCTTTGTTTTCTCATGAAAAATATAAAATAGAGATAATAAACAGAATAGACATAGGGATATAACTCAGAGGAGAATAAACACAAACTAAACACAGAAATTTAGGTTCATTCTCTAATGAAATACCAAGGCTGAATACAGAATAAAAAGGGCAGCTGTCTGTGTCTGGGTGCTCTTCTATAAACTGTGCCAGCAGTTACTACATCCACTGTGAAGATCCTCAAGTCCATGCCTCAGGCCTCCTCCTTTGTTTTTAGGAGTTAAGAAGGCCTTCCCTTTGGCCCTAGCTAAGTCTTATACTGTACTTGGGGTCCTGACCTCATTCTGCTCCATTCCTGATTACTGATTTTCAACCTTGCTCTCTTGCATTCTAAAAAAGCTGTCATCCTACCAAGCAGGTAGGATCCTTTGTTTCTTAACTCTCACCTTCCCTTCAATGCCAAACTTATCAGAAGAGCAGCTGAATCTTGCTGCTTTTACTTCAGTAACAACTCAGTCTCAAAGCTCCTGTTACCTAATTTCAGTCTCTCATCACACTTGAAACTACTCTCTGAACTCGCCAATAAAGACTTCAGCGTTCAGGTTCCAACATCCCTCCTCCCTCCCTGGCTCTTCCTTCTCAGGTCTTTGTTGGTTGTGCTTCCTTCCTCAGACTCTACTCAATCTCTCAAATACATATGTATCACATACAGACACACAGATACAGAGCTTTGGCAATTTGCTTTCTCTGACTACATCAGTTAGCATTTTTATAACTTTAGAGATGACTCCAAAAGCTCTTGATATAGCCTTAATTTTTTCAGTGAACTCTTGTTACAAATTGCTTTGTGGGAAACCTTTGCCTGGCCAGTTTCTCAAATTTAAACTATCCAAAGATGAATTATTTTCCTCAAATAATCTTATTGGACGTGGCTTTCTTCAACAATGAGGTGATTCAAACTAGTTCAAACTGTTCAGCAATGAAGAGAATCAGCTACACCCAGAGAGAGAACTATGGGAAATGAGTGTGGACCACAACATAGCATCTCTTCTCCTTGTTGCTTGCATTTTTGTTTTCCCTCTCAGGTTTTTTTTTAACTTTCTTTCTAGATCCGATTTTTCTTGTACAGCAAGATAAGTGTATAAATATATATACGTATATTGTATTTAATATATACTTTAACATATTTAACATGTATTGAATTACTTGCCACTAGGAGAGAGGGGAGAAGGACGGGAAAAGTTGGAACAGAAGATTTTGCAAGGGTCAATGTTGAAAAACTAGCCATGCATATGTTTTGGAAATAAAAAGCTATAATAAAAAACAAATAAACAAAAAAACCCACCTGTCTTATTCCTAACTTCCTATTTCTCCTAAAGGCATTAGGAGAAATACCTGTAGCACCTTTAGCTCTTCTTTCTCCCCAATGCCAATCACCCATTCCAGGTCCAATCAGCTACCACATCTATCTATTCCAAATTTATAAATACTTTGTACATGTATCTTCTCCTCTGCATTCACATTGTTACCATTATTAAAATGGTCTCTTATTAGTTTTTGCCGATGGTGCCTATTCCTCATACAAGTACAAAAGTGCCTAGGTTCCTAATATAGAAGCCCCACTCTATCATTCTTTAACTAAATAACCTTCCATGGTTTCTCACTGTACATAAAATAAAACAAAGAGTCCTTAATTTGGCATTCAAAGTCCTCTACAATCTAACTTTGAGCTACCTTTTTAGCAATATTTCACTCTACTCATCTTCATGCACATGGCTTTGTAGTTAAGTTGGACAATTCACTATTCCTCAATTTTATCTTGTTTTCTACTACCTCCTGTGGGCTGTCCATATTGAATGTTTAGTGGTATAATGTTCTTCTTCTTTCAAAGCCCAATCCAGCTGCCAATTTCTCCATGAAATCTTTTCTGATATCCCATTGAAAATGATCTGTCCCCCATCAAATTTCCATATGGCATTTTGAATCTCTCCTTTTCCCTCCTGCATGCACGGATACACACACACACACACACACACACACACACACACACACACACACACACACACACACATTTAAAAACCTTGCCTTGTATTTTTATGTACCTATGTCTTACCTTACTAATACTGTAAGCATTTTGGAGAGAGACCTTCATTTTTCACTTTTATGTCCCTGATAGCTAATACCTTAATGAAGGTGTAAAAATAAAATCTGCTGGATCCTAGTAAATTACATGTAAATTAGCAAAGAGCGGAAATAGGTTGTGTTACGTAAGGAATAAAAACATACAGGAGCTAATGTAAATGGAAATTAGGTATGAGGAAGTTAAATATTTAAATCATGTAGTAGCCTGACATCATAGCTTTAGGTAATTAAACATGGTGTTAACATTATATCAGACAAACAAAATTATACTTTTTAAAAACATAAAGGAGCTAATTTCTTATGGTTTAAGAAAAGCCTTATTTATATATGACCTGTTCATTTGTTTATCATATTTTTGCATTTATTCACTTGAGGTAAAATTCTAAGAATCCAGTTCCATGATAAAAAATATGAAAGAAGAATTGAAAGCTAAAATTTATAACAAGAAGGTTCCAAAATTTTCAATAGTTTTAGGTCCCATCTCCTTAAAAATATCTATAAACAAAAGAAAAAAAGAAAATAGTCTGCTTTTTACTGAATAGCTAACATAGATATAGCAATATAAAAATAATGAACTGTCACAAAATACAACCAAAGAAATTAGTTCACTATTATTTCTCTTCACTCTAATGAATGTGAGTAAAAAAGGAGTAAAGTTTGAACAGAAGAAACACTTACTGGATGGTGAGGTCGTAAATGAAAAGTATGAGGTGACACTACGGCTACAGCAAAGAAACGAAGAAATACAAAGCTGCTGACGGCAGAATACTGTACATGAGGGTCATCTGCAGAGAAAAATGGTGACATGTGACAGTCATGAGGGCCAACAACGAGCAAATAACAGAGATGGCAAAATAACGAGATCCTGCGCAATCGTGCCGTGACCTATGCCCCTGAAGGTGGACCAAGAACGGGTGAAGTGACAAGGATGACTGCGAAGGTCAGCTTAAAGAAACAGAGAAAATCACTCAAAGCCAGATGAAAATCTTTCAGTGTTAGACTGAGTGGGAAAACGAAAACGCCAGGCTGGTAATAAGGCTCCAGGCCTGTGTCAGTGTGAGAAATAGCTGAAATGGATCCTGGAAACGAGACCGAACAGTAAGCAGCATCTAGCACTGCCTAGTGGCAGGCCCAGGCTACGCCGGATAATAAAGGCCACCAGTCAGTGACTACATGCCGATACACTTGTGTTCCACGGGTCTGACTGGACCAGCCTGGTCCAGAGGACCTTGAATACTAAGGTCTGGGTATTTAATATAAAATCCAAAAGAGACTAACTAATACTTCATCTATTTGGGTATCTTTCTAGGATTATTCACATGCAGGTACCTTTGAAAAATAATTATTAAAGACAGCAAAGCTTTCCCATAATATCTGGTTGTAGAAATATACCTCTGTAGGAACCTATAGGCGCAAACAGCTATGGCCATCTATGCTGGTCATGCATGCTAATTTTTAAATAGACATTTCTGTTAGAACAGGCAGATATATAAAAGCAGGTATATCAATTCAAATGAAATACTGAAATTATTACAATACCATAAGTTACAATCAGGGAACAACACCTAATTTTGACATTTGTAAATTTTTAAAAGCAAAACCTTCAGGAAGTAGCAGCTGCTCTTGCCAGATCACAGCATGTTGGTAATAAAGTTTATTTCAAATTGTAAGGTATGAATAGAGTTCTCTAGTGATATTAAAAAAAGAATGAGTTATTATTAATATGAAAACATTGCCTTTAAAAAACATGAACTAAGTTTTGACTCTGAGAAGACAGCTAGCTATCCTGGGTGAATGGGAGAAGAAATAATCAAAATCTATTGGGACAAGACTTAGGACACACTTTTTTTCTAGAGAGCTTTCTGAGGTGGATTACAAATTAAAAACAAAAGCCCTGGCTACTGGAAGACAGAGAAAAGTACAGGGGAAGGTTAATTCCCAGATACTTTTGAAAATGACAATTTTAGACAAGTCATAACTTCAGCTGAACAATGACTTGTAAATTTATGACACAGGCAAATGAAAGATGGCCCCTTCTAACTCTCAAATTCTATACAAGGATTGTTTTATTCCTTTTATCCATATCCTCAGTGCCTGACTGAAGAAGACTGAAATTATAAGAGATTTTATGAGATTTCAGTACTGTATAGAAACACAATGTCAGCCAATGGATATATTAAGCACAGATTTGTGTCAGACATTGTGCTAAATCCTGGAGACACAAAGAAAGGCAAAAAAAAAAAAAAAAAAAAAAAAAAAAAAATTCTGGCTCTCCAAAAGTTCACAGTCTAATGGAAAGACAAGTCAGCATCTATGCACAAATGACATCTGAACAGGGTAAACTGAGTAGAGTCTCAGAGTAGAGGTACTAAAATTAAGGAGGACAGAGGAAGAATTATTGCAGAAGATGGGACTTTAGCTGAGACCTGAGGAAAGCCACAAGGTAGAGATAGGGAAAACATTAAAAGAAAATCCAAAATGACAATAAAAATACACTGATGAAAGGTTTCACTTCCTAAAACTACTTAAAAATACTAAAGCCCTGAGTACAAGTGTATGATTGTTTCTCAACTCAGCTCAATAATACTAGGAAAAACCCAACTCCCACTGACTCAAAGGAAAAAAAGGAAAAAAAGGGTGGCAACTATTCTGCAAAGAATTCTCATCAGTTCTCTTCAGCAGACTTGTCAGTAGCTGGCAGAAGTGCACCCATTAATCTCTTTTCTATCTTTGCAGAGGACAAATGTCCTAGTTATTTTTGTGGTTTTCCCTTACTTCTCTCCTGAAGCTGCTGTCTAGACATGCTGACAAAGCCCACTTCTTAAGGCTGTCATGAAACAAAATGGATAATTGAATTTAAAGGACTACATATTGTTTTTGTCACAAGGTAGAATGGTTTGCAAATTGAATACCCAATGGTACCTGAGGCACCTTCATACTTTTTAGAGAGACTAGGGGCCATGATTTTGTTGGTGTCAGCAACTTCAACTGATGACTCTCCTTCTACCAATGCAGAACGGCATCTTTTTGAAAATACCTAGTGTGGTGAGGAGGTTTTTCTCTCTCCTGGCTGTTTGAGGTAGACCTGGGCCTAGGACTTTTAAAATTAAACACCATGCATAGAATGCAATGGGAATGCCTGACAAAGACAAAACTAAGTGATTTGGCAATAGATGTACTTACTAGGAAATTTCTGAGCAGCCATATGTCTCAGCGAATAGAACACATCACACATGACAGTGGGGCAGCTCATATTGGACTGTATAATCATACTGAATAATTTTTCTACGTAGTATCGCAGATTCTCCTATAAGAGTAAAATAACACTTTAAACATCATATAAATTCAACAAGGTTTTTCCTTTCCCATATTTTGCTTGTGAAACATGGTTATAGAGAACATAGTTACTACAAAAGTCCTGGAGAGTATTAAGAATATGTTGCTAGCACAGCAATTCTTAATAATTCTTAAATAACTAATGACAGTTCCTCACTGCTGTAAGTTAAGTTGTCATCAGCTCTGAGTATATAATGACAGAAACTTGTGTATGCTTTAATTCTTTGATTCAGTTTACCTTCTTGACCACATATAGGAATAATAAACTATTTATTTCAAAGGAGGATGATTACCTCTGAGAAATAGAGAGCTTAACAGTTTTAAAATACTGCCAAAAGTGCATTTGCATTTTGTAAATTCATTCAGTCATTCATTCAGAACAATGATTTAGTTCATGAGTTGTTTGAAGGAGTTAAAAGGCCAAATACTGAAGCAAAAATAGATGGACCAAAGCTGGTGGGAAACAAGTGGAGCTAAAGAATCTCAAAGGTGAGGGACAGAATCTGTTCATGAATAATGGTGGTAAAGACTATTCAAACCATAACTTTAGGTCATGAATAAATGTGTTTTATCAGATTGGTGACAGAATTAGCTTTTAAGAAATGAAGTTCTTCAAGTATGTGTTGATCACTCTGATCACAAACTCTGAACATAAGGACAGCCTCAATTTGATACTACTGATGCTCAAATTTAAAAGAACAAACTAAAAATAAAAAAACTAGTAATGAGGAAAAAAATACTATGTTTAGAAGTCTTATAATTATGTAGCTGGGAAATAGATTTAATCTTAAGTACTTAATATATAGCCTTTATAAAGGCTTATGAAATAAAAGTTTACCTTATTACTTTCTACATTATCCCCTTCTTTCAATCTGATGGGGTCAATTTCACAGGATTTTGAGGATTCACATATCTGAAAAGAAAATTATTTTGAATTACTTTATTTTCTTTCTACATTTCTAGAGAATTATGCAAAAAATATATTTCTGGCATGTTTGGGGAAAGAGAGAAGTCATAAGAAGCACAAAGTTTAAATACAATAAGGTTCCAAAAGGACATCATTTATTGAAGAAAACTAGAAAGCCCAAGGCATTTCCCAAGAAGTTAACCTTGTTCCTTTAAAAGTCAATGGACTGATTCTTTTTGTACAGCAAAATAATGGTTTGGACATGTATACTTATTTTGTATTTAATTTATACTTTAACATATTTAACATGTATTGATCATCCTGCCATCTGGGGAGGGAGTGGGGGGAAGGAAGGGAAAAATTGGAACAAAAGGTTTGGCAATTGTCAATGCTGTAAAATTACCCATGCATATAATTTGTAAATAAAAAGCTATTAAAGAAAGAAAGAAAGAAAGAAAAAAAAATTGTTACAATTTAAAAAGAAAAGAAAAAAAAGTCAATGGACTTCTCAGTATAAGGACACTAATGACACAGATCAGTCCTTGTGAGATGTCACAGTCTAAAAAAAAAAATCACCACCTAGCATCGTCCTTATTATTGATAAGCCTCTTAAAAGTGAGTTGGACTAATGGGATACAGGGATTATAGTAGCTTTAAAGTTGGGAGAAATGATTCAAATCTTAGTTTTGCCACCCCCTATGCAGGCCTCCTGATATATAAAATGAAGGGGTTGAATTAAACATCCTCTAGTGACAAACACAATCAGGTGTTGGACTTATGCTCAAGGCTTTCTAGCAGTCATCAAAATATCTAAAGGACTCCCAGGTAGAAGTGAGATCAGGTTCTCTCTGCTTAATCCCAAAAGGCAGAACAAGCAGCAATGAATACACAGGAGCTTCTGGGAGAGCAATTCCAGCTCCAGATAAGAGTAAACTCCTCAGTGATCAGAACTTGAGAAGGAACCTGGTTTCTTGTCAGGAGAAGGCTCAGTCAAGGCTGGAGGATTCCTTGTTGGGACACTGTAGAGGCGATTCCTAGTCGGATAGAGGTGTGTGAGATGAAAAAGCTTCTGAGATACCTTTCAGTCCTAAGAAGCTACGGTTATGAAAGGGCCCATTGGTTCCAACACCAAAAACCCATATACCACAAGGGAGTATCAGAACAGAACTGTTATGGGGATTTAAGTAAAATACTAGTGAAGTGAGCTTTCTGAATTCCTTCTCTGTGGTCAATATGTCACTTAATCAAGAGATTCTTAAAAGTTCACAGACTACAATTATTGGTAGTTAGCATGATACCTCATCAAGAATAGGTTTTAATGTCACTTTCAGGTAGTGCCTTCCCACTATTTTCATCATCTCATCCAGACATCGAGTAGCCAAGGAATTTCCTCTAAAAATTGTGTTTGCATCTCTGGAATAAAAATGTATCCAAGTTAATATCAACTTTAGTAAACAAATTATCTAACATTATACATATTTTAAAAGTCATATAACCAATATGAAAAACTTATACCAAATGAATAAAAATATACTTTTTAGGTTTTTAATGTTTTAAGGCTCTCTGATTTTGTTATTGTGAGTGCATCTATAATTTTCTATAGATACAGAATGCAAAACCCTTTATAATTTTTATAGCGTGCTTTTGAGGGCTGTTCCTGCTGAAAATTTATCATCGTAAGCTCTTTGTCACCAGGCTCACCCAAACTTGAGTTTTTGCCAATTTAGTAGCACTTTACTAAAACTTTTGCCACTCCACTATAATCAATGAATAAATGAATGAATGAATGAAGAAACATTTTCTGTGTAACCTTTTAGAACCAAGAGTTGCCACTATCTTTCCAATCTCCCAGGTTTATTACTTCCATATTTTTTTTGCCTCTTCCCTTTTCATTCATTCTACACATCCATTAAATTGCCAAATGTTATTTCTAACATCATAACACTACTCACACTTGACTATTCTCTCTATTCAAATAGCTACCTAACTAGTTCAGATTCTCATTACCTTTCAAATGAATAGCTTCTTGATCTCTCCAATTTACATGCATCCCCAGTCCAATCCACCCTCTCTACAAAAAGCAGGTCTGACCATGTTCCTTTCTCTAATAATTAAAATCTAGTGGCTCCCAAATGCCATGAGGATGAAGTATCAGATATTGACTCTATGGCTTTTAGAGCCCTTTACAATCTGGCCTCAATCTTTCTTGCTGTTCTAAAAACATATGCCATGCAATTTCTCATCTCTAGGGCCAAAAGTATTAGCCATTCCCCCTGCTGGAAATGCATTCCTTTATCTCTTCTTCATCTATTTCTTTCAAAATTCTGTTCAAATACTATCTTTTACATTAAGTCTTTCCTAATTCTCAGTTCTAAAGCTCCCAATATTCCACCCAATTATCTCCTATTTATTCTGTTCATACTTATTTATATATATGTTGTCTCTTTTAAGACAATGCAAACTCCCTAAACTTTATTTTTATTTTTGTAAAACATATAGCACAATGCCTGGCACCTAGTAGTAGTTTAAGAAATACCTTTTAAGTAAATATTGATGAGATATTGAACTACAACTTTATGGTAGGTGCTTCTTATACTTTTTCCAAAATGTAAATATGTAATATTTAAAAAAGTCAATACAACCAAACATTAAGATATTATATTAACATTCAGTTATTAGGGAACAACAAAAAAGGTGGATTTTATATGGAATATATTAAGATTTAGCGGTAAAAAAAAAATAGGGCAATATTAGTTTTTGTTAAGATAGATGGAAGTGTTTTTTTCTTAATAAGATAAGCCTAGAGCTTAGTCAAAATAACAACAATTGAACAACAACAACAAAAAAAAAAGACTGAGTAATTTATTTTGTTATTGTCTGTAGCTGCTAACTACAGCAGAACAAACCAAAGAAAATAACTTTGTGAAAGGTAGATTGCCAGGATCAAGTATATTGATAATTAATAGCTATCAATAATTGAAAAAAGTAAAGCACTTACTGTGTATCCTTCAAGTCTAATTCGGCCACTGCCGTGGCAAAAGGAACAAATTTATTGTGGTGCAGCAGCAGTCGGACAAGAGGCAAAACAGCATCGTATTTATCTCGACAAACTTCACCCAGAATGTAAGCAGCTGAGGAAGAGATAGGCTAGAACAGAACAGTGAAAAAAAAACAATAAAAAATACAGCAAAAAGAAATTGTAATGGTTGCAGGAAAAAATCCTCAAAACTAATACTCATTTTTATATACTAATCACAAAATCAAAGAAGCAAAAAAAGAAATGGAAATTGCATTCTAAACAATTACAAAATATTTAAAATTTCTGGGGAATCCGTCAAAATCAAAGCATACAAAAGAAAAAGATTCAAGTACAAAGGGCTCATTAAAGAAATAAAGAAGAACTTAAATTAAACTTTATTAATGAGCACACTATAAAAAATTAGAGGAAAAGTAGATCATATGCCTCTCAAGGTATGAGTTGAAGACATATTTGAAAGATAACATTACATTTAGGATAAGAAGGAAAATAGTTGGAGAGGAAAAAAAATCTTTGTCATAAATCTCTTTGATAAAGGTTTAGTATCCATGAAAAAAATTAAGAAATACAAATATGACTAACAGTCCTCTCCCAATAGATTCATGGTCAAAGAATATGAACAATTTCAAAAGAACTTGCAAAATATTCAGAATGTTCCAAATCACTAATAGTAAGAGGAAATATAAATCAAAACAACTCTGAGGTTTCAATTCACATTTTGCAAATTGCCAAAGATGACAAAAAAATTATACTTTGTCTAATACATTGTTGCTGGAGTTGCAAAATGGTATGACCATTTTGAAAAGAACTCTGGAATTATGCAAATAAAATTATTTTAAATGTTCATAACTCTGAACTACTGAATTAATTTTACTAGACTTATTCCCTAAGAAAACTATCCTAAGAAATTCCCCATAGACACTAATTTATAGCAGCATGTTTTGTGATAGCAAAAATCTGGACACAAAATTGATGTTTATCAATTGGAGAGTGGCTAAACAGCCCATGGTGCATGAATGTAATGGAATATTAATGTGCTATAAGACATGATCTACATGCATTGATGATGTGGCATAAAATAAGCAGAGCCAAGAAAACAATACATAGTTACTAAGACATGTAAATAGTAAGAAACATTTTCTGCCCCTCCCCCTCAAGTGAATATGACATGAAGATCAATCAGGAGTCGAATGAAGAATTAGGAGAGGAAGTTGGAAGTGGAAAGTTTACAAGTAATACACATTCCATATGTTTTGGGACTCTTAAAATTATATAACTTATGGTATGAACATTGGCTACAGTCCTAAAAATACTTATTTTATAAAAATAATTTGTCATTTCCTCCCCTTACTTCTTCCCCCCATTCAAACAAAGATATGCTGTTGGTCATTTATTATCATTGCATCTATTATCATAGACTTTGAATAAGCTTAAGTTGGGAGAACATGCAGCCTATTCTTAGGTCAATACTATATTTGAATATGCTTTATGTGTTTCAGATCACTTATTCAATATTTGTTAGCTATCTTTTCATGTTTAAACTTTAAAAAGAACTTTATTTAATGTACCTGAACATCTGGGGACTTTAGCAGCAAATTTCTCAAAGGACCATAGTACTTGGAAGGAAGCACATAGTCTTCTGTATAGCATATATATAATCTAAGTGATCCCAAGTCATCAGTTTTTGAGGACTTATTTCCATTATCTCTTGGCTGTAGTAAGTACCTAAAGTAAAGAGTACAAAATTAATTGGAAAAAATTTCATCTAAATGTAAGGTTAGAAAAATGTCATCATTATGTTAATTATGAAACTTTCTTTATATTGTTGCTTTCTAATATACTCATTGCTTTCTAATACACAGACAGGAGTAAAGGGCCTTGTTTAGGAAACTGAGGAAAGTCTTTAGTTGGGTACAAAGATAAAGGTTTCAAACAATTTGATTAGCATGTAGTCCATTAGAAGAAAAGAAAGTGAAAGGCAACATACTTCTAAAATTCAATGCATAATATTAATATGTCTAATTTCTAAAAGAATGAACTTCAATTAAAAATAGCTAATAAAGTATACTTAAAGCATATTCAATCTGGGAAAACTCTGGATTTATATAAAATGATAAATTAAGAAGATATTTGTTTTAAAAGAGAATTTTGCTTAACAAAATGCCTTTAGAGTGAAACATCAAGTGGGAAACCATAAGTCTATATGCAAAATATATGATTTGTAAATAGCTTTTTAGAAATCACCTAATATATAAATATGCATTCAATTGTACAATATATATTCAAAAAAGAATGTTATAAACACCTAAGAAATCCAAGGTTTATATGGGAATCAGGAGATAGCTTTCCAGCATTAAACATAAAAATTTAGTAGTTATTCCTCCTCAAACTTTTTAATCAACACCACAGTTTTTATTACTTTAGAAAAATGGATGAGCTGATTATAAGACAGGCAGAGACAAAGGATAAGCTTTATTTTCTCATCTAAAAGTTGCAGCAGAAAAAATGTGGCAGCCCTTTTTGTAGTGGCAAGAAACTGGAAACTGAGTGGATGACCATCAGTTGGAGAATGGCTGAATAAATTATGGTGTATGAATGCAATGAATGGAATATTATTGTTCTGTAAGAAATGACCAAGAGGATGATTTCAGAGAGACCTGGAGAGATTTATATGAACTGATGCTAAGTAAAGTGAATAGAACCAGGAGAATATTGCACACAGAAAGAAGATTATACAATGATCAATTCTGATGGATGAGGCTCTCTTCAACAATGACATGATCCAGGTGAGTTCCAATGATATTGTGATGAAGAAAGCCATCTATACTCAAAGAGAAGACTGTGGGAACTGAGTGTGAATCTAGCATTTTCACTTTTTGTTGATTTTTTTGCTTGCACTTTTCTTTCTCATTTTTTTTCCTTTTTGATTTTGAGTTTTCTTGTGCAGCAAGATAACTGTATAAATATAAATATATTAGATTTAACATGTATTTTTACCATATTTAACATATACTACTTGCCATCTATAGTAGGGAATGGAAGGAATGGGAAGAATTGGAACACAAGATTTTGCAAGGGTTAATGTTGAAAAATTATCCATGCATATGTTTTGAAAATTAAAAAGCTTTAATAAAAAATTTAAAAAAATAAAAGTTGGAGCAGAAAGCAGTAAAAGTTAACAAAAGAAAATGATACTAATAAGTTTCAAGGCGGTCCTTGTTTCTTCCTGGTTTTGATTATCTTTTTGGGAGTTACAAGTCTTAGTTTGAAAAATACAGTTTTAAAACTATTAACAGTGAAACCACTAGGAACAAATATTTCAGCAGCCAAGTCCTCAGTACATATTGTTGTTTTGGATTGGGAAGATGAGATTCATGCTGTGCATGTTCACTGCTTTAGGTTCAAGAAGATCAGATGCGCTAGCAATTGCTTGTTGTTAAAGTATCAGAAGGAAGGAGGGGAGAGAGGAGAGAAATCACTTCTCGTTTAAGTGCTGATGAATTGTACACTCAAAAATTGGTTAAAAAAAAAAAAGTTATTGAGAGCTCACCAGAATTAGCTTTGCTGAGTAGATAATTTAGATAAAGCATGAATGATGTCACATAAATAAAATACATTCTAGAAGGGTCATGCCCAAATATCTGAAAATGTAGACCAGTGATTACATCCATTTAGGGAACTCCCAGGGAAGAAATTCCCTCTACGCATAGACTGGCAGCTGGATGCTCTGAACTTTGGATTCTCAGAGAAGTGAGTGGGACATGGTCCCACAGCCTGTATGTCACAAACAGACCTGAACTTGGACCCTCCTTAGTCTGGAGTCAGCTCTCAAGCCTTTCCACTGAAATAGCAAGCAGTCTCTCACTAAATATAGGACCACTGCAAAAAACTAACTAATGAAACATTTGAGACTAATGTGAACTACCAGTAGCATGAATTAGAGCTAAAAGAGGAAATCTGAATCTATCAATCATGAATGAAATCTATTATGAAAAGGAAAGTTATCTATCAAGTAAGTTGAATGAGATACGACATGATCAGACCTTAGGGGAAGTAAGTTGTGGTTACTTTAAATAGCTTTTAAATTAATGCCTTCATGTTTTATAATTTGAAACTTTAGGTAGACCCAAACAAGTTTCAGGCTTGAAAGCCTATAAACAGACTGTTTGGTACCAGAATAAGCTTTCCTGTAGTACTAGACCAATGGTCTGTCTCAGTCTAGCTGGCAAAATCTTATTGAACAATTAGTGTACCTTACATTATATAATGTTACATACATGATTTCTCTCTATATGTAAATGTCATAATCATGTCTCTTTTTTTTATATCACTGTGATATATATGAAGTCTTTTCTTCACAACAACTCCACATTAAATGGTGCTCCATGTATTACTGTTCTGATTTGATATCTGAGAACTGAGGCTGAAGATTTCAGTCTTTGCTTAGGGTCATTGGCTTTTTAAAGGTCTGGCAGCATTCCCTAATTCCAAGGTTAGCTTTTCATCCCCTCCCTCCCTTGCTACATATTATTATATCCTAGTCCCAACCTGGGATTTAGGTGCACTTTCCCTCTCTTCCACCCCCCTGAAGAACTGAGAAAATTTTCTCACTAGTCAGTTTGAAACAGTCATACTTAGCTCCAATACACAGTATAACAGGGAAGGGTCGGACAGAGGTGGGATGGGGCGTAGGGGGGCTGGAGGTTTAATATCCTGCTGATAGAAATGCCCAGCAGCAGTTTTTGGTTTTTACTACTGTTTCCTTTTACGGGCTCCAGAGATGGGACTACCTGGCTACCTCTGGCTACTGACCAGTTTCCTTCCTTAGTCTGCCTTGAAACAGAATGCATTCTCTTAGCATCTCTCTGAAATTTCTCTCCCTGAATAAGTACAAAGTTCCTTTGAGAGTTTTGTGGTTGTTTTACTGCTATTAACAAAAGAGGAACAGAAATAAAATGGTCTCTTCCCTACTTTTATATAGCATCAGGAGGCTCTATAAAGGACCTGAGAAGCCATCAAATCCAACTTCCTCATTTAAAAGATGAAGAACCAAAGGCTCAGTGAGTCAAGCGACTTCTAAGATCACCAGGACATTTGAGAATAATCTCTTTCAAGCCCCATGACTCCAAATCTCCCTTTTCCTTTGAGGCATTTATTTTTTGTTGTTCAGTCATTTCAGTAATAATTGACTCTTTATGATCCCATTTGGGGTTTTTTTGGCCACTTTCTTCTCCTGTTTTTTTTTACAGATGAGGAAACTGAGGCAGACAGGCTAAAGTGGCTCACCCAGCTAGGAAGCGTCTGAGCTCACTCTGGAACTCGGGAAGGCAAGTCTTCCCAACTCCAGGCCTGGCCTTCTACATATTAAGATGCTAGCTAGTTGCCTCCGGGTTTGTTCCTTCCCCCTTTCTTCCACTTTGGGCTACAGGACATAGTGCTGAAGGAGAATAAAGTAGATAAAAGAGGGGCATATATAGAGGCATCAGAATGACTCTGAGAGAAGGAAAGGAAGGGAGGGAAAACAGGGCTGACAACCTTAAGGTCACAGAAGGAACCTTCCCAGCCCAGCTTTGACTGACCCTGCAACAAAGAAATGAAGCGGCCAGTGCAGAGAGAAGAAAGTTCTGTAGCTTCTCTTGGCAAGAAAGGAAAGGGCCCACTTTGGAGAAATTCTTCTGCCTCTACACTAAATAATCAGAGACTTTATAAGGGATGACTAATAAGCCACTTGGTTTTTCATAAGCTCTCGGGATGGAGTGAGTTTTTAATCAACCTTGATGGAAAGAGAAATCACTTTAATGTTCTGAAGCATTAAGTCTGTATGGTGCAAACTGAAGTAAAGAGGAGAAAAATAAAATACTTTAGGATTCAAACATTACAGAAGATGGAAAACCACAGGCTTAAAGTGGACTCATGAAAGCTAATTATTTGGCTGCCATTTCCTGCTTCTTAAAGGTTACCATTAATGGATTTGCATAAATGAGAGGAGATTTGCCACATTATCTAAGTTAAAGTTGAGAAAGGACAAGAAAATGAACTAAAATAAGACAAAGGTGATGTGACACAAAAGAAAAAAAGCAAATTAAACATACCCACTACTCAAAGCTTTCTTAAAAGGAGATGAAATCATGTTGCATTTCATTACAAATAGTTGAAAACATAAAGTATGTCAGTCATTAATGACAAACTTCTCAAAATGCCTTTTTAATTTTAACAAACTATCAAGCTATACTCATCAGTTTTGTTCTGCCTCTTTGTCCTTTATACACATAATCAACATACATATGCACAACTAATACACAATTAAGCTGACTTTAATTCCCCAAAGGGGAAACTTCTTTATATTCCACCCAGGGAATTCCACAGGCTAATAGACAGAGCTGGAGGGGACCGATCTGAGAGACTCTTGAATTCACACTTCTCATACAGTTAAGAAAATAGAGGCACAACGACATTAATTGGTTTAAGATCACAGAAGCATTAAGTGTGAGTTGAACGCTTGTCCTTTGACTCCAAATCTAGAGTTCTTTCCACTAGACTACAGTGCTACTCTGTCAGAGTAAGGGTACTTTAATGGATACTTCTATTCTTCGGGTTGTCTGGTTATATAAAGTCTTTTATCTTTATCAGAAGTGATTTCACATAAGATTTGATTAGTCTGGGTTCTGGGATGATATGTTCTATTCATAGTAAAGCACAGCACTATGGAAAGAGATTCAAATTCTCAGCTCAAATTCTATTCAGACATGTATAGACATGTATAGAATGATCTAAATACTTAATTCATCTTCTAGCAGGTGATAAGAATGTGTTCTGGTTCTAGCTATACTATACTTGGGCAACCTCACCTTACTTGTCTGAACTTAAGATCTCATTTTTAAAATAAAAAGTTGATTGAATCTAGAAGATTTCTTTTTTTTAAATTTAGCTTATTATATCTCTTTTTGCTCTCGCCTTTCTTCTTTTTCCCCCACTTAAAGAATTATCTCTTTTAACAAAGAACAAAAAGAAAGGAGATAAAGCTCAAAGCAGTTAACAGCATCGCTACCACATTAGGCACCGTCAATAGTGGTCCATGTCGAATATTATTGTTCTGTAAGAAATGACCAGCAGGATGAATACAGAGAAGACTGGCGAGACCTACATGGACTGATGCTAAGTGAAATGAGCAGAACCAGGAGATCATTATACACTTCGACAACGATATTGTATGAGGATGTATTCTGATGGAAGTGAATCTCTTCGTTAAAGATAGCTAATTCAGTTTCAACTGATCAAGGATGGACAGAAGCAGCTACACCCAAAGAGAGAACACTGGGAAATGAATATAAACTGCTTGCATTTTTGTTTTTCTTCCCGGGTTATTTTTACCTTCTGAATCCAATTCTCCCTGTGCAACAAGAAAACTGTTCGGTTCTGCACACATATATTGTATCTAGGATATACTGTAACCTATTTAACATGTATAGGACTGCTTGCCATCTGGGGGAGGGGGTGAAGGGAGGGGAAAAATCGAAACAGAAGTGAGTACAAGGGATAATGCTGTAAAAAATTACCCAGGCATGGATTCTGTCAATAAAAAGTTATTTAAAAAAAAAATAGTGTTCCATGTCAACAGGTCTGGGACAGACTCATAAATATAAAATTGACTAGATGATTCCTAAGGTCCTTTCTAGTTTTAAAATTCTATTTTTTTTTCCTGAGGCAATTGGGGTTAAGTGACTTGCCCAGGGTCACACAGCTAGGCACTGTTAAGTGTCTGAGGACAGATTTGAACTCAGGTCCTCCTCTTCAGGGCTGGTGCTCTACCCACTGCAACACCTAGCTGCCTCTAAAATTCTATTCTTACCTATAGATCTCATAATCAGCATGGACAAACAATTCTGAATAATGAACTCACATCAAACAAAGAAGGAGGCAATCAATATTAGAAACCTGATTTTATTATTTGAGACTGAAGATAAAATTTTTTTACTAAAGAAAAATAACTGAGAAGCTCAATCATGCTTCAATGTATTCTAATAAAACCCAGGAAAGTACTCTCTAAACAGGAGAGTTGAATTTCTGAAAATAACTATATTTCCTGTTCTGAAGGGCGGCACAGAATATCTGAAATCATATAAAAGGCCAAAGAAATAAATCACAAGGAAAAAATGTTTTGCAAATTAGAATTCCTGGATTATAGTGCTATTAGAATAACCTCCACAAGGGGATGCTGTGGGACTGAAAATGGAAAAAAAGCACATTAACCCATCCTAATAGTTTTATATTGGATTGAATTACTGCTAGAACAGCCTTAGTTTGTTTGTGCCTCTATCAATGAGCACATACCCAGATTTCACTAATTCTGTCAATAGTTTTAGCACGAATATTTCAGGGAGATTAGGTTTGCTTCTCTATCTGTTCCATCATGAGGTCATGGTACCATGTGCATCTTTCTGAGCCTGTGGAAGAACAACAGGATGTACTCCTAAGTCTGGTTATTAAAAAAGGGTGTGGAAGTCTTACCTGAGGGGATCATTTTGCTCTCTAACTGTTCTGTTGCTTTAAAAACAATTAATGGCTGGAAAAGTTAGGAACTATTTGTCACCTGGTGGAATTATGACTGCTGCCTCCTCTCATTTGTAGCTTGGAATTTTAAGAACAGGCAGCTATCTACAGACAACCAGCAAGCTCAGTGGATAGAACCCTAGGCACAGAATCAAGAAAACCTGAGTTCAAATCCAGCTTCAGAGACTTACTGGCTGTGTGATCCTGGCCAGGTCACCTCACCTCTGTCAGCCTCAGTTTCCTGGGGGTAATAACAGTACCATCTCTCCCAATGTGAGGATCAAATGAGACAATATTTTTAAAGAGCCCAGTCCACTGTAGATATTTAATAAATATTTGCTTCCTTCCTTTCTTCATCGAGTGGAAGCTTTTGGATATGAGATGGCTGAAGGAAGGAGAGTCACTATTCCTTAGAATGAACATGTAACTAAAGTTATGAATACCTTAAGTTTTAAATCCTGTTAATTACATTTCTGTTCACTGGGAGATAACCTGTGCAAATAGTACTTCACAATATTATCACAGCAACCTATGTTTCCCCTTCCCATTTTTTAAATTTGCCATAAGATCAAAGCTCTAAAGACTTTCATCTGCAGTTTGGGGCTCTCCACAATCTGATTCCATGTTACTTTTTCAAATTATTTTCTCTTCCATGTCCTCTGTCCAATCCCACACCACCTGCTAGCCTCCAGACGCTGCATATTTCCCTATCTCCTACCCTGGTTGACGAAATCCTGTCTTTATGTTATGTCTTCCCCCTGCACTGGCTAACCTCTTTTGGTTCGCCTTTTAATGTCCAAGATGCCAGATCTCCCATGAAGTCTTCCATGATGCTATTCTTTCCTAAAGGGCACTAACCTTCCTTCCCTGATGGACCATCTGGTTTGCTCCTGATAATGGAATCACCCTTTGAATGGTAAATTCCATAAGAAATTATGTCTGGAGCAGCCAGGTGGCACAGTAGATAGAGCACCAGACCTGAAGTCAGGAGGATCTGAGTTCAAATGTAACCTTGGACACTTAACACTTCCTAGCTGTGTGACCCTGGGCAAGTCACTTAACCTCAATTGCCTCAGCAGAAAAAAAAAAGAAAAAGAAAAAAAAAAAACAAAAGAAAAGAAATTGTGTCCTATCTAGAGAATGCTTAGAAAAGACAATGCTTGATACACAGCAGAAACTTAAGAAACGTTTGTTGAATTCATTTTGTTTGTGAAAGAGGCACGGGAAAGGAAATGAAGCTGATAAGTGAACACTTATGGCTCTAAGTCCAATATCAAGGGCATGATGTACATTTCTGGAATTAACTTGGGTAAATTGGAGAACTAGAGTCCCTAGCAGTTACCTCTCCAGCCAGATTTCACATACCTCCCCTTCCCACAGTATATGCTCCAAGCACTCAGGCCCTAGGGGATGTTTTCCTAAGAAATCCCTCTATTCCTTCAAGGCTAAGCTCAGCCACAACCCCCTACAGACAAGCTTCTAGGACTCCTCTAGTTGTCACTGGTCCTTATCTTCCTCAAATTCTCATTTTCAAATTTCCTAGTACATGTTTTCATCTGCATCTGTGTCCTGAACCTTTAGCACAATGCCTTAACCAAAGCCAGGAGAATAATAAAAAAACATGAAAGGCAAAGTCTTTTGTTTCATTTTTTAATAATGTAAGAATTTTTTTTAAATATCAAAGGATCCAAATTGTCTAAACAGGAAAAAAAAGGGGGCTGAAAAGCCTAATTAGGCAAAGTATCCCTCCACATCTACAAAGAATAAGCTCTGAAGATAACTATGTATGTGTCTTCAGAGCTTATTCTGCACTTATTCCTGGGGGAAGCATATAAATGAATGATTACAAGGCATGGAAAGTGCCAATAGTTTATAAAAACATGCTCATTGTCAGACTGAGAACGTAAACTAAATACACACAGAAAGTCAAAGACAAAGTTCTAATTCCTCACCGAGGGTACAATGACTTCCGATCCTGACCGCATCACAGACTCTAACAAATCATTCTAACTAATCCAAAAAGAGAAAAATAAAGTGAAAACAAGAATTTTTTTGAAGAAAACTTCTGAAAACAACAGTTTTTGAACATGACTCAATAAGACCACTGAGTACATCAGACTGTTCCAAATTGTTAGCTTATCCATTCTTACCAGGCCTGATGAGAGGAATCATTTCTTAACACCTTCACAGGAACTTTGACCTCTCCCAGAAAATTATCAGCCAAGTTTCCATTGTTCCATAAATCAACCCTGAAAATTGAAAACTGATTTGTTCATTTTTTAAATGTAAGAAGATGCATGCCTCAAAGTTGCTGCAAACTGTTATGATTTGTA
Organism: Antechinus flavipes; assembly: GCF_016432865.1. NCBI lineage: Eukaryota > Metazoa > Chordata > Mammalia > Dasyuromorphia > Dasyuridae > Antechinus > Antechinus flavipes. The sequence continues at coordinate 51,739,906 of NC_067400.1, forward strand.
TTATAGCATTAATTTTACATGCTCAAAGTAGATGTTAGCACTGTCATATATAACTATCTAGAAAACAGAAAAAAAAATGCTGTAGTGGGTTTTTATTTAGAAACCAAAAAAAAGCAATAATCTGTTAAAATTTAAAGCATAAATAAAATAGCTGTCATTTAAATTTGTGCTCTTTTTACCTGTAGAAATCAGGACTACAGTGATTTTGTTGGATTTGAGAAAAGAAACATAAATAAAAATACTGTAATTTCTCTCAAGTATTAGCAATCAACATTTATTTATAATAAATTCAGTAGCACACATAACCCATATATTTTAATTACATGATTAATATAACCTTTAAAATGAACACACTGTTAACACCACACTTATATTATACATGCAATTTATAAAAAATTATTTTCTTACCAAGCAACAACTAAAATATTTAAGACCTAAGAAAGATAAGAGACTCCAAACACATGCACCTGGTTTAGTTATCTTACTGTACATCTTACCTCACTGACATTTCTGTTAGACAGCAGATATGTTAAGAGGAATAAGACAATTAATTCTCAAATGTGGTATTATTGCTTTTCTAAATAATCTTTGCATCTACATTTTGATTAAAAATAAAAAAGGTAACAAAATTTGAACAAAAATAAAAATGTTCTAGAAGGTAATTTCGGTAGATATCTGTAAAATAAAATATACCTTAAACACTATATAGTGAAAAAAAAAAGCCACAATGCTTTAATAAAAAAATTAAAATCTATATAGGAAACTTTTAGAAGGAAAAAAAAAACCCTTTTAAAATAAAAGCTTTTGAACAGACTTGTTATTTCAGTGGTATGGAATATTCTTGATATGGAAACTGCTTCTATGATGGGGTGCAACAACTCCTCCACTCCTTAGAAGACTTCCAGATCTGTTTGGGGAACTAAGAGTCTGTGATTGGACCTTGGTCACACTAAGCATGTATCAAATCCAAAACTTTCTGATGTCAAGTACTCCTCTAGTTACTCTATCACATATTCTTTCTTATAAACTAATAAAGCAAGATGAATTGTTTTCAAAAATCTAATAATTTTTAGTAAATACGGAAATATCCTTGTTCACAGAGCTATGAATGGAAGTTATTTTTAATGGAAATAATTTTCCTACAACACATGTATTTCTATTTACCCTTAGTCACTATATGAATATATAGTATTTCTATAGTTTTTGCAAGATGAAATTGACAATTCTTTTGTTTAAGATTTCTGAAATTATTTTGAAGACAGACTTAAAACTTACCTTAGTGGCTTTCTCTTATATATTTAGATTTTACAACTTCACGAGTAATCACAAATTTTTCTTTAAATGCATGAAAATGGTAATTCTCTATGACATCAAGAAACATACCTGATTTCTAGCTTTTCAATGTCTTCCTCCTCTACCTGAAACTGGGATTTTTTGGTGTAGCTACTAGATCTGGTTACCTGTAAAATAAAATTGTTCAACAAATAGTCTTTACAAACTCCAAAGTTTTCCCTCCCCATATTCTTTCTTTAAAATATATTTTCAAACGATGTATTATCTGCATACAAATATAGAGTAAATTTTATAGTTCAATTCTTCAAAAGCTAAAACTAAAAGCAGTATTGAAAGAGATAAGTAACAGAGAGATTGAGATTATGCTTCTAAAATAAATGGGAAACATTCTGGATTTGATCCATTTCTTTCTATATATAGTCATCTCTAGTTCGATTTTTTCCATTTCAATTCTTCTAGTTATTATTTCTATGTGCATAATCCTCATCCATGTCGTACCAAAAAAAGAACTGAAATAAACAAAAATCTATAATGCATTATCTATTTCAATTTTCCAAGTCACTCCTCAAATCCAGATCTAAATTTATAAATGTCTATTTAATATTTCACTTAATTACCAAGTTAGCAATTAATTAACAAACTTAAAATAGCCTATTTTTCATGCTAGTCACTGTGTGTGAAACACAAATACAAAGATGAGACAGTTTGTGCCCTCAGAGAACTTACAGTCTATACACAAGGGGAAAGGCTTCCAAGAAAGGGAACTTCCCTCCAAGGAAGGTCCAATTAGAGGCAGAGTAGTAGGTTGCTATGTTCTTTCTATGGCTGTACTGACGTGCATTTGTTCCCAGAATAAAAGCAAGAGGAGAAAAACAAGGTAGGGAGCATATGAATGTAGTGACACAGTAAGTGGCAAAATGGGATGTAAAGCATGATCTACAATATAAGCATTCGTTCAATATGTATTTATTTAGCATCAATTATGACAAGGCAGAGGAGATGTGTTGACAGCTGATAATTTAGTACAGGAGGTAAATGATGTATACAAATAATGATAATACAAAGAATGAAATAAGTATTGTGGGAAAGGTGTAAGAATGCTGAAAGGGTTCAATCCAGGGAAGGAATATATTCTTTCTTTTTTTCTTCTTCCCATTTTTGGTCTGTGAAGTGGAGAAAAGAAATGAGAAGTTTCATGAAAGGGAAAACATTTGACCTGGGTCTTGATGGAAAGGATTTAAATAGGTGACAGCTTTTTGGAATTACCTAAAAAGTCTGAGGAAAGGCATATTCAAGCAAGAAGAAGTAGTGTATTTGACAGATAAGTATTATGTATGTACAGGAAGGGCAGACAAGTTCGTATAGAAGTCTACAAGTTAAGAGACCCCAGTATCCTGACAAAAAGTCACCATGATCTAAGGCAGAATAATTAAAGGCGTTGTTTGCCCAAAACAAAAGGGGTCTTATACCCAATTATTCCCTGCTCTAGTGAGACATATGAAGACTGTATTCATAGTCATTTCTGAGGACTCCATTTTAAGAAGATCATCAATAAGAAAGAGGATCCAGAGGAGGGGAACAAGGACAATGAAGGTCCCAAACCGTATGAGGATAAATTGAGAAACCGTAGGATATTCAGTCTTGACATAACAAAAAAGGGTGTACTGTAATATGAAAGGGACCTTCAATTTCTTATGTCTGGTCTCAGAAGAGAGGATTTGATATAATGGGTAGAAGCTGCAGAGAGACATACTTAGGCTTGATGTAACAGGAAACTTCCTAAAAATGGAGCTATCCAAAAATGAACTGAGTTGCCTGGAAACTAGTAGGTTTCTGCTCACTGCAGATCTTTCAAAGGATATCAAATGACTATTTGCTAGAGATGTCTAAAGTGAATTCTCTATGGGTACAAATGGTCTAAATTAGAAGTTGCATGAATTTGGATAGGAAAATTATTGCATCTTTATTTACACTAACCTCTATGGAATATTTTGCATTTTCTTCAATTACCTAAAAAATTATTCTGAGAAATGGTCTATAGATTTCACCTGCTTGCCAGAGGGAATCATTAACAAATACAAGTTCACAAGGCCCAGGTAAGAGATTGTCCTCTCTATTTCTCTCTCCACCCCCCCCCCCCAACTCCCATCTTCTCTGTCAGTCTCTCTTCCTCCTCCTCTTCCTCTTCTTCTTTTCTCTCTCTCTTTCCCCGTTCTCTCTCTCTTTCTGCTGAGGGTCACACAGCTAGGAAGTGTTAAGTGTCTGACGCCAGATTTGAACTCAGGTCCTCCTGACTTCAGGGCGGGTGCTCTATTCACTCCACTAACTAGATGCCCCCTGTCCACTCTCTTTCTAACTATGAGATCCTATTTCTTGACCTCAGACTGGTCACATGAACCAGAAACCACAGCTTACGACTCCAGGACTTCCTATGTCAACAATTCATTCTTCTGTTCAATTAAAAAGTTCTGCTCAATCTCTATTACATGCAAGGCACTGTGCTAGATGATGGGGATATCAACATTATGAGAGAGAGAGAGAGAGAGAGAAAGAGAGAGAGAGAGAGACAGAGAGAGAGAGAGAGAGAGAGAGAAGACTGTTAAAACTTATTATTTAAACTCCAGAAGAGGAGGCCAGAGATCATTTTGTGTAATTCCCTCAACTTTCCAGATGAAGAAAACAAGTTCCAGAGTGACCTGTTCATGTGCCTAGTTTAAGGTGATGTGGCTGATTAGTGACAGCAGGTCTCCTAACTTCCACACAGATGCTGCTTCTATGCTATCATAACACATGCTAATGTTCATTTAGTGAGAAGGAGGAGCAGCTCAAGGGACACCATCCTATACTAATCCTCTCCCAGTTTCTGCAGTGCTGGAACCTACATCACTACACTACTTTTTATACATCTTGCATTTGTCTACTGTGTACCTCATGTTCTCTCTCTTCCCCTAGAGTCCTTCCCAGAAGGGAGACTTTCACTTTTGTCTCAAACTAAAACCTTGTGCATGGCGCCTGGCACAGAGTAGGCATGTCATAAGTGGTTGCTGAAAAAAATTCACCCTTACTAAGGAGCATCATTTTAGATTCAGTCCAATGTTCTTGTGTGTCAGGATCTTTCTGAATTTATTTTTGTAATCTACAGGAGTGAAAGCTATCCTTCCCAACTTTTTGTCATCTGCAGATCTGGCAAGCATGCCTGTTTCAAGCCAATTATAAAGATGTTAAATAGATCCCTGGTGCACTCCTCTGGAAACCTTCTTCCAAATGGATACAGAACAATTACTGAATACTCTTTTGTAACTATTTAGTGAATTCTGAAACTACCTAACAATTATTAATGGTCAACTCCTATTTTTTTCCCTTTTCCACAAGAATGACATAGATTGTTTTTGGAATGCCATGTTCTTCTAGTCCCCCTTCTATTGTTGAGTCTTCCCTCCGTTGATTATTTCCAATCAGTGCAATATATGTTGTATATTGTTTGTATGTTTTCTCCCTGGTTGGAGAGTGAACTCTTCGAGAGCATGGACGATTTTTTGATTAGTGCAAAGCACAGTGTCTAATGCACAGAAAGTACTTAATACATGTTTGTTGATTGAGGTTTAATCCTGAACACAAATGAAGCAGAATAACAACTTTATAAATAAAAACCACTGTAAATTTATTGAATAAGTACTAATCATATATAACTCTGCTTACTTAAAAATTATAATTACCTTTAAAATAGTCTATGAAACTTAAATGTATGAAATACTAAGAATAATTTTTCATATTAAAACAACCTGAGTATAGAAAAAGTTACCTACCTCGAAATAAAAGGTCTCATTAAACTGAGGGTTACTTGTTTTCTTCTTGACTTTTGTCTTCTTCTGGTCATTCCTGTTCCAATATGTAAATTTTCATTTTGAGAAATTAAAAGTATACAATTATAAAACATGCAATTTTCAATTAAGGAGCTCTTTGCTTAATTTTTAAAGTCAATGGGAAACAAAGTATTTTTTCAAGAAATATTATTGGTGAACCAAAAATTTACTTCTTTAAGAGAAGTGAAAGAAAAGTGGCTTGGTACAGTGAAAAGAGAACTCAGACATCTGAGGATATAGATTCACATCCTGCCTTTGACACTCACAACCTCTGTGATCTTAAACAAGGCCACATCTAACAACTTTGGACTTTGGTTCCATCATGTGTCAAATGATTAGATTAGATCAGATGAGAGAAGTCTGACAAACTTTTAGAAGGTAGTGCTATGATCTTCTTTTACCATGGCTATATGTCATATCTGCATACAAACTATATAATGATTTTCTAGTAGACAGAATGACAAAGGCAATAGCAATGGTGGCCACACACTATTGGAAGAACCAGAGGAAGCTCTCTGCAGTGGGCAGACTTCTATGAATGTCTTAGAAAAGGCATGGACAAGAATCATACAGGAATTCTCTCATTCTTTCAGAATAGACACTTAATAAATGCTAGCTGATGGAGAAGTTCTCTCCTATAAAATGGAGAATTTCAAAATGTGACATATATCAAATGATGTCTGGCAAGGGAAAAGTCAACAAAATACAAAATATTTTGCTAAACTGAAAATTAAGAAAACTCAAATATTTTTAATTTAATTATACAACATTACAGGATTACATTTATTTTTGTTGCTTAGTGCTATTACTGCAGATTTTTAAATAAAGATAGCCATATTTATGTAGATAAGATTTACATCTAAAACATTTTATTTTGGATTTCTTTTCTCCTCAATCTTTTTTTCAGGTGGTTAGTGATTTATACAAAACAAAATGTCACATTAAAAGGAACTTCAAAGAAACCTAGCAATGACTCCATTTACATACAAAGCAATACTCTATGTTCAATTATGTGATAATTTCATGAATGTGAATTTTTTTCCCTTTAGACTGGAACTACTACATACCCAATATACTTAATATATGCAGGAGTGATCAATGTATTAGTAAAAATAATTTTATAAATCAGAATTTAATAAATGAATATTTAATGAAGATAATATTTAATATACATAATTATAAATTTCATTGAAATATTTTTTCCTGTAAAAAGGGAATTGCTGTAAATTTCCTTTAACTTCCTTTTCTGAAATTATAATTTAAACTTATACACAGCTTCTAATAAGTTAATTATGCAAAATCAGAGTACGCGACTATAAGGAACATAATAAAGCACTTTCCATTTAGTTAAAAGAGTGCTCCATAGATTCATAAAGCAGGACCCTAAGAGAGACATTTACTAGTGGCTGTTGAGTCCATTAGCAAAAGAAGATGAAATCCAAAAACCTATCTGCTTCTTTGCATTATTTTAGTTTCCAATTCTCCCTCCTTTCATTATCATTAGCGTGAGCTGGTAATTATTTCCAGTTTATGCCACCTTCTCCTTAGACTGTGCACTTTGTGAAGGCAGGGACTGTCTTTTGCCTATCTTTGCATCCCTAACACTTAGCCTAGTGCCTGGCTCATGGTAAGCACTTAAAAAAAAATGTTTACCAACTGACTACTTTTCTATGAATTTTAAGAAGAACAAAATTTCATTTAGTGTCGGGGTAAGGGCTGACATTATTCTATAAAAAGAAATTTTCTATTAAAAAAGAGAAAAATTTAAATATATTTATTATTTTCATTTTTCTGAAGAAATACTATAAGTAGTAGTATGTATTTGATATATGTCCTAGGCTTCTAGAGAAGACTTTCCTGTCACGATAAAAAAAAAGGAGGAAGTGGTTAATTACGAAGGGGATAAAGCTATAAAGAAAACACCAGAAAAGTCTAGTATAGACATGTCTGTTGAACTAACTTATTTAAAGTGTCTCAGTTCATTGTTGTATAGAGGAGAGGAAGATATTTTTCAAAAATCTCTTATTGTTTGTAAATCATTATTTGGGGATGGGACAAAAACAGTTTTCCTGGCTATTAGTTTTCAGGTTCCAATATATAAAGAAACTAAATTACAGGAGTTCATAACTTGGGAGTCCCTGAACTTGGTTTTTCTTTTTTCTATTTTGATACCTGTACTTTAATATTAATGCTTTATCTTCTAACCAGAAAGTTTCTGATAAGAACCTGATATTAAATATATATATAGCTTACCTTGAAGGTCCCACAAGAGAAACTGTGGCATAAGGGTCACAGCTCTGTCCATTTATGAGAGGCAATCCATTGCACGCCTTGATACTAAAAGAAAAGAAAGAATTTTTGTAACACTGATATATCATAAGTCAAGGTAGGAATGAAAACATTTTTTATTACACAAAAGGTTTACAGCTATGCATTACATATACAGCTACATATAAACATTATATATACTGAATAGGTAAAATATAATTATAACAAACATGCTTATAAAGAAACCCTGTGAGCTGCACATTGCATTACAATGAAAGTATTCACCATGTCCATTAGTAAGCACTGAGACTTCAATGTTATTCATCACATTATTCCCTTTTTTAAAAATAGCTTTTTATTTACGAGATATATGCACGGGTAATTTTTCAGCACTGACCCTTGCAAAACCCTCTTTTTCAACTTTTCCCCTTCTTTCCCCTACCCTCTCCCCTCGATGGCAGGCAGACCCATATATGTTAAATATGTTAAAGTATACGTTAAATACAATATATGTATACATGTCCATACAGCTATTTTGCTGCACAAGAAAAATCAGTCTTAGACATAAAGTAAAAATAACCTGAGAAGGAAATCAAAACTGCAAGCAGACAGATGCAAGTAAACATTCAGGGATATTTATGGTGTGACACTACATTAAACCCCCTTACCCCCCCCCCCCTTTCTTAAGAAAGACAAAAAACAAGTAGCACATTTTTTAATTGCATGAACTGCTAAACCAACCTAGAGCGTCATATCCTTTACCAAGGTGTGAATGAGATATAAGGAAACAACTGTGGTTTCAACCTTTAATTCATAAATATGTGGGTAAGTTGCATGAGAAGTAACCATTTCAACCAAATCATATCTTGCTTCATTACACACACACACACACACACACACACACACTCTTAAGTAATTTTTAATTTTAAATCTTGGTAACAGCTGCTGTTTCTTTTCTTTTCTTTTTCAGAAAATATTTGTAATCCTAAGAAACAATGTTTTATCATAAGTTGGTGAATTGCAGAATTGTGACTTGCTACCAAAATCTTTCTGAAGACTTGCTGAATTCATGAAATCAATTTCTGAGAGCCTGCATTTCTTAATGAATACTGGGTGTGTACAGTATAGTTTGTGCTGAAAGATGCTGCCTCAAAGCAGACTAAACATTTTCACTCCTTTATTCACCACAGAGGTGAGATAGTACTCTATGAAAGATGCAGAGACTGAGCTCTAATGCAATCCTGTTAATGCAGGTATTAAAATAAAATTTGAAAAACATTTTCTGAAGCAAAAGAAATAGAATATAATTCTAGAAAATGTATTCTAGCCTTTAGTTCTAAACTTGGGTAAATTCACAACATTTCCTCATACTCTACCATGAACTAAAAATGCTAAACAGAAAAACATTTTAAAAATGTTTTCTATTTTTCTCAGAAGAAAAATTTTAATAAATTGTATTCTCTTCTTTGAGTTTAACAATACTGAAATGAAATTATGAAATAACCTATCAAAGTTCGTAGTCTTTGCAAGATAACATAATGGTCATTTAAAAATTCTAAGAATACAGGAAGAATCTGTGGTTTATTCAATGTGGGAGATTCCCAGTAGGGGGGCTCCCTTGACCACTGCAGATCCCAATTACGGACTTAATAGATCAGGAAATCATTTGAGGGGCAGAGAGGGTAAGGGCCAGGAGGCAGGATTTTAATCCAAATCTGCCAAGTCTTGGGCTCAAACTGCTACCTTCTTAAAAAGCCAAAAGATAAGATACATACATAAAAGATCTTTTTCACAAGTGTTTTATAGATCTACTTAACTTGCAGGGTAGTATAATTTTACATTATATACACTTATCTGAAATAATGTCTTAACACTTCCACCAATTATCTGGAGAAATAAATTGTCCTTCTAATCTGTAAATCAAACCACAGCATGACATTAACAGCATTTAGGCAAGTCATATCCTTTTTTTCTAATGATTTAAGCCTAATGGTATTACCTTGTAATTTGTTTACTTCTATGTAACATATTCATTCGAACTCTAACTCTGCCCAATTATCTAAGCTCCATGTTTTTAGTTTTTCTGTCAGGCAGTGATAGCCAGCACTCCCCCAACACTCCCCCCCCCCAAAAAAAAATCTCATACTACTTTATTTCTTTTTGAGTTAGTCTCTAAATGGAATTCTGAGAATCTGAGTTTTCCTAACTAAAAACAAAAAACAAAAAAGAACAACAACAACAAAAGCCAAAGCTTCTTATTTTGATTGGTTTACAAGTGAAAATATATGTTAAATGAACTGGGAATGAAAATTACTATTACTATTTCTAAAATCTCAGGCAGGGGCCTGAAAAAAAAAAAAGAAGGAAATAAACTCCATCCAAAATTATACCCAACACAGTATCTGAATTCCTTTTTCTTAAAAAAAAAAATTAAATAGCAAAGACATGTCCATACAGAAGACATTCTAATGTCTAATTCCTGAATCAGCTGTAAATTATTAAAGACCAGATTTATATTTCAGATCCAAGCTGTACCAGATAGAGAACTCAAAGGTTATCAATGATCATATTTCAGAGTTTATGATTAAGATGTATATTAAATTAACAAACAATGTGAGCTTCTGGGCACCTTCCAAATTTGGGGAAGGAGAAAGGCAACACTGGGGACGGCAAGTAGCAGGGATAAGACAGTATCTGAGAATAATCATCAACTATTATAAATTAATTGAAATCACTGAATTATGACATTTCATAAGTCACAGATATAACTGAATTAATCTATTTTTGTAATGAGACCATAAAAATTAGAAGCACAACATATGAGAAGCTCCTTTACCTGGACCTTAGTAACATTTGAGATAACTTTCTTCCTGAAGAGTCTATCACTACAAATGATAAGACAGAAAGGTAAAATTGGGACAAAGAACTGGCTTGGAAGTCAGATCTTGCTTCTGGTAACTACTTAGCTCTGACCTGGTACAAATCACATCACACTCAAGGTCCCAAACAATTCTTAAAGGCTCTAAATTGTTGAAAATGTCTAGAATGAAATCACAAGTCTCCTTCCCTGCTGCACCCCCCAAGAAAGAAAAGGTTTAATGTCAGACTAGCCCTCATTTCCTGCCAAACAAGCAAACGCTATTTAGACAAGCCTATATGTGAGCGTGCTATTAAATCATTAGTCTGTTTTTATCATAAGATGAATATGTTTCTTTTTACATTTTCATACATCTTTCTTCACAGTTTATTTAGTGACTATCTCTAAATATACAATCCCTTAAAGTACAAAAAACCCAAAAATCAACCGCATACTAGGAAAATGAAAATGACTATTTGTTTCACATTGAAAAATTTGAAGTTTTACATACCTAAATGTATTTTGCTGGGTCAAAGAAGTTTGTATTTAGTTATCATATGAGAAAGTTTACTACTTAGACTCTTTTGCAAACATCAAAAATTTTAATGAAAACTGATAAGAAAAATAACTTAGGAAACCACTATTTCCTTTCTCACTGTTTCAAGTTCTAACAGTACTTGTTTAAATAGGTCAGACGGTTGCTGCCTCAATTGCCTGCTTGTTATCCCTTTTTCTAATCTGGTATCGATTCTGAACTTTGCTTTAACAAGTTGGTGATGATCTGACTACACAAAGAGACAATTCAGAAATGACTCTCATATTAGTAAGCAGTCGCTTCCTGTTTTTAAAAATAAAACCAATTCTTTTTTTTTTTTTTTTTTGGGTGATAATGCTTATTGACCATATCCGACGCCTCCCAAGGATCATCGTGAAAAAAGCATTCATGATATATAGACATGAAGTTTCAGCCTCTGGCTTCTCTTGCTTGCTACTCCAACATTGGGGGATGGCAAGTAGCAGGGATACATAGCACAGACAAAAACTAGAAAGGAAAGGCATGTAAGAAAGGATCAGATGGAAGCACTGCACAGACTACATTGAAAACAGCTTCCCCCAAAGTATTAATAAGACACAAAGAAACAATTCCAAATTTTAGGTCAAAATATTGGATATAAGAATCCTAACAGAAAATGGAATACTATAAGTAAGAAGTAGCACATCACAGCCTCAAAAACACTTATGGTAATGATGTAAATTGTGTCTCCTTTAATCTTTAGGGGGACCCTGATGCAAACTGTGTCCCCTTTGGGGGGGAGGGTGTTCTTGACTCTCAAGCCCTCCAGGCCTCTGAAAGGGGCACCCTTTCCCAGATAAGTAATCCCATTCAATTGGAGATCTTGGCCTGGAGCATAATCCCCACCCTCCATTGAATCGAAAAATTAGCCCTTAATCTCCTCAGCCTCAAATCTCAGAAGGCTAATAAAAGATGACTCTGAACCCCAATCTTTGCTAAATGCCCTTCTGGATTTAGCCCGCTGATGAAGATATTTTCTTCTCAGTGTAAACCCATTTTTGCAAATTATCCTAACAGGATTCTTTGCCCACTAAGAAAGCTGTCTTCTTAGTACAAATAAATCCTCTTTTGCCACAAACTTTGGGTTTGTGATTTCTTTCACAAAGATATGCGACACTGACCAGAGGGGATCTCTTATCTTCAATTCTTGCACTTCATCAGTAATACTTGTCTTTCAACCTTTTAAAATACTCTTGCTTATAAAACCTAAATAGGTTTTAACAATAACAATAGGAAGACATTCATCTTTTCTGAAAAAAAATTTATCTTAGGGCAATTCTTACTGACACAGCTGTAGGTACTGTGTTGATTTGGAGGTATGTATCAAAGCAAGACATGATGATGATGATGATGATGGCAAGATAAGAGTTTTGACAAGCTTGAAGCAGTCAACAGTTTTGTACTGGACCATTTCAGGGGACATCTATGAGAAAGGAACTTGGAATATAAATAATAAAGGCAAAATAAGACTTCTATTCTCTCAGAATATGCTAACTTATTTTTAGGCTTTCTATTGCTGCAACAATGAGTAAATAAGAATATCTTTTTAAGTGCATGGTTATTCATGATCTGAACCTGTTTTCTTATTTAGAAAATGAAAGGGATTGACTATATGCTGTTTACAGTATCTTCCCATTTTGATATTCCACAATCTAACATTTAATTAGAAAATAAGAAAAAGCTATGCAACTACCACTTCATGTGAATTCAATATAAACTTTTTTGAATAGATACTTTTTGGATATAGTCATGCAACAATGTTCACTAAGAAATAAAGTATCTACACATTTAAGGTTCTGTACTGAACAAAAACTTTTTTTTCCTGCTTAGTCTGGGCATATTATAACCAGCATAGTGACAACATTGTCCTTTTTTCTCCCTTCTAGAATTAAATTTTCAAAACTTTATATAAAAATGCTCCTTTTGTCTTTCTCCTCTTCTTGGTTTCTTACTAACAAAAATGGCTTCCTATGAAAAGGCCAAACAAGTATGTGCAAAGGTCTGAGTTGCTGATTTTATAAAAATCCCAGAATAGACTGCATTCAATATATCCTTGGAAGAGCAACAAGATCAGATGGGATACTATCGCTGTTACTGTCCTCATTTTATTGAGAAACAAGGGTTTCTCAATGTAGGGGCCGCAGTGTACAGAGCACCGAGTCTGGAGTCAGGAAGGCGCATCTTCTTGAATTCAAATCTGGTCCCAGACATCAGCTGGGTGACCTGGGCAGGTTACTTCACTCTGTTTGTTAGTTTCATCATCTGTAAAATAAGCTGGATAAGGAAATGGCAAAACATCTCAGTACCATTGCCAGAAAAATCCCAAATGGAGTCAAGAAGAACTCAACTCGAAAAAGGATACAACTGAGATGACTGATCAACAACTATGCATGCAATCAAGTAAAACATCATGAATAGCTGGAGCACAGTATTTTCTTTAGGAATACAGTTTATTCCTGAATTATCTTTCTCCTCTTTTCAAAATATGCCCAGAAGCAAAAAAAGATCTCTGAGAAATCAAAAGATCTGGGTCTGAATCACGGCTCTTTAGTCCTGAGATCTCTTGAAATAGATGACCTCTAGTCCCCTTCTGACCTTAAACTTGGGGGAAGGAAGCAGTCATACATATCATAAATAACCTGATTTTTGTGGAGTTTTGTGAATAATGAAAAGAATAAGACATCTCACAATGTGTTTGCCTATACCAAACTCAACATAGATGTTGTTTAAGCAAAGTCAATTTTCTTTAGGATGTGGAAGCTCTTAAAAATAAATGAAAAGAGAAATTACAAATCACAAATGTAGATAAGATACTGTCAAACCTAATTTATTTTATAGAGCAGAGTTTCTGTTATTAGAACTATGAAATTTTCAAGACAGATAGGTTTAGGGGTATCAACAGAGACATTTCTGTCTGGAACCAAGTTTCACTTCTCATTATATTTTTACAAGAACATCTGTTTCTTACATATGAGATATTTCTATCCTTCTAAATTCTTTTGAAATTTCTCCCCACAACAGAGAGTTCTCTGTGGGAGGGGCATGGCGGGGTCTTTGTAAAGCCAGAAGGGCCTGTTTGACTTGCCTTTCTAATTCTCTTCTCCTCAGCCTCAAGTGTGACAGCTCGATGTTACAGCTGACTAAGCACATTGGGGGGCGTGGTGGAGGGGGCAGGGGAGTGAACATTTATCAGCATACCACTTAGAAACCATGCTGGACAAATAAAATGCATAGAAACCCTAAAAAGGCTCTGGATTCTTTCAGACTTCACTCTCTAATCCTCCCTCACAACCCATGACAATTACAGGACTCCAGTTTCATCTCTGCTTCCTCAATATGAAGGGCACAATCCTTGTGAAAAGGAAAAAGGTGAACTTAAAGATGTTACCTCTTGGACAATTCCCTAGTCTTAGTGCTGATATCTTTCCCCATCCCACTTCTATTAAAGACATTTTGAAAATCAGCCAACACACAGATCTCTGACCATATCACTGTTTGACTCAAAAAACGACAGTAGTGCCCCACAGCCCACCACATAAATAGTCAATCCTCTAGTTGAGCTCCAAAGGCCCCATAATCCTGGATTTGGCCAGTGTCTTCAGTCTTGTCACGTATCCTCCCTCTCATCCAGTCTATCCACTGAACCTTTACAAAGTTCCCACTGCATGTCAGGCACCGTGTTAGACAATGGGGATACAATTAATAAAAAGAAAGATGGTTCCTGCCCTCCAGGAGCATGTCATCTAATAGACACAGCCTTCACAGAGATTCCAGCAAGACTATTCTATTTAAATGCCATTCCCCAACGGTGTTCTTCCCTTTCAGGCCACCTTGCATATGCACATACTGCCCTCCAGGATAGAACAAGCTCAGTGAAAATAGAAAATGCATACTAAACTCTATTTTCACAGAGCTTATCCTTCATAGGAAGATTTGGAACCTATTAAAAAAAAAGAGTCCTCATAAAACAAAATAATGCACGAACACATAAAAGACACAAAGAAAGGGTTCTGGGAGGTTCTAGGAGGATCGGTGGCCTCTGAGCTGGATATCAGGGGATGGGTAAGAGTTGAATAAAGCAACAGGGTGGAAAAGGAAGAAGGAATGAAGCATTTCATGCACAGGGAAGAGAAAGAACAAAGAAACTGCAAGGAGTGCATAGGCTGGGTTACCTGGATCACTGGACACAGAAAGGGAAAAAGAATTAGGTAAGACTGAAAACCTAGGGTGGTGTCACAAGGGGTGGGAGGCCTTGAACACTAGGGTAAAGGGTTTGGACATTACTAGGAAGGCCATAAGGGGCTAGTGAGGCCTTTTAAACTGTGAGTCACAAAGCCAGATCTCTAGCTCAAGGGTCTGGGTTTTTGCAGACTGAAGTCAGCAGTCTTCATCAGCTGTTATGATTGAAAAATTCATCATCCCTCTTCTAACTTAGTGATGAGTCCCTCCAAACTCAGTGCGGCCAATCCTTGGAAAATGAGGCAGTTTGTTGCTGGATGCACCTGAAGTCCTTTCAACTTTGTGGGACCTATAACAGCTGTGCTGGACTCTACTGGACCAGGTAAATACACAAAAAAGAAGGATGGAATGGAGGTAGGAGAGATGGAAAGCCAGAAGACCTGTGAGGTTACAATACTAGTTGAGATTTGTGGGAATGGGAATTCAGCACTAGCATGAAATGGGGAGAAGGGAATTAGAATAAAAAGAAAGTAGGAAAGAAAAAAAAATCCTGGGGTAGAAATCATAGGATTTAGGAAATGGATGGATATGAGAAATGAGTGGAAAAAAATACAACAAAGCTTTGAATATGAAAAAGTAGAGAGACAAATCATTCTACTGACAAAAATAATCAAGTCAGAAAGTTTTTTTTTTTTTCCTAAAAATAAACATTTTAGAGGTGGAGGAAGGTCATAAAGGAGAGGGAAAATGAGAGCAGTGTTAAGATGGGTTAAATGAGGAAGCAAATACATTTTACAGATAGAGAAGAGAATTTGGAGTCCAGTCCCTTTGACCTGGATGTGATGGGCATGCAGTGGCAGCAGTGGGACACTGTAGGAACAAATAAGATTGCTAAGGACATCATGACAAAAGCCTGGAGAATGCTCATCCCAAAGATGGCATAAAGAAATGAAGGTGTAAGAGTCACAACATGAAATGTTAAGAGATAGAAACAGGGCAACAATAGAATCTCTGTACTTACATTCTAAGGAGAAGACACTATATAAACAACCTCGTACATACAAAATACACACAATATAGAGGGAGGATAATTTCATAGGAAGTTATGATGGTTACCCAGAAAAGTGGCTCTCTTTGTACAGAGTGGGATTTAATTTGAGTCTAAAAGAAAACCAAGGAAGCTAGGAAAGAAAATGAGATGAGGAGGCAACGTATTCCAGATACAGCAGACAGATAGTGAGGAAGTATAGAGTCGAGAGAAGGGAAGGAAAGAAGCATTTAAAGGCCTACTTTGTGTCAGGCACTATAAAAATATTATTTTACTTGATCCTTAAAATAATCCTGGGAAGCAGGTATTATTATTATCATCCCCATTTTACAACTGAGGAAAATACAAATAAAATGACCTCACCAACAGTCACTGAGCTATCGAATATCTGGGCTGGATCGGAACTCCAATTTTTCCAAGCTCCAGGCCCAAGTGCTCTCTCTGTTGCATCTCCCAGTTTCAAAAGGAAGGCTGTGTGCAAACAACTACAAGTAAACCAGCTTGGCTGAACTAGAGAAGTGTGGTATTAAAAAAAGTAGGAAGGGACTATGTTGTAACAGAGCATTTTGTATTTATCATGGAGACAACATGGAACTGTCAGAACCTATGCCTTAGGAAAATTACTCTGGCAGCTGAGTGGAGACTGCTTTATACTTCAGAGACTGGAAGTAGGAGACCAACTAGAAATCTACTTCAATAGTCCAAGGAGGAGGTGATGAAGGTGGAAAAAGAGGTACATACCACCAGAGTTATAAGATGTAAACATAGAGGCATCAGGATTAGAGAAGTGGGGGGGAGTAAAAGAAGGGGGTTGAGAAAGACACTAAGGCTGCCAGCCAGGATGACTAAAGAACAATAGTGTCTTGAACAGCAATGGGAAGGTTTGGAAGAGCCAAGATTTTAGAGAGGTTTTTTTGTTTTGGGAAGGGAGACAATGATGATTTCTTTTTGGACATGTTGAGTTTCAGATGCCTAAAGACCAGCAGGTTTGAAATGTCCAAAAGTCAAATGGTAGTATAAAATTCAGCTAGAGCGAGAAATTAGGATTAGATCATCTTCACAAAGATAACCAAACCCATAGGAGCTGATGAAATCACTAAGCCAGACAATGACAAATCCTTAGAAGGAACACCCAGCTAGTATTAATACCAGAAGAATGTGGCACTTCCTAGAGGCAAGGGATCAGAGGAAATCTAGAATTAGGGGAAAAGTGTGGATAGTCAAGTGACAAATACTACAAAAAGGCCCAGGAGGATGATAGAAATCATTTGATGATCTCTGATAAATAAGAAAAGGTCCTATCATAACAATCTGAAGGAAGGAGAAGAGGAAATGGAAGATAAAGAGTATAAACAACTTTTTCAAGAAGTTTGGCCTTTGTTTTTCCAAAATTGGCAAAAGGACATGAACAGGCTGGTTTTCAAAGGGAGAGGAGAAATTAAGAATCAATAGTAGTATGAAAACAATGCCACAAGTCATTAAGAAAAGTGCAAATGTGGCTGAATAAGTTATGGTATACGAATGTTATGGTTCATTATAGTTCTATAAGAAACAATCAGCAGGATGATTTCAGAAAGGCCTGGAGAGACCTACATGAACTGATGCTGAGTGAAGTGAATAGAACCAAGAGAACACTGTATATAACAACAAGACGACAATATGATAATTAACTTTGATAGACTTGGCTCTTTTCAAGAATGATTCAGATCAATTCCAACAGATTTGGGATGGAGAGAGCCATCTGCATGCAGAGAGAAGATTATGGGGACTGAATGTGGATCACAACATAGTATTTTTACAGAAATATGTTTAGAAGAATTGTACATATTTAACCTACATTAGTTAAATATTGCTGTCTAGGGGAAGAGGGGAGGGGAAAAGGAAGGGAAAAAATTTGGAACACAAGGTTTTGCAAGGGTGAAATGTTGAAAACTATTTTTGCATATATTTTGAAAATAAAAAGCTATAAATTAAAAAAGAGAAATGCAAATAAAATCAAATGAGGTTTCCCTTCATATTTACCAGATTGGCAAAGATGGCAAAAAGGAAAATGACCCTTTTGAGGATACTGCAGAAGACAGGAACACTGGTACCCTGGTAAACTGTGAATTGGTTTAGCCATTTGGGAAAGCAATTTAAAACTATATCTCTAAAGACCCTAAAGAGATCAGAGAGAGAAAGAATCCATATGCACTGAGATGTTTATAGCAACTCTTTACTGCACTAACCTCCACTTGCTAGATTTCTCAGGTTCTATATGCTGGATCCTTAGGACCCTTTCTAGCTTCTTAAGACAAAGAGCTATACTCCAGAGAGCTCCTGAGCCTGCACTGTGGTCCCGAGCTGCTCAATATTATTGGTTGCTAATGCTCCCCAGGGCTTACAAGATCATCCCTGGGAAACTTTTGACCACTTGGGGCTTTCTCAGAGGAGTCCTCTTTCTTGGAACCCAGGATACACACTTGAAAACTAATTCCCTTATGGCTCCAGTTGGGCTGGTCCCCTCTCTGCAGCAAGGATCCTCTTTCCTATTGCCTGTAGGCTGCTCGCTCATAATTTGTGCTATACTGGAGTAAAACTTGTTACTGCTTTGAGTTTTTCATCAGATCGATTTCTTGGTCATTACACCAAGGTTTTATGGAAGCAGAGAGGTGAGAGCTTGGCAGCGTATCTCCAGCTCGGGCATGAAGTCTCTGTTAAGCTTTTAAAGCTTTCCATGACCTGGTCCTCATCTATCTTGCCACCCTTTTATGCAGCCCTCTCCTTTCTGCTCTCACACTCTAGTGGAACCATAATGATCTTGCTATTCATCACCAATGACATCCCATGTCCAGTTTGGGTACTTTGACTGTGGCTTAGTCTGCCTCACCTTTGAGAATCCTTTTTTTCCTTTCAAAATGTTGCTCTTAGATGCTGGGTTTTCTCCCAACTTCTAGGACCTTCCTTTTACCCCAAATTATCTTGTATTTATCTTGCATGAACTTTATTTTTATACATGTCTCCCCTGACAGAAGCATGTTACAAGCTGGGATTACTTTATTTTTGTTTTTGTGTATTTAGTGCCTGACACACAGCAGGACTCTAACAAGTCATCTATGTTTATGCCCCCAACAACAGATCTGCCAAATATTCATTTCATGTAAGAATATGAAAATCTTTTGGACATGACCAATAGAAGAATTTGTTTTGCTTGATTGCATATTTGTTAAAAGGGTTTTGTTTCTGTTTTTCCCAGAGGAGACTAGGGGAGGAAGAAAAAATAAATGCCTTTTTAATTTTTAAAAAAAGGAAAATCAAAGTCCAATTTTTATGTTTTATAAGTTTCTAAAAGTCAACCTAAGCTCTTTAAATTAATACTGAAACACAAATTTAATATACATTTAACATAACATAAAATAAAAATTCTATGAGTAAAATGTCAATAAATAGTTATTAAATTTGATCCTTATAACAACATTAGTAGGAAGGTGATATGCTTATCTCTGTTTCACAGAGGAGGAAATAGGGAACCAGAAGTCAGTGACTTTCCCAGTCATATAGCTAATAAAT
Source organism: Antechinus flavipes (assembly GCF_016432865.1). NCBI lineage: Eukaryota > Metazoa > Chordata > Mammalia > Dasyuromorphia > Dasyuridae > Antechinus > Antechinus flavipes. Next base: position 51,759,537 of record NC_067400.1, read on the forward strand.
ATCTGAGGTTAAATTTGAATTCAGGTCATCTAGCTTTCCCCTGGACCACAAGTCTACCATTCTTTCCATTATGCCACATAGTTGGTGATGATCAAAGTTGAACTGAAGAAATCTAACCCCTTGGCATTATAACATGTTGTTTCTCCTAAGAAAAGATTACATAATACACATCTCATCTATGAGGACATCATTTATACTTTTATGAAGTCCTCATTCCATCCCTTCATTCCTTACTCCTTCCTCTGTTATCTGTCCCTTTATAAAATCATAAAGAAGTATAATTAACACAGGTAAAAACAAAATCTCTTTGGAAAATTTCTAAGGTATTTGATAACCAACTAGACAGTTGTTGGCAAACACATCTAACTACTATTAATGTCCTATAAAGACTAGATAAGAGAAACAAACTGGAATTCAATTTTGGTAAAAAAAGCAAAGCTATTGAAGATTTTCCAAAGATTTCTGAAATATCTAATAATAACAATGATATTTATACTGTGTTTAAACATTCGCAAAATGCTGCACACACCATCTTCACAACAGCCTTGTTGTTATTATTGTTATAATTATTATCTCCATTTTACAGATGAGGAAATTCAGCCTGAGATTAAGAAAATTGTCTAGGGTCACATACTTAGCAAATGAGGTAAGATCTGAATTCAGACTTTCCTGGTATCGGGTCTATCACCCTAACCACCAAACCAAAGTGCCTCTTTAAATATCTAAAATTAAAGGCTAGTAGATATGAAATTCAAAAAACAGCAAAGTTGAAGAAGTATTTGTAGTTGGTTTTTTTGTAAAAGAACTATTCTTACTGTACTACAAGCTGCTGGCACACAGATCCATTATCTGTAATGAGTTCATTCAGTTTTAATTCCAGTTGAACTTTACCCTGAAATAAACAAAAAAAGTATACTCATTAGTTTTCTTTTAATGACAGAACAATTAAACATGTCATGTAAAAAACATGTGAATACATTTTAAATAGTAATCAAATTAAGTTATCTCTATTATTCTACTATTTTAAGGATGACATCAACTTAAAAGATGACGCTAATACAGATGAACCAGTATGAGTCTAATAGCTCAGTTTCCCTATATGACAAATAATACATATTTGAAGGTAAAATAATTTGAAATAAAAGTTAAAAGTAAAAATATTAATATAACATAATAAAACATTAATATAAACAAAATTACAGGAAGGAGACCTTCCCTTCCAAATACTAACATCAATAGGTTAAAAAATAGAGAAATCAAACAATTCTAAAAGCAATATAAAATTAAAGCCAAGTTAAATAAGCAATAAGGTCTAAAAGATTTTTTGTTGCTTGATTATGCCAATCAACATTTATGGAACCATTATGCAAAAGACACTGTGATTAATACAAAAAATAAGTAAACCTAACCCTTGTTTCAAGCAGCTTACAATCTAGTTGAATAATCAAGGTGCAGGGGTAGGAATCAAGAATTTACAGGAGTAAAGTAATATAAATATCATGGAGATGATTATATTGAAAAGTGTAAAATGAAATTATATGTAAATACTAAGTAAGATATGCGATTTAAAAAAAACTTAAGTGTAAATTATGTGTTTTCAAGAATTTGGTTTGCATTTCTAGTCATATGAAAAGGTGCTCTAAATCATTATTGATCAGAGAAATGCAAATTAAGACAACTTACACACTATACACCTCTCAGATTGGCTAAGATGATAGGAAAAGATGATGACAAATGTTGAAAGGGAGTGGGAAAACAACACTAATACATTGTTGATGGAGCTGTGAACAGACCCAATCATTCTGGGACAGCGATTTGGAACTATGCTCAAAGAGTTATCAAACTGTGCACACCCTTTGAGCCAGCAGTGTCTCTGGTGGACCTGCATCCTAAAGATTCCTTAAAGGACCTATATATGCAAAAACATTTGTTGCTGCCCTTTTCTTGTGGCAAGAAACTGGAAATTGAGTGGATGTCCATCAGTTGGAGTGGTTGAATAAATTATGGTATATGAATGTAATGGAATATTATTGTTCTATAAGAAATGACCAGGAAGATGATTTCAGAGAGTCTGGAGAGACTTAACATGAACTGATACTAAGTGAGCTGAACCAGGAGATCATTGTACACAGCAACAGCAAGATTATACAATGATCAATTCTGGTAGATGTGGCTCTTTTCAACAATGAGATGATTCAGACCAGTTCCAATGGTCTTGTGATGAAGAGAGCTATCTACACCCAGAGAGAGGACTGTGGGAACTGAGTGTGAATCACAACATAGCATTTTCACTCTTTTTGTTGTTGTTTGCTTGCATTTTATTTTCTTTCTCATTTTTTTTTCTGGTTTGATTTAATTTTTCTTGTGCAACAAGAGAACTGTATAAATATGTATGAATATATTGGATTTAATATATATTTCTACCATGTATAACATATAATGAACTACTTGCCATCTAGGGGAGAGGGTAAGGAAAGAGAGGGAAAATTGGAACACAAGGTTTTGCAAGGGTTTATGTTGAAGAATTATCCATGCATATGTTTTGAAAAATAAAAAGCTTTAATATAGAAAAAAATTTGATTTGTCAAATGATAAACAATGATTTATGTGATTTTATTAAAAAGAAAAAAGAGGCACCTAATGTCCTTCAATGTTAACTATTGAGCATATATTACACTACATAAGTGTATATATGTAGTATATATACACATTAAAGCAGAGGGAAAAGTTTCTCTCCTACATCTTTTCCCTTCCCCAAATCAGTGACACTTCTTGTTTAAATTTTCCTTTATATTGTTATAAGCTTGCCAAATATCAATAAGCATACTGTACACATGAAGAATAGGAAAATAAGGTCTACATACAACAGCATGGATTCCTCTAAGTATACCTTAGTTTTTTGGATAGATTTAACATGCTAGTTTCAATACTGCCTTGTTTGATCACTTCTCCTTTTGAGCTTTTCTCCTGTTCTCTTCATTATATTTTTAAAGATTTTAAAAATATTTTCTTCCAGTTTTTTACTATCTCTATCTTGTTCCTCCATTCTATTCCAACTCGCCGTCCCCAAAGTAAAGTCCTTTTAAATTGTTCCAAATAAAAACCTTTTAACACTTGGTCCCAAAAGGCAAATAAAGTATAGTTATGCAAAACAACTCACACAATGGACAGACTCCATTTCCATATAATTTTAATAAATAAATAAATGCTTAATAAATTAATACAAAGTTTATAGAAGCATGCAGAGAAAAAATTTCTGAAATTTGCAGTTAATTCACAAATAAAAGAAAGTAACGTTATGGCGACAAAAGACAAAACTTTAAATGAGATCTTGCTGAGAATCATTAGTGCTGTACCAATCCAACTTCATATGTTCATTACTCCCACTAACAACTTAACAACACATTCTTTAGACATTAATCTTTAGAAAAACATAACTGTGAGCTGACTTGGTCAAGCAAGGGAGTGGGGACAAAACATGTACATACATGATAAAGAAAACCTATTAGTAGAATACTTTAAAAACTTAAAAGATACTGAATTATGAAAATGATAATTTCTAATCAACACAAACTATCATATTCAAAGTTTATTTTTAATTATGACTTCATCTTAAAATTATATTTAGTTCTATCTTCCATTTTTGACCAAAAGATTATAAAGAAAACTAGACAACATATGCTTTCATTAATCGCTTTTATTTACTACTCTATGCTACAGCTAAAACTGGGATTGCCTTATGGTCTGCATTGCCAGGTTTCTCATAGACTAAGTTACTGAGTCAAAAGGTAAGTATGCTTTTTCCGTAGAAATATGCCTTTTCAAATTAAAATGGTATTGTATCAAATGGCTGAACACAAACAGAATTTTAAAAATATATATATATAATTATTTAAAAATAAAGTGCATGATATTAAAGCAGATTTTTTAAAAATATAATTATCTAATTATCTTACTGATCTTGCTTAATCTTACTTTTGATTTTACCTGAGACTTGAACAGAACATTATTTTCTAAATTGTCCTGAATTTCCCCTCCTGATTTTTTTTTTAGCATTTCCATAGCATCCTAGATTAAAGTGTGATGCTTCAATGCAGAAGCTATCAATTAAATATTTTGTTTTACAGATGAAGAAACTGAGAAGCCTGAGGTCATGGAGGTATGAAGCATGGTGGAGTTTTAGAGATAATACTAGTTCCATAGTATTCTGCTGCTTACATTTAATGAAAGACAAAACCTCTTTCACTTTATAATTTTACCAAGTATTTAACAGCACTAAAAAAAAAGTTTTTTTAACATGATATTCCTAAGAAGGTGATTTCCTTGAAGCTTTGCAATTCATTCCATAACCTTAAGATGGCCTCTTCATAGTTTTTAAAAGTTGGTGTTATTCTAAAAAAAGTCATGGGATAAGTCTGGATGTGGAATGCCTGAGTCAGTACAGTATTGGTGGAGTGAATACAGTTATAAACTGAATTTCCAAGCCAGCAAAGGGCTGGCATCTGAAGTTTTGTGGGGAGGGAGAAGTCAGCAGGGAGTGGCAATGGAGGATTGTTGGACATGGCCAACATAACAAAAAATGAGTCAGAAATAGAATGACTTTTTGAGAGATCTGCCTCAAGGCATCTGGCACTGCCAGACTGCAAAAGATCATGTCCCCGAGTTAACAGAAATGAAAATGACAAAAGTTGGGATAAGCCGACAGACAGACGGAGGGAAGGGGGGTGTGGGGGGGAAGAAAGAGAAGGAGGAAGGGGGAGAGAGAGAGAGAGAGAAGCAAAAGGTGCATTGACAAACAGACTTGATATCAGGTAAAACTTCGTAATAATTTAAGCTGTCCAGATGCAGAACAGGGCTCACTCGGAAAGTGGACTCCCTTACCCAGAAGGTCTGCAAGCAGAAGTTAAATAGCACTGGTGAGATGGGATTTTGTAGAGATTCCTTCCAGCTAGGGATTGCACTGCATTGGATGGGTGTTGAGGCCTGAGCCTCTATACCATAGTAGGAGCAAGACCTCTGTTCTAGCTATGGCATTGGCACTAATTACTAATAATGTTGGCACGACTATGGCTATAGAGGAGGGTGTTTCTTCATCTGTGTTAGGTGAAAAATTTACGATTTCTTATAGATCAAAAATCTTTTTTCTAAAATTAATACAAATTCCCTAATATTCAAAGTCCTCTCTCCTCTATCTCAAACTTAAATGGCTCTGTCAGGAAGGAAGCCACCCCACTGTTCCTCAAAGATCACAAAGTTGAGTCAGAAGCTGGCTGATCAAACAGGTCCAGCTGAGGCTTACATCTCAAAGTCGTACAAGGTAAAGCTTGATCTGCCTTGAAGTATTTGGACCCAACTGCTTATATTTGCTAACTGTCCCACCACTTCAGATAGAACTTGGATACAGATGAGGGACAAAATGATAAGTCTCATTTTTTCCCATATAGTAGGTATGATTTAGTGCTCTTACTTTATCTTCATTATCTGCTCTGAGGTACATGGATACATTTTTCTTTCTTCTATAAGGAAAAATGAGTCCCAGAGTTATAGCTCTCTGGTATAAATAGTCCCTGTAGCCATCTCTCTAAAGATACACCCTCACTTACCCCAATATATTAACCATATCCTATCTGGGACTCACAGCACCTGCCCCTAAAAGAGAAAGTGTATTGGACTGGAGGAGGAATAGCCAGGTTGGATCCCAGTAGCTTTAATATCTACTACCCTGCCACCTTGACCAAGTCAACCAATCTTGCTGGGTCTTGGTTTCCTCATCTACAAAATACAGATATTGCACTACATTATTTGTAAGCTTTGCTTTACTATTAAAATTTATGGGCAAAATGTTTCCATTACTTTGCTTTAAGTACTCTCTATTCCAGTAATCCAAGTGGACTTCTCACTGGTCTCTTTTTCATATTTTTGCTTGTACAATTCTCTGTTCCTGGAAATGACTCACACCCTCAGCCTCATCTCGAATTTCTGAAAGCCCTTCCCTTTCTTAAAAAGCGCAGCTCCATGAACTCTGGAAGTGCCTTCTTCTTCCTCAAATTTTGATGGCGCTAAATTTGGATTTTTCCCCTGCTTTCAGAACATTTTGTTTATACCATAGTCCATGTCTTATCTTCCCTCTCCCCTCTATTACATAAAATCTTTGCGGGCAGGGACTCCATTTTGCCCAATATCTAGCATGAATTGTGCAAAGTAGAAATGAATGGAAGTAATGGAAAATAAAATTCTAATGAAGGAAATGGGAAGAATGAAAAATGAAAGAGAAGTAATAACAAAAGGAAGTTATAAGGAGCCTCAGAAACCATCTAGTCTGATTCAAATCTGACTAAGAATAATCTTTTACAATATTTCTAATAGTCATCTAGCCTATAAGACTTCTTGAACCTTTTACTAGCAGAGTACTATCAGCCTTTCAGATTGCCACTTGTTAGAAAGTTTTTCCTTTACATCAAGGCTAAAATCCGCTTCAATAACTTCTTGAAAATTATAGGGCATAATTAAACAGCTACTGTAAGATTTAAATATATCTGATTTTTAAGCGATGGTCTAAAGCAGGGGTCCTCAAAACTACGGCCTGCAGGCCAGATGCAGCAGCTGAGGACGTTTATCCCCCTCACCCAGGGCTATGAAAGTTTTTGTTTTTACTATAGTCCGGTCCTCCAACAGTCTGAGAGACAGTGAACTGGCCCCCTAGTTAACAAGTTTGAGGACCCCTGGTCTAATGGAAAAGCTAATAGGTAGAATAATGTTAATCTCTTACACCAAATTCACAGTTGACTAACAGTAAAACAAAAGCCAGAACAAATTAAAAATACGGGCTTGGAAGGGACTATCCTTCATGTTTCAAAGGATCTCATGAGAAGGCTTACATAAAAATTACTCATGTAAAATAAAAATTTTGAAAAATATTTTAGTTTGGTTGCTTTAAGTTATAGAAAATATTTGTGTAATTTCTAGTAAAACATTCCATTGCTTTTAATTAAGTTGATTATTTTACAGGCCAACAGATACATATTCTTATTTGAATCAGAAATTATTTCCTTTATCTGTAATAAATTATTGCAAAGATGTTTAAATTTCTCTAGCTTATACATCTTGATATCTCCTTATAGAAGGAATTGGGAAAATCAGTTGATGCTGAAGGTAATTAGAAACAATGACAACCACACAAATGAGGACCGACACATAGATGACGCCTGCTATGTGTCACTGTTCAGAATCTTACAAATATCTTGTTTGATCATCTCAACAACCCTGAGAAGTAGGTGCTATTATTATAATATCTCAATTTTACAGTTGAGAAAAGAGAGGCAAACAGAAGTTAAAGGACTTGGCACAAGATCACAGGGTTAAGAAGTCTCTGAAGCTGAATTTGATCTCAGGTCTTCCTGACTCCAGGTCTAGTGCTTTGACAGAATTCCTTGAACCATGTTTCCCTCTCAAATTATGGTATTAGAAAATTACAGAATTTGAGAGTTGGAAGTGAGCTTCTGGCTCAATTTATATACTCAAAATAGTCACATCCACCCTTTTTGTGCTTGCCAAGAACTGGACATAAAGTCCATGCCCATCAAATGGGGAATGACTCAAGAAACAGGAAGCTCATTCTAGGGATGACCTCATCATCCAGGAAGACCTCACCAGCCTTGGCATACCCCACCTCATCACTATCTCCTGTCTCTCTGCCTGCAGGGTGGGGCCACGAATCCCAAACTTCCATTTAAGGAGAGAGTCCAGCTCAGGTGTATCCCCATTTCTCATCTAAGGACCCTATTCTAGGACTTCTCTACCAACTATCCCATAAGTATTTCTCCTTCCCTTACCTTTTTCAACTTCCTTTTGTATTTTGCTTTCACCTAGTAGAAATTATCTTTCTTTTTGTATTTGTATTCCTAGCACTTAGCACCGTACAGGATACATAGTAGGTGCTTAATAAATAGTCATGTACCACTGTCAGTAGTCAGTGAACATCATAGAATAATACAATGCTGCATGAAATAAAGAACATCAATTCAGAAGATGGAACCACTTGTCAATCAATAAACATCAATTAAGTACCCATGATGCGATAAACACTTAGGATAAAAAGAAAAGCAAAAGATAGTTCCTGATTTCAAGAAGCTCATCATCCACTGGAGGGCACAATATGTAAACAACAATGTGTAAAACATTAACACACACAAACACACATGACAAATTGAAGATAATCAACAGTGGAAAGGCACAAGAGTTAAGGCAGACTTAAAAAAGTTTCTGTAAAAGGTAGGATTTTATCTGGGATTTGAAGAAAGCCAGGCAAGTTAGGAAGCAGAAATAAGGAGGGAGCAAATTCCAGATGTGGGGGTGAGCCAATGAAAATGCTTGGGAGATGAGTGTCTTTTTTGAGGACCACAGGGAAGCTAGTATCACTGGATCACAGAATACATGATGTGTGGGGGTACGGGTGGATTGTATAGAGGTGCAAGAAACCTGGAAGGATATTGTGGTGGTAGGGAAGAGCACCAGGTTTTGAATGCCAAACAGAGAAATCGATATTTGAACTGAGAGGTGAGGGAGAGCCACTAAAATTTACCGAGTAATGGGGTGACACAGTCAAATCCAGACTTTAGAAAGATCACTTTCTAAACTATGTGGAGGATTAGGAAAGAGAATTAGAAAGGGAGACCAACAAGCAGATTTTTGCAAAGGTGACAAGGCCGGGAGAGAAGGGAGCCTTTGGGAGAGGAGCTATAAAGGTAGATTTGACAGTCTTTGGCAGCAGTTTGGATACGGGGGGAGAGAGGATGTGAGTGAGGTTAAGTGAGGAGTCTAGTTAGATGTCTAGGTTTTGAGTCTAGGAACTAGAAGGATGGTGAAGCCCTCAAAAGTAATACAATCACTCACATACTGATAAAGAGCGAAACAACCACAAAAACGATCTGACAACTCTAAGAACCTAAATAGCAAAGACATAAAAAGAAACTGAATTCTGGGCAAATATAATGAACAAGTTTAGCTAAGAAGAAAGAAGACAATTAAGCTTCCCCCCTCAATGGCTAGCAGGGATGAGTGAAATCAGAGGTGGATACTTCACATACTGTCAGCCCTGGCTAATGGACTGCTCCACTTTTGCTATCCTGCTTTTTTACTCCTGCTTTAATCTTCTTTCTTTAATTTTATTTTCTGTTAAAAGGGCTAACTTTCTAAGCAAGAGAGGAGAAGGAATAGATTTGGAAATTAAGGCAATGTAAAAACAAAAGAGCAATAAAAACAAAAAAACTGAGAATCTTAGTATGATTTCAGATAAAAATTCTTTCACATAAATGGAAAAAAAATCCCTACCAGACTGGATTTCTGCCAAGGGTGTTGTACACAGTTAACTAGACGCTCCTCCCAGGTGCATCAAGAAAATATTTGCCAAACCTTATACAAACATAACAATTGTGTCATACCAGAAGAGAGCTAGAAGGTGAAAACACCGGATGCTGACACATGTTGGTACACACTTAATAAAACATAAACCTCCTGGAAACCAAGTTAATAGCCACCATTAATCGTGTTACTAAAAATATATAATTATCTTTAAGTCAAGTTGCATGGTTTATTCAAGTCAATTGCTTCATTTTTCCTCCAGAAAACAAAGGTATAGCTGAAAAATAAAATGACTGAAATATAAAATCCATGACTGAAACATGAAAATCCATAGTAAAATTAAGCTAAATGATAACTTCCATCCACCATTTTCTATTCTATTATGCATCTTTACAAACATTTCATTAAATTAATAATAAGTCCTTTGGTTTTAAGCTAATGATATTCAGAGTCACCCTTATGATACATACACACCAAGAATATCAGTTATCTGTATACAGTTAAAAAAAGTTGAGATGATTTAAAGATATTATAATTTCTAATTATACAATTAGAACAAAAACTGTCTTCCACTTTACTTAAATGAATATTCTCTTTAATTAAAATCTCTTCACTCTTTTTACTTGCATTTCAACACTCCATGCCAGGTCCTAAGGATACAAATACCAAAGTGCAAAGGTAGAAATAATCACTATCCATGAGTTTACATGCTAATGCAGGAGACCAGCACATACATAAGTATATTCAACTAAATTAAAACAGTGAAATCTAAAGTAGTGTGGGATTGAAGGAACCTGCAGTTGGAGGGATCAAGAAAGGTTTCCAAAGAAGATGTCTGTGCTGCCTCTTAAAGGAAGAGGGGGAACTCCATGAGACAATACTGACAAAATTTTAGCACAAAAATGCTCGATAAATGAACACAGATTCAAGAATTTCCTCTCCTCTTAGCTTATTTCAGAATTAGAAGAGAACCCTGAGAATTCTTATTCTTGACTCTTCTTAAATACCTTTAGGACCTGCACTGAGGGAAAACTCAACAACTCTAAGCCAGGTCATTCCATTTTTTGTTAGCTAAATTCACCTTAATGCAATCTTCCACTCATTGTCCCTTAGTTCCTCCCTTTCTGGGGCCAAAAAGAACAAGTCCCCTCTCTCCTTCCACATGACAGCCCTTTAAGAACTGAAAGGTAGCTGTCACTGTTCCCACCCATTATTTCTTTCTTAAACAAAACAAATATCTTTAGTCTTTAATCAATTTTCATATCGCACAGACTTGAAAGCTTTTATAATTTTGGTTGCTTTCTTTTAGACTTTATCAATTTTATCAAAGTTCTTCCTAAAATGTGGTAGTCAGAATTTAATATAATATGCCAAGTATGATTTGACTAGGATAGTATGAATATAGCAAGACCATTATTATTATTTTTTTACATCTGGTCATTATTGTCTCTCTTAAAGAAACCCAGGATTAGCCTTTTTATTTATTTTGGTTTTTTAGTGGTCACATCATACTGCTGAATCATTGAGTTTGCAGTACATACAAACTTCTAGCTGTTTTTCAGACAAACTGCATCCAATCAAGCCTCTACCACAGATAATTTCTTGAAAATAAGTAGGATTTTGCAGTTATTCTTATAAAATTTCATCTTAAAAGATGTGCCCCAGTTCCCTAAATCTACCAAGAGCTTTCTGGATTCTGAATACCAACTACGCATTAGCTAATTTTCCTGCCTTGTCATCTGTAAAACTAATAAAGGTATGTCTAAGTCATTGACAAAAATTTTAAATAAGCACCTACCTCACCTGACTGGAGAACTCATTACAGGATACTACTCTTTCAAACAGTTTCAAAACTATTTAATGTTACTATTCTGTAGCCCACATCTCACTCTGCAATAGGAAGAAATAACTAAAATTCTTGGCTAAAATCTAAATAAGTTATTTACACTATTCTTCACAAAAAAAAAAAAAAAAAAAAAAAAAGGCAGGGAGGGAACTGACCTTATATGTTGCTCAGTTATTTTTCAACTGTTCACTATAACTGTCTATTTAAAAATATATTCTAAAATTCACAGGAATCAAGTTAACCTTACTGGTCTACCATTACTGCCTCTGTTTTCTTCTATGTTTTTATGTTTGTTTGTTTGCCTTAAAAGCTGGGATATTTACTCTTCTCCTGTTCTGTGGTGGGTCTTTTGTTCTACATGACTTCAAAGAATAGCAGTGGTTCAGAAATCGCATCCATGAGCTTTATCAATTTGTGGAAGTAGTTCAGCTGGGCCAGGGAACTTCATTTCTTCACTACCGCATTATTTATCACATTGCCTATTAGACATTAAAAACTAGATGCCTTATAGACATTTCAATCTCTACTTGTCCAAAACAAATCTTGTTCTCTTTCCTCACATTCTTTATTCCTGCTGGGGCTACCTTCATACTTCTAGCCACTGAGGTTCACAATATCTATATCATCTCAAACTTCACTATCACTGATCCATACCATCCAATCTGCTGCTGCATCTCACAATTTCCTTCTCCACAACAAACCTGTACTGAACCTCTCCTCTCCATTCCAAGAGTGGTCACTTTGCTAAAGGTTCCCATGACTTTATGCTTATAATAGTCTTCTAATCGGTCTCCATGCCTCAAGTTCCTCTGCATTCCAATCTATCCTCCATCTGCTGCCAAAATGATTTTCCTAAAGCACAAGACTGATCATATCATACCCTTACTCAAGAGTCTCTAGAGGCACACTATAAACTCAGACATAAAATCTACATTCCTCTGCTTGGCAAAGAAAGCTCTTCAAATTGGGTTCCTTCTAGTCCTTCCAATATTTTAATCCCTTCCTTACAATGCATCCTCTAGCCATAAGAGCTACATCCCTCCTGAAGTCTTTCCTGTTACCTTCACCAAACTGGTTTGGATTCACTTTGAACACATCCTATACACACTCGCTTGTGTCCAGGTTCACCTGAGGGTTGCCACTGTTTCCCTTTGGTTTCTGTATGTACCCTCCGTGCTTAGCAGTATCTCTGATACACAGTAAAATGACATTTAATAAATGCTGGTGGATTTATTATCATAACTGTCAACTCATTGTTAGCCACTTTTCACTGCTTTTCACTCTCTATTAATGTTTGATATATATGAAATCAGTTTCCTATATTCATTATGTTTTGATCTGGCTTTGTAAAAATTGACATAACATATTAATAATATACAATGAATTTCCAGATGAGCTATTTAAAACACTAAAAGATGATGTTGTTAAAGCACTGTGCTAAACATGCTAGCAAATTTGGAAAACTCAACAGTGGCCACTGGACTGGAAAAGATCGGTTTATAGCCCAATCCTAAACACAGACAATGCCAAGGAGTGCTCAAGTTTCTGAACGATTGTGCTTATTTCACATGCTAACAAAGTTATGCTTAAGATTCTGCAAGCTGGGCTTTAGGAATATGTGAAATGAGAACTACCAGAATAACAAGCTGGTTTTCAGAGGCAGAGGAACTAGAGACCAAATCCTCAACATTCACTGGATTATAGAAAAAGCAAGGAAGTTAGAGAAAAACATCTACTTCTGCCTCACTGACTATACTCAAGCCTTTGATTGCAAGGAGCACAACAAAATGCAGAAAGTCCTTAAAAAGATGTGAGTACCAGATCATCTTACCTATTTCCTAAGGAAATTGCATGCAAGCCAAGAAGCAACAGTTAGAAACACAAACAAGGAACAACTGATTGGCTGAAGACTGGAAAACAAGCACAATAAGGCTATATGTTGTCAGTGTATGTGTTTACATAATACATCATGCAAAACGCCATGCTGGATGAATAAAAAACTGGAATCAAGGTTGCCAGGAGAAATATCAACAATGTCAGATATGAAGACAATACTGGTCTGAGAGTGGAAAGTGAAGAAGAATTAAGAAACCATTTGATGAGGGTAAAAGATGAGAGGGTAAAAGCTGACTTGAAGCATAGCATAAAAAAATCCTCTGATCCTGGCAATTGGTTTCATTGCTTGCTGGCTTATAAAGGGAGGAGAAATTGAAGAAGCATCAGATTTTATACTCTGTCTCAAAGATTACTGCAGATGGTGATTATAGCCATGAAATTAAAAGATACCTGCTCCTTGGAAGGAAATCTATAGCAAACCTGAACAGAATACTAAAAAGCAAAGACATTACCTTTCTGACAAATATAGAGTTTAAGCAGGGGTCCTCAAACTTTTTAAACAGGGGGCCAGTTCACTGTCCCTGACTGTTGAGGGCCGGACTATAGTAAAAACAAAAACTTTGTTTTGTGGACCTTTAAATAAAGAAACTTCATAGCCCTGGGTGAGGGGGATAAACGTCCTCAGCTGCTGCATCTGGCCCGAAGCCGTAATTTGAGGACCCCTGGTTTAAGGTTATGGTTTTTCCAGGTTATTTACAGGAAGGTCAAATTCTGAAGCTGAAGCTTAAATATTTTGGGTGTAGGGTGTGTTCAGGGAAGACTAGTACCTCTAAGTGAGAGCTGCAATAGTCTGCAATTTTTTTTTCCACATTAGTTTAAACAGGTATAATAAAAATCATATTACAAAAAACTATAAAGCAATCAAATTTCTATATTACATCTTGTGGTGAGATCCAACAATTTAAGATAAGTTATTAGTATGGAAATATTAAGTTACAACAATAAAAGTACTATGTGATTGACTGAGTTCAGATTTTTTGTATATAAATCCTGTCTGCTAGAATACCAGGTTCTTTAGTAAATTTTTCCATGTTCTTAATTTAAATGGCATGAAGAGTTCTACCAATGCCATATAGGAAAAAAAAAAACTTATTTTCAAACACATTCACTTTGTGAGGGGAAAATGGAAGAAAGAATCGGGAAAGGAAAGGGTGGGCAGAAAGAGAAAAGATGATAGAACAAATCATTTTTATTTTCTTACACTTTCAGTATATATAATAGACCAAAGAGAAAAACATAAAAGTGGACACAATCCTGTGTTAAAAAGGAAGGAAATAAAAGAGGAAATGAGGGAGAGAAAGAAGGGAAGGCGTAGAGAAGCATGAAAGAGGACTGACTGGGGAGGAAAGAGAAAGAAGAAAGGAGAAGCTGGGAGATACGAGGGAAGAAAAAGAGAAGAAAGGTGGAGAGGGACAAAAGTTAGAGAAAAGGTAAAGGGAAGATGAAAAAAAAAGGAGCAGCAGCAGAAGAGAGGAAGAAAGGAAAGGAGGGGAAAACAGAAGATTAAAAAGGGGACAAAATAAGAGATGATGAGAAGATGGGGGAAGGGAGAGAAGAGAAAGAAAGTGAGTTTAGAAAGGGAAAAAGTAGGGAAGGTAGGAGACTTATAGGTGCTAGGACTATATAGTATTAGTTGTATTAAGCTCTGAAAAGCTTTAGAACATTAAAGGTAAGACTAAAAGGACACCCATGAGAAGAGCAAAGACAACAGAAGTGACTATTCATCTTCATACTGACTTCAGATACCACCACTTAATTGCTAAGAGTTCTGAAAATCTCAACTTTCCTGTGGGTCCTGAGACCCAATTGAGAAACTATTATTTTAACCCCACTTAAAGGCTATTTTCTAATTTTTAGATATTCTATTAATACTTGATACTTTTCCTTTTAGGTACTCAATTACATTAACTCAATTGCTCATTCCTTTCAATGGAAAGCACTGAGTGTAAGTAATCCAGATTCAGATCCATAAATGTAGATTTTTATAAATGTCTTTTCATCTAATGCATTTTAGACATGAATTTTACTGTCTAGGCAAATTGTAAACCCTAGTTCAGAGACTTCATGATTTCTGCAGGTATTGTGTAAGACTGAGAAATTACCAACAATTAACAAAAGATCTCTGGAGATAAGAAAAATATCTTGCGAAAAAAAAAAAAAAAGGCTGAAGATTGAAGAGGAAGTTATAAATGATTCTGAATGAAATACCATATTTACATGCATACTTCCTCATTTTGAATATTTCTACATGCCTGAACATTGAGAAATCAAGAAAAAAGTTCCCCACACACCATTTCCTCCCCTGCTTTTCTTTTAACACAGTAACTAAGATTTGTGTTACTATGATTATGACTCATCATAATAAAAAAATATAGGCATATTATTCTCAAAGAACATGAAAAACAGGTTAAAAATATATAGAGCTGGGACAGCTAGATAGTGCAGTAGATAGAGTACCAGCCCTGAAGTCAGGAGGATCTGAGTTCAAATCTGATCTCAGACACATAACACTTCCTAACTGTGTGACCCTGGGCAAGTCACTTAAGCCTAATTGCCTAAGGGGGTGAGGAGAGAGAGAGAGAGAGAGTGTGTGTGTGTGTGTGTGTGTGTGTACAGAGAGAGAGAGAGAGAGAGAGAGAGAGAGAGAGAGAGAAAGAGAAAGAAAGAGAGCGAGTGTGCGTGCGCTACTTTTGGAAAAAGCAGGTATCAGTTTACTGAGCAACAGATTCGCAGAAGGATAATAAGAATATACCATTTGATTTTTCTAATGTAACTGAAAATGGCATGTGTCCAGATGGAGCCTACTTAGATCCAACAACAAAATACAGAGGGCTATCATGGGTGATATTCACCGGAATGGAAACCACATTTCATTGAAAAAGAAACAAATAAATGGCTGGATCACACAGATGTTTGTAGAAATGGAAGGGTTTTCATCGCCTGCCATGGGTCTCTATCATCTGCATTTATATATGCATATACACTCATTCACACATGCACATACACTCTAATGGGATATTTACAGATTTTCAAGTCATAATGTGGACAAGAGACAAGTCAGTCAACTAGCATTTATTAGGCACTCCCTATGCACCAGACACTGTAAGTGCTAGGAGTACACAGAAAGGCCAACCCTTACAAAGCCCCCAACACTAAAACACCCCTCATTCCTTGCTCTCAGTCTAATGGGGGAGACAACATGCCAATGTACAGACAGGATGAACTGGAAGTATTCTCATAGGAAAAGGTTCTTGCCTAAGGTATAACTGGCTGAGACCTGAGATGATGAGGAAGGAGAGAATTCCAGAGAATGAGTTGTAGAATAGGGGATGGGGATGAAGTAAAAGTCAATGAAAAATGCCCAGTCCAGTGATGAAATGTCTGAGGAACAGCAGGGAGGCCAGTGTCACAGATCTCAAGAGTTCAAGTATGGGACAAAGGTATAAAAAAGACTGGACAGGCAGGGAGGGCCACTTACGAAGGGCTTCAACAGCCAAATAGAAGAATTTCTATTTGATCCTGGAGGTAATCCTGCAGATTTTTTGAACAGGAAGGTGATACAACTTTAGGAAGAAAGCTGAATGGAGAATGGACCGGAGTGGTGAGAGACTGGAGATAGGGAGACAAATCAGCCAATGGCTGGACGAGTTCAAGCCTGAGGTGATAAAGGCTCGCACTGGGGCTCAGCGGAGAGAGGGGGCACATAGAAGAGATGCGCATGGAGGCCCATGGGGCAGCCGACATCTCAGCTGCAAGCCTGAGCAATTTCTAGGCATTCTTCGTTGCCTTTGTTTCTCCAACTCTTTTTCTGGTATAGAAGATTAGGACAAACTCTTCTGAGTAATTGTGGAGGCACTGTTCTGCAGGATGTTTGTTCTCCACAAACAGGAGCATCTAGAGAACCCTGCCATCCACAGGGAATCCCTCCTTAGCTTATTATACATGTTTTAAAAAAACAGCTATCAATAATCAAAACCAATTCACACATATCTCAAAGTCTGTATTTTCTGTTTACTTAAAATACATCTGCCAACATACAGTGTTTCATGGATGCTTAATGAGAAAAACAAATAATTCTTGTATATACTAAAGTAAGGGTTAAAAAGCGTTTATTTAATTATGGCTTGTGGAAATTATTTCTAGCCTCAGTATTACTGATGCAAAAGTTGTCCTTATTTTTGATGGAAAATATTCTCCATTTATTAATTCTGAATTTTTACACTAATAAGATACTACCAAGATACCACCAAAAATACTGATATTTTTGTTGAACAAACTTTCCCTTTCTTAAAAGTGCCTCTTTGACTGCAGCAAAACAATGAATTTGTCTCTTGGACGAATGCAGAAGTGTTTCTTTTTTAAAGTATAAATATATACTTTTCAATTTGGAGACAAAAATAAAACCATAAGAAGAAAATTGTCAGTATCCTGGTCTCATAATATTATACATACATTCCTTTAAAAATCATTTATTTTATTAAAATTAATTTAAAAATTTATTGACATGAATTGTGAGCTGAGAAATGAATGAAAAAAACCAAAGATGTAGAAATGATCTTTAAAATTATTTTAACTGCTAATTCCAATTAATAGTGCTCTCTTCTTTACATGAACTGATGCTAAGTGAAATGAGCAGAACCAAGAAAACATTGTACACAGCAACAAGATTATGTAATTATCAACTATGATGGACTTGACTCTTTTCAACAATGAGATGATAATTCAGACTTGTCATGAAAAATGCCATCCACATCTAGAGAGAGAATTAGGGAAACTGAATTGGGTCAAAGCATAATATTTTCTTTCTTTTTTTTTTTTTTTTTTGGTTAGTATTGTTTGTTTGCTTGTTTTTTTTTTTTTCTTTCTTAAATTTTTCCCCCTTTTGATCTGATTTTTCTTTTGATCTGATTCTTTCTGGCATGATGAATATGAAAATGTATTAGAAAAATTGCTTGTATTTAACCTATATCAGATAGCTTGCTGCACAGGGGAAGTGAGAGAGGGGAAGAAAGGGAGAAAAGTTTGGAATACAAGTATTGCAGGGCTAAATGTTAAAGGCGATCTTTGCATGTATTTAGAAAAATACAAAAGTATTTTTAAAAAATAGTATTCTCTTTTTATGCTTCTCATTTATAAGTTCCTCTTTATAGCCAATAAAGTAGTATGTTTGGGGGATTTATACTGTTAGCAAAAAAAAAAAAAATTGATAGATTATCACAATATATGATCATCCTCCCCTTGGTGAATGTTGAGATGGGTTTCAAGGAAGAGATAAAAGGGAAGGCAAGGATAGAAAAGACATGATGATAAACTATTCAAATGAAAGTGTCCTCTAGCTAGTTGAAAATATTAGTAAGAGGTAAAGGTGGGGGTAGGAATGGGGGTGGTGGGGTGCAGACTTGTAGATTCCAAGTGACAGTAATATTCATAGAAATAATGACTAAAGCTAGGAGGACGGTTCCTCTAAGAAAGTGAGAGTATAAAAAGAAAAAGAGAGTCTAAGGACTAAGTCCTGAAGGACACTCAAGTCTAAGAATACCAAATATCCTAAATATACTCCTTCATTAAACATAAGTTGGGATTTCAAAGTTAGAACACTCTGCTATTTGAGAAATATGGAAAACAGAAAAGGAGAAAGTACATTTAACTACAATTTAGTGAGGTAAAAGAATTGCTAATCACTGAAAGAGAATCTACAAATGGGAATCAAAGAAATCAGAGTAAGGGAAGAGTTCAAATAATCCAGTGTCTGAGAAGCCAAAGGAAGAGAGCTACAAGAAGCAAGTGGCAATTAACAATTTCCATGTTGTTGAGAAGTGATGGAGAAAGATAAATGTTGAGAAATAGTCTTTCATTTTAAAGGCTGCAAGTGACCTGCCAGAATCATGGTTTTTGTAGAATGGTGGATATGAAAGATCTTAAAGAGAAAAGGTGGTAGGGAAATAGAACAAAAAAATTTGACAGGAAAAAAAAAAAAAACAGAAGAGATGACAGATAAAGAGGATATAATAATATCAGAACAGAGGAAATCTCCATTTTGTAAAACAATTATGCAACAGTTCCCATTAAAGCTTTTACACATTCATTCTACTATTTCTACAACTGAACAAAAGTAGGTAGCAATATAACTAAAGTGTGGTTTATGGGAACACATTGCATTTAAAAATGGGTACTATCTTTGCCCTGTTAATTTAAATGTAAGAGTGATCTTCCCTTATCTGACAAGGCGTGTAGATAGTTGTATTAGAATATATATTAATACATATACATCTAAGTGGCTCAATGGATAGAGTGCTGAGCCAGAAGTCAGGAGGAGTCATCTTCCTGAGTTCAAATCTCGCCTCACACTAACTTATACTGTGAACAAGTCATTTAATTCTCTTGACTTTAGTGTCCTCATCTGCAAAATATTTTGGAGAAGGGAATGGCAGTATTTTTGCCAATAAAATCCCAAATGAGGTCACAAAGAGTTGGATACAATTGAAACAACTAAACAATATATGTAGTCTCTAAAGTATCCTAAATGATTAAGGCAAATCTATGAAGGTTACCTTTTCTTTATGTATAATGTATATTATAATGTGTGTTCTGTAAAATGCTTATTGTAGATATCTGAATAGGGATATTATAAAAAGATGTTAAGACTAAGTTGAATGGAGACCACCTTCATTTGAGTGGATAATTTAGGAAATACCTCAATGTAGAGTTAAACAGATTTATGAATTTTTTTAAAGGGAGGAATAAAGTTCAAAGAATCACACAAAGAAAATAAAATAGATTAAAAAACAGTTATCTTTCAGATATACTAAGAAAGCACGTAGGGGCTAATGATGAAAACTCCTCTAAGATTTTTAGATTACAATCAAGAAGGTACTCATTGAATTCACACAAAAAAAAGTTTTAATGAAATTAAAAAAAAAAAAAAGATCTAAGTAGAAGTAGATTTGGGAGTCCATTTTTGAAAATACCCTGGTCCTCTAAAGTTTACATAACCTATTCAGGAAGAGGGCTAAAGACCCACACCCTAATCTGGGTCTGGAGAACAGAAATACTAGCCAAAGAACCATAAGCCAAAGGTCAGGGTTTATGGATTAAATGGATGATGCCAAGGAACATATGGAACAGATTAGTTGGGGGCTTTAAATCTGTGCAAAACTGAACAATGTTACTTGTATGTATTATCTATCTTAAATATATCATTAGCCAGAGTATTCCCCATGCCTCCAACTTCTTCTTATACTCTGATACAGTTTAACCGTCTGAACTGTTTGAAGCAGATTGGCAGAAAAAAATGGAGATGGGGACAAAGAAGGAATAGGAAAGGGTTAAGAGCAAAGCAGGGTCAGCAAAGGGTATAATCGAAATAAATCTAAATGATGTATTCTTTGAGATAGTAGCAGCAAAAAGAGAACCCAAAAATTATCCACAAGACAAGAACTGGTGCTGGAATTCCCTGTCTAATACGAAAGAAGGTCAAACAAAGAATTTAAGACTAGGAAGATTGATTATGTCATAAAGCAGAAGTGAGCTAATTTTGAGAGGGGATCAGAGATGTTGGTATAAATTGGGACTTAACACTTAGGTGAAGAGTGAATTTTAAGATAAATATACAAGTCTATTCAACTTATCCTTCATCTACCAAAAAAAAAAAATATTAGCTCATGGGACAGGCAAGAAAAAAGCTGTAATAATCTGGTTGGCCTACTTCAGCATGGAGGGAAAAGCAGAACTTTATCTGTTGCAAGACAGAGATTGCATCAGGGCTTGCATTAGCATTTAGAATAGATGCTAATGTATTTATTTTAAATTTAAAGCTCAAAGTAGAGCTTTCTTCATTCTTGTTTAGAATATCAGCCTTATTGCTCAATTGCTTTAAGAGTTTCTTTCTGCTATTAAAAAAAAAAGTTTCTTTCTGAATATATGGTCCTCAAAGGTAGACTTCTTTGGTAACATATTTAAGAGAAACATGAAAACTCCAATTGATAAATATCATAACCAACCAGGATTGCAAAGAATTGGTGAGCATGAAGAACAAGATAATATATTTTGAGACAAAACAAAGGTGTCATTTTATTTTATTTGACTCGTTTTTATTTTAGAGAAGAGCTAACAATAATGTCTAAAAAAAAAAAAAAGGAAAAGAAAAGAGGATTGAGGCACTCAAAAAATTGCAAAGAGGAGATCTGAAGGATAAAATGAAACAGAGCTTTCAAAAAACATTTTGAAATGATAAATATTATTTTAAAAAGCTAAATTTAAGAGCCTTAGGTTTTTTTCTTTTCCACATATTTTGTATATTAAAATGTTCTGTGAGAGAGTGTGTGTGTGTGTGTGTGTGTGTGTGTGTGTGTGTGTGTGTTAAATTTGGAAATTAAAAAAAATCTTTTAAAGATTCAAAGTACTTTTCTAAAGAAACTTTTTACTAAGAATCAACTACATAGAGTTCTAAATCTGGATGATTAATTCTCTTGGTAGACAAGAGAGATACTATGATTTTTTACACAGAGGTTTACTTTTACTAAGTATTTATCACACAGAGGAAACATCTGAATGGCTAGCTATAGTTAGATAAAAGTAACTAGGGTAATGGGTCTACCACTGGACTTGGAATCAAGAAGACTTGACTTTGAATTTTGATTTAAATACTTAGCAACTGTGTGACCTCTGACAAGTCACTTTACCTGTTTGCCTGTTGTCAAATGTAGCTGACAATGGTACTTAGCCCAAGAGGTTATTATGAAGAGCATGCTGTAAATCTTAAAATGCTATATAAATGTTAAGTTATTATTATTATTATTATTACTGTCATTTAACTATAGAAAAACTGTTAATGAGAACAGTGGTCATATTGGTGGAAATTTTAATCAAGATGTGTCCATGGTTGATGTGCCTAAATAATTAACATTTGTTGACATATAAAGGCAGAGCTGCCGATTTTAAAAGATTAATAAATACTTTTTTTAGATACAAAGATTTCAGAGTATAGGAGAATGATAGGAAGGAACAGATATGGGAATAGGGGATTTAGTAGATGATGCCAAGGAACATACGGAATAGATTAAAAAATAAAAACACTGAAGCCTCGAAAGAAAATCTTTTTGAACCTAAAGATTTTCTTAATTTTTTTTAATGATATGAATAATCTACTTTTACATGTAAAAAGAGAGGGTTTATGAAATGTAACATGGTATAGTGAATACAATGTGAGCTTTTCAAAGAATTGGAAATTGAGGGAATGCCCACCAAATGCGGAACGGCTGAACAAGTTGTGGGATAACAGAACCAGGAGAACTCTGTACAAACAGCAATACTGTAAGGATGATCAATTGTGAATGGTTTAGCTATTCTTAGCCATACAATGACCTCAAGCAATTCCAAAGGACTTATGACATGAAAAATGTTATGTACCTACAAAGAAAGAATTGATAGAATGCAGATCCAAGAATATGGGCTTTTTTAAATTTTATTTTTGGGCTATGTTTCTTTTTGAACATAGCAAATATGGAAATGTTTTGCATGGCTGAATATATACAATCTGTGTTAAACTGCTTTCTCAAAGAGGAAGAAAGAAGGGGAGGATTTGGAACTCAAACTTTTAAAAAGCAAATGTTAAAAACTTTCTTATATGGAATTGGAGAAAAAAATTAAAAAAAAAAAAAAAAAAGAATGTGAGCCTTCTGACTCATAAGACCTGATTTAAGTCCTGTGGCAAACATGTTCTAGCCATGTGACTTGGGACAAACCACCAACTCTCAATTTAGAGGCACAGTAATTCCGAAGAGACAATACATAGGAAAAGACACTAAAATATTATTATTTTATATATGTGTGTATGTATATATATAAATATAAATATAATTTTAAAAAAAATTTTTAATGTGAGATGGCAAATTTGAATTTGCAGATGTTATAGAGATTTGGGGGTTGTGATTCATGTCTAGAAGTGCACACCTTAGATAAAAAGCTTCAACTCTATGGAACAAAGTGGTCCTCCCAAGATGAGTTCATCACTTCTAATCTTATCAGCATGCTGCTAATTCCAGCCTGGATAGATACCATCTCCCTCAACCTCCTCTCCTCTCTGGTTGGAGGGCTGCCTGGTGGAATTTCAAATTCCTTCCAATGCCTTCCTTTACAGAGTGCAGAAACTGGACTCAGTTCATTCCATTTTTCATTTGCTGCCCTTCCTGGTTTCAATTCCATGGAACAAGATTTTCTCTGGGTTCCATGATACTTTCCTGCTTCCTTTTGTGGGCTGTTCCCCCCCATTAGATGATAAATTTCTTGAGGGCAAGGACCAAATTTCTTTTTATTGATTATGTTCCTAGTGCGTAGCAAAGTTCCTCACATAGGTGCTTAATAAATGTTTACTGGATTTACTGGATTTGGAGTAACATCTTACTTCAAGTAGGCAGTTTTCTGAGAGAAGCTCCACAGACTGGGCCAAAAGAGTAAATGTCACATAAAGAGAGATCAATGAAGGGATATGCTACAGACTGTTTGGCCAGAGTGAGAGAGTAGATAATTCATTCTGGAAGCATATAACAAAGAGGGCACAAAGGCATAATAATAAGTGGCAGGGGACTCTAACCAGATAGCTGTCTATTGGCATTCTCCTGATTTAAGCAGAATAAGCTAATTGACTTGAAGACAATTTCATTCTTGAAAAGGTAGAGGAAGCAATGAGGGGAACTACTAATTCTGGACCTGATGGTGACCTATAAGGAGGAACTGGTTGTTGAAGGAGAAATGACGGGAACCTTGGGAGGAAGTGACCACATAATCTTAATATAGCTAAGTAGGGAAAACTAAGCATAATGTTGAGATAAACCTCAGATTTGAAAAGAACAGATTTCAAAGAGTTCAGAGGGAAAGAATAAGCAAAATCCCAGGGGCTACAATTCTACAAGGAAGAAAAGAAAGCTCTCAAGGAAACAATTTCAAAGAGCTCTGAAGAAAATAAGGAGTTATCTTAAAGAAAAAAAAGTCCTTGTAATTGCAGAGAAACTAATCATTATAAATTTTTTAAAGCATGTCCAGAAAATGAGGCAGCTTGGTGGTGTTGTGGATAAGTCAAGAAGCCTAAAGTCAAGAAGACTCGTCTTCCTGAGTTCAAATCTGGTTTCACATGCTTACTAGATGAACAAGTTATTCAACCCTGTCTACCTTGGTTTCTACATCTATTAAATAAGTTGGAGAAGGAAATGGCAAACCACTCCAATATCTTTGACAAGAAAACTCCAAATGGGGTCATAAAGAGTAGACAAAATTGAAAAATGACTGAATATGCTATAAATCAACACTAATGATTTAGTGAGACAGCTCCTGTTCAGAAGGAACTTATATTCTATTGGAAGAACAGGGCAGGTATCACATAAGAAAGGTAGTGTAATGGATGATGAGCTGGATGTCAAGCCATGAGGATCTAGATTCAAACTGTGTTTTGATATGTACAATTTAGATCATGTACAGCTCTAAGGGCCTCAGCTTCTTCAACTCTAAAGTGGGAGGAGTAGATTCCATGGTACCTCAGCTTCCTTCCAGCTTTGGGACCTTCCAGGCCAATTCATTCACCTGTGGTGTCCCCGTCACCCAACTCTTCCCTGTGGCTCTAAGAGGCCTCCCCCAGTAAGATGTCTCAGCAGTGGAGCTAAGTTAGAGTGGAAAGTCTCAAATCCTTTGGTGGATTAAGGAGATGTCTCCTAGACTTCTCCTAGTGGAAGGGGCAGGTAAGAACTTGTTTTAGTGACCATGCAGGTGGCTGAAGCAGAAGCTGCGGGGTGTCAGAGCTTGGCCAGCATCACCCTCTGCCTCCTGGGCTGGCGCCAGGCATCAGACAGAGGTCAGATGCAGCTATGATCACTACCATTACTACCACCACCACCACCACTATCTGGAGGGAGACTTTTCTAGCAGACTGCTACACAGTCCAATTCTAGTCAATATTTCTGTCTATGGCATAAAGAAGCAAAGATTATGCTTATCAAATATAGTCATGCTAGGAACTATCTGCTGGAAATGTCTAGCTTCATGACCAATAAGACATCTTAAACTCAACATATTCCAAATCAAACTTGTTCTTTCTCCCAGAAATTCATCCCTACAATTTACAGTAAAAATACTGCTATTCTTTCAGTTAAGAACTATAAACATTCGGTTTTTAATTTCATTCACTCTCCTTCCTTAGGTAATAATTACAACTATCTGTAATGATTCAGAATCACTGAAATTCAGATTTAGAGCTGGAAAATATGTCACCAGCTACTACTGTCACATTTTATAGAAAAGCGAGGGTCAAAGAAAATAAAAGTAGAATCAAAACAGGAAAAATATCTTCAAAAAATTTAAAATACAGTGATAACATCTGCATCTTATAACAGACCAACCTCCAGACTGGCTCAAGGCCAGAAAGAGGCATTGGTGTCTTCTCACTTAAGTCCAAAAAGGTAAAACAGAACACAAAGTCAACTCAACCCACTCCTTGCCAATCCCTAAAATCCCACGTGATTTGAGACCATTTTATTGTCTGTTGTGTCCAATAAAAACTGAAATGGTAAACAAACAAACAAATCCACCTAAAATGGCCATGGGTATGTCAGTCTTTAAAACAAGGGATGGTTCAGAGAGAAGCAGGGAAGGGAGATAAAAGGACATGGGAAATTTAGGAAATATAAAACAAAAAATATAAAAAAAAAAAAGTATTTAAAAATAAACTGAAACTACATAAAATAGTACCAACTACATATACTAACCAGTTTTGTTTTACTAATTTTATGTATGTGACAATCTTAAAAAATATAAATTTTAATGTTTACCTGAACCTCAGAATTGGAATCAACAGGCTGAAGGGAAAACCATGTTTCTTTGCCAGTGTGGGTGCACAAGGCTTCTTTTTTGATAGCGACTTTTCCTGAAAGAAAATGAGTGAAACAATATTTTTTTAATTATTTTTTTTTCTTCTCAAGACTTCTTAGTACTGAAGATTAAAATACTTTGTAGATGCTAAGTGAAATGAGCAGAACCAGGAGATCATTATATACCTCAACAACAATACTGTTTGAGAATGTATTCTGATGGAAGTGGATCTCTTCGATAAAGAGAACTAATTCAGTTTCAATTGATCAAGGATGGACAGAAGCAGCTACACCCAAAGAAAGAACACTGGGAAATGAATATAAACTGCTTGCATTTTTGTTTTTCTTCCCGGGTTATTTATACCTTCTGAATCCAATTCTCCCTGTGCAACAAGAAAACTGTTCAGTTCTGTACACATATATTGTATCTAGGATATACTGTAACTTATTTAACATGTAAAGGACTGCTTGCTATCTGGGGCAGGGAGTGGAGGGAGGGAGGGGAAAAATCGCAACAGAAGTGAGTGCAAGGGATAATGCTGTAAAAAATTACCCTGGCATGGGTTCTATCAATAAAAAATTATTTAAAAAAAAAAATACTTTGTAGAAAGCTGTGTGTGTGTGTATAAGTGTGCTCATGGGTGTCGTGTATACTAGTAACAAGGCATTTTGCATAGATATTAATATACTTTGTTTCCTTCTGTCCTTTGAAGGACCCTGTGTTGGGTCACTTTAAATCAAGATATGAGACAAAAACTCATTTGTATTTTCATGCCACCATATATTTTAATGCTCATTCACATTCATATCCTCACTTCCTCCTTCAGTACTACATGGAAAACAAATGCCTAATTACATTACAGAACAAAAATCCAAAACTGTATATTATTGTATATGCTTAACTTCAAAAGTTCTAATTAGTTATACACACCTCCTGAGTTCTTGGTTCTAGATGAATTAGCCTACAGCTAACATTTATGAAGTACTTTATGGTATATAAAGTGCTTTATAAGTATCATTTTTAACTGTGATGGTCTTGGCTCTTCTTAACAGTGTGGTGATACAAGACAATTCCAACAGACTTGGGATGGAAAGTGCCACCATCCAGAAAGAGAACTGTGGAGACTGAATGTCTTTTTTCTTTCTTAAGGTTTTTTACCCCTCATTTTGATTTTTTTTTTTACACAACATGACAAATATGGGAATGTTTAAAAGAATTGCACATATTTAACATATCTGACTGCTTCCTGTTTGGGGGAAGAAGAAGGACAGGGAGAAAAATTTAGAACACAAAGTTTTACAAAAAAGAAGTTGAGGGGCAGGTAGGTGGCATAGTGGATAGAGCATCAGCCCTGAAGTCAGGACGACCTGAGTTCAAATCTGGTCTCAGACACTTAACACTTTCTTAGCTGTGTGGCTCTGGGCAAGTCACTTAAGCACAACTGTCTCAGGAGAAAAAAAAAAAAGAATGTTGGAAATGATCTTTGCATATATCTAGAAAAATAAAATACTACTGAATGACAACAGCAAAAAAAAAAATTCTGTTTCATGCTGACAACCATCTAGGGGAGGCAGAAACTTGTTATCACTCCCTTTTTACAAATGAGGAAACAAAAACACAGAAGGTTAAGGTGTTTCCTAGGGTCACAGGACTACCTGAACTTAATGTTGTCTCTCCTCTCTATCTCAGGGATCATGGCAGCAGTCTCCCAAGATCTCTTCTTGCTTCCATCTCTTAGAATCCTTAGCTCCTTCAAGATTCCTCTCAGATGGAACATACTCAAGGACCGCTTTCCTGCCTCTGTACTTCCTCCAGAAATTGCTGCAACCTCTCCCTAGAATGTGTGTGTGTGTGTGTGTGTGTGTGTGTGTTGACCTTTCTAAGTGGTCAAAACTCTTAGAATTCTTCAAAGCTCAGCTCAAGCAGCAGCTTCTATAAGAAGTCTCCTGAGCATCACCTGCTCCCAATTTCACTTACATTCTCATGTATGCGTGTTTTCTTTGGCAGACTGTAATAAGATCATTGAATAGAGGTGGCTTTCTTGTGTCTCTGAACTCCTAAAATCTTGTCTAGTGTGTCTGGACTTTCAGAGGCATGTTAGAAATGCTTGTGTCTTCATGGCTTATCGCCATTATGATGGAAAAATAGCAAGAAGTACATTTCAGTCAGCTTTCTGCCAGGTTCCTAGGTCTTACATAGAGTTACTGTTTAATGTCTACGGAAGTAAACTTAATTATAATTATGTGAAGACATTAAACATTTTCATTATAGTTTGAGCTTATTCACTCAAAGGAGAAAACTAATAAATATAAGTCAAAATTATGCTACTTAAATTGAAAATTAAATACAACTATTAACATTATATGAAATTTAAAATATAAACAATCCTGGGATTAATAATTCATCCATGAGAGAATAACCATCCCTTTTAAGTACTGTGATTAAATCTCGTATATATGATCAAGAAGTATGATTAAACCACCCTTAGGAAAATAATGATTTTAAAATATTTTATGTATATATAAGCAGCAGCATTAAAATACCTGATGTTTTTACATTCTTTTTCTCTGGTAATAAAATGTAGACAAAAGTTAAAATTACTACTAAATATTCTCTACCCAACCACTTTTCTGTCAAAGTGCCTGACCAGACCAGAAAAAAATCCCATACTTAACACGTTTTATATCATTTGTACTGTTGTTGAGTTAGACCTGTCATGTCCAGCTTTTCATGACACCAGATCATATTGTCCATGGGATTTTCTTGGCAGAGATACTGGTCTTGATTGCCATTTCCTTCTCCAGAGGATTAAGGGTACCAGTGACTTGTCCAGAGTCACACAACTAGTAAGTATATAGCTGTCCTTCATTCTTGAAGAGAACCGAAATGACATCACTATATCAGAGTCACAGTACTGTGTGTCTCACTATGTCTGATAAGACCTATATAAGCCTGGAAGGCTGTACCACAGGTCGGGCACAAATAGTCCATATGAACGTTTGGAATGAAGAAGGCTCTAAACTTGTGCATCTTACCTTTCTTTTGAACTATTACAATTCTGCCTGATTCATAGAGCACAGGATATTCCTTGGTGGGGGGATGCCACACGGGGCAGCCTGAACCAGTGTCTCCCAAGCTTCACAATCAATTTCAAAGTATTTCAGAGAGACCTTAAGAGTGTCCTTGTTTTTTGGACCTCTTTGTAAGCACCTGTCTTGGGAGCTCTCTGTAAAATAGTCTTTTAAGCAAGGGGACGTTTGGCATTTGAACACTGCTAGGCCATTAGAGTTGCAGTCTTTAGAGCAGAGTTTGAATACCTGCCTGTTTAGCTCGAGAAAGGACCTTTGTAATTGTGTCCTGACGGGTAATCTTCAGAATCTTCCTAAGACAATTTAAATGAAAGTGATTCCGTTCCTTGCCATGGTGGTAATAGACTGTCCAAAATCCACAGGCATAAAACAATGAGATCAGCACAATGGCTCTGTAGACCTTCCGTTTATTAGGTAGCTTTTACTTTACCAACACTTTCCTGTGGAGCCCTCTAAATGAGCCAGCTCTGGCAACATGTACTTCAACTCATCATCTATTTGTATACCCCTGGAAAGTAGTATACAGCCAATGTTAATGAACTTATCTACAGTGATCAAAATTTTTCCATTTGCTAAAATCGATGGTTCCACATATGAATGGTGTGATGCTGGTTGGTGGAGAACTTGCGTTTCCTTTGTGTTGACTGTTAGGCCAAAATTAGTACAAGCAGCAGAGAATCAATCCATACTTTGATGCACCCCAGCCTCAGACGGTGCATTGAGTGTACAATCATCTGCCAACAAAAAATTATGCACTAACTCCCCCTCCATTTTATTCTTGCCTTGTAGCCTTTTCAAGTAAACTAGTTTCCTCTCAGGGAGGTAATTAACCATGACACCATTTTCCTCGTCATTGCAGCTTTCTGACAACATTGCTGAAAACACCAAGCTAAACAGCATGGCAGCAAGCACCAAGTCCACTCTTGGTGGCTGGGAGAGCCCAAGAGCATCGTCCATCTCTCAGAGCAGGCAAGTAGGCCACTGGGAAACTGACAGGTGATACTGACGAACTTCTTTGGGCAACCACATTTTAAAAGAATTTCCCATGAGTCCCCATGACTGACAATGTCAAAGGCCTTGGACAGATGATCAATGTTGTAGACCTCTGTTCTGCTCCTGGAATTTCTCCTGGAATTGTCAGGAAGTAAAAATCCTATTGACTGTTCCTCAGACCTTTCTGAAGCCACAATAGCTTTCAGGCAGATGACCATCTTCTAGGTGAAAGATTAGCCTACTAAGGAGGATTCTGGGAAGAATCTTGCTAACAATTTCTAAGAGAGATAACACTCTCCTAGACCCCTCATGTTTCAGGACAATCTATTCCCTTTACCTTTATAGAGATGAACAATGGAGGCATCTTTGAACTCCTGGGATAACCTCCCATTGCCATGTAACTTGGAAAATCTCATTCAGCTTTTGCATGAGCAATGGACCCTCTGTCTTGTAAATCTTAGCTGGAATAGAATCAGCACCAGATACTCTGACACACAAGAGGAGTCTAATGACATTCAAAACTGCTTCTTCAATTGGGAATCCGGCTAGAGAGGGTTTGACTTTTACATGAGGTATATGGAAGTGTTCAGCCTGTCTCTCTAAGATCACATCCTTATCACTAATCAGCGTGACATCACCAGCACTAAGTAGCTGAGATACACTATAGGCCTTTGGTCCATACATAGGTCCTTCATATTAGGTCCTTCAGAACCTACTATAAGCATTTTATATTGTTACTACCTGCATAAACCTGAATTTCATGTGCTTTCTTACTGAACCAAGAATACTGTGTCTCTCTAAGCTTTGTTTGTATTTTACTTTGATAGTCAAATGCTGCCTTATTAGAGACAGTATCTTGCTGTTACATCTTGTACAAGTCCTCATTTTTCACTTATCAGTTCATGAATTTCCCAATAATTTTTGTGTACCATTCTTAATGTTTGCCAGTTTTCTAGCCCAGATGAATAAAGGTAGTACTATACACCAAATCTCCTAAAGGTAACTGCTTTTTAGCTCCACAGATACTAATTGTATTAGCTCAGCATTCATTCCAAGTTAGCAAAAAACTGTTCATATAAAGGAAGAAGCTCTCTAATATGCTGACATTAAATCTTCTGGTAGCTGTCTTGCTTCAGGCTACCTCTTTTGTTGAATGAAAATATTTTAGCCTGGAGAAGGTAAAGCTTTGATCAGTCTAGCATTCTGCTTCACAAATTACCTTTGTCCCTCACATCCTGTTTGTCTCTTCTTATAATGACATAGTCTATTTAAAGCCAATGTTTGCTGCGATGGTGCATCCACTAAGTTTTATTACATTCAGATAAATGGAAGACAGTATTGATAATGAGAAGATCATGAGATGCACAAGTGCTCAATAATATGACTATTGCTATTGCTGTTTCCAATTCCATTTCTTCCAAGGACCCCTGTTATGTTTAGTAGTCTTGTTTACTCTTACATTAAAGTCACTTAGTAATATAAGCTTGTCCTCTTTTGGCACATTGATGGTAAGGGTCTCCAGGTATTCATAAAATTTTTCTTTGACCTCATCAGGATTATTGTGAGAACATATACATTGATGATGGTGACATAGGGCATTACTGCAAGTAGCATCTTGCATTCTTGCAAGAGACACTGCATTGTCATTAATCTGTTATTTACTCCTTTGGTACACAAGCTTATTGACTAAATTAGTTTTGATTTTAAAACCTACCCCAGCTTCATAGCACTCCCTTTCACTATGCCACTCCTGAAGAATGTGTATCCAGCTCTGATTTCAGTAAGCTGGCCTTCATTTGTCAGTTTTGTTTCATTAAGAGCTGCTATTTGGATGTGATATCTACTGAGTTCTCTAGCAACAAGAGCTGTTTGTTTTTGTATTATTTATAAATGTGCAGACATCCCATAAACCAGTGGTGAATGCAGTTTTTTTTTTTTGTTCTTTTTTGTTTTCTTTTTTGACCTCAGAGTGAGATTCCTATTTACCATGGTTAGCAAGCCAGGGTTGGGTGAAGCAGATAATTTTTAAGGTACTTTTTCTACCCACTTCCTCACTAGGAGGTGAACAGTGTGGTTCTTTAAATGCTGTTCAGATACTTGGGGGCTGCTGAATCCTACTGATGCTTCCAGTGAGAAGACGTCCTATGGCTTGAGCCTTCTGCATGCAGGGTTCTGCCTACAGCTCACAGAGTTCCTTGGTGACTGCTTTGTCACCACAGGACTTTGAGGCATGATATGGGTGATGTCTTTAGATCTCTTAATATACTGGATTTAAGCGAGGCAGAATTGGGCTGAGTAAAGCCATAAGTAGGCCTATAGCCATTAGTGTCCAGTAACAAGACAAATTCAAGACATCTGGTGAAGGCTCAGGATACAATGGATGACATCCTGTATCTTCAACGTCTAACCGAGCTCCACAGCATGTCCTTTAATTGTCTTCTCTGCCCATTCTGCTGGAGGAAATCTTCACCCTCCAAACTCCTAAGCTACTATCCTCAATCTGGGAGCCCAGCTGCCAAAAGAGTTTACCAGGTGTGGCCGCTATGTGTGCTATGCTTCTTAGAGTCACAGCTAAGAACTGGGTGGATCAAGTGGACAGCAAAGATGGAAAGCAGCCCAGAAAATGGCACAGCAGATCCTACACTCTACAACCCAGTAAGTGTCTTAAGCCAGATCTAAATTAAATCTTCCTGACTCAGGCTCAAACCTCTATCCATTGAATTCAGTTAGCTCCAAAATGATTCAGAATAAAAATTATGAATAAACTTTCAGTACCGTATGCTGCAATGTGATTATAATTATTATTAAATTACAACATTATAAGATCTATTCTACCGTTCATCACTGAACTAGGCAAGAAGAACAGGACGCTAAAACTTTAATATCCTACAGAATCTAAGATTCTAAATTCCAAGCCTAAACATTGCTTGTATACAAAAATAAAGTACAGAAAAGTCCTATCTTACAAATAATTTAATTTTTAAGAGATAATTCATAAAGTATATTTCATTCATACAATAGATATTTAATCAACATGCAAAGCACTATTGTAAGTGGGTCTCAAGGTAGCCCAGCCCACCAAAGTATTCTTAAATTATAATTTGAGAAACTAATGTGGAATTATTTATAAAACGGCTTCTAAGAAAAATAAGATGAAACTCCACATAACAGGAACCCCTACCATAGCCATAAGCCAAGAGAGTAATGCTTCATACCTTTCTCCTCTTTCTAAAATGGCCAAAAGCCATTTTCTTAATGATTAAGAAATACTTCTTACATCTTGCATAGACTGTTTATATTCATAATCAGATAACCAACTGTATATAATCTTCATGTTTCCTTTTTTCCACTTTTTCTCCCTACAGATGAATCAATTACTGGCACTCTGATTTCATTAGACAAATTGGGAAACATCAAAAGAACTGAACACCTTCTCCCTATTTATGGAGTACTGCAAGATGGAAGACAGTATGCTGACCAAGTTTGTAGCCACATATACACTTAGAAAAGCCACAGAGATAGCTACATCAACAAATATTTATATGTTGAAACAATAATTATTTTTGTCCAAGAAAATAGACGACCTAAAAAGGAAAATAAAAATTTTTCAAAAATTGAAAGTTTCCTCTAGTCTTGAACTGTAGTTTTCTTGGTATCAGTTTTTGAAAGAAAAGGTTTAAGTTTACTTGTAGAGAAAACAGATGGCAAAATGAATGAATGAATACTGGCAATGAGAGATGAATGACTACTGTAGCCTTAGTGGAATCTCAGGCTCTTAATGGAGCCTCAGGTCAGTCACTTAATCAGTACATTTTTATTTCCTCAACTGAAAAATATGGTTTGGAATAGTTCACCTTTAAATTCCTTTCTAGTTCTCAGAAGCTTTTAATTACTCAAAATTTTAGGTTTATTTTCCTAGAATAGTATTTATTTTACCAGTTTTAAGCCATTTCACTGCATATGAACGTTTCTGCATACAAATGGATGCGGATATCCATTTTTTAAATGCTCACATAATACTGTGGAAATTTAAAGGTGTAATCTTTCCTTTCTCAAGTCTTAACCATGTTTTATGAAAAGAAGTGACTAAATGTTATATTGATTCCTTAAAAGTGGAAAAAGGGAAGAAGCAACCCCAAAAGCAAAATTAGCTGCAAATGACATACATGGAAACCACTTTTGCTGTCCTCTCATAAGAAGCATCTTTTGCAGCAGCAGCAACGTCTACATAGTTTCTGTGAGTGTTACTACAGTATGTCCTAAGATTTTACATTGGACTCCTTGAAAAGAACTGCCAGATGGCAAAATCCTGACTGTGAACACACTAAAAGCAGACTTCCTGTGTTTCTGCTTTCATCTAGTTGAAAACAATAAACTGGTGAAAAGAGAAGATAAAAGGGTCTGGAATAGTGAGTACAGATCTCACAATACACAAAATTACATCAGAATGGAATTAAAGAGTTGGGAAAACTCCAGCTAAAATTTTATAATATAACAACAGAAATAGCAGCAATACAGAGAAACAATAACCTACAGCAATAGTGAAACCAGACATCAGGAGGTATTAAATAATAAGGATACCAGTAGCTGAAGGTAGTTGGACTAATACTCTGTTACTAAGAAAAGCAACACCAAAACTTGTGTTTCTGGGCAATTTTATATCATAAGAAATGTTATGTCAGTGATCAGTGACTCAAGACTCAAGTGCTAGCAAAAATTATGATCCATAGAATAACAGAGATTCAGACCAGAGAGATCTTGAATATTATCTAGTCTAATCCTTTAATTTCCCAGATCAGGAAGGTAAGGCTTAGAACAAGTAAATCATTTATCAAGACTGGAACTTGAACCTATCACTTGAATTTATAACTCTTTCCTAGCATTATATTATACCAAGGGACTAAAAAAGAGTGAAAATATGGGTAGAAATGGGACTTTATTATAAATGACTATTTATATATAAGTAATAGGTAAAGAAAGACCTGATTTCAAATCTGGACTTAGGCCCTAAGTCATTTAATTTCTATT
Organism: Antechinus flavipes; assembly: GCF_016432865.1. NCBI lineage: Eukaryota > Metazoa > Chordata > Mammalia > Dasyuromorphia > Dasyuridae > Antechinus > Antechinus flavipes. The sequence goes on from NC_067400.1 coordinate 51,794,604, forward strand.
TCAATATCCTCAATTGTAAAACAGGTATAACATAATAATTATTATTATTATGATAATAGCAACTCCTAAGGTTGAGAGTGGACTAAATGAAGTGATATTTGTAAAAGGTTTAGCACAGTGCCTGACATATAGTAGGTGCTATATAAATGCTTGTTGGTTTCTTTACTTCTCCCTTTCCTTTTTTTCTAGTTTTTAGTGTCCAAGAGTAGTTGCAGTCTTTTTAAAAACCAAAACACACTTACTGAATTAGAAAAAATCCATGCTTTGATGTTTTTGTCCTCTTCAATACTTTAAAAATACTCTTATAAATGTGAGATCTGCCTCATCTGACACTTGTCCTTTGTACCTCAGGAAAGGATTTCAGTAGAAGGTTTCTTTCCCCCTTCCCTTTAACTTTCTGCCAATGAAATGCAATCTCTTTTGTGTTTTATATCCCCAATAGCTAGAATAATATAATTATTATAAATGGCTGAATTTAAGGACTTCCATGAACAAAATATTCACTACCTGAGATATGTGCAATCTAGTAAAGACTCTCAATCTTGGCTGATTCTACAATTTATTGGAAACCTCCATTTGGCTCAAGCCCTTCCAGAGCTTATGCTTTAGCTTTCAAGAATGCAGGGGTATTACCCTTTGATCCAGCAGTGTTTCTACTGGGCTAATACCCCAAAGAGATACTAAAGAAGGGAAAGGGACCTGTATGTGCCAAAATGTTTGTGGCAGCCCTGTCTGTAGTGGCTAGAAGCTGGAAAATGAATGGATGCCCATCAATTGGGGAACGGTTGGGTAAATCGTGATATATGAATGTTATGGAATATTATTGTTCTGTAAGAAATGACCAGCAGGATGAATACAGAGAGAACTGGTGAGACTTACATGAACTGATGCTAAGTGAAATGAGCAGAACCAGGAGATCATTATATACCTCAACAATGATACTGTTTGAGGATGTATTTTGATGGAAGTGGATCTCTTCGATAAAAAGAGCTAATTCAGTTTCAATTGATCAAGGATGGACAGAAGCAGCTATACCCAAAGAAAGAACACTGGGAAATGAATATAAACTGCTTGCATTTTTGTTTTTCTTCCCGGGTTATTTATACCTTCTAAATCCAATTCTCCCTGTGCAACAAGAGAATTGTTCAGTTCTGCACACATATATCGTATCTAGGATATACTGTAACCTATTCAACATGTAAAGGACTGCTTGCCATCTGGGGGAGGGGGTGGAGGGAGGGAGGGGAAAAATAGGAACAGAAGTGAATGCAAGGGATAATGATGTAAAAAATTACCCTGGCATGGGTTGTATCAATAAAAAGTTATTAAAAAAAAAAAAAAAAGAATGCAGGGGTACCTCCAAATACCAGACTGGGCATAAAAATGAGACATCAGTGGGATGAAAACACATCTGACAATATTTGAAAATTTTACTCTATCATAAGGTTTTCTTTTTATCTCCTGTAGCATTACATATGACTAAAATCCTCCTATTACTAAGGGTGCTACTGGAATTTTAACCAAGGATATGTAATGTTTCTGAGTCCTCTTTTTGGAAAAAGAAAAAGATAAGGCATCAAAGATGGAATAAGAAGTCCAACTTAACTGTTCCTAAAAACTTTAACTTTGCAATTTCTTGATTTTTACAACTAGGTTCCTCAGCCTTGAGATTTCAAATTTGTGCACAAAACCTTTCTCAGTCTCACAAAGAAGTTTCCAAAGTTTGGATCCTATGTCAAGGACTTTCTGCTGCCTTTACTCAGGACCAATATTTAAATCTTCACAAGTTGGAAAGCATCTTTCCTCAACTCTAGTTTAGCTTCCCTTATTACTGGATGTTATGGATTTTACTTAATTTAAACTTGAACTGAAAAGTACCTGGGGAAAAAAGATAATAAATTTCTAACAATTCAAAATACAAAGAATGGAGAAATTAGTTTATAAAATTTCTTTAAAGTTTATGTGAAAAATGAGAGGATGTGAGATCAGTTTTCAACCTTAAAAAGCAGCATTGTGCATACAACAGTGATAATTTCCACATTATGAGGCTTACCTGTTTTTTTCTAAACTAGATACAGAAATTCTCCCTGCCCACCACTCTTGCCATTAAAACATCAAAATGAATATTGGGATGAGGAGGAGGAGGAAGAAAGAGAGAGAGAGAGAGAGAGAGAGAAAGAGGGGGGGGGAGAGGAGATATGGGAGGGGGGGGGAGAGAAAGAAAGAGAGAGAGAGAGAGAGAGAATGAGTGTGTGTATATCACCAAGCTAACAATTGACATTTTCTATGATTGTAAATGCACAGATATTTCTACATAAAAAATTCTACATTAAAAAATGATAAAAGGAAAAAGTATAAAACATATTTTAGACATCATAATGAGAAAACTCAGCTACATACTTCCTATGACAGATGAATTGTAAGCCAAACCAACCTATAGCACTATATATTTTACCAAGAGATGAATAAAAATGACTGTGGCTCCATTGACTTTTTCCAGAAATTCATAGACTGCTTACAATAGAAGAATCTATTCCAATTAAATTAAATTCTACATCATACCATTTTATACTCTTTCATTCTGCCACCTTAACAATTGTCACTATATTCTTCTGCAGGAAACCTTTTAAATAAGTGTTGAAATTTATATAAATAACCATTATTCATTCCTATATGGCTTCTTTATTTCCATTATTATATAATACACAGCAGAATGTTTTGGCTTCATATTTCATGTAGTTTTTTAAGCCACTGCTATAGGTGACTCTCAAATATTTCCCTATGTTTTTTCCTGCAGTGACTGATAAACCCAGTTTTTCTAGCCCAAATAATATTCTTTTGGGTGATCCATTGCATTGTGCCTCTTTTTCTTTTCAATCATCGTGTTTATCTTTCATTCACTGGATTTCTGAGTTGTTGGTCTTGTGGCAAAGAGGAGGGTTTTTTGGTGGTGGCGCAAGAAGCATTATTGAGATATGGTTTTGAGTTTGATATAGTTGCATATAGATATCTATCTATCTATATATAGATGGATTTATATAGAGTAAAAATGAAGGGAGAGGTTATTGTAGTAATCCAAGTCCAAAGTATTAAATTCCTGGATGTAGTAAGAGCCATTGTAACTGAGAATATAGGTCAAATCTAAGAAATATTTCAAAAAGAGAAGTAACATGGTAGACAACTGAAAGAAAAAATTAAGCTTTATATATGATAGGTTTGAAGTATCAATAGAACAGCCTGATGAAACTGATGCTAAGTTACATACATGGTAAATTAGAAATTTAGGTCTAGAGCTCAGGAAGAGAGTCAAGGATGGAAACAGAGTTTAGAATCAAAGCCCTTTAATACCTAGTAGTCCCCCTCTTAACTTTCCAGTCTTTTTACACCTTTCTCCCCATAATACGTTCTCCAATCCAATGACAAGGGGACCATCTGGCAGTTCCATAATTGAGACAGTCCATCTCTTAGTGGCAGGCATTCTTTCTGGCTATTTCCCCTACCTGGAACTCTCTTCCTCCTCTACTCCAACTGAATTCCCTGGCTTTCTTTAAATTACAACTAAAATCTTTTACAGGAAGCTTTCTCCACCCTTCTTAATTCCAGTGGCCTTTCTCTGATAATTATTTCCTATTTATCCTGAATAAGCTTACATTGCTTATATTTGTTTATATGCTGTTTCCCTTGATTTTAAGTTTCTTGAAAGCAGGGTGTTTTGTCTTTTTTTGTATCCCCAGTTCTTAGCATAGAGCCTGGCACATTGTAGGTTTGTGCTTATTGGTTGACATAAAAGTGAGAACTATAATCAGGCAAATATGAAATCACTAAGAGAGAAGATGCAGTAAAAGAGTCATAAGAAAGGAAAAGGAAAAAGGCAAAGAACCTGAAAAGAACTGAGAAGAACCATGAGAAAGCACCATTGTGGAAGCCAAAGAATGAAGAATCTATCAAGTGGACAAACAATAGCTTCAAATGCTATAGAAAGGTAAGGTCTGAGAAGAGGTCACTGAATTTGGCACTTACATTTCTGGCAACCTTGGAGGGGATGCTTTCAATAATGGTGGGCAAAAAATCAGATGGAAGAGAGCTCAATGAATAATGATGAGGAAGGAGGCAACAAATTAATTAGACTCAGGAAGTCATGTGGCAATGAGTGCGGCAAAACCCAAGCTAATATTTTTAAGGGTGAGACTGTTCAAGGGAAGGTTTTTTAAAAAGGTAGGAAGATTTTGATTTAATTTGTCTTGCTCTGCATGACAAATATGAAAATATGTTTAGAAGAATTGCACATATTTAATCTATATCAAATTGTTTGTTGTCTTGGGAACAGGGGAGGTGGGGATGAAGGAGGGAGAAAAATTTGCAATACAAAGTTTTGCAAAGCTAACTTTGCATGTATTTGGAAAAACAAACTACTACTAGGAAAAAATTAACTGGGGAGAGAGGGGTAAAGATTGTACATAAAACTAAAAATAAATAAATAAATGAATGAAGCATTAAAGAGAAGATGGGATGAAGAATGGTGGTAAAGGAATAAGGAACTAAAACATGGGTGGACAAATTATGTACAATTATGATAAATATTTCAATCACACATAAAGGTGATATTTGAAAGCCATGAGAATAGAATGCCTCCAAGAGAATTATTCTATATAAAGGTCAAAAACAAAGCCCTAGGTGGGGGAGGAAGGATCATAGGCAGAAATTTGTAGGAAGTGGAAAAATCTGCAAATGATATCGAGGAGTCATCAGAGAAGGAGAAAAAGCTTTTGCCAAGTGTCACAGAGCCATCTCGCTTTCCCTTATCTCCAAAAGCTAAAAAAGTGAAGGGACTACAAGAACTAAGAAAATGTCAATGAAATTGGCAAGAAGACTACTGGGACTCAGGAAGAAACAAGTTTCCATAGACTGAAAATGAGGCTGTGCAAAGTTAAAAAGAGAATGAGTACACAGAATATAAAGCAAACAAGTGCAGAGGCCTAGACTTGGGATATTAAGGATCCTAGCAGCAAAAGCAAAGAAATTAAATACTTATCAGAATAAAGTAAAGAGATGGTTCTGTTTCAAGAAAGAAAGAAAGAAGAACCCAATGGAAAAGAGAGGGGAAGAACATTAAGTACACATGGTAGCTCTTTTAAATACAAAGGAGCGCATATTAAGTGCTATCATGTCACAGAAACTGGAACTTCAAAAAAGAACCCACTCGCAAGAGTTTCTATTCTACAGAAAGGATGTAGGTACATGAAATACCTACAAAGTAATCTGAGGAAGGAGAAACAACAACGGTTTCAAGTAAGAGATGACCCCTAATCTGAGTTTTGTAGGAATGTGGGGATTCTGAGGAAGAAATCTGAACCATTCCAGGATTATATGGACACCTGAATTGTGTAGTTCAGGGAACAGCAAATTAGCTAACAGATCTAGATAATGAAGACAAAGAGGATGGGTTCAATTCCCACACAAGCCAGTCTGTGACCTGTCTATTGGTCATATCTGTTCCAATGCTGACTTCAGCAAGTGGCTTGTCAATTATGTGAACCTGTTCCAGTGGGAACCAGGCAGAATGATCCTGGGATCCTAAGTCTGAGGCTAAAAGTCTGAGGCTCAGAGACCATCCAGTACAATCTCCTTATTTTCCAGAAGAGGGAGAATGTTAATTGATTTGTCCACGGTCACTCAGATCCTATGTGTTAGATAGGATATGAATTCAGGTCCTCTGACTCCAGTCAGCACACTTTCCCTTCTCCCATGCTGCTCAGAGCAAAGATATCATCAAGAGTGGGGAGGAAGACTCAAAAGACTCTGCTGAGAGTGGATCAATATCACTAATCTTTGTCTGAAGAGCCCAGCATAAACTCAGAGCTAAAATAATATACCTGAGAGTGAAATTTATTGGAAAAGAAAAAGAAGATAACATTATACAACTATCACCATAATTCTTAGAGAAATTATTGGGATGGGTAAATTAAAAAGCATCACATGTATGACAAATAAGGATCACCAATGATACTTACCTATTCGAAGATCTCTTTGTAAAACACTCTTATCATAAATGTAGAAAGACAAATACTGGAAAGTTCTTGGAATCTCAAAGTAAAACTCTTCACTATAAAATGGGCTAGAGAAAGAAGGAATACAATCTGTAAGGGAAAGTTCTGATTATCACAAAGCAATATCATGCCTAGTAAAACAAATGATGTAATAATCTTATTCCAACAGATTCTAAACCAAACTAGGTTTCCTCTCAGGTTCTGAGAGGACCTAGATCCCCCTCAATTCTCATCAGAGAATTTTAATGGTTTATGAATAGATGGTCTCTTGGCTTTGTGAATTCTGATCACTCTGAAAAGATCTAAAAACCCAAATGAAGATGACATTGCTGACCCCATGATTTACCCAAGAATGGGGGACATGAAGTCAACATATCTCAAGGAACCAAAGTTGAAGTTTAAGGAGTGCTAAGCAAAAAAAAAAAAAAAAAAAAAAAAAAAAGGTATAAGGAATAGGAAGTTAAATCCTGATCTATAAACCAAGAAAACTATCTTTCAAAAAATTAATTTAAGCATTGGAATTCCTTAGGCTAGAAGTGTTTCTGGAGAAAACATGGGCTTTGAAACTTGTACTTTTGACAAGGCTCCTTCTTTCTTGAAAGCATACTTAAAATTTTAAAAGCTTAAAACCCAATGTTACTTATACATACCAAAGATGAATGTCATGTCTTTGTAATACTATTAGTTTAAAAAGAAATCTAAAACCTGAACAAAGAATTCTTATGGAGGTGTGTTTCAAATATTTTAGCTTTAACTTTTTAGTTTTTGCTATTTTAATGGATCAAAAAATGTCAACACATTTTTATTCCAAATACACTCAAAATTAATTTCTTCCTATTAGACTATCAAAAAGCAATCACATTCTTCCAAATTGCTTTCCTCACTTGTAAAATCTCTAAGTAGAACTCTAAAAACAGCTCAAAGCATAAATTAAAGAACATGTAAATATTTTCATTCATTCAAAATTCTACAAATAAATTTAGAACAACAACAAAAAGTCACTAGGTTCTGAGACCACTGTGGAAGTACTTACCAGCATGCATTTGTGCCTGATGCAATGGAAAGAACTAGGCAACTATGGCAACTATGATTAAAGTTTTAAAATCTAACCACTCATCCAGAGCAGTAAAACAAATAACAATTTATTACAGGTGATTGGAAAAGAAGCTTCACTCATTTTGTGACCTGTAGCCTTCTTAGGAAGGCAAAAAATTTTGATTTGTGTCTTCAGAAGTGAAATGATTAATTTTAGGTATTTATATACAAGAGTACATGTTATCTTATGAAAAAGGTTTGGGCCATCAGTAACATACTATTTGCTATCACTGGAATCAGTGGGAGCTAAATAACAGAATAAAATTTAAATAACTCTAAATCCTAATCTCAACTCTTCAGTTTGATGTCTTTTCTCAATCATACAGCAGAGGATATTCAGCATTTCCTTGATGCCTCAATTTGCACATCAATAATATACTGGTAATATATTGTTGCTGGAAGTATAGTAATTATATCTGAAATGCATTCAATAATCAAGGCACTAGCCTTACAATTGATTACATTTCAGTCTTCTTTTAAAGAGAGCAGGAGTTTAAAACCAAAACCAGAGACATAAAGACATTCTGCAAGTAGAGGGACAATTCATATTAACGGTTAGGATTACAAAACATGTTATTTAACTTACTTTATTTGAGCCTCACGACAACACTGTGGGGTAAGTAATGTATTATAATCTCCATTTAAGAGATTATAAACTAAGGCTCAAAAAAATCAAGAAATGTGTGTAAAGAGGTCACAAAGCTGCTATAAGTAGCAGAATCAGAACAAACTCAGAAGAACTGGACACCGGCATCTGTGCAGCAGAGGCACAAGACTGAAAAACGTGTCTCTAGGCTATGTTCCTCTCCACTAAAATCTGTAAACCTTCTTCACAGCATGTGTACCTTGACCTAGCACCAAATAAACATGTGCCAGGTAGAGCAGAACATTTTGGCACAAATAATGCACTTGTAGAAAAATTAGCCTTAAGAAAGCACACATTTGCATCCTCTGCACATTGTGCTGTGCAGGCAGCTGCCTTCCTTCCTTAAGCACTAGTTTACTACTTACGAAGGAAGAAGAGAACAAAGAAGGGGCAGAGAGGCCCATAAAGGTAAAGCAAAAAGCTCTCTGGCAGGCCCAGATGAAGACAGCCTTTCAAGAGGCAGCAATGACTCTGAAGGCGAATGGGCAACATTCTGTCATAGCAGTCACTCTTAGAATCATAAGTCACATCAAAGATCACCAAAATCTAAAATGTACAAATCATTCCTGACAAAGTATCAGCCGGCCTCGACTTGAACCCCATACTGAGAAAGTGGACCTTATTGCATCAGAAGGGGGTCCAGTCTGTTTCTGGAGACACCTTACCATCAAGAAGCCCTCTATTTCTGAGACTGTAACTCATGTTAACTACAAGTGCTAGAAAGAGTCCTACCAGCGTCTAACATAATTCTTTTCATCTTTATAATCACTGAGACAGTGGGGACTGAAACCATTGAACAACTGAAATCATTCACCTAAATTGAAGGAACTGACAACATTTATTAATGCACATTAGTGTGCTCAAATAATGGAATATATTGATAAATGAGATGCAATTTACTTTAGAAAAGTTCATTAATTGGTAAGACTAGTGCTAAATTAAGCAATTTATAAAATGTTTCCTAAAGAATTATTTTACTTCTTCTTTAAATAAAATGAATCTGAAAAAATTTTTTAGGTTTCTAATGAGAGAACATTCAGAAGCCAACTAGTCTAACCCATACCATTCAATCTGTTTTACATCCTCCTAAAAGAGACCACACCACTTTTGAATAGATAGCATAGTTCTCAGAGTGCTGAGCTTAGAGTCAAGAAGGCTCATTTTCCCATGTTCAAATCTAGCTTCAGGAGTCACTGTGTGACCCTGGACAAGTCACTTAACCTAGAGTGCCCTAGCTGTTCATCTACAAAATAAGCTGAATAAGAAAAAGACAAACCACTCAGATATCTTTAACAAGGAAACTCTAGATGGGGCATGAAGACATGATTCAAACAACTACAACTGTTAGGAAATTTTCCTTTGCTAAATTTTCTTCTTTGCGATTTCTAACCAGATCTCTTAGTTCTGATTCAGGGCCTTAAGTAGCAATGGTTGAATCTCCCTTCCGGGATTCCCAAATCCTTCAAACACTGGAAAGCAGAATGTGTTCTGACTTCACTGACTGCCTCACCAGTCTTTCTGTTTCCAAGCAAGATAATCCTCCAATCCTATGACACAATCTCATTCTCCTGATTATCTTCCTTTGAAAACTCTAGCTTACCCATGGCCTTCCTGAAATAGGTGTCCAAAATGGAATACAATCCTACAGATGAGGTCTGCTCACCTTCTCACCTTGCACATAATCACACTCTTAACGGCAGTTTCCTGGGATACCAGAGCACACTGTTGATTCATACTGAGTTTGAAATCCTTGATATTTTTAGTTATGTTTATATTTTGGATTAAAGTGGCAGACTTACATTTCAAATAAATTTAACTGACATTATTTATCGAGTTTTCTACTAACCTTAATGATTTTTCAACAACCTGAGTACGAAAAACTTCTTCTTGGTCCAAATTTATGGTGCAGAAACAATCTCTCATTTTGTTGGGTCCAGGATATGGCAATAAATTCTTGGCTTCACCTGTAGAAATTGACATTTTTTAAGTGTTGAAAACTTCAAACTATGAATATCAGATTAATAGACAACTACATTTTATTCAAACATCTATGGTATCAATAGGATACAAATAAGTACTTTTGCATTAAATAAAAAATAAAATAGAAGCTAAAGAAGCTCAGGAAAGATTCACCAAGAAGAATTGACTAGAATTTACCTAGAATATTAAGATCACACTGAAGATCCAAGTTAGGAACCTGGTGGGATTTTGATGGAACTGAAGTGTGAGTGTGGAACGTGAACTTAACCTAGTAACAGCTCTTTATAGTAAACTGCTTAGTAAAGTACAATGAGTACTAGAAGGAGGTTGAGTGGTGTGAAACCCAACCAAACAGGCTTCTTCTGGTCTTCCTTCATGACAATCTAGCTCTTACATCCATGCCATGCCTTTGCATTGGATGTCCTCTAGACCTTGAATACCAATCCTGTCCACCTCTATCTTGTAGACTCTTTTGTTTTCCTACCAACTCAGATCAAATGCTACCTTCTATATCAAGTCTTTCCGGATTCTCCTCTTCTCCCCAGATTGCTCATGCCCTTCCCCCCAAATTTCCTTATGTTTAATGTGTATGCACATATGTAGATAGCTACAGACACACTTTTATTTGTATGTGTTTCTTCTTCCAGGATAATGTAAACCCTAACTCTGATACTTACTGGCACATAGATGCTTAATAAATGTTTACTGAAGTTACTAGCTGTAGGATTTGGGGCAAGAACTAGACCTAAGAGCTGAAAAATCACCTGTACTCTCTGATTGAAAGCATTCAATATCTATATATTACAATTTTCTTCTTAAATCATATGGATTTAAATGATTTCTAATGTTCATTCTAGCTCCAAAGTTAAACACTCAAAATGGAAACAGAAAAATGACCACAGACCACATTAAAATAAAATTAGTTCAAACCAACATGCTTTGAAAGAAGTCTATTAGAAATGGAAAATTTGAAGTCACTATCATTAATATGCCTTAATAAATCAACAAAATTCATTACAGCACATCTGTGAGATATTCAGACTATGACAATTTGACAGAGATAAGTAGTTTGGAAAATTTTTTAAGTACAGTCCTTTATAAAGAATTATTCTGATATTAAATACTTGCATTTACATAGCTTTTTACAGTTTACAAAGGATTTTGCTAACAACTCTGTGAGATATACAGTAGAACAAGTAGGACAAAAACATTCTCTTAATGATCCAACTAGTCCTACCTAACACTTCGTGAAGAATCCCTCCTTCCAAATCAAAATTTTTTTCCAGAAAATGTCAGTATCTGCTTAAATGTCTAAAATGATAAGTAACATTACTCTTTAAGGTAACATATTCTATTTTTAGATAGTTCTGTTAACAAGTTTTTCTGGACATCATGTTGTCTATATTCAGTTATCTACTATTTAATGAAGAGTGAGCATTGTTCATTGTATGCCAGGCACTGGGCAAAATTAGAGAGTTAGCAAAACTCTACTTGTCCTCAAGGAACTTAAGTTATAAGGGGGAAAAGAAAACAGATAAAAGAAAAATAATGGAGATGGTGAAGCATGTGCTCAGTGGCAGGGTTTGAAAATGTCCAGGAGTGCAAGAAAAATTAAGAATGAAGTGCTTGGTATATATGTGTAAAGCGTAAGTGCCAGAGAGGCCTGGTTCTGGCACAGGTGAGGCAAAAGCTTATCAGAACTTATCAGAGCCAGAGTCCAGGTTCTCATGGGAAATGCTGGAGTAAGATAAATAGAACTCGGAAAGCATAATTCTGGAGTGGCTGGGAAATGTCAACCCTTTGAAATCAGTCTTTTTACCTCAGTCTCTCTAAAAACCATTTCCTTGAAACCAATTACTATTATCTTTTAACTGCTAACTCAAAGATCTTCCCATAATCCTCAACCTCCCCGACTTCTCAGAAAGTTTTGACAAGGAGGAGCCCCCACCCTCTCCTAGATTCTTTGTCCTTCCAAGGTTTTTATAACAGGGTGCATTTCTGGTTCAGCCAGACCTGCCTGAATACTTTTCAAGCTCCTTGGCCTAAGCCTCAGTAAGACCCTCTTTAAATCACCTTCTCTTTACTTCTCTTAAAGATATGCAAGCTTCTTGAGACTTTGGATTGTCCTGTTTTTAATTCATGTGCCCCTGGCCCCTATCAATTTTACACATAGTATGCACTAAATAAACGCTTAAATTGTTGCCAGTTATAAAGTCAAATTAAAAAGCTGCTGTGTTATTACTGTTGTTCAGGCCTGTCTAACTCATATTTGGGGTTTTCTTGGCAGAGATACTGGAGTGGTTTGCCATGTCCTTCTCCAGTTCATTTTACAGATGAGGAAACTGAGGCAAACACCATTGAGTGACTTTCCCAAAAGGGAGAATGAAAAGTGCTAGGGCAAGTATGTTCTTCCTAGAACTCCCAAGAGCACTCCCAGACACCTCTGCAAACAGCAATGGAGTAGCTACAGGTATTTAGTATGCGAAAAAGGCATCCTTACCCTCAGTCAAGAAAATCTGAGGATCAGAGAACCAGATTCATTCAATGAAAAGCTTTTGCAAGTCTATAATGAAACAATTGTTCAAAGACACTGGTCGCTTCAAGAGTTCAATGACAGAATCTTAAAACAAAACAAAATCAATCATTTGTACTTCTGTCTGTTTTGTTCTACTGCAGTCAGGACAGCCTTCTGTGGGTGTTGTTTCAACCTCATTTTTCTTTCAAGTATGAGTCATTACAGCCATTACATACACACCAAAGTAACCTTTTAAAAGGAAGAAAAACAGCTAATTTTTTTTACCCCTTCTTCATAAGACAATAATTACTAGTTTTTCTGAAAAGGCCTTAAATGTTCTGAGTAAGGTGAGAGCTATAGTTTTTTTCAATAGGATATTTTGAGGGAAAGAACAAAATAATAGTCTAAGTATGTTCCTACTATTTTTCCCAACCTCAAGAATGCTTGCTTTAAATTTATTGGTAAGCATCACCAAGTCGTTTTCTTTGCCTTCAAACAAACAAACAAGAACATATACTCTCAGAGGCAACATGGTAGAGTGGATCCAAGGCCAGCTTGGAAATCAGGGAGATGGAAGTTCACAGTCCTATCTGCCTGCCTTCTAACCAAAGGCATGTCACTTAAAACTCCCTATGGCCCAGGCAACCAAGACTGTCAATTGCAGAGGGTATCCGATCTGCAGAGCAAGAGGAAGCTACCATAGACAGAATTCACAGTGATGAAATGGCAGGTCTTGACCAGAACAAAATACTGTATAATTTAAAAATTATACATAACTATCACAATCACTTTGGCTATATGGAAATGGTCTAGTCTAGGGTGTGGTTAATCACCTCAAAAAGCAAGTAGCGTCTTATGGATTGATGAAAGACTACAAACAAGACATTTTGTGGCAGCTAAATTAGATATTAAGTGAAGCTTTCTTAAAATTAAGTCATTAAAATACATACATTTTGAAATAATAAATTATTCATTTAGGTTTTGTATTATTGTATAACAATATCAAATGGTATTGCCATTCTGGAGAGCAATTTGGAACTATGCTCAAAAAGTTATCAAACTGTGCAGAACCTTTGATCCAGCAGTGTTTCTACTGGGCTTATACCCCAAAGAGATACTAAAGAAGGGAAAGGGACCTGTATGTGCCAAAATGTTTGTGGCAGCCCTGTTTGTAGTGGCTAGAAGCTGGAAAATGAATGGATGCCCATCAATTGGAGAATGGCTGAGTAAAATGTGGTATATGAACGTTATGGAATATTATTGTTCTGTAAGGAATGACCAGCGGGATGAATACAGAGAGGACTGGTGAGATTTACATGAACTGATGCTAAGTGAATGAGCAGAACCAGGAGATAATTATATACCTCAGCGACGATACTGTTTGAGGATGTATTCTGATGGAAGTGGATCTCTTCGATAAAGAGAGCTAATTCAGTTTCAATTGATCAAAGATGGGCAGAAGCAGCTACACCCAAAGAAAGAACACTGGGAGATGAATAAAAACTGCTTGCATTTTTGTTTTTCTTCCTGGATTATTTATACCTTCTGAATTCATTTCTCCCTGTGCAACAAGAAAACTGTTCGGTTCTGCACACGTATATTGTATCCAGGATATACTGTAACCTATTCAACATGTAAAGGATTGCTTGCCATCTGGGGGAGGGGATGGAGGGAGGGAGGGAGGGGAAAAATCGGAACAGAAGTGAATGCAAGGGATAATGTTGTAAAAAATTACCCTGACATGAGTTCTATCAATAAAAAGTTATTTAAAAAAAAAGAGAGAGAGAATGTATAATAAACTTTGCTTTGCTTCTAAAAAAAATATCAAATGATATTAATGGAAAAATTTTAAATCATGATACTTTGTTATAAATACAGTCCAAGATACTTTTGGAGAAAAAGTGAGAGACCTCTTAGCAACCTCTAGAAGTAGTGTCTAATCATTTATTCTATCTTCACTCATTATTATTGTCTGTTTGGACTTATAATTAAGATGATGCATGAATTTAGATATATCTAAAAAGTATAACTGCAGCAGCTGAAGATATGAAACTTCTTAGTTGTCACAGCTTTCAATATAATAAATTACTTTTACATTTAGTTTGAATGTCTAAACATCTATGGTGACAAAGATATTTATATATAAAACTCCCATTGTTGATTACAGGGTTTTAAAGGAAAAAATAGAACAATTCCAACTTTAGACAAATATCATCACTTAATTTACAATCTTCAGCAATATAATATATGAAAAGAAGGTCAAGTTAATAAGTAATGTCTTAATATTTCATAGCTGTCACCTTGAACATAAAGTAGGATCATCAAAAAGGAAACTAAAATAATTCTGTGAATGTGGCATAGAGCTCCTTTCTAGGAATATCTACCAAAATTACTCTGACTAAATATGTGCAGTTTCAATCTATTCTACATTCAATAAAACATATGCTAAAAACATACTATGCATTAAAAAAATGACTAATTTAATATTCTAGAATTTTACTTATTGTAAACCTAGCAAATCAAAGTATCAAAGTATTTCAATATAAGGTCATTTTGTTTCCTCACGAATGGGAGGACATAAGAAATAAGGATTAATTTTTATCAACAATGTCTTAGCCAGGAAGTAAGAGATTATCCCATCAATGAGTTTAAGAATAAGGTAGTAGAACTAGGTGGTTATTTGGATGGGCACAGGGAATGAATTAAGTATGACAGAATTAAAATGTTCTGTGTCCAGTAAACAAAACTATCATTTTTTTAAAAATAGTTCTTAAAATTCCACCATGAGCATTTTCCAAGCTGTGATCTCAAGGCTAAGAACAAGATCTGCAAACTTCTGCTCCCTCTAAAGCTAAGTTTGGGGATGAGATGAGGCAATGGAGCCAGAATTTCACAGAACATCTAACTGAGTACCAACTGCTCCATCCAAGTCATGCAAAACATCAACTGTATAATCACATGGACCTAAAGATCATTCTCAAGCAATAAACTAGGCCATTGTAATCAAGAGAAGTCGGGTAGGTGGATAGATCAATGGGCCTTGAATTAGGTGGCCCCGAATTCAAATGTGGATTTAGACCTTATTAGCTGTGTGACTTTAGCCAAGTCACTCAATCCTGTTTGTCTCCGTTTCCTCACCTATAAAATGAGCCAGAAAAGTAGATGGCAAATCACTCCAGTATCTTTGCCAAGAAAACTCAAAAGTGGGATCACACAGGCGGCCATAACAGAAACGGCTGAACAACAAAATCAAGACAACATAAATTAAGCAAAGTTAAACGAAGTTTGCAAGCGGAGGTCAAGACTACAAACCATAGAAAGACCCTGGGTTGTCAACAAGCTACCAGCTAGGTCTTCCTGTGGTTGTGGGCATGCTTGGAGTCCACAACCTGCTGGGGCCTTAGAAGAGTCCGCTTCAGCAGCACCAAGCTCCCCACTAAATCAAGTGCTGTGAGATCAGCGCTTTCCTGGCACACCATGTCTAGCCTTTCAGAGCTACTCTGACACTTACCAAAGAGGAAAAGGGGAGGGGGGGGGCAGCATTAATTAAGCACTTATATGTGCCACTCATTTGCTAAATGCTGGAAATATAGCTAAAAGTGTCTCTTAAAGAGCCCACATTCAAATACGGGAGGAAAAGATACAAAGGAGGGTTCAACTGCCGGGCAGGCAGAAAGCCCAATGGTCCTAAAGGTAAAAGCTTAAATATAAAACAAAAGTTAGCGATAAAAATGAGACCAGAATAAAAACAGCTTTTTAAGGTTTTTTAAAGTCCTCAAATTTACCTAGTACAGTCAGTTCTGCTGAAATGGGTATTTCGAAAACACAAATTTGTTCCGACAAGACTTATATTAGGGAACATTTTGAGCAAAACATAAATTTCAAGTGTGCTTCTATCTGACTTCTTGGGGGAGAAACCATTTGAATGCAAGAAAATTGCATCACTTGCACACTAACTCACAAGTTGTAACCCTTCGCTTTCACAAGCAAACACCAGGCCTTTACCAAAGTGCCACAATTACTGTATTTATCTTCTGAGGCAGGGAAGCTGGTGTCATGGTCTCTGGTCAAAGTTTTAGTCTGCCCAAGTTGCACTCTACCAGCCCATCCTTTGAGAAGGGAAGGAAGCAGGCCTATTTCTTATAGTACTTGTGCATTTCTCAACCATTTGACATGGATAAAACTGGACTATCATTTAGAAAAAAAATTTCCTTTTCCTTTTTCTATTTTTTTTTAAGCTGCATCAATAATGAAGGTTTTAAATGCCGAGGCCCTAACAGCATTGTTCCCATAAGCTCTGTGGCTTTTATTGCCTGATCTTGCACAGTATGGTGTCTTTACAGAACTTATCTGCTGACTGAAGAGGAGCACTAACCTTACATTGAAAAGAATGATTGGTGGCAGGTTCAAACTAGTTCTATTATTCACCTCTCATGAGGGTCTGGATAAGTGGTGTTACTTCTCTGCATTTCAGGTCATCAATAACATGGGGGGGAGGGGAGGTTAATGGTTTCTAAGAGCATTTCCAGCTCTAAATTTATGATCCTATGACTGTATTAGCAGGAGGTTTAGAAAATTAAACAAAATATTTTTCAGCATTTCCCTCAGTAAACATTTCATCATTTTATTCTGGCTTGCATGGCACTGCTCTCTCCTATCTTTCTGGCTATTCCTTTCCAGGCTCTTCCAACTCTTTCTTCCACCTATTTATTAGGCTTTATCCTGCATGCTTTTATGTCCATATTCTTTCCATTGGTGAAACCATTAGGAAGAAAGCAACAATGAGCAAGAAGACTAGCTTATACAACAGTACATATCCCTTGTTCTTGCCCACTCCATTTACTATCTAGTATCTTAGAGCTTTATTCAAGGCACAGATTCAAGGTTCATCAACCACTAAAAGTCCTCTCTAAGGGTGAAATGGCTCAATGTTAGAGTTCTCTTTATAGTTTTAAATATTTAATAAAAATTTAAATATATAAATTTAATATAATTTACATATAAAACAAGTAAATTTATTGAAATGCATTAATTTATATAAACATTTAAATAAAAATTATGTTTACTCTGCATATGTGAGAGACCGGTGAGCCAACCAGGTGCCAAGCAGGCAGGTGCGGATGTGGAGGAGGTAAGTTAGCTGGATGTTTAGATATCAGCATCCTCTTCATAGAAACAAGAGGAGATTTCATAAGGATGATAATTCAATCAACAAGCACTTAGGTGGCTACTCTGTGCAAGATATAGCGACGTATTTAAGAAAAAACAGAGAATATAAATAGACTCAAAATACTTAGGTAGAGCCAATAGAATCACCAATATAAAAGTGTAGGGACTGAAGAGGAGGTCCAAGGCCTCCAAATACAGAAAAATCCACTTTCTATGGATGATTTTGAGAAGGAGACCAACTAGAAATGGTCCAAGCAGCAGGAAGAGCAGAACAGCACAGCCATGTCATGAGGATCCAGAAGAAAGGGGATGCACATCCCCTAGGTCAAACACAACCAAAAAGGTCCTTGGATCTAGCTCTGGAGAGATGAGTAAGAGAGGAATGGAGAGGCCTTCTATTTCAGTTGAATGGGATGTAAACCACAAGATGAGGATCTGAGGAGTGAGTGGGAGGTAAGAAAGGAGGTAAAATGAGCATGAAAAGCTTCTTTCTAGTTTGATTCTGAAAGAAAGGCAAAGATGTTAGTTTGAAGGGGACAAGTAGAGGCTTTTAAGGATGGGAGAAAGTTGGGTATGTTCAAGGACAATTGGAAAGGAGCCAGCAAATTAGGGAAGTCAAAGACAGAAAGACAAAAGGAATATTCAAAGAAGCAAGATCCTGAAGGATATAGGCAGGATGAGATCAATGACTAGAGAGGGATCACTCAGAACAAAGGAGGAAATGATAGGAGATGATGCAGAGGGTAATCTGAAATGGGAAACTGGAGAGGAGAGCAAGGTTCACTAGACAGCTCCCACTAGGCTAATTTTTCTTTCTTTCTTTTTTGTTTTTTGGCTGAGACAATTGGGGTTAAATGACTTGCCCAGGGTCACACATCTAGAAAGTGTTAAGTGTCCAAGACCAGATTGGAAACCAGGTCCTCCTGACTTCAGGGCTGGTGCTCTATCCACTGCACCACCTAGCTGCCCCCGACTAGGCTAACTTCAAACGAGTCCACTTCAAAACACTATTTTTCAACCAAACTGACTTGCCATCTGTTCCATATATGATAGGCTTATCTCCCCTGGCCACAGTCTTCTCACCTCCTCTCCCAGAATCCTGAGTTTCCTTCAAAGCACTGCCCAAAACTCTTCCTCCAGCGTCAAAACACCATAGATTTAGAGATGGGAGGGGCCTTAAACCAAAACCCAGAGGCTTAAGTGATTTTGAGGTTTAAAACCTGGTCCCCAACTCCCAATCTCAAACTCTACATAGCACCAGGAGGCCAGATTCTCTAGGCCAGTGGATTAATGGCACACTTTGCCTTTAGCAATTATTTTGTAATTCACACTGCTAGTCAGCAAACATTTGTCAGGACAGACCCAGGTAATACAAAGACAAAAGTGAATTTGGGGGGTGGTGGTGGTGAGAGGTAGGCTCAAGGAACAATCCCAGAGAAAGTGACCCTCTGAAATAAATCTTAAAAGAAACAAGGGATTCTGAGAAGCCAAATGTAAGGAAGGAGGGAATTCCTGACCCAGGAACAAACAGCATATGGAAGCCAAGCACAGTGTATTAACAGGGGATGACCAAAGCTGACTGAGGAGAGTGCCATAGTCAGACCACATAGAAGACAGGCTGGGGGGAATTGGGAGGCTACGGCCTCTTCACCTGGCATCTGCTGTCCTGCCTGGTTTCAATTCCAGGATAAGCTCGACACTTCTGAACTCATCGGCATTTAGCAAACTGCAATCTTGACACACTGACTTTTAGGACCATGTTTTAACCCCAAATCACTCCAGCTGTCAGAGATAAGCCAACAAAAGGTCCCAGGTCAAGCTCCCTTGTCTTTGTTTTGGCCCAGACTGCTTCAAGAGTGAATGCAAATAGTAACTATGGCTGTAGTAGCCAGAAATCCCAGGGTTTTTCTCCTCCTTGATGGATTCCTTTAAAAAAAAAAAAAAAAAAAAAAAAAAACTAGATAAAAAAGGCATTTTTTTAAACCTCATTTCTTTTTTACTTAGTTTTAATCACTAAATGGATGTCACCTCAGTCAAAGTGAGGCCTAAATTAAAGGCCTTAGTTTAAAGGGGCCAAGTTCTCCTCCGGCATCCAAGGCCATCTCCAGTCTTCTTGATCTAGATCTGGCCAATGGACCCAGATGGTTCTGGAGGAAAAGTAATGCAGGTGCCCTTGCCCAGTCCTCCCTCCCTCAAATCTGATTCACTTGCACGTCACGGCCTCACCTTCTGGCATCACGGTTGTCTTTGAGCAGGAAGGACAGACAGCTGCCACCTGACTGACACCATCTCCCTCAGCCTCCTCTCTTCCTTTACTGAGAGCAGAAGAAGAACTCTCCGCCTGGCCTACTGTCATCTATGTTGCTGCCAGGTTTCAACTCCATGAAACAAGATATTCTCTGGTCCAGTCCCCCAGCCCACTTCTACACTCACTTCCTGTTTCCCTTGGCATCTTGCCTCTCCTTTTAGATTCTGAGCTCCTGGAAGGCAGGAATTATCTTTTTTATTAACTGTAACCCTGGTGCTTAGCATTCATAGGATTAGCCAGTCCACATCCAGCATATGAATTAGTATGGAAGCTTCCCAAATGGAGAGAAGGGAGCAGATGCCAAAGATTTGGAGACAAAACTGATTAAGATCTTGCAAGGGAAGGCCATAGGGATTGAGTAAGAGTGAGGAGAAAAGATTATCACCGAGTTGATGTGTGTCAGAGACTGTACGGACCATAATGTCTCTGAAAGAAAGAGGGATGGGGAAGCCTAGATGGGAAAGATGGGTTCTGTTTCAGACATGCTAATTCAAAATGTTCAACAAACAGCTAATGATAAATAACTACAGCACAGGAGAGACTTGAGTTAGAGATGGTAGCTCTCTATAGAGATAATAATTACCAAGTCTCACTGTGAGATAATGTAAAGGAGAACTAGGAGCCTAGGAAAAAGCTTTGGGGTGCACACCCATAGCCAGACGCTTGATAAGGATGATGGCTGAGCAAAGAGGGGTCAGACAGTTGAAAGAACTGGAGACAGACAGCAGTCACATAATCCCCGAGAGGATAAAGTATCCAGGAGAAGGCAGTGGTTATCGGTGTCAAATGTTACACTGCAAAGAGTTGTCAAGAAGGATGACGATGAACACAAGTGCTAGGATTTCACCATGAAGGGGTCCCTGGCAACTATGAAGAAATCCGTTTCGCTAGAATGATGAGGTCAAAAGTCAAACACAAGAAGTGATGGAGAGAAGAGGAAATAGAGGCAAGGACTGGGGCCGCTTCCACTCTGTCGTCTCCTACTTGTGGACAAGGCCAACTGAATGTGAGCTCCTCTTGCGCAGGGACAACTCTGCTCTGCAGCAGAGCCAGCGGTGCTTTGGCAACAGCAGGGTACTCGTTACTGATTTAATTTGAGAGATCACAAACAAGTAAGAGAATGGAGGAAGTCTTCTAAAGTTCCAGGATAAGAAGAGGCAGAGGGAGGGGAGTCCATTCTTGTTCTGTAGGAGGGTCACCTAGCAGCAAAAGGCCAGGATAAAGAAGGCTGAGTTCAGACAAGGAAACCGGAGAGACTGGAATAGAGTTTGTAAAGGTCTGAACTGAGAGACTGCTAGAGAGAGCTTTAAATGCTAAACGGAAGTTTGTACTTTGCCCTCAAAGTAAGAGAAAATTAAGGACAAGAGGGTGTCAAAGTCAGACTAGTGATATAGAAATATTAATTTGCCAGCTGTGGGTAAAATGGATTGGAGGGCAGAGATTAAAATGAGACCATGATAATATTTAAGAAGTCAAATTACTGCCAAGGAATCTCTAATCACGTATCAATAAAACTGAAAGGGCCCCAATTTTGATTCTTGATTTTACAATCTCTTTTTAAAGTTTTTCATTTTAAAAAATAGTTCACATTAGTTTAATGTGTCAAGGTTTTTACAAGGCACTTTTTTCACAGATACCTTGAAGCAGTACCATAAGAATAATTCTCATTTTACAGATAAGACACTGAGACTCCAAGAATATAAATGACTTGTTTATGGTTATACAGCTAATGTATATCAGAGTTAGAATTCAAATGTAGACACCCTAGATCAAAGTCCAGAAATAATTCTAACAATGCCATCCTCCTCATGACTTAGGTAGCTGTTTTTGTGTTATTTCTAAAAAACTCTCTTCTTCCTTGTTCCTTATATGTGAAGTACCTCTATGGTGAATTCCTTACTTGAAAGTACCTTTTTCCCCCACTCACTGCATTTCTAATGACAAAATCTGGCACAATACTTTTAGGTTCATAATTTATATTTTAAAAAACCACCCTTACTTTAAGTTAAAAACTTTTAAAGTCAAAGATATAATTACAATTCATTATAGTATATATACAAGTCACAAACGAAAATCAGTTCTGTTTTAGTCACAAGTATACAAATCTACCAAAAGTAACAAAATTCAGAAATAAAAAAAACTCAAATAACAGATGTGTTGGTATCTTTGCAACCTTATATATACTATGATGAAAATATATAGAGATGAGCTTCTAGAAATTCATGGATTATTTTGTTAGTGATAGGATCACTCAGAAAAATGAATAAAAGTAAAAGCTTTTATTAACATAAATTCTCCACCAAATTTTAAGTGATAACAACAGTAAAATGATTCTTAGATATAGACTGATATACTAAAAACTGCAGTATAAATATAGAGAATAATCATGTAAGACTTACTAGTATTGAAACCAGGTGGCAAGATTAAATAATTTAATAGTACTAAAATTAAGTTTGTAGAATATGGATTTTTAACTTGATAGATTTCAAGAAGCCTATGAAATCTGATGGGGAAAATAACTCAGCAAATGAAATTTAGCATTTCCTTCAATTATAAAGGATGTCAATAAACATTATCCTAAGAAGAGGTCTTCTAATAAAGAGGCTTCAATAAGATCTGCCAAAGGGTTGGCCTGCCAGAAAGGGTAAAGAACCTCTGTTCTGGAACAAATAAAGTCTTTCCCTAACACTGCATTTTTAAAAAGTACTATAACAGACAGAGGATAATGAGTGACAAAAGCAGTACTGGACACCAGTTCAAGCAGGAACAATATAGGAAGTGATGGTTTAAAAGGGATGAACTGTATGTCACTACAGGAGCCCAAAAAGGTTTGGGAGAAAAAATAAAGAATGAAGAAAGGATCATGGCAGGTCATCTAGTGCTCCAATGCATCCCCTCAGGAAAGATCCTGTTCTGATTGAGCCTCTTGAATATATAAAAGCAGGCCCAGTGACTTGGTGAATAGTCATTTTCAGGGCTTTAAAAATTATTAATATTACTATTAATAAAGACCTTGGGTGATACAAATCAGTGCCACAACAAGGATATAAAGAACTAAATTTCCAAAATTAGAATGTCCAAAGTAACAATAATAGCTAACATTTCTACAGCACTTCCAATGTGCCAGGCACTGGGGAGAGCACTTTTCCAGTGATTTCATTTGATCTTCACAACAACCCTGGGAGGCAGATGCTATTATTCTGATTTTTACAAATAAGGAAACTAAGACAAAAAAGTTTAGGATCACACAGCTAGTACCTGAGATGGAATTTGAACTCATATCTTCATGATTTAAGATTCAGTGTTCTTTCCCCTGTTCCATCTCACCACCCCCAATCTCTACATAATCCCCCTTGGGTCTGGGTTTACATAAGCTCACAGTAAATTATACTGTCTAGATTGCTCTTACCACAACATTAAACAGACAACTTATGGTTCAATAAATAGTAAGGGCAACCTTGCAAAGTAAAAGCAGCCTTTAAAAAGAAGGAAACTGTAAATGATGTTGTATCTGTGACCTTACCACTAAGGTGATCCTAATTCTGCTTTTAAAAAAAGTGTGTATGTATTTACTCTCTTTTTGGAGGGAGAGGAGGCCCAGAATATAAAACAAATAACTCTTAATCTGACGCAAGCCTGATCCACATTGACTATCTAGTAAAGCTAGTTAAAATACAACTCTTTATATGGGAAAATTAAATACTAGAATGAGTTACTAAGGGAAGTAGTAAACATGTTCACTCTTTCAAAGAAAGCCCAAGTCTTTTATCTTTGGGATGATCAATAGTAGAGAGATTGGAGGGGCAGGCAGAGGAAAGACAAGAGACTTCCCTTTTGAACAGCCAGAGGGTTCTCTACAGCAGTCTCTGCTCTAAAGTACTGGGCTGGGTTACCATGAGCAAGTCACTTCTATACTCAGCACCTATTTCTGCACAAGAACTGTCCACCTTGAGTTAGTCAGGGTGGTGCAGGAGAAACAAAAATGGACACGGAGTCCAGCTCAGACCCCCTTTGTAAGCAGGCACCAGTTTAGGAAACTCTGGGGACTTCAGTTTCCTATTTATAAAGTGATCGGGAGGGCTCTAAGATCCCTCCCAATCTTGAGCTTCTGAGGAGCTTTCTTTGTTCCAACCAAGTCTACTTTGGACTCCCATTAGGAGAGCTCTGGGAGGGCTGGGGCTGGCTCCCTTGAGTCCTAAGCATTCCCAGTTATCAGCACAGAGTGGAACACAAAGTGGCCCTAATTAATCTCCCTCCCAGGCTGCTACAGCCCAAAGCTCTTGCTATTCTCTAGGACTCTCCCCTGGGGAGGAGGATGAATGTAGAGAAAGGCCCCTTCCTTCTTGCAATCAACTTGCTCAAGGACCCTACACTATCACTGGCCCTTCTCACTGCCCCAACCATCTCAGGGCTCTGAGAGATGTAAAAGTAGCTGGTTCCCATAGAGGCAGAATGGGGGACAGCTCCTCACAACATTAAGTGTGGATGCTCTACCTCGGCACCATGTTAATGAAGTTTGTTTTTTGAAAAGGGAAAGTGTGGGGAGAGGACAAATTTAGAGTTTTCTTTTCCAATGATACATTCTTTCTTCAACCTGAGTAAAAAACTTCAGAAAGCACACAGCTGATTGATGTCTCAGTTGGAAGACTAGCAGAACAGTAACTCTAACCATGATAATTGCAATTCCAGCAGTTGGCTGACATCAGACTGAGGGCCCATTTCCAGGTCTGTATGGCAGAGATGATTTAATCCCATAAAAGAATTTAGTTTCCGTTTTTTTACAAAAGAACTTTAACACATACATACACACACACACACCCTTCTTAGATAATGAAATAAAAGCTTCCATTTTACTGAAGCTTCCTTAAGTGTTGTGCTTAGGACATGTATTATAGAGCACTATCATATATGACACCATATTATTATATTCTTTTGTAACCAAACCCGTAAGATATTCTACTAAATTTTGTGCAAGAATTTAAGCTTGGAGCATGGAGCCAAAGGCTCAATATCCAATAGTCTGCCTGATTACGGAAAGATACTAAAATAGAAACTGGGAAGGAATGGGTTACTGTGTAGTTCTGACACACTTGGCTCTCATACCTACATAAACACACACATGCTAGCTATATAATCCTTATACTTGTGTATCTGACTTTTTTTCTATCTGCAGAAAAGGATGCTCACTATAGCGTCTCGTCTTCCAGGATCACAGATTTAGTACCAGAGTTGTGTAAGGCCCTCTAGTCCAACTCTTGCTCATCAACGAAGGCCCCAAATTGAGGTCCCTTGGAGTTCTAAATTTCTGATACAAATATATAGATGTAAAACATAAGTTTCTGAGTAATGAAAATAATTGTATATCTTAAAATTTAAGTTAAAGGCTAGAAAGTGATGGATAACCAGAGCCGATATCCTGCTTCATTCTCCAGTTTGTAAGAAAACTGTCCTACAGAAAGACTCCAACGGCCATTTAGGAAAAAAAGCAATGGAAAATGTGACATGGATGTTCTAGGGCACAATTAGATCCCAAATACACTAAGAAGGGGAAAGAGGGGGGGAAAAAAAACCAACATACTGGAGCGGGAAGAAAAGCAAAAACTTAATAGGTAGCATGATATAGTGGAAAAAAAGCTTAATGCACTGCGTCTGGAGTCAAAGGCTTTGGATTCAAATCCCAGCTCTGCCAGCCTTGGTGACCCAGTCTGAACTGTGACTCAGTTTCCTCATTTGAAAAGGAGAGGGCCGAACTAATTACTTCAAAGATCCTTTCCAATTCCACAGGATGAGAATTTTTGGTCCAAGGAGAGAGTAATAAAAAATTCTAAAAAAGCAAACTTTTCTATCTTTCCATGAATTTTGGCAAGTATTTTCTAAAGCAAGCTTTCCAAATGAGAGTCACTTATCCTAGACACTAAGATTAATGATTTAAGTAAAAATTCACAGTCCTTTTCAGAGACGGCAAAGATTTTTTTAAAAAAAAAAAAACGTTGGATCTTTAAAATTCACAGCAGGGATGCTGGAATCAGAGAAATCTTAGGCTGGAGGGACCTGCGGGGTATCCCGGGGGCTTCAGGACTTGCTGCGGCCCCGACCAGACCTCACTACGCCCGGCTGCCTCTCAGGGCAAAGCAGAAGAGGAGCCGGAGGCCCAAGGGGCAAGCATTTAGAGAGCCCCTGCTGTATTCCCAAGGCTCGAATGGCTCACACAAGCATTAGTAAGGGGCAGAGGTAGCATCGGAACCCAGATCCTCTGACCCTAAAACCATCCATCTTCCCGCTAGGCGAGGTCCAGCGGACAAGGGGGCGCCGAGTTCCAATCTTGCCTCTACCTGGGCAGACCTAGAGCAGGCGCCTCCTCCGGGGCGCGCAGGAGAGAAAGGAAGCGGCGGCGGGACCCGCAGCAGGCGCGCAGGAAGCCGCCACATCCTGCCCCTCCCGGGCGGCCCGGCCCGAGCCCCCGCCCCGCCCGGCCCCGCCCCGCGCCCACCACGAGGCCTGGGCCGCGGGGCCGCGCGTCCGGCAGGCGGGGCGGAGCCCCGGGGAGTCAAAGCCCGCGCCCGCCGCCCCTGCAGCCCGGGCCGCCGCCCCGGCCCCCGGCCCCCATCGCTCGCAGCCCCGGCCCTCGCTTACAGATCTTGCCGCGCAGGCTCTGCAGCACGCGGACCTCCGCGTCGTTGGCCTCGGCCACCGCGCCGTTCGCTGCCGCCGCCGCCGCCTCGCTGAGAGGAGCTGCAGCCGCCATAGTGCCGCCCCGGCCCCGCCGCCGCCGCCGCCTGCGTAGCCCGTAGAGGCCTGGCGGCGAAGAGGCGGGACCGAGGCAGGGCGGGACCAATCCCGAGCCTCGGCTCCTCCCCCCGCCCCCGCTGCCAGAGCCATCACCAGCTCCGCTTCTGCCCCTCTGTTTGCCCCCACCCCTCGCCCGCCGCGCCCCCGGCCCTCCCTCGGCCACGCCCAGCCCGAGAGCCCCTGCGTGCCTGAAGACCTAGCGGGGCAGGCCGTGCCCCCTGCTGTCCCCATCTCTGGGGGGGCGTGGGGTGGGGAACTCCTGAGCGAAAACCCTGGGGGGTGGGCCTGAGACGCCCCCAAATCCAGCCCTCCGGGCTGCTGTGGCGCGGAGAGGGTCCTTCTTGAACTCCGGGTCTATTCGAGAGGCCGTGAACAATCTTGGGGTCCCCAGCGGTGGGAAAGCCCACTCCTCCGTGCTCCCTGAGAGTAACTACGTGAGAGGAGGGTGGGCGGCCCTGGGGAGGAGTGCCTGGCGTACAGTCGGTGCTTAATAGGCGTTTAGTGTATTGGACTGCCTTCCTTTGAAGCATTCTGATAAAGACACTGCACATCCACAGTAGGCGCTTAATAAATGCTTACTGATCGATTGGGGATTACTGGGGCAACAACCAGCTTCTGTCATGGTTAGTGAGGCTGAAAATGCAAAGCGGCTTCAGCTAATTTCTAGACCCCAGACTGGTCACTTACCATTTCATCCTGTTTCCTTATCTTTGCAGTGAGAAACTAGATTGCAAAATTATGCAGATCAAATGAGATCGGATGGATGGATAGACAGAGACATAGATGGACAGATGGATGGACGAGCTGACAGACAGATGTGGATATCTATATATTGTTAACAGAATTTGTATTAACAGGATAGGTAGATGGATAGAGGGATAAATGGATGGATATGGATAGATGGAGGAAGAGATGAATAAATAAATGGATGAAAGACATGTAGATATCTATGTATTGTTAATAGAATAGCTAGATGGACAGAGGGATGGATGGATGAATGGATAGATAGATGTAGATATCTGTATATTAACAGAAATTGGGTTGTTGACACAATAAATGGATTACAAGAAGGATGGATTGGTGGCTGGATAGATCAATGGATAAATAGATGGATGAATAGATAAACATGTAGATATCTATATATTGTTAACAGGATAGATGGACAGAGATGAATAGATAGATGTAGACATATACATTGTTAACAATTTATATTAACAGGATAGATGGATGGAGAGAGAGATGGATGGATGAATAGATAGACAGATGTAAACATCTATATTTATATTGTTAATAGGATTTTGCTATTTTGGTCTCTACACTTTAAATGGCTGGAGCTATTCATAAAGCAGACCTAGAGATAGATTTTAGATATCAAGTAGCAGTTTAATTGAGGAATTTTAAAAGTGAGTAATGTAGTTTGCAAACTGGAAGCTCTCCTGGGCAGGAACACCCTGTTGCAGTAAAGGTAGAGATTTTATGTACAAATCATAAGTGGGAGAAAGAGATCGGTTTCCCATGCCAAGTGGAAGACAATACAGTTCTTCCATCTATATCTATATAAATATGTCTACATGCAGATATAGATATCTTTTTGTTTAGTCGATTTTTAGCCATGTCTGACTTTTCATGACCCCATTTGGGGTTTTTATGGCAAAGATGCTGGAGAGGTTTGCCATTTCTTTCTCCATCTCATTTTACAGATGAGGAAACTGAGGTAAACAGGGTGAAGAGACTTAACCAAGATAACATAGTTCATAAGTGAAGGAGGCTAGATTTGAATTCAGATCTTTTTTGTCTCCAGATCCAGTCCTCTATCGACTGTACCACCCCAGCTGCTTTATGTGTGTGGTGCTATATAAGCTTGTAAACCCTAAACATCTATAAAAATACTATTTATTACTATGATTGAAACTTTATTGATGAAAATCAACAATTATAATATAAACAGAGTTTTCTGGGCTGAAGAAAGCAATGGATTTTGGTCACAGGCACAACCCTGTTGTTTTTCCTTCAAGAGGACCAATGACATTATGGTTTGATGCCTTCCTTGACTTGCTATGAATTGGAGTTAAGCAAAGCAGAGTTCCACAAGGGGGTCAGCATTATACCCTCTTCCAGTCATTGAAGTCCAAGAAGATTGACAGTGGCCCTAGATGCAATGGATGACCTCGGAATCTATGTCTAACCAAGCTCTAAGCATTGCACAGCACCTGTTTCATTCAGCCACCTTCATGGCCATTAGAACAAATTGTTTTCACATGCTTGGTGTAGACCTCTTTCCCTCTGTGTTTCCCTCTGTGTCTCTCTCTCCATCTCTCTCTCTTCCTCTGTCTCTCTGTGTGTTTCTATCTCTGTCTTTCTCTCTGTCTCTATCTGTGTATCTTTGTCTCTGTCTTTCTATCTCTCTGTCTCTTCTGTCTTTGTCTCTGTCTCTTTTGTCTTTCTGTCTCTCCCTTTGTTTCTCTCTGTCTCTGTCTCGCTTTCTGTTTCTCTGTCTCCCTCTTTCTCTCTCTCTCTCTCTCTCTGTCTCTGTCTCTGTCTCTCTGTCTCTGTCTTGTCTCTGTCTTTCTGTCTGTCTATTCTCTTTCTGTTTTTGTCTCTCTATCTCCCACTTTCTCTGTCTCTCTTGTCCGTTTTGTCTCTGTCTTTCTGTCTCTTTGTCTCTGTCTCTGTCTCTATCTATCTCTGTCTGTCTGTCTCTCTTTCTTCCCATCCTCCTTCCCCCAATCCCAATTCACCAATGGGTTGAGGCCTGTTGCCTAACCTCAACATGGTTTAGCCTGCCTGTTGTGCCCTCTAGAGGCCTGACTCCAATGTACACACACTATTTACATGTCCACCATTCCTTTCAGATGAAAATATACACTTAGATCTGGAAGAGCCTTTAAAGGCCATTTAGCCCAGCTTTCTCATTTATAGATAAACTGACCAGAAAAGTTAGTTCACTTGTTCAAGGGGAAAGCTGGAGATTTTAATGCAATCCCAAATCGGCTTTAAAAAAAAAAAAAGAGTATTATTATGATGCTGAGAAGTTCAGATTCTCCAAATATAATTTACTTCATTTTTTCCTTGTTAAAATGTATTTTTAAAAAAATGATTCTCAAACTTAAATGAACTAATGCTAAATGAAGTGAGCAGAAACAGGAGATCATTGTACACGGCAGCAGCAAGATTATACAATGACCAATTTTGATGGACTTGGCTCTCCAACAATGAGATGATTCAGTCCAATTCCAATGATCTTGTGATGAAGAGAACCATCTACACCCAGAGGGAGAACTGTGGGAACTGAGTGCAGATCACAGCATTGTATTTTTACTCTTTTTATTGTTTGATTGTGGTTTTTTTCTCATTTTTTTCTTTTTTGATCTGATTTTTCTTGTGCAGTATGATAATTGTGGAAATATGTATAGAAGAATTGGACATGTTTAACATATATTGGATTACTTGCCATCTAGGGGAGGGTTGGGGGGGAAAGGCAGAAAACATTTGGAACATAAGGTTTTTACAAGGATGAATGTTGAAAATTATTCATGCATATGTTTTGAAAAAAGTTTTAATTTTAAAACAAGTGATTCTCAAGATCACATAACAACCTATACTGTGTTGAATCAAATTAGCTTCATCTGTTTTCTGGAGGTAAAGTTTAACTGTAAGTTTGGGATTTCTTTAATCAAATTTGTCATCAATCTCTGTTCAAATTGTTGAAATTTTCCCCCAAGAGAAGGGCTTCCTATATAATTTGAAATTTTCCAAAGGCTATTTTTTTTTAAGTTTCATTTCTTCTTTCCATTTTATCAAAAATATCAAAACAATTTTTATCAAAAGTGACATTTCACTTTTTGCTCTTTCTTTCAGGCAGTTTTCTCAATTATCATCATACCTGATTTCTGGATTATTTTAGTAAGTTTTATTGCTACAAAAAAAAAAAAACCATCAGTTGAAATGACATGTAAAGAACTTTTTAAAAACCTAGTTTCCCTTCTCCTCAAAACACAGGCTCTTTGAGGGAAGAAGTTATCTCTTTTGTTTTTTGAATCACCAGCAACCTAAACAGAGGTAGTGAGGTGGCTCTATGGATAGTATGTTGGATCTGGATTCAAGAAGAGATGAGTTCAAATTTATCCTGAGATACAAGCTGTGTGGTCCTAACCAAGTCACTTAATCATTCTTGCTGCCTTGATTTCCTCATCTATAAAATGAGTCTGATAGAACTATTTGTAAATTGCTTTGCAAACTTTAGAGCACCATATAAATTTTAGCTGTTAGTATTCTAGCTATTAGATCTCATGCCACATAATAGACCTTTAATAAATGCTTATTGATTGATTGATTGCCACCAGAAATTCATGTTCTTCATTATTTGAAGTCATGTCTAACTGATCCCTTTGTACAAATTTTTAAGTCACTTAATTTTCTATTACTGTTACTGAACTACTTCAGTGATAGTAAATTTAATAATCCATTAGCATAGTTTTTTTAAAAAAAAGATTTCTGAAAGTTAATTTATAACATGATTAGGAAAATAATATTTACATCCCAAACCCTTTAAACTCTTCTAGAATTCTAACATTTCTTCATGCTTCTTGGTAACTGGAACAATATTGCATCATTAGTTTTGTTGATCAACTTCCTTCCTCAAATCATTAATGAATGCACTTAAAGCCCATTGGCCTTCATTCTGATGAGCAACCATTCATTACTACTCCTTTTCCTATTGCCTAACTTGCTTTTAAGCCATTCAGTAAGTTTAACCCCTATTTTGTGCTTTTGTTATGCACAAATATTTGGGAACACCCATTGTATAGTAGAAACTTGGACTTTATTTCAATTATTTTTGGATAATTTGCCCACCAACATATACTTCATAACCACTCCAATACCATCTCCATTCTTTGCACTCTTTTATTTTCAAAGAATTCACAAATGACTCAGGGAAAGAGAAGAGTTCTTACTTTTGTTGTTTAAAGATGTTATTTGTAGGCTGTGTACTAATTGTTCAAAGCTGCTGTTCCTCTCCTCTCCTTCCTCCCACCTAAATGTACTCATTCCCCAGGGCCTTGTTGTTGGCCTTGGCCTTCCATCTCTGGCAATCTAATGAACATAACTTCAATTACTGCTCTTCTGTAAATCTAATTCTCCAGTCCCAGAGTTTTTTTTTTTTTTTTCCTAATTTCCTTCTGGCTAGCTCTACCTCTACTTTGCACTGAATACAAAACTGAATTCATCTCCCCAAAGTTGCCTGTCCTAACTTCCCTATTTCTGTTGATGGTACCATCACTCTTAGTCATCCTCTGAAAGAAATTTCATTATCATCATATACTCTTTCCTTTTCACTCAATCTCCTTCATTTGCTATCCCTTCATTTGTCAAACTTTATGGATTCTGACTTCCCAGGATTTTCTATTTGTCACTTCCTTTCCATTCTCCATGCAATTCCACCAATTAAGGCCCTCTTCAACTATTGCCAGGACCATCCTAACACTCTTCTGAAGTCTTCCATCTTCTCATTCCCCTCTTCATTCTGCTTTCTTCATCAATTACCCTTATCATCGATCAAACTTTTGAGTTACTGTGTACCATGCACTGTACTAAATGCTGGGGATACCAATGCAGAGAATGAACACAGAATTCCACTGCTTTAAACTCAATGACTATAAAACAACAGATAAACTTAATCTGGTATTCCATTTCTTCAGCAAATTGGCTCCCACCTACATTTAGAATCTTGTTTCATTAGACAAGATCTTCTCCCATAAATTCAAACAATTCTAGCAGCATGCCATTTTTCATTCTCTTCTTGCCCTTTTTGCTCTTAGTGAATCCCTCTTTACCAGGATAGCCTCTTCTCCCTGTGAATGAGGCATTTTATCATTTTTAGATTCACAAACTCATAACATCACAAGAAGTTGAAACTAGAGGTAGAGGCCATCTAATCAATCTGCTCATTTTCCTGATGAAGGAACTTCAGCTAGCAGGCTAGAAAGGGAACTTGATAAATTGTTTCAACTTTTAAACTGCAAGTTTGTTCTC
The DNA here is from genome assembly GCF_016432865.1 of Antechinus flavipes. Lineage (NCBI taxonomy): Eukaryota > Metazoa > Chordata > Mammalia > Dasyuromorphia > Dasyuridae > Antechinus > Antechinus flavipes. Next base: position 51,827,186 of record NC_067400.1, read on the forward strand.
AGCCTTGTTAGTTTATCAGGTGCCTTTAAGAAATATGCTTCATTGATAAATGTGGAAATATATATAGAAGAATTGTACATGTTTATCAAATATTGAATTGCTATCTGGGGGAGGGGTGTGGGGAAGAGAGGGAAGGACATTTGGAGCATAGAGTTTTGCAACGATGGGTGTTACATGTACTTTGAAAATAAAAACCTATTTTTTTTTTATTTTGCTGAGGCAATTGGGTTTAAGTGATTTGCCCAGGGTCACACAGCTAGGAAGTGTTAAGTATCTGAGGCTGGATTTGAACTCCTGACTTCAGAGCCTGCACTTTATCCACTGCACCACCTAGCTGCTCCTATAAAAAGCTATATATATATATTTTTTAATTACAAGCTAATAACCCTCTCCAAAATTTTAATCTGGTGTTTTTAGTTTTAGATGGGAAAAATTCCCACATACATACACACATATATGTATATAGAGAGAAAAACATACACACACACACACTATATATATAATTTATATATATATAGTGTGTGTCTGTGTATATATATATGCATATAGATATATAGATATATAGATATAGATATGGATTTTTCAATAACCCTAGTTGAAATTTAGCATTTCTTCTAATTAGGATATCTCACTACTATCATTCTCTTGTTTGTACCTAGCTTTCCAACAGGTAATGTATGTATTTGTGGGAGAGGACTTACCTAGTTTATGGGAGAAATGTTTTAATAAGAAGGGGGTGGGGAGAAGGATTCTGCAGGTTGCACCTCAAGTCTATCCTCCAAACCATAAATATCTTCTTGCTGAGTTCCCATCTCATCCTATCTTTCCATTTTTGTGGCACTGGGGCATCCCTACAGTCAAATAACTCAGGATCCAGTACAGAGGTGAGCAGTTAGGGCTCCTGTGATGGTCACTAGCATCTCCTGTTTCTATGTCGTAAGCCTCTGCAGAGTCTGCATGGATGGTTAATGTGTATAAGTATTGGGTCCTGGTGTATTCCTTGCAATATTCTGCTAGAATTTTTAAGAAGTCATTCCAATCAGTACTGACATTCCAGTGAGGGTTGGAAGATTAGGACATACCAGACCATGTTTCTGGTGATCTTAGCAACTTTCTGGGGAATTTGGATCTATTCTAGACATAGTCTTTATCACCCAAATCACCATGTTCAAGGTTTGCCATAGACTCCAAAGGAATTTTACTCAAATACATGTCATAAAAAGATAGGGAAATGATGGAAACTTGAAATTCAATGTCCAGGACAACATTGCACGCCACATTTTCAATTCTTATCACCTCTACAAGAAGCCCTGTGAGTCCAAGTGGACTAGACATAAGGAACTGATGATGTAAAGTCCTTGGAGGACCAGAGGTATTTCCTCCTGTGGTCCTGCTCTGTTTTTTTTAAGATGTTCAGAAGATTTTAAACTTGTATTTTAAATGACCAAAGCTACTTTCTTTTTGTCAATACAGCCAACATAAATATGTCTATCTAATCTACAATTATAACAAAAAGTGGATGTTACCCTGATGGAGGTGTTCTCATGGCAGATTTTTGTCCCTTCCATTAATTTGGTTCTCTTGCTCTTGCTCTCTCTCTCTGTCTCTCTCTCTCTCTCCCTCTCCTTCTCCCCAAGGAGGAGGAGGACTACTTCATCCATCTCTCACCTGATTGTCTCAGGTAGGAGAAAGAAAGGGGCAAGTCACAGCTCCATGATTTATCTGACTGTCTCAGGTAGGGGAAGTAAAGGGATCAGGCACACCTCCATGTCTTATCTGACTATCTCAGGTAAGGGAAAGAAAGGGATTGGGCATGGTTCCATTTCTTACCTGATTGCTCAGGTTCTGCAACACAACTCCATTCTGGCAGTGCTGTTGTCTGTTGCTGAATGTAGCCTACATTTGAGAAGAGGTGGCTCATTTCCAAAATACATAGAGAACTGACTCTATAAGAAATCAAGCCATTCTCCAATTGATAAATGGTCAAAGGATATGAACAGACAATTCTCAGACGAAGAAATTAAAACCATTTATAGCCATATGAAAATATGCTCCAAATCATCATTAATCAGAGAAATGCAAATTAAGACAACTCTGAGATACCACTACACACGGTCAGATTGGCTAGAATGGCAGGGAAAGATAATGAGGAATGTTGGAGGGGATGTGGGAAAACAGGGACACTGATACATTGTTGGTGGAATTGTAAACACATCCAGCCATTCTGGAGAGCAATCTGGAATTATGCTCAAAAAGTTATCAAACTGCACATACCCTTTGATCCAGCAGTGTTTCTACTGGGCTTATATCCCAAAGAGATACTAAAGAAGGGGAAGGGACCTGTATGTGCCAAAATGTTTATGGCAGCCCTATTTGTAGTGGCTAGAAGCTGGAAAATGAATGATGCCCATCAATTGGAGAATGGTTGAGTAAATTGTGGTATATGAATGTTATGGAATATTATTATTCTGTAAGGAATGACCAGCAGGATGAATACAGAGAGGCCTGGAGAGACTTACATGAACTGATGCTAAGTGAAATGAGCAGAACCAGGAGATCATTATATACCTCAACGACAATACTGTTTGAGGATGTATTCTGATGGAAGTGGATCTCTTCGATAAAGAGAGTTAATTCAGTTTCAATTGCTCAAGGATGGACAGAAGCAGTTACACCCAAAGAAAGAACACTGGGAAATGAATATAAACTGCTTGCATTTTGGTTTTTCTTCCTGGGTTATTTATACCTTCTGAATCTAATTCTCCCTGTGTAACAAGAAAACTGTTTGGTTCTGCACACGTATATTGTATCTAGGATATACTGTAACCCATTTAACATGTAAAGGACTGCTTGCCATCTGGGGAGGGGATGGAGGAGGGAGGGGAAAAATAGGAACAGAAGTGAGTGCAAGGGATAATGCTGTAAAAAAATTACCCTGGCATGGGTTCTGTCAATAAAAAGTTATAAAAAAAAAAAAAAAAAGAGGTGGGAGCTGCTGAAGCTGAGTCCTATCAATTATATTGTGGAAGCTCAGGATTACCTGATCTCACTCCAACCATTATTGGCAGTGGGTTCTGGGCCTGCCAGCTCTGACAATGTCAGCACCACAGAGGCTAGGTACCAAGTGCTGAAAGTGTCTGCATAGTAATTTCCCCTGTGTTTCTCAGAATTCGCAGCAAGCCTATCTATATCAGTCTAATTATTCCATCTATCTTCATAGTAGTGGCTTTAATTGCATGCTTTTGTAAACCTTTCTTTTTTTGCCCAATATCTTTAAAATGTCTTCAATCTTAAATTCTGGGTCTAATAGGAGGCTTCTATGTTTTCAAATGCAAAAGCAACAGAGTACCCCTCAATTATCTTAGCTCTTATCTTTTCTAAAGATTGATATTAACATTATCACACAAATATAAATAGTTAATATATGTACAGTATTATAGCAACTATGGTCTATCAGATTAATATACAACACTTAATACAACAGTGTAGCAAAAAAAATGAATTCAAATTTAAGAAAACTATTACTGAGTGTGGTCTGGGAATTTCTCTCTTGGTTGAGCTGAAATGTTTTGTTCTTATTGAGAAAGCTAATTCTGTATATTGTCTATTATAATCTCCTATGCATAAATTCTCTGATTTCTATTTGCTATCTACTTGGATAGCAAGTAATTAATTATACATTCAGTAATATTCAGACTTTTAAGAAATATACATAGCAATAAATGCAGCAATTAACACTGGATTGAAGCCAAGCCAGGATAAGTTTATCATATCTTCCCAAACCCTACAATCTAACAATTGAAATTACATTGAAAAAAAATCCAGCATATAACTGAGAAGATACAAAATTACAGCTCTAAAAATATGCCATTGGCAAAGCTCATTTTATTGCATTTCACTTTATTATGCTTCACAGATAATGTGTGTTTTTGTTTTTGTTTTTTAATAAATTTTAAGTTTGTGGTAACCTTGCTTCAACCAATTTGTAGGTGCTATTTTTCCAACATTACATGCTCATGTTGTGCCTCTGCCACATTTTTGTAATTCTTGCAATATTTCAAACTTTTTGGTTATATTTGTTATGGAGATTTATAATCATTGATCTTTGATGTTACTACTGCAGTTGTTTCAAATGATGTCTATGTAAGAGAATGACCTTATTTGGCAAATATTGTGTGTGTTCTGACTGGTTGTTCCTCCACTTCTTTTCATTTTAGACCCTACTATTCCCTGAGACACAACAGTATACTTTGATCTTCATTCAGTCTTTATAGTTATTTCTGTGAATGTGGATGGTATTTTCCATCTTAAGTCTATTGAAATTGTCTTGGATCATTGTATTGCTGAGAGGAGCTAAGACTATCATAGTTGATCATCATATGGTTTTGCTGTTACTGTGTACAATGATCTCCTACTTCTGCTCACTTCACTCTGCATTAGTTCATATAAGTCTTTCCAGACTTTTCTGAAATTAGCCTACTTAAAATTTCTTATAGGACTATAATATTCTATTACATTCATATACTATAATTTACCTATTCCCTGGTTGATGGGCATCCACTCATGTAATGGGCTGAGGCTTGAGTTGATGCACTGAGATCCCAAGTACGTGAGGCTAAATAGTAATTGGACCATACTCTATTAATATATATGCTTGGAGAAAGAATTCCCCCCCCCCCACACTCTTTGTGCAAGTGCTGATGTGTTGTATAGGAAATGACATAGGCACGATTTTGTTGGGTGGAGGCAGAGGGGCGGGAAGGGAAGCAGAAAGAGAGACTCCTGGCTGGCTTCTTGATACAGCTGCTCACATTGCTATTGCTACCCCTCTTCACTTCCAATCCCCCTTCACCTCCGATTCCCCTTCACCTTTGATCCTTCTTCACCTCTACTAAGAATAAAGATTGATGATTTTCCCCTAACCTAAATTCCTGACTCCAGCTTATTTTAAATATACAGTCATCACACACTCAATTTCAAATTCTTTCCCACTACAAAAAGAACTACAAACATTTTTGCACATGTGGGTCCTTTTCCCTTTTTTATGATCTCTTTGGAATATAAACCCAGTACTGACATTGCTGGACCAAAGTTTTATAGACCTTTGAGCATAGTTATAAATTGCTCTCCAGAATGGCTGGATCAGTATACAATGCATGAATGTCCCAGTTTCCCCATATCCCCTCCAACATTTCTCATCTTTTAGTGTCATTTTAGCCAATCTGATAGGTGTGAGATGGTATCTCAAGAGTAGTTTTAATAGGCATTTCTCTAATCAATAGTGATTTAGAGCATCATATTTAAAATATGAGTATAATGGCTTTAATTTCTTTATCTGAAAATTGTCTTCATGTTCTTTGACTACTTATCAGTTGGGGAATGACTTGTCTTCTTATAAATTTGACTCAATTCTCCACAATCTTATTTCATAAAGTGGCAGGAGAGTTTGAGAGACTTGACTCCAATTTTGAAAGATATTCTACTGTGGGTAGGGTGGTGGTTGCTAAAGGTTGGGATGACTGTGGCATTTTCTAAGATAACACTGAATTCTGCCATATATCAACAATGAGGCAAGACTCTCTACTAGCAAAAAGATTATGACTCATTTGAGGGATCAGGTTATGGTTAGGATTTTTAAATCAAGAAAATATTTCTTAATTTAGAAATGTACATTTTTTAGACAAAATACTATTGCACATACAGCATAGTGTAAATATAACTTTTATGTGTACTGGGAAAACAAAAAATTTGCACAATTTGTTTTATTGCCATATTCACTTTATTATGATGGCCTGGAATACTTGCAATATCGCTGATGTATGCCTCTGCTGGACCAGTTATATGGCACAGGGTATGGAAAATTGGATCTGGAGTCAGAAAAACTACAATAATAATCTAAATAATCAAACTGTGGGTGAGCCAAAGGACAGTGGAAAGATGTGGGTGGACATAAGACACAGCATATTTCCATCAGTGGACTGTGCATCCAAAGCAGCATAAAAGACATTGTATGAATGCAAAAGACATCTGTGAATGCAAAAGAAAAGAGGTGGGTCTGCCATATAATGTGAATTGGGACAGCCAAATGCTACTCTGGTGCCCCAAATTGTAAAAAGACTTAGAAAAAGCCTCCAGCATGATTCTCTATGGAGAATTTATGGAAGAACATAAAATAGTATTGTACAAGATGAGATTTGGATTGGGTATAATCTACACAGTGAGGGAATACCCACACTGACAAAGTCTTGAAGTGACTACAAACAAATCTTTTTTTTTGAGCCTCAGTTTCTTCATCTTTAAAATTAGGATACTTGAAAAAGTATCCAGACATTGATAACTAGGTGCCATTTTTAAGGATGTAGATATACATGCGTGCACCCATAAACACATACACACATGCATATCTGTATGTAGATCTATATGTGTACACACATACATATATGTACATATATGCATATATACACACATATATAATTTGTGTATACATGTATATATAGAAATGTGTTCAATTTACATATTTATGTAGACTATATATAATATGTGTGTATATATGTAAATTTATTCACACATATACAAACAGTCTGGGATACCAGTTAATGTTTACTATAACTGGATTCTGTAAAAACACATGGAGGGTTAGACTCACAGAGGGAAGTCTACCAGATAGATGCTCAAATTTTCAATCATACTTAATTTACCTAAGCAGAAATTAATCTGTATTTATGTAAATGTTTTGCATTAATTGGGATTTGTTATCATCAGACATTTATCATTTGTTAATTCTCTTATTTTATGCCTTATAAAGTATGAGACTCTTAAGCTTAAAATCAAATATAGATAAAAATGAAACACGTTAGATATGACAGGAAACATGTTAGTGATTGACCTTCTCTTTGATAGTGTGAATTAAATCAAGAGAGTGCTGTTATAGTACCATCTGGTGGACAAATCATAAAATGAAGCCCTTTTGATTGAATTTCTGTGTCTATCTATCTTTTTGTCTCTGTCTTTCTTCCTCTATCCCCACTCCCCACATAGACACAAATATACACATATACATCTTGTAGTGAGGCTCCTTACTTCAACCGTTCAATAGTGGGTATATCTCACCTCAAAGACAAGAATTCCAATAAATGGACTATGTGTATTGTTCTGACACATTTTACACTATAGGCAGGAAATAGAACCTTCTACATCACAAATAATTATTTCATATATCAAATATATGTGACTAATTTTCAAAGTAAGTAAAATATAATAAAATTACATATCACTAAAAGTATAACAGACAGCATTTCATTGGTACTGGAGACCAATATTATTGAGAGAGCTACTTCACAGAATTTTGGATAACAGATTTTTTTCTATCAAAAAATTTAGAAAATTTGATAAATATTGATTAGTATGAAAGATAAGACCTGATTATAAGATATAGCTTCCTACTAATACGTCAGTCAGCAAGCATCTATTTAACATCTACTGTGGGGCAAATACTGTACTAAATTCTAGGGATACAAAGAAAGTTTAAAAAAATTTTCCCTGTCCTCAAGGAGCCCATATTCTAATGAGACAATATATGGACAGTTATGTACATGGAGGATATACAGAGTGTAAATGGGAGGTCATCTCAGAGGGAAGGCCTTAGCAGTGGGATTTCTTGTAGAAGGTGGCTCTTCAGCTGAATCTTGGAGGAAGCCATGAAAGCCAAAGGCAGAAATAAGGAGAGAGAGCATTCTAGGCATGGGGAACAGACAATTAAAAGGTGTGAAGTTGGGTTCTTGAGTGTCATAGAAGAGGAAAAGAAAGAAGCCTAGTGTCACTGGATATGTGGAATATGTGGAAGGAAATCAAGAGTAATAAAACTGGAAACGTAGGAAAAGACTATGATGTGGAACACTTTTTTGTGACTTTCATTTTCTTATAACATTTTATTTCTTCCAATTACATGTAAAGACAAATTTTAATCTTCATTCAAGTTTTTTGGGGGGTTCCAAATTTTCTATCCCCTTCCTAAGATAGTAAATAATTTGAATTGGTTATATATGTGCAATCATGTAAAATATATTTCTATATCAGTTATGCTATGAAAGAAGAAACAGATCAAAAGAAAAAAATTATAAAATAAAAACAAAGAAAGTGAAAATAGTATGTTTCAGTCTTCATTCAGACTCCATTCTTTCTCTGGGTGTGAATAGCAGTTTTCTTCATGAGTCTTGGAATTGAATTGCTGAGAATAACTAAGTCATTCACATTGATTGTTGTACAATGTTGCTGTTACTATGTAAAATATTCTGATGGTTCTGTTCACTTCACTTTGCATCATGTAAGTCTTCCCAAATTTTTTTCTGAAATCTTCCTGTCTATCATTTATTATAGCATAGTAGTATTCCATTACATTCATATACCATAAATTTTTCAGCCATTTCACCCATTTCCAAATCTTTGCTATGTAGAAAACTTTATTTTTATTTTATTTATTTTATATTTTTATATTTTATTTTTTGCCTTCTTTAATTCTTTTTTTTATTATAGCTTTTTATTTACAAGATATATGCATGGGTAATTTTTCAGCATTGACAATTGCAAAACCTTTTGTTCCAACTTTTCCCCTCCTTTCCCTCACCCCTTCCCCCAGATGGCAGGTTGACCAATACATGTTAAATGTGTTAAAGTATAAGTTAAATACAATATATGTATACATGTCCAAAGAGTTATTTTGCTGTACAAAAAGAATTGGATTTTGAAATAGTGTACAATTAGCCTGTGAAGGAAATCAAAAATGCAGGTGGACAAAAATAGAGGGACTGGGAATTCTATATAGTGGTTCATAGTCATCTCCCAGAGTTCTTTCCCTGGGTGTAACTGGTTCAGATCATTACTGCTCTATTGGAACTGACTTGGTCCATCTCATTGTTGAAGAGGGACAGGTCCATCAGAATTGATCATCATATACTGTTGTTGTTGAAGTATATAATGACCTCCTGGTCCTGCTCATTTCACTCAGCATCAGTTCATGTCAGTCTCTCCAGGCCTTTCTGAAATCATCTTGCTGGTCATTTCTTACAGTATTCCATAATGTTCATATGCCACAATTTACTCAACCATTCCCCCATTGATGGGCATCCATTCATTTTCCAGTTTCTGGCCACTACAAACAGGGCTGCCATAAACATTTTGGCACATACAGGTCCCTTTCCTTTCTTTAGTATCTCTTTGGGGTATAAGCCCAGTAGAAACACTGCTGGATCAAAGGGTATACACAGTTTGATAACTTTTTGAGCATAGTTCCAAATTGCTCTCCAGAATGGCTGGATGTGTTCACAATTCCACCAACAATATATCAGTGTCCCTGTTTTCCCACATCCCCTCCAACATTCCGCATTACCTTTCCCTGTCATTCTAGCCAATCTGACAAGTGTATAGTGGTATCTCAGAGTTGTTGTAATTTGCATTTCTCTGATTAATAATGATATGTAGGAAACTTTAAAAGTCAAACAGAGAATTTTATGTCTGATCCTGGGGATAGTAGGGACCATCTGGACTTTATTGGCTGTATATGGGGTGGAGATAAGGGTGACATAGTCAGACTTGTGCTTAGGATGGTAAAAAAAAATTGGCCTGGAGAGAGGAGTGACTGAAGGCAGGGAGACCAAACAGCAGGCTATTATATCCATCTAGGTATGAGGTGATGAGGTGATAAGGGCCTGTATGATTATCATTTGTTGTGCTGTATGAGTTGGTTGTATGAGCAGAAACAAAGAGATGATGTAAAGTTGGAAATTACAAGATTTGGCCAAATAAAGGATATGCAAGATGAATGTAAGAAAGAAGTCCAGTATGACACCAAAATTGTGAACTTGGGCACTTGGAAGAAAGGTGTCGTCTTCAACAGAAATAGGGAAGTTAGAGAGGAAGATTTTTTTAGGGAAAGACTGAGTTCTTTTGGACAAGTTTAGTTTGAGACATCCAATAATCAGTTGGTGATGTGAAAATGGAGTTCAGAAGAGAGATTAGGGCTGAATAAATAGACCGAAGAATCTTGGCTTAGAGATGATCATTGAATCCAGGAGAGCTTGAAGTCATTGATGATATAAAGGGGAAAAATGAGGAGATTCAGGACAGGCACATGGGAAATACCCATAGTTGCTGTGTGTGACATGGAAGAAGATTCAGTAAAAGGGACTGAGGAGTGGTCAGACTGGGAGGAGGACCGAGAAAATAGCACCATGGAAACCTGGAGTGGAGGGAGTATCCAAGAGAAGGCTGCAGAGAGGTTAGGAAGATTAGGAAAAATCTATTCCATTGGACAGTTTAGAGATCCTTGGTAACTTTGGACAGAGCAATCTCAGTTGAATGATGAGGTCAGAAGCCCAAATGCCAAGGACTTATAAAAGAGTGAAAGGAGAAGAATTCAAAGACACTGATTGTAGAAAAAATTCTCAAGTTGCTTAACAACAAAAGGGAAGAGAAACACAAGACATAAATAAAATAATCCCTGCCCTTAAGGAGTTTCTGTCTTTTGGGGTGGGTTAAAAGAACAGATACACATAAAATTAAATATAAAAAATAATCTGCATTTTAGTCTCTACTGGCCATAAAGTTGGGGGAAGCAGAGAGTTGTCTACTGGCCTGAGTTTTTACCTTCTCCAGAGTCCAATGGCCTTGAATTTGACCTGGGAGCAGATTACAGTGTGTTAATGAGCATGAATTTGAAGGGGATTATGGGGAGGAAAGAAGAAGTCAGAGCAGGGAAATGAAACATCATATAAGGAGGCAGTTGAGGATAGTCAAAGAGATAGCATGTGGGACTGTAGGAAAGCATGGCGGATTACATTCTGAGAATGTTTTCTGAGAAATGGAAAGGAAGAAACTTGACAGACCCATGGGTTACTGACCCAGTATATACCTTGGGGAGGATCAGTATATCACGCCAAGGATTCAAAATGTTCTATAGTTGGTAGTTTTCAGTGTTATATTTACATAGTGGATACTAATCAGATCTTCATTTTAGAAGAAGAAAAAGATCATTATTTTTATCTAATAATCTGGATTTTTATCTATTTATGCCTGTACTCCATAGTTTCTTGGGTGCACTTGTCACTGGTCATTGGGAAAATTAGAGAATTATCTGGAAATGTCATTATATCCAGGTGACCTTTTTGTTTAAAGAAATATACTGGTCTAAACATGAGAAGAGACCGATGAAAGTGTTAGATTGGCTAGGGGGTGGATCTAAATTCATCCACTTTATTACTGATCACATTTTCTTCACTAGAATTGGACTTAAAAAGGTAAGTCTCCTCCTATCACCAGATTATTTGATTGGAATCCTTTCTTCCCTTTGTGCTGGTTTTGAGAGGGACTGACCTGAAGCTGTCAATCGACAACTGTTATTTTTCCAAGTGGGTAGGTCACACAATATCTATCTCGATAAGAGGTGGGCAGAGACATAGACATGTTACAAGTGTCCCCTGGACTGGCCACAACCAGAGAACCTTTGAAATCTAAGAACATTTTAAAAGGATTTTAAAAATCTATTATTGAAAATGTATTTATAATTCTGTTGTTCCATAAGAAAATATGAAAGGGACAGATTCAGAGAAACCTGGGAAGATTTGTATGACCTAGTGCAAAGCGAATTGAGCAAAACTAGAAGGATAATTTATACAATAACTACAATGTTGTAAAGTAAAATAATTTGGAGAGAGAATTCTGATCATTGCAACAGCCAACGACAATTTTATAACATTAATATTTCATGCCTCTTAAAGTGCTGATAGGATCTACATTTTTAGACATAAGCACTAGGTGAATTTGTTTAGCTTGACTACTTACTATATTGGAAAACTTTTATTTTGAGGAGTGGGAGAATTGTGGTGGCAAGCAAGAAGGTAATGATAAATAGCCAAAAAAGGGAAAGAAAGAAAAGTGTCATTCAGAAGGAAGCAGAAGAAAGTTCATAAGGTGAAATAGGAAAGCAGGGAAATTGTGGTACTATTACACCTACAATCTTCTTTCTGTGTTTTTTTTTTTGTATTTATATGTAGAAGTTCATATATATACATAAACACATATGTGCATATATTAATCTTTCTTCATATATATAATCCATATCCATCTACATATATATAAACATATGCCTTAGGTGTCTCAAAAGTTTAAGTGAAAATTTTACCTTTAATAGCATAAAAACTCTAGGTTTTTGTCCAAGTGCATTACGTTACTAATATTTATCAAGAAGAAAGAGGAGGAGGAAGAGGAAGAAAAAGAGAAGACAAAAATGACCACAACAATGATAAAGGAAGAGGAGAAGGAGAAGGAAGGAGAGGGAGAAGAAGGAAAAGAAGGAAGGAGAAGCAGAAGCAGAAGCAGAAGCAGAAGCAGAAGCAGAAGCAGAAGCAGAAGCAGAAGCAGAAGCAGAAGAAGAAGAAGAAGAAGAAGAAGAAGAAGAAGAAGAAGAAGACAAACTTGACAAAAAAGAAGAAAAAAGAGGAGGAAAAGGAGGAAGAGGAGGAGGAGAAGGACTTGGGAGGTACTGCCTAGGTAGAGAGAAAGCCTCAACTCTTAGTATTTCTATTTGTTTCCCTAGATCTTATAGTAGTGTTTAATACATAGTTAGATCTGAGTTCATCAAAGACAGAGGCTGTCTTTGACCTTTGTATCTTCATTGCTTAGCACAGTGCCTAGAGCATAGGAGATACTTAATGATCATTGAAAGACAATTATTATAGTATGTAAGTATTATATTATTATTATTATAAATATGTAATAAATGCTCTATCTATCCTGTAATTCTGTGAATTTTTTTCTATCAACTATTATTTGTTTTTAATGATTTATATTTTTTCAGTTCTATTTTCACTTTCCTTTAAAATTTTATTATATAAAAAAAAACAGAATAGAAAAAAGAAAAACAGAAAAGCAGAACAAAAGAATAACCTACAAGCAAACAAACAAACAAAAAAAGATGGACATTCCTGAATATAATTTCTTTTACTATTATATGTCCTTTTTTTGAACTGGTAATTTATTGTTATATATTTTGAATCCTACCTGATTCTGCTGGGTACTTGACATATAATGTAGATATCTTTCTTAATTGAATCTTAAGTTTGACTTATTTCTTCTTTCCTATCCCTGTTAACTCTTTTGCTTTAATTCTATTCCTTAACTTGATTTGCTTTTACTAAACCTTCCCCGACCCATGAATCCCTCCCTTATCTTCTTCCTCCACCCTATGCTTCCCCCTCTGCCTATTCCTCCCCCTTTCTTTCTTTATAGATTTTATACCCTTCATAGAATATATATATATATATATATAGTATTGCATATTTAACTCATTTCCAATGAGAGTAGGTTTTCAGAACTATGAGCCCTCTTCCCCCCTCTAATGCCTCTGTTTCTATTCTTCTTTCATACCTCATTTGTATAACATAATTACTGTTTTTACCTTAACTCCACTCCAATGTTTTTTGAGCTATTGCTGATGTCAATCTTAAACATATAGTATACATTTCCATGTAAAAACCACAATTTGTCTATGTTAAGTTCCTTGAAATTGATCTTTGATATTAGCTCTCATATGTTAAATTTTCTATTAAGTTTTGCTATTTCTTGGTCTTTTATAGCTTTATTGGTTTCTCCTTGTTCAATTCTAATTATTATTTTTGTCTTTAAGACTCTATCCTCTTTTTTCATAATCTTGTTTTTCTTAGATGGTTCTTATTGATTGATTGATTTTGTTGTTGTTGTTGTTTTTCTCAATGTCTCTTATTTGATTTTTAAGTTCTTTTTTGAGTTTTTCTCTAAATTCTTTTTGGGCAAGGATCCATTTAACACTACTCTTTGGGGTAGGTGTTTTTTTTTTGTTTGTTTTTTTTTTTTACTGTACTGTCCTCCTTTCAGTGTCTTCTCTATTCCCATAGCAAGTTTCTGTGGTTAGAATCTTTCTTCTTTGCCTGTTTATTTTTTTAAAATGAGAACTGTAAGCATCTCTAATCATGGAGTGAGAGGGATGGTGCCTCCAGCTTCACTTCAACTCCCCCTTCTGACCTAGAACCCCAAACCAAAACTCCCCACTCCTGAGAGTGCCCACAGTCAGCTGCAAACCTGCCCCAATGTTTCTGCACTCCTGGTGTGCTGGGTCCTTCTCGCCCAGGGTCACCTCCCTGTAGTACATCCCTGGTATAGCTTTGGTTCTGTCAGGTTCTTTGGTTCTGTGGGAAAAATCTGGAGAGCTTGAAATTTACTACCTACTGACCTTGCTTCACTTTCTAAGATCAGTTATTTTGAAGTTACTTTACATTGAACTGTCTCCTGGATCTATGATATATGTTTGTAGTTTCCAATTCTTTTAATAGATGAGGTCCTTTTTGAGCTTGTATATGTGCTTCTTGCACTTTGTAATTCTCTTTTCGGGCATTAAAAGCTATTCATCTTTTCAGATTTCCTGTCATATTCTTCATATTGATAATTTTTTTCATTATTTTCTATCAATCTTTTTAAAGTATCTTTCAATTCTAGCCTTAACTTCTCCTGTAATTTTAAAAATTTTGCATGAGTTCTCCTTTTTTCTTCTTGTATTTTCTTGCCAGTGTTAATTTATGGAGATTTTATTTTGTCTATTTGAGTATGTCTTGTGCTGTTTCTTTTTCAGTTTGGGTGTTTTTTCCCAATTAAATGCAAAAGTCAATGCAAAATGGGGATAGGAAATTAGTCTAAATGATTCTCATTTCCTTTTTAGCTCTAAATCTATAATGCAGGAGCAGCTAGATGGTATAGTGGATATAGTGCCAGCCCTTAAGTCAGGAGGACTTGAGTTAAAACATGGCCTCAGACAATGAATACTTCCTAGCTATGTGATCTTGGGTGAGTCACCCCAATTGTCTCATCAAAAAACCTCAAAACAAACAAAAACCCACAAAAAATCTATAATGCAATGAATAAAACCTTGGGTAAAAATGATATTTGAGCAATTTCATATGCTCTATATTGTTTTGGTCTGTATAGCTTATAGTATACTTGTAACTCACTTTCTTTTGGGAATAAGTTTTACTTACCTTGTTTGGAATTTTGAGCAATTTTTCTTGTTTTCTGTTATTTTTGTGAAGGTTTTGTGAGGAACCCACTTCCTTTATTTGCTCTACCAATTATATCAAATATGATAATATATATAAATGATTAGCATAGTTCTGACAAGTTATAGGCATTTTGTAAATGTGTGTTTCTTTTTCTTCCTTCACCTCCTGCAATTCAATTAAATATCCATTAAGTGCTATTGTGAAGAAGTTGACAAATCTGGGTATAATAATAATAACAATAATTTTAAAATAATAATATGCACATAATAAATAACAATATACATTTCAAAATACATTTGCAATTTTTTATTATCTAATATAATTTTCCCAATAACTTTTTATGGCAAAAATTATTAGCCTCCTTTTTAAATGAAAAAAGCTTTTATGATTTGTCTATAATGAATGCTGATAACTAATAATGATTTTATTGGCTGGTTTGTATCTGACTTGGTATGGGTAAAGTTATAGCCATTCTTCACAAAACTGTCCAAAGCAAGGGGGTGCTTTCTGGTTTCCTTCTCTTCAGCAAGTGGATAGTCACTTATTGGATATATCCTAGTAGAAATTCTTGTTCATGTGTGGGTTAGACTAGATGCCTATTTAAAATACCTTCCAACTCTGATGTTTCATGATTCTGAATAAGAAAGGGGGAGGGAGGTCATTGGTTTCCCCTCACTGAAGTTCTTCAAGCAGAGGCTACTTGATCATTTAGCCAATATTTTGCAGAATGGATTCTTGTTCAAGTATGGTTTGGATTCAATGACCTCTGAGTGACTCATAATCTATAATTACAATCCATCATGACAGAGTGGGATGATGGAAGATACTCTTCCCTGTGACATAATGGCAAAATGCATCTTAAATTGGAAAAAAAGGGTATTTTAAAACACAAGAATATCATCTATTACAAAACAACAACAACAACAACACTGGGGAAGACACCATTTCATAGTTTACATTGAATAGTATTTTGTGATTTAAAAATGGAAGATTAATAGGAAAGGGGTTAAACTGAGGAAGAATTGTGAAATTTCACTACTTATCTTCATTGAATTTAAATAAAGTATTCTTGTATTAACTCATTTATCAGGAGGAAAAGGATGATTTGTGGATCCTTTGTTTAAATGTCAGTAGTCAAAAATTGTTTTCCTAGGAATGAACACTAGATGTCTCAGTTGTATTAAATCTGTGTTGGAAAAAACAGGAACTTACCAAAAAAATAAGTATACACTAAGAATTGTGAGGTCTGAAATATGGCGAACGATGTTGATTTACATTGTGGAGATTAGAAATTAATTTTCTTATCAATTTCTCTTATGAGGAAACAGGAAGAAGGATATTGAGAATTTGGTTGAAGACAAGAACTGGAGTCGGCATTAGAGCCAGAATTAGAATTTGGGACTTTCCAATTCCTATTTTTGACCCATAAAAATAACTTCTAAATATGGAATTACTTCATGCTATTTGTATATCTGTCAGAAAGTCAACTTACCTTTTTGTTTTTTCATATGTAAAATGAAAGAGTTGGACAAAAAAAATCTTTAGTCCCATTGGATCCCAGACATTCTGTATTTCCACGATTCTAGTATAGCCCCAGAAACATATGGGAAACAATCAATCAGCATCAGGATGGTGTCAAATAATATCAACTGAGCAGCATTGTTGACTCGGTATGTTCTTATTTACCTGAACAGAGGTGGAATTTATGTGTTAAATATGCTATGTCTATTCTCGGTAGGAGAGATCCCACCCCAGACATTGTCTAGCTCTAAAGAAGTCCTCTGAAAATGGAAATTCAGGGATCAGAAATTGCTCTGTACCTCAGGAGCCTAAGGGATGATTGAGCGCCAAATAATGATATTGATTGTGTTTACCTTAGGTAGTTGTCCCAAAAGACAATTCATGCTCTGAAGCATCAGTAATCCACATTAAGGTGGGTTTTTCCCCCCTGTTTTCTGCAGGTGTACAAAGAAATGAAGCAGGAGAGTGTAATTTGTAATTTGTCCACAAAGTGGTGTCATATTCAAGCCACCAGTTGATGAAATCAGAGTGGGTGTGTGTGTGTGTGTGTGTCGACTTCCCAAAAGGAAGCTTTTGTAGATACAGTTGATCTCATCCCTTGGCTTCTGTGATACTGTTTGCTTATACCTTTCTGATCTTTATCCTCTTTATTCAGAAGTGAGCAGGAAGCAGCTCCAACCAGCTAGAGAGAGCCAATTGTCTCAATTTTCAATGTACTTACATCTTAGAAATCAACCAACTCTACAAAACTCTGCTTATTTTGTTGTTTTGTTGATTGTCTAAGCTAAATGTTATTTAATTTGGAAAAATGTTAATAATGTGGATTGAGTTTAAAAGTGTGCTGTGGATACTTTTCCCTTCCTGGAGAGTTGGCTGTTAATAATTTACCAGCATACTCCCATTTCCTATCTTCTTAATTTATTAAGGCTCAGAACTGATCTTCCCCTTTACTATTTTTTTATTATTGTTCAGGGAGTTTTTTCAGTAGTATTCAACACTTTGTGATGCTATTTGGGGTTTTCTTGACAAAGATACTAGAATGGTTTGGCATTTCCTTCTCCAGCTATTTTACAGTTGAGGAAACTGAGGCAAATAGGTTAACAACTTGCCCAGAATCACATACCTAGTAAGTATCTGAGGCCAGATCTGAAAATCTTCCTGACTTGGGGGGGATGGACAAAAGAGGAGAAGGGTGCTATCTACCTAGCCCTTTTGTCTGTAGGTTCAAGAATCATCTCTAGGAAAATGCTTTGCAAGCCTCTCTGGTCCTAAACTCTCTTCTGAACTCTAGTCACGCAATATCAACTCTCTAATGTATACTTCCATCTGGACGGATCATTGGAATCTCAAAGTCAATGTATTCCAGATGGAACTGATTACCCTACTCTAAAAGTCTCCTACACCAAACGTTCCCATTTCTATTGAGGACTTCATCATCCTTCCAGTTACCCAGATGTTCAATCTCAGAAACATACTTCACAATTGTCTTTCTTTCACTTGCTCATCAATCAAGTTGCCAATCTCCTCCAGAACGTGGGCTCCTTTAGAGCAGAAACTATTTCATTTAAGTCTTCATCTTCTCAACAGCAAGTACAATGTCTTCTATGTCCTGGGTACTTAATATATGTAGGTTGAATTTAATCAAGGAAAATGAAATTCAGAAAAATTAAGTGACTTGATTGCAATTTCTTAATGCAATAATTGTAGGTCGGAATCTGGTCTGCCCCAATTTCCATCCCAAAGGATTTTTTTTTCTTTTTTGAATTTTATTGTTGCCATTTTTTTATATTAGCCATTTCCCACTAAGTTTGCTCTCTCTCCTTTGAATTCTTTCTTATAACAAATAAAAAAATTTCAGTAAAAGCAACAAACATATTGGCTGCATCTTCCAGCTCATACAGCATTTCACTTTTGTAATCAGTCACCTGCCTCTTTACTGAACAAAGGAAGGTGGGTTTCTTTGGCAATGATCATTTTAATTAATTAGTCTGACTGCCTTTGAATGTTGTTTTTATTTTTGTTGTTATATACATTATGTTCTTCTTATTATCATTGTTGCTGTTTTTCTTACTTTGTAAAACTTATTTTTTGATGGTTGGAGGTAATGAAAAGGAAAGCAGCTTAAAGATCCCTCATTCTGCCACCTTAGCCTTGACTCTCAGATAACTGCCCTAGATGGTTTCATTCTGCAGTTATCCCTTAACCAAATAAAATCACCTATTTTCCTTGCACTCTAGGAAGAAGCAGGAAAAAAAAAAGTAAGGCAGGGAGTTACTGAGTACCACTAACAATGTTCAGGAGCCCCCTGGCTTTTTTTTTTCCTGAGTCAATTGGGATTAAATTTGAACTCGGAACTCGGGTCCTCCTGACTTCAGGGCTGGTGCTCTATCTAGGTGCCACCTAGCTACCCCTGCCCCCTGGCTCTTAACTTAAGAACTTAACAAGTTTTTAACTTGGAGTCTGTAGATAAATTTCAAGAATCCATGAATTTGGAAAATTTTTAGCTATATTTCAATATAGTTTTCTTTATTTCTTTCCTGGATTTTGTGCATTTAAAAATATTATTCTGAGAAGGGGTCCATAGATTTCACCGGATTGTCAAGGAGGTCCATGACTGGCAAAAAAGATAAAGAATCTCTGTTCTAGGTGCAACACCAGTGGCACCAAGAGGAGTAAAGTTACTCACCCTTTCAATAGAGAAAAAAATGCATGTTTATATCTTTGGCCACAATGTCTTTCCTTGTACAAGATCTTGGAACACAGCATTTCCCTGGATTGTTACTGGGAGGTGTTAATGATGTTTGATGTGGGAATGAAAGAGAGTAAAAGAGATTAGTATTAACAGTGAATGAACATGTAAAAATTGCTGTGTAATAAGCACACAATGAAAGCCTTCTTATTCATGGCAGTGACCTTTAGAAGGGAAGAAACCAAAGAAATCATTTGCCATATCTATTCATCTGTTGGGGAAAAAAATGGGTTGTAGCCAGATCAAGAAATCACAATGACCGTCAGTCACCAGAGAAGCCATATGCTATTTGGTTTAGAGAGAACCTCGGATGACTAGGTATTAGTTATTATGGGATTTTAGCTGTAGTAAGGGAAAGCAAGGGGATATCAGAGAAAGCTGAACCTTGAAGCTGAGAGACATTGTTATTTATTTAAATTCTCTGAGACTACTAACCCTGGTACTACCTGTATCCCAGGTTTGTAAATCTTACAGCACTCTTTAAGACTGGGTTATTGTTGGTTTGCTGCAATAAAGGAATAATTTAAGTTGAAGCACTTTGAATAGTGTGAATGACAATCTGGAAAGAACATTGTACAGTAGCGAGTGGCAATTCAGTGGAAGACCAATGGGTGGCAGCGGTCACTCCATTTGGGCACCCGGAGCATCTTCATCACTGGACCACCCTGATGACATGGCACCATGCAGAAGAATTAGCAGCAGCAACATCAGAGGCAGAGCAGATTCCCTATAAGAAGCCCAGGAAACATGAGTTTCCCTGGCTGTACATTTATTAAGTGCTTATTATATTTCAGGTGCTATTTTGATACTCCCTGTTCATACGGGTGGGTACCGTAGCCAGATATTTTCTTTCTGAATGTTTCCTTTCCCACCATAGTGTCATGATCTGTGGGAGATTCTCTCTTTGCATAAGGGGAATTTTTATCATGTACTTTACTATGATGTTTCATAATTTGTCATCTGCTTGGAAATAAACGTGCCCTCTTGTTGGACTGGTTAAAGGAAAACATTTGTGTGTGGGGGGAGAGTGATTGAATGGATATTAACCTAAAATATGCCTTGTACATGGGGTAACTTTCATTGGATCCCACAATTGAAGGAAGTCTGGGTCCATTTTTTTGTTTGTAAGTCTTATTTGAAAATTTGAAATGTCATTTTCTCTCTTCTTCTTCTCCTGTAAACCTACTGTAACCTGATTTCTGACCTCAGGATTCAACAGAAACTGATACTCTTCAAATAACCAATGATCTGTTGATTGTTCAATCCTTATCCTAACTTCTCTTTAGCTTTTAACACTTGTGATTCCTTTCCCTCTGGATGCTCTCTCCTCCCTGACTTTGCATGACATTCTCTACTGCCGATTCTCAACTTTTTTGCTGTCTTTTATCACACTTAAACTATAACAATCATTCCTCACTAATACCAGTACTCTACCACCCTGCTCCCTGAGCCTGCCCCTCCTGGCTCTCAGAATAAACTACAAAGGATTGTGAATTGTCAAGTCTCGGTTTCCTTACCTATAAAATGAGGATGACAATATTTTACACACAACATCAGTGTGAGGAAAAATACATTGTAAATATTAAATCATTGTGTAAATGAGATGTTATCATATTATTCTGCTAAATTCACCAAGCTGAACTGAAGGCTATTAACATAATGTTGTCCTTGGCAATAAAATCCAAAACAGAAACACAAAGAGGAAATTTTTCAAAGATCAATTTCTTGTTTTGTAGTCCTACTATTTCACAGATAGCTTTAATAGTTGGATAGGGCATTTGCACTCCCAAATGTCTTGATGGAATGGCCCAAAAGTTCTTGGTGCATTTTTGAGCTTTGCTGGCTTTTAATAGCACTTGTGGCTTTCATTTTGTGGGAAAAGCCAAACAGACAAAACTGAAACCATTTATGTACACACATACACACACTTGTATATGTATATGTGTGTGTGAGTGTGTGGGGGTGTGGGTATTCCTCTTGGGTGGTGATTTGGTATGAAGCAGTTGAGAGCACTACTGCTAATCAGCTCTCAATAGGAGGTCACAGTTTCATAAACCAAGAGCCAGAAGGAACTTTAGAATGAGGGCTGGTCTGACTGACTTCCCTTACAGGCCAGGAAGTTAAAGCCCAAAGAGATGAAGTGGTTTGGAAGAAGTCACACAGACTTCTTGATTTTTTTGATTTTATTATTTTGCCATTAATGAAGTTGATAAAGGGGACCTTTCTGGAATTTTTTTGTCTCAAATTGTTTCAAATTGATGGTAAGCCCTGAAATAATAAAATGGAAGTCTTTGATTAGTTGACATTTCTGGCAAAATGAAAATTCATTAGAAATCCTTATTTATTTCAGTCCTTGTCAAATTTTCTAAACTGCGTAAGTCAGATTTCTTTTAGTATGGATAGTCCCTTCCTGATTTTATGATGCACTGAATTCCTGAAAAGCTCAAATAGAATAAACACATGTGTAGATGTGCAGATGAACTTGTTTCTATCCAGTGTTATTGGTGGAAACTGTCAATCTGAATGAACTGGAAAAGGGAAGAAGAAAGTTATTTGAGCTTTTGAAATTGTACTAAGATTGGGACACGTTTTCTTAAGCAGCCTCAAATAGAATACTAAATGGCATAAAGGGAGGATTCATGAAGGATTATTGAATCTGCCTCTGGAGTGAAGGGCAGGGTCCTCCATGGTCATTCTTTCCATGAATGAAGAATCCACAGATGTCAAAGGTGGGCCACTCTAGGCAGGGTTAAATGAGAACTCAAGGAAGGATCTAAGTATTGATCTTCTTAAAAAAAATGCAATCCCTGGCATAAGTTTGCATGTTCAGTTTCTGGTTCTAAAAATGAAGTCGAGGTTGCAAACTTTGCAAAATTCCAATTTGTGGTCTGTGGTTGAGAGAAGCTTCATTACATAAAATTATAAAAGCTCTGATTTCAGGCCTGAGAAGGGATGGGCATTGTATGAGAGGTAGCTGTCCAGGCTTTTCATGCCCCAAAACATTAGGCCAGGGTGACCATTTAGTCAGCAAGAGTATCCCCTAGGCTGGTTTCTCAAGTACTACTTTCTGGCTTGGTAGTATGGGTCATTGCAGTGAGGGCTGGACATAATGACCCAGTGTCAGGTGATCTAGATTCAAATTCTAGTTCTTATATAGCTATATGTTTGAGGGCAAATCACTTAACCTCTCTGAAGCCGTTTCTTGTTAAATGGGAATAATACTTACAGATTACTTCACACAATTGTTGTGGGGAAAGTGCTCTATATTCCTTAAAATGTTATAGAAATGGGCTCATGTTTATTTTCCTCTTGTGTATGGAAATCTTGGTTTGGAAAAATCCCTTTATTCTGGGACTTCTGGTATAGAAAAATCCCTTTATCCATATCACTCATATTTCTCATAAAACTTATAAGGAGAGTTTCCTAGGACACTGAAAAATGAATTCACTTGCTCAAGATCACGAAATAAAGAAAAAAGGTATTGAAGGCCCCTGTTTTAAAAGACTGATCAGAGCACTTTTCTAGGTCCACCACAAAAGAAGTCTTGATTCAGAGGACCCCTAAAAGAGGCCAATTTGTACCATTCATGTTTCTGAAGTTGGTGACTAGCTCCTTTTGTGCCTTTGGGAACCTCAATCCTCTTTACATTGGTTTCTTCATTAATAAAACCTCACAAGATTCTTATGAATTCAAATGATAAATGTTGAAAGAGCACTTTTTAAGGTAGATAAAACACAGCTTGATTTATCAGCATTTTTTCCTCACCTAATAAGGATATCAATATCTGATATTAATTATATAAAATTATTTCTACTTACTATTGGATTGGCAGATCCTTATTTTTAAATCCTTGTAGTGTTAGCAGTCAATCTTGTGTTTTGGGGGTCTGTCCCAGATTCAGGATTGCATCAGACTAGGGACTGGGCTATATGGAAATTCCTTCCACTTAAACAGAACAGCTACTGAATGGAACTGAAATCTTAAAGAGTTGTCTGGAGGCACCAAGAGGATGAAAGATTTGACCGTGGTCACAGGTATATGTCTAAGGCAAAATTTGAATCCATGTCCCCCTGACTTCTCAATCATCACCACCCAGGTGATTCTTTTCCTTGAACATAGCATAATTATTTTGTGAAACCTCAGAAAGCTACACGAGTGGTTTTTTCCTCTACTGATGTAGATCAAAGGGAACATATCTGTGGATGTTTTTCATGGGTTTCTATGGTTAAAAAAAAATCCATTCTCTAGTATCCAGTACACACAGGATCCTCTCTTCCTTGCACATAGTATAATTGTTTTATGAAACTTCAAAAAGTGATATAAGTGGTTTTTCCCTCTATTGATGTAGATCAAAGATGATTCACATATTTGTGGATGTTTTTCATGGGTTTCTATGGATTAAAAAAAAATTCTCTAATGTCCAGCTACTAGTGAATGATCTTTGAACTTAGCAGGGCTGGTTCTTAGACAACAGATTTTGTCTTTTCAATCTTTTTCAAGATGAACAACCTGGCAGGACTTGGGTTCTGTGGACATAGCCTCTGAGAATCCAGGGGTACTATTTTCCCACCATGGTAGAGCATGAAAGTAAAAGCATGATAATTAATTATTTTTTTCAAAATTATTTAAATCAGTGATTGAAGTCCTGTGATTAAATGACTAGACAATTGTTCTTAGAGTTGGGGTCTCACTTCTGAGATATTGGTTGTGTGACCCTAGATTAAAAAAAAAAACCCTCTTAGCAACTTTCTAATACTAGATGATGTAGAGAAGGTATCAATCAACATTAGTAAAGGGAATTGTCTAATGGAAAATTATTTACACCAACAAAAGACCAATCAGATAATTATATCTATCAGAAATTTCTGATTCCATTCCATTTTTCTCCATTCAATTAAAAGCTTTGAAATACTCAGGGTACTGCAAAAATTGTAAAGCATTATTAAATGCATCATAAAAAGTCATTAATAGACCTAATTGTCAAATCAGATGTTTACATATCATATTGCTATTATAACAACTTTTTTTCTTAATTATTTAAATCTATCTTGAGCAAATAAATGCATACCAAGTCAGTGGATTTATTCATTGCTCTGCTTGCCCTCCTCTGGAAGGAAGGCAGTGCAGACAACCGGAATAGCCGGAGATGAGGGACTTTCAGATAAGAAAATGAGGTGGATTTCATGCTTTTTAGGAGTTACGGAGATATAGAAAGCAGAACTATATAGGGCTATTATCTATGATGTAGAAGAGGAACACAAGCAAGAGAAATAAAAACCTCAGAATGATTTCTTTTTAAAACCCAGAATGATTAAGGAAGTGTTGACAAAGTTCTTTTTAAAACAAACAATGCACTTATTCAAATGATTTATAAAATCTTCATGTATGGATACAAAATTTGGAAAAAAACTTCATAACTGATTTGTTCGATCTGATCCAAACATGGAAGAGGAGTGAATAAGGAACTATGTGTATGTCATTTGATGAATCAGGCAAAGTAGAATCACTGAGAATTTCAAACCCTGCCACCCCCACCATACCCATCAACATAAAGACTAACTTAATAATAATCGTGTATTAGCATCTTCATTTATTCATTCATTCCAACATTTATCAAACACCTCTGTGCAATGGACCATACTTCAAAATTAACCAAAATACCAGAGTATTTTGTCTTTCATGGTGCCATCTCCTAAAAATGCCATGTTCCTCCTTAGTCCTATTCTGGAAGGTCACTGCCATGTTGCCGTTTCACTGTGCATGAACAAACGAGGAAACAGAAATACAGCGGGTGAGTCAAATGTTCAACATCAGTCTGTAAAAGCATAGTGCCTGCTGGTGCAAAAGAACCATTCAGAGATATTTGAAGAGAGACTAAAAATCAGAATAAGCCAGCTTTTAATCAAGCAAAACCAAATTTATATTCATTCTTTCTAAAAATAAAATTAGACTTTTCCAACCCTTTACATCTGCATTTAATAATATTTTCTAAACAAAATACAGATGCTATAACATTGCAAGTGACTGTCTATCATGTACAGCATACGATATGTTCATTGTTTACATTTACGTCAGTTCTAATTTGGTCATTGGTACTCGACTCATTACTTTAACATAGGACTTAGAATAAGTTTTCCACAATTGACTATAAACATTAAGATGCTGTCTTAAAACTGCTCTGCTAGAAACTGTATAGAATATACAGAATTACAAAGTCAAGGTTTTTTTTTTGTGTGGTTTTGTTTTTTTTTTTTAATCAAAATATACAACCCTCCCCCAAAACGAACACAAGCTATCAGCATTTTTATTTTTATTTTTATTTACGAATGATACAATTATAGAAAATATCTGTAAAATTATCTTTTCATGTATAAATATTCTGCCATATTTACTTTGGTCTAGAATTATCAGCGTACAAGTCCACTTAGAAAATATCCCACATGTGCAGACTGGAAGAATTCACTACTGATAATAGTGACTTCACAACTTGCATTGTCTGAAGCCAAAGGAACTAATGAAATAAAATACTTGTCCTGGACACATAGCCCTCATCTAGGGTAGCATGAATCAGTGGACCACAGGATTAACTATCCAATACTGTAGGTATTATTTCAACAAAGACTTTTTAGCTCAGTCTCTTACAAAACTTTTAAAACAAAACCCAAAGTAAATGACTAGTGCATGTATGTTATGTATAAAAGAACACGTAAATTCACTTGTATTTTGCCCTTTATAATACTGCATGAAAGTGAAAGTGGAAACAGGAGGTTAATGAGGCTGCAGTATTGTGGTTAATAGCAAAGCACTACAAAATGAAAGGTCAGCTTCCATCCCGTCCTTTTCTGGATTTTTAAGATGCGTTCTTGCCTGCTCAATGTAACAAAAGTCCTCTTCAAAAGACTTCAGAGTAGGATGAAGGCGATCGTCCTGCAGATGACAGTGCCAGATACCATCCCAGAGGGCCCCATGTACTCCCAAATGATTTCAGGGATTGCAGGGCACCCCTGGAGCTTTTGGATGATGGCTTCCAGATGTGGCTTTTATGTGAAGGGACAAGTTAGGAATGTATCCTCTCTCTGGCAGGTGCAGAAAGTCAGAACCGTCTGGGGAAGAAACGACGTGAACCTCTTTAATATAACAACCACGTGCAGCAACTAGTCAGTCTTTGGGGGAAAAACATTAAGGGTGCTCGTCAGCTGGAAATGATGTTAGGGGACACACAGAGGTCTCTGGCAGGGTATCTGTTACCTAAGACTGAAAAGAGGCATCTGGATCGGTGGTTCAATTTCACAGAAGTCAGAGAAGTAGGGGAGCAGAAAGCCTCTTTCATCCTTCAACATCCCACCTTTGCACACATGGTCCAGGAGTCAAATAGCGCTAACGCTTGGATTTAGGAGATTGTTTCGCTTCCTCTGGCCGATCCAGGTGGACCCGTGGAGATAGAAATTCCAGTTTCCCCAAGTATCTCATCCTTGCCAAGTAGCTCACGTAGACTCCCTAGTCTTTCCACAAGAAGGCCCATGGTGGAACGGACTGGACCTTGAGGCACAATCGAAAGCTTGGAAGTTCAACTACCAGGAGCTCGTCTTTCAGCATTTCAGTTAATTGGCTGGCGGAGCTGGGGAGCTGGGGAAGTCACATTTCGTTTGAGCTCTTGAGACTGGAGGGGCCGGCCTTGGAATGGTAGCCTGAGATTTGAATGGTCCCTGGAAAACCGCACACGTGTCCAGCCAAATCTGACCCTTCTTCATCTCAGATGAGATATTCACAAGCTATCCCGAGCAGTTTAAGTAGCTGCTGGTACATTCAGTAGTGTGGTAAAACAAGTTTTGGGGATACCACGTCAATCACGGATGTCAAGATCTCCATGGTGGATCAGCCATAACTTCAAAGAGAGCAGCGTTATCCAGTAGCACACGCTGTATTCTTAAGTTAGGTGTTTGGCCATACCCAAAATACCCTTTATTATTTTTTCCCAAATTCTCATTTAGAGACCTATTTTCCCTCCATCACTTTCATTTTCTAACTGGACAGTGTAAAACTACGGGGTGCATGTTATTTTTACAAGGTTTGTTTTACAAGAAGACGACGAATGTATGCTTTTCTCTCCTCATCTCATAATTTTTCCCCAACCATGTAGAATTTCATACGACATCCAGAGTTTATCTTTTGAAAATTTTAACAGTATTGAAATTGGATGGGAGGGGGAAAGCACTGATGACTTATTTCATTCACCTTTTAACATACTGGTGAATTTGACATTCTCACGGCATCTGAACTCTTTATCTTCTTTTAAGTGATTCAAGTTCAGTATTTCATAGCCAGTTTGGCAGCTAACAACGCTCAACAGAAAGAGCATTAGGCCGATTGTTTTTCTTTTTCAAATTACAAAGTACCCACTGGCAGAATTATCGTGGCTAAGACTCTGTTACCCCTGCACAATACTTGGGGAATATGAAGCCTCAGTTTTTATGTTCTGGTGCGTTTTGCTTTTCTAGTTAATGCTGAAACCTATGGATAGGAAGAAAAAGTGTCATGTTTCAGGAACTTACACAATTTGGATTTCCTACATACTTCACCCATTTTTGTCTGTCACCTAAAAAGAAAAAGAAAAGCATTGTCTAGTGGGTCTCCCACCACAGTCAATCAAAGGAGAACATCTTCAGACATAGTATGTAGGGTTTCCTTCATTTTGTTTCCAGCTGAGTCAGTGAAATGTTGATTCTCCAAAGACTTAGGGATTTCGTTGCCCCCACCCTCTTTTTTCTCCGAGGGATTGGGACTTTTGAACAAATGTTTCTTTTGGTGCATCCCCAGGGCAGCTGCTGTTTTGCAAATTTTGGGGCACTGAAAGCAGGCATAGCCCTTTCCATTATGCTCATGGATGTGCTTCTGCTCATGATTCCTTTTGGTGGACAGATACAGAAAGCTCTGCAAACAGAACTGACAACGATAGCGTTTCTCACCTGTGTGGATTCTTTCGTGGATTTTGAGGGTTTCATTTAAAGTGAACGCCTTATTGCAATACTGACAGACGAATTCTTTGACCCCAAGATGAATGCGTTCGTGTTTCTGTAAGTTCCCCTGAACTGAAAAACACCTTCCACATGTTTTGCAAGAGTAAGGCTTCTCTCCAGTGTGACATCTCATGTGCATTTTGAGGTTGGAAGGGCTCTGGAATTGCTTTTGGCACAGTTCACAGATATGAGGCTTGGATGTGGTATGGTGCCAGTGGCTCTGCCCTTGCTGTCCAGGAGATGCTTTATCCCCAATACAAAGCTCACAGTGAAGATTGGGCATCTCTTTATTTTCTTCTCCTTCGATGACTTTTTCCTTCGGGCTCTTTTTCACGGTGGAGTTGATGTCACTTGAGTTCACGTCTTCGCCGCTTGGGCTCCTGTGTCCATGTCTTTTCTTCCATTTGACCTTCTTCATCTTCTTTAACTGTTTGGATTTCTTCTTGGGTTTGTAATTGTAATACGGGCGCCACGGCTTGTCCGAGGAATCCTGGTCACTCCCTTCATCAAACATTTCACTCATTTCCACACATTCGGATCGGCTGCGTCTGGGTGGGCTTCTCTCTTTTGGTTCAGTTACGCTTTCTTGAAATGTATTCTCTTCCTGCGTCTCATGTTTGGATCTTCTCCCCCTTCTATAAAACAGTTTGGACCCTAAAATGTGTCTCTTCACGATCGCCTCGTTCCCAATTTTGACCGTTATCTGGCAGAGAGGCGCAACATTACTGTTGGTTGATGTTCCAGGCAAGGCGGGTTTTGCGATATATGTTTCAGTTTTACTGGTTTCCTCAACAGCGCTAGTGGTGCTTTTACTCGAAGGAGTTCCGGAACTCGCGGCATATTTTGCCTCCTCGAGAGTTTCTGCCCTGTTGTAGGGGGCGACTTTTTTCTTCTCTTTCAGGCTTTTGACCTTGCCGGGGACTTTGCCGAGGTTCTCCGTGTGCTTGCTGTCATCTCTCGGGGAATGGTTAACAGCAGGACTCGAAGAGATAGCATTGCTGCTCGTCATGGCAGCGACTGCATTACTGTGCATTATCACTGAGGAAACCCGGCTGCTGTGAACGATGACAGATGGAGCTGAACTGCTGTAGCTGATGACCGACGTGGCATTTTCGCTGACATTACTGTAGGATGGAATTGTCATGTCACCTCCTCCCTGTGAGCCAGAAGTGAGACTTTTTCCCCCTGCAGGAACTGGCTTCTCAGCAGGAATAAAGTTATTTTTAGCAGGGCTCAGCAACCCTCCTCCTCCTCCTCCTCCTTCCTCTTCTCCTCCTCCTCCTCCTCCTCCTTCTCCTCCTCCTCCCCATGAGGCTCCATTTTGAGAATCTGGAGCTTGCTGCGTTTCTTTACCCAAAGGGGCAGTGGGTAAAGCAGTTGTACTATCTGACATCATATTCACATTGTCTTGGAAAGTCAAAGTAGTCAATTCAGAGCTTCTTGGATTCTTAATAATGCAGGAACTCGGAGTAGCCTCAGCAGGCTGGCTGTTTTCTGGTGGATTTTCATAGGATGTAGTTTTGTAGCTCTTATAGGGAGCCCTTTTGCACTTCATAGGCAGCAGTCTGTAAAGCTTATAAGGATAGATATTGGGCTTCAGGCCTCCGTTGGCTGTCTTCTTATTCACGGGAAGCCGATGGTCAATTGCATGGAAGGATTTCTGATGGTTCTTGAGGATGTAGTAAGTCATGAAAGTCTCCAGGCAGAAGATGCACTGATACCGCCTCTCTCCAGTGTGCCAGATTTCATGCCTGGTCCTGTATTCTGCCAGAGCAAAGACTTTGCTGCAGTAGTGGCAAGGGTAGGTTCTCCTCCACGAGTGGACGTTGGCGTGTCTTCGGAGGCTAGATATAGTGACGTAGCTACGCTTGCACACGACACACGTGTAGAGTACCTGCCCATCCACAACCTTCACCGTGTGCTCCACGTCTGCCAAGGTCCGGCTCGTGCCCGAATGTTCCCCCATCTTATTGTCAGCCGACTGCATTTCAGGGCTTTTGTAGGAACCTTCAGTTTTTCCATCCGGAGCTGAAAAGGTCGCTTGGTTTCCCACAGCAAGAGGGGGACGGTCTGAGTTCATACAGATCTGCTCATGCTTGTCCAACCTGTTGGAAGTAGTAAATTGTTTGTCGCAGTATTTGCACATGAAAGCATCCTGAGACTTTGTGTGGAGCTGCAGGTGGGACTCCAGTAAAGCCTGATTTTCAAATGATTTGGAGCAAAAAGTGCAGTCGTAAACAGAAGGAGGTGGAGGAAGAGGAGGAGGAAGAGAAGGAAGAGGAGGAGGAGGAAGAGGAGGAAGAGGAGGAAGGGGAGGAAGAGAAGGAAGAGAAGGAAGAGAAGGAAGAGAAGAAAGAGAAGGAAGAGAAGGAGGAGGAGGAGGAAGAGGAGGAAGAGGAGGAAGAGAAGGAAGAGAGGGAAGAGAAGAAAGAGGAGGAAGAGGAGGCAAAGGAGGAGGAGGAAGAGGAGGAAGAGGAGAAAGAGAAGGAAGAGAAGGAGGAGGAAGAGGAGGAAGTGGAGGAAGAGAAGGAAGAGAAGGAGGAGGAGGAGGAGGAGGGGGAGGAGGGGAAGGAGGTGTGGATTCAGGAATGTTAGCAGGTGGGTTTTCATCTTCCCTGGGGAAATGGTTGTCTTCTTGACTCTTGTGAGAATCTGAAACGGAAGTAATGGCTGGTTCTGGGGTTTTTTCTTGATGAACCTCTGTATTGGATCCTTTAGGGGGTGCTACTTTTGCCACCGCTGAACTGGAAGCTTGGGGTCTTGGGGGCGTCTTGGGGGTCCTGCATGTCTGTGTCTTTGCTGGCCCCTCATCACAATGCTCTTCACTTCTCACAAAAGATGGGCTGGCAGCAGACTCGTACGAAGGATGACCCTGAAAAGTATCCATTGCTGATGGGACAGCGTAGGAATGTTCGGCTAGTGTCCTGACCGGTTCAGCCTCATTGCAACCATCATTCCTTTCTAGGCCAAAGTTGGGTGTTCTCATTGAATCCGAGACCTTTTTGAAACTCGCCCTTAAGTCCAGGGGAGAAAACATATTGTTGTTATTTTCCGTTTCAAAGATGGAAAATGCATTCGTGATCCTTGGTCCATTGGTAATAGTTGGTTCATCAGATAGTTTTTCATTCTTTTCTTCCTTAACTACACCCTTCTCTGTTATGCAAAATACATAGGGACCTGGAGAGTTTGAGAAATTGCTATCTGTAAGATCTTCCAGAAATGATATTCCCAGCTTTTTTCCTGCAGCTGCAAGATCAGTCACTGTTTCCTGTCTCTTCACAACAACTGTGGAACTGTAGATATAATTAAGTATTTCTGTAAACACTTCAGCCTTGAGGTCATCCAACTGCAGGACGTGACTGGAAATGCAGATAGTACGACTCCAAAATATATTTTTGAAATAAAGGCTTGAAGCTGCCAGAACATTGCTGTGGGCTTTAAATTTGGTGTCCTCCACGATGATAGTGACATCACATAAAATTCCCCGAATTCGTTGTTCATTTAAGATGGAGAGCACTGTGTCACTGTGAAAGTCATCTTTGAGGTCCTTTGAGTGGGACATGACTGTCATCTGGAATGACAAAAGGAAAATGGTAACTAGCATGTTCAGAGATAGGGAATTTTTTCTTGAGCTGTTAATAATAAAAATACATTCTAGCATTTATCCCAGAAGACATCAGTGAAAGTTTAGGTTGTTGTTGTTTATTTTTTTAAGCTGGAATTTATCTTCCTTTTTAAAAAGTGTGTTGATATATAGTTCGAAGGTAGCTGGATAAAATCCCCGACCTGGAGTCAGGAAGACCTGAATTTGAATCCAGTTTCAAATACTTCCTAGTTGTGTAATCTTGGTAAAGTCACTTAAATTTTGTTTGCCCCAGTTTCCTCATCTGTAAAATGGAATAATAACAGCACCTACCAAAAATATAGGTGAGGATCAAATGAAATCATAATTGTAAAGGGTTTAGCAACTGTGTCTGGTACATAACAACATAAATGCTAGCTTTTTTAAAATGGCAACTAGGTGGCACAGTGGGGCCTGGGGTCAGGAAGACCCATCTTCCTGAGTCCAAATCTGGCCTAAGATATTTACTAGCTATGTGACCTCGGATAACGCTGCTTGCCTCAGTTTCCTCATCTGTAAAATGAGCTACAGAAGGAAATGCAAACCACTCCCGTGTCTCTGCCAAGAAGACCCCAAATGGAGTCTTGAAGAGTTTGACAGAACTGAAAAATAATTCAATAACCACAACAAAAAAACACCAAAAACCAGTTTATTGGTTGTTGACAGATAGGAGGGAAGTATCTTTTATCTTTAAATAATAGTGACCACCATATTTGACCAGAGTTTTGCTTCCTCTCCTGGTTGGCTTTATTTACATTGTTGTTCACCTGTCTTTGATCACCCTCATTATACTGTTGATCTCAGAGATTTAGTAAACAGCAACAGCAAAGCCCTCTTATCTTATTTCTTAAACAAATGTTAATGGTTAGGTATTATATCCCAATTTCTCCTTCCCATCAGAAAGTGTAATTACTAAGTATCAGGATTAGAAGACTCACTAAGTGGATTCGTTACCAATTTTAGGAAAGTTTCTTTAGTAGGTTGATTTTGATTTGGGCTGGAGGAGAGGAGTGGTGAGTTTGATCTGTTGTAATTAAATTCCCTCATCATCATCTTCCTGTATTTTTCCAAAATTGAATTTCTCTGATGTGTCCACAGTCCGTAGAAGAATAAAAACTAGCTCAAAAGGGAATCTTTCCTAAGAGACTAACTGGATGAAAAACAAAAACAAAATTCCTCCAGACATTGGATAAAGCAAATGCTTCATCCTCCCTTGGACTCTTTCCACCTTTATGTGGCAATTGGTAATCTTTTAAAAACTCTAGTTACTTTGATCACCAAGGAGTAGCTTTTATTTACAGAGTTGGCAGAAAAGAGTTGAAAACATAAAAGCAATAAACTATACTTAATTCTGAACAAATGTTTTATGTTAGTTATAACAGAAAGATTGAGAAACTGACTTTCTTGCTATTCCTTTATGGAAATCAATAAAAGACTGCGCATGCATTGGGTCAAATTTCAGTTACTGGAATTCAGACTTTTGTGTTTCATTATTCATTCATTCATTTATTCATTTATTTAATGACTATCTGCTATGTCCAAGACAGAGTGTTAGGCGTTCTGGGAATAGCATTATGAGGAATGACATAAATAGCCTTTACCTTCAAATAACTTGAAGTCAATCAATCCCATTGTTGGAGTTCATTCATTCAATAAACATTAATTAAGTATCTACTATGTGCCAAGAACTATGCTAAATAAATATTGAGTTTAGAAAAAGAAGCAAAAGATTGTCCCTGATTCGATGCCCAACTTACAAAATAAAAAACTTGAAAAAGAAATGGAAATTGTAGATAAAATTCTAAAATTCATCTTTTTCAATCTCCTTCTCCAAAGTGTCAACCTACCAATATTTGCTAATCCCTAGAATTCCCTTTTAAAAAGTCAAATGAAATAAAAAAAAAAAATAGGACTAAAACCCAAGAATTTGTGGTTAAAAAGAGACAAAAATAAAACACTAAAACCAAAACAACTCCAAGGATTTTATCGTGTATCTGATTCAAGGAAAATAAAAATATGACAAACTCAGAGAGATTCATCACAATGACAGTTTTTCTCACAAAAACCCTCAATTTTTTGGCCTTATTGAATATTTACTCCCAGGTTTTTTTAGATATGTTACCTTTTAGTGTATAGAAATACTCACAGATAAAGGTTAAAGATGAAAAGAACTTTAGAGATCTTCCAGTCCCACTCCTTTCTCCAGATCAGAATTGTGAGAAAAGAGGTCTTAGACTTTAATGTATTTTCAGTTTTGTGCGTAATACAGAATTTCTGAGGCAGGTTTAGCCAAAAAGTCCTAGAAATGGAACTTACTCCCACCCCTGACCACCATCTCTTTCCTCTGCATGTCAATGATGTGAACAACATTTGTGGGGAAAAGATCTGCCACTTCAACACCACCAACACCAACTGCTATAAATGTAGAACCTCAGGAATAGTAGTGCTTCCCCAGACTATCAGCCAGCCCTTCTTCCCACCTGGCCCCCATAATCCAGTGGAGCAACTCTTTTGGGGAAAGAACATGCTATTCCCATCATTATTAGTTTCACCTGCTGACCATCTGCCTCCAAATGGATAGACAAATAAAATCTTGGACAGCCAGTACTCTCTGGATGGGTAGCAAAGGATCTAAAGGGAGAACCAAGGGTGCCATATATCACAGAGGTGAACCACTGCTACCATATTTCCCCAGACTCTAGTTCTAAATATCACAAGACCCTATACCCAAGAACCCCAGAAATATCAGTGCCCTTCTAGGTCCCTGGTATTGCTTTCAGCATAGACCTAATGACCATAGTTTAATGAGAGCAAACTTTGTGGAAATGGAATTTGTCCATTGACTTTGCAGGTGCTACAGCTCCTGCTTGCTCCATAGCCACAATGGTTGAAGACTCAGAAAAGAAAGCCTTCCCTCCTCCTTGGCAAACAATTCAACATCAGAGAAAGATATATTTTTATCAATGGAAATGATATTTTAAAAGGTGCTTTTACACTATAAGGAACATTGGACTTTCCATTTGACTTGTGTCTGAATCCTTCAAAACTTGTCACCTTCTGGCAACTAAAGTGAGATTCAGAGACCAGGGTGACTTTGTTGCATTCCAATTTACAAAGACAGAACTCTGCACACAGTAAACACTTAGTAAAAGCTTTTGTAGTCCTTCACTCGAAGATGAAGCAACTAAAGTTCTATGATTTGATCAAAGGCCCACGGTGAGTAAGTGACTGAGTTGGAACTTAAACTCACTCCTTGATCATTAACTGTGGGACAAGAGAAACTTCAGTTGTGAACCTGTGTAACTTAAAACTGAAAGCTGGAGTAGCAATGATCACTTTAAAAGAATAATAAGGCAACTCAATGGGAAAATCAGATGTGATTGACACATGTCATTTTTCACCCAACTTTTTAGGAACATATCTGTTGGGTAGAACTAGAGGTTTGCACAGCTGCTCACTAGCTGCAATGGTATTATTGAGAGAACATTCCAAATAATTTTTTAAAATTATATTTTGCATGACTTCAGATGTATAATGGGTAACATTTTTGGTCTTTTCAAGCAGAGGAGGGTAAAGGGAGGGAGAGAATTTGTAATAAAAAATTTTTAAATGGATATTTTAAAAAGAGAGAAAACATTCCTAAGTGAGAAACAGGCAATTGACAAAGCCCCCAAAGGGAGAGAGAACACATTTTCTTAGCCTTTTTTTCCACTCCATGGTTAATATTGCCATTATTCTGAATTTATATTTTCATAATATCCTTGTTGAATGAATGCCAGATTTTTTTTATTGAACCCATAATTTCATTGGAATAGTTGTTCAGTCTTCTTCAGTTGTGTCTCACTCTTCGTAGATCTCACTTAGGGTTTTCTTGGCAAAGATTCTAGAGTGGTTTGCCATTTCCATCTCCAGCTCATTTTACAGAGGAGGAAACTGAGGCAAACAGGAATAAGTGACTTGTCCATGGTCACACAGCTACTAAGTGTCTGTGGCTGGATTTGAACTCAGAAGGATGAGTCTCCCTGAGTACAGAGCTAGCACTCCAGGCACTATGGCATCCCCTAGCTACCCCAACCACAACAACATAATTTCATTAGAACTAGAGACATCTAATAAAAACCTCTATCAATGTATATTTGCTCTGTGACTTCTAGTCTTAGAGTTGGCTAGGGACACCAAGAAATTTATTGGTTTGTCTGGGAATGCAGAGCTATATATATGTCAGAGGCTGAACTTGAACCCACAGCTACCTCACTCCAAACTCAGCTCTTCATCTACCCTCACATGCTCTTACGCTATATCTTGCTAGATAAAGTGGCACCATGGGGAACAAAGCACAGGGCCAGGAGTCAGAAAAACCTGAATTTAAATTGGATCTCAGATACTTGCTGTGAGATCTTAGCTAGTCACTTAACCCAATTGCCTCATTTGGAATTGGATTTGTTCTGCCTGATCCCAGAAGGTAGAGTCAGGAGAAATGGGCACAATATTCAGAGAGCAGATTTCACCTCAGTCAGTGTAAAGGAAAGTCATCCTAAAAGTTAGAGCTACCCAAAATGGAATGTGCTACCTTGCCAGGACTGGGTTAACTCTAGCTACAGGGGTCAGATGACTATTTGTTTGTTATATCATAACAGCTTCTGATTAAATGTAGATTGGAATAGAGTATTTCCAAAGCCCTTTCCAACTCAGATTCAGTGATTTTTCCCTTCTAGATGCCTAATTCTAAGGCCCAATTCACCCAATCTCCTGTTTTTTTTTTTTTAAATTAAGATTCCTATTTCAAATGAAGTAATAATAAGTGCTTAGTGCAGTGGCTAGTATATAATAGGCATTTAATAAATGCTTGTTCTCCCTTGCCCCAATTTCATAGGAAATTATGATCTGATCTAGACTTCAAGAGATAAATTAGCAATGGCTAATAACGACCCATGTTGATACGTTAAGGTTTGCAAAGTCCTTTACCCATTAACAACTCTGGTAAGTAGCTGCTATATTATACCCATTTTTTCAGATGAGGGACCTGAATCTGCATTTGAATTCAGGTCTTTCCAACTCCAGGCCCGCTGCTCTATGGTCTTTAGCTGTCTCTATGTATATGGGATACAGCTATGGTTTCCTGCCTTCTGCCCATGTGTCTAATCTATCATAACCTTTTCCAGACTATAACTTCTTAAGCTCCACATAAAATGACTTGCTTTGTTACTATCAATAGCACATCAGGGGACACTTAATTAAATTGTTGTAAGATGATGATGAATACAAGAGCTTCTGACTCACAGATTGACTGATCTAGGCTCCCAAGTCACCAAGAATAGTCAACGGTATTAATCAGAAAAATCACTTGAGCCAGCACTAAAAAAAAAAAAAAAAAAAATTAGGCCTACTGAAACTCAAGCTCTTCTATAGAAAGTACTAGAGATGAACAGTTTGACTAATTTTTTGCCTATTCTAACCTATTAAAAAATTCAAATTTGTCTGTAAAATTTAGAATTTTTAAAATGTTCCTTTTTACTTGCCAAAGCTAAAACCAACTCAAAACAATGATGTGGACCTTGGCAATTAGACGTCCATGAAACTGATGTAGAATATAAAGTAGGCAAAGCCCCCAGGAGACGGAAAGGTCTTTTATGTTGTTAACTTTTTATAGTCAAAGGAGACATCGATGACTATCTGGGTATGTGGGCACACTAAAAAGAACAATGCGTGACCAATAGCTCTCTCTGTCCAGTGCACATGGAGGAAAGTGTTCCTTAATTCCTAGCTACAGCGTCCATTTCTATTTACTGGTTCTCCTCGCATCACTGACCCCCAATCCCATCCCCCACCTCCTACCTCTCCTGGCACTTCAAAGTCCCCGACGGACCGGAGCTTCTGTGTCACCACATGCTCAATTCAGACCAATTCAGTGAAAGTAAGCTCCCCTGGCCGCCTTTCCTGCCTTTCCTCCGCCTCCACCCCATTTCTCAACATCGCCTTCAGGCATTTGTTGGCCTGCTCTGGGATTGAGTTCAAACTTATGAAGAAACTCCGGTAATTTGCTGGGGTTAAGGGTTTGGTTTAATACAACACCATAACACATAAGAGAAACAATGGGAATCAGTGGGTAGAGAACTAGCTTCAGGAAAAAAAAAAGTTCAAGACCATCATCAATCCGCTTCCCCCGCCCCCAAAATAAAACCTCACAACCCAAACCGTGAGGATTGTGTTCAGTGGACAAGAGCTTGAACCTCCCAGGGCCTTTAGGTAGGATTCTAAGACTACAAATTGAAGATAAAGCGACAAAATATCTCGTTAGAGGGAGTTTCCCCGCATGGTAGTGTCTCATACCAATGGAATCACAGATCCGGTTCCTATTCTATAACTTAAAATAACACTCATTCAAATGCCACTCGCAAGTTTTCAAAGCGCTTCATGTACTTGATCTTATTTAGTTTCAGAACAACCTTATGAAGATTGTGGTACAGACATTATCATTTTTTATTTCTACAGAGGGAAAACACCGAGGAATAAAAAGGTTAAGCGGGCTTTGTCCTTGGTTAGGCAAGTAGCAAAAAGTATCAGAGCCGGCATTCAAACTGAAGTCTTCCTTACTCTATCTGAAACTCTATACACGGCACAACGCAGCCTCTCTACTGAAATACATATAAGATTTTTTACAAAATTCAAATAATGTTTTCTGTTAGAATTCTAAAGCTGGAGAAACAAATCTTATCATTTTCATTAATATTGTTAATAATGATGATTGTAATCAAGCTAATGAGATAAATTATCTCAACCATGTAAAGGGAAACATGAGCTTAATTATGCATATTTCAAAAGGAACATTTCCCAATATTTAATACATTAAAAAAATCTCTGAGACCTTCCTAGTGTCAGGCAACCATGACTTTTTCCATTGCAAGTGATCGAGGCATGAAGAAGGTAGGTGATTCCTCTAAGGCCACACAGAAAATCAGTGGCAATGATGACGTACAAAATTATGTTTTCACGATTCCTAGTCCATCAGACACAACTGCACTGACACACAGCCACTCTTTCTTTTGCTTCCGATTTCCTTGCATAAAGAAAGGTGGATTTCCCTCACCTCATCCCATCACCCCAAACCCCATGAAAATAAGGAGGCACTGTATTAGGATACTGACCTGAAGTTTTGCAAAAGTCAAGATCACTGTCCATTTTGGCCCAGGACAGGTTCCATATCAAAATGGAATCTGCTGGACTGGAAAGCACTCTCTGTGGAAAGTTCACTGACAAAGGAGAACACTTTGCTTCAGGCTATCAGGCCCTACCATCCCACACACATCCTCACAGTAAGTTTTCTTATAGACAGTGTTGGGAGATTACGTCAGACTTGCTCATGTGACAGGGTATTAGAAACACAGGCATCAGATCTCCAAAACAGATTTCAAAACAGAAGCCCTTTATAGCATTGAGCTGAGTCTAGGAAAAGGAAAATCCTCTCGCTTTTGCCGATCAAACACACTAAAAAGGGGGCCCAAGAAGTGCTTTATTTACTTGACTTTTAAGGATACAAATTATCTAGGTTCTAAAGGCATATTATGAAAAGCAAAGTGGATTAGCATTCATGT
This sequence comes from Antechinus flavipes, assembly GCF_016432865.1. Taxonomy (NCBI): domain Eukaryota; kingdom Metazoa; phylum Chordata; class Mammalia; order Dasyuromorphia; family Dasyuridae; genus Antechinus; species Antechinus flavipes. Next base: position 51,866,767 of record NC_067400.1, read on the forward strand.
AAACTTAATGCCAAAATAAATTAAGTTAAATTATTCTTAATCTACAAAGGGGATTGATTCTTGGGACACCTTCTCTTTGAATATATTCTCTTACAGAGGTAAACATTCAGTTGCTGGACTTGTGCTTGCCTGTACAGAGGGAATCAGAATGAGTAGAGTTCATGTCCCTCAATGTTCTAACAGGCTCAAATTTAAGACTTCACGTTGCTGGGTTTAGAGGTTTTTGAAAAGGTATTTCTGTTTGTTTTCGTGTGTGTGTGTGTGTGTGTGTGTGTGTGTGTGTGTGTGTGTATCTCCCTCTCTTCCTGTCTCTCTGTCTCTCTCTGTGCGTCTCTGTGTGTGTGTCTCTCTTGGTCTCTGTATCTGTCTTTCTCTCTATCTCAGTCTAGCTGTCTCTCGGTCTCTCAGTCTCGGTCTCTCTTGGTCTTGGTCTCGGTCTCTCTCGGTCTCTGTCTCAGTCTCTGTCTCGGTCTCTCTCAGTCTCTGTCTCTCTCGGTCTCTCTTGGTCTCTGTCTCGGTCTCTGTCTCGGTCTCTCTCAGTCTCTGTTTCGCTCTGTCTCTCTTGGTCTCTCAGTCTCTCACTCTGTCTCTTTCAGTCTCTCGAGTCTCTGTCTCTGTGTGTGTTTCTCTGTATGTGTGTGTGTGTGTGTGTGTGTGTGTGTGTATGTGTCTGTCTGTCTTGGTCTCTGTTTCTGTCTCTCGGTCTCGGTCTCACTGTCTCTTGGTCTCTCAGTCTCTGTCTCTCTCGGTCTCAGTCTCTCTCAATCTCAGTCTCTCTGTCTTGGTATCTCTCAGTCTCTGTCTCGCTCTGTCTCTCTTGGTCTCTCAGTCTCTCCCTCTGTCTCTGTCTAGCTCTCTCTGTCTCTCGCTCTGCTTCTCTCGCTCTCACTCTGTCTCTCTTTATCTCTGTGTCTGTCTCTCTCTCTGTCTCTGTCTCTTTTGTAAACAGAATAACCTTTCAGAGTGTTCCGTATCACTTGGAGTTCACCTCTATGTGTAACTTGCATGGATACCGGCAAACTGGTTTTAAGGTAATCTGAACATCAAGCCCCTAGGTAGGTATCTATTACTCTCTCACAATAAAGAATCTGCCTCAAAAGCTCTTTCAAATGCCATTTTCTTGGGGAGCTTATTAAAATGATCAGCTGATTTTCTGATAGCCTTGCCTGTTCCCAAGTTTTAAAACATTTCCTTATTTAGGTTTTAATCTGGACAGAGCAGTATTATCTACCCCTGGACACATTTTCTGATTTTCACGTTTACAGCTTTCCCAAGGAGAAGGAGGCTCCGGCCATTGGCAAGAATGTGACATCCTAAAGCCAGATAAGACACTTGCTATTGTATCACTGCTAAGCTAGCTGAATGCCCCCTCCTTCGGGAGGACCCCCCAAGCTACTGTCCCACACTAACCACTAGCCCTCGCTGCACCAACCCGGAAGTCTATTGAACAACCACAAAGAACTTAATTGCTAACAGAGTTTCCTGGCCAACTTGGTTAGAACTCTCTGTGCACAACAAGAAGGTTCCACAGGTCTGCCTGACTTCACATGAACAGTTGAGGAGGACCAAATGGTGTGAAATCCAAGGTATAAAGCTTCAGCCCGACGTGGGTCCCGGGAGGAAGAGGCTACGTTTATGTTTCATCTCCTGATCTTCTGAGTCCAATCAATGCATGAATAGCCCAACAAGCTGAGACTGGTGGTACCATATACCGTGTCTCAGGGCTGTGCCCTGCTTGCTATCAAGAACTAGCCACAGCGGTCCACTAAAGCACGGAACAAAGTACCACACCTAAGTCTTTCTTATCTCAAATGGACAGCATGAAGTTAACACAGATTTGGATACTCTATTCCACCAGCAATTTTTGTTTAGACTCATTTTTTTCAGAGGGACCCTGTTAATATGAGGCATTACAAAAGCCTCCAAGACCAATCAGGAAGCATTAAGTAGTTACTACAGGAAGAACAATGCTCATACCTCCTGGAATCCCTCATTTTTTCCTTCAAAACAATTCAAGTTACATCTTTTGATTAGGGTAGTTCCTTCTCCTCTAAGGTGACTTTTGGGTGCAACTTGTATATACCTAGAGAAGTCAGTGTGGTCTCTCACCTCAGAATGGAAAATCTTCAAGGGCAGGGATTGCTTAGCTACTTTTGTTTTTGCATCCCAAGAGCTTAGCACAGCACGGGCATATAGTAAGCATTTAATAAATGCTTGCTAACGGGTTGTTATTATTATTGGTGTTGTGGTTGTGTTGTGTGTGTGTGTTTTCCCTTCGGGGAATTCTCATTTTAGATCTGTAGCATGCTTACTTAGGGCTGGCTTGGTTTTGGTCCAAAATCATTTGTCTCCCAGACTTATTACATGCCCTACTCTCCATTCAACTTTTAATTTACCCATACTGAATTTTATTTGTCTCTCAGGGTGGAAAAGCCTACAGTTTTTCTGTTTGACACACACACATGTACCCACAAACGTGTGCATATGCATCTATATACACATATATTTAAACATATTATTTAATATATATTAAATATATGAATACATTATAACCTATATAATACACACACATATATGTTATATACATAACATAATATATATATTATGTTATAACAACAAACAATATATAATATAGTATATATGCCATATACACATGTATATTATGTATACACATGTGTGCATATATGCACCTTTTTAGGGAATTGAGCCAGATTTAAACATGGACTAGGGAACACTAGGGAGGAGAAGGAGAGCAGGCTTTGATGGGTGCTGCTGCCTGATCCCCATGGGAAAGACTTGTCTCACTTCGGCTGTGTGGTCACCTTCACGGACAGTGTTGCCTTGCTAAGGGGATGTGGCTTCCAGCAGTTGCTGCTACTGTACATCTGTGCAAACAACCACAAGCCGCTCAAGCGTGAGCTCTGTTAGCTCACTTCAAATTAAGCATGAGCAGGTTTCTCCTAGAGATATGGAGAATGCAGGCGAACCGCGTATGGGGGAAAGCAGAAAGCTGAGTCAGCAGGGCTGAACATTCACCTGATTAAAAACTTTAAGGTTTAGAAGAAGAAGAAATTCTCCTTCCAAGATTCCACTCCTATCCTCCTACATACACATTTTTGATCCTTATACCGTTGCTATTCCTTCTTCTTCCCCTCATTACTTTGTATTTTTACATTTACTCATTACATTATTACGAATAAAACTTTGTTATTTACACGTATACACGCTACATGTTGCAGTAGAATATAAACTCCCTGAGGGCAGGAACTATTTTGTTTCTCTTTGTATCTCTAGCACTTAGAATGGGTCGAAGAGCTCTCAGGGAGTCTCCAGATTGAGTCACTTATCCGGTTGATTCTTCTCTCAGCTGTAAGCAATTGGAATCAAGAAGACCTGGATTTAAGTTGGCAAATTAGCCTCCTGACAAAGGGGAAAATTTGCCTTTTCTACCACTTGTGGGGTTTTTCGTTCAGAAGCTCTACACCCAAACAGGTGCTGTAGAGACATTTTGTGATTCTACCGCTTGCTATCTGCCTGCTCGCTAATTCTAACTAACCCCTACAGAGAGACTGTACTGGGAGAAAAATAGCAAAAGGTTATTTATAGAAGTATGGAGGCTGGTGCCTCATGCTGGTCCCAAACAAGGCCTTCAGCGAGATAAGAAGGGAAGGACAATCAATGATAGCCTAACATTATAAAGACTATGCCAAAACAAAATGGGAAGTTTAAAGATTGTGCTCTTATGACTGGTCAGACCACAGAGAATGTACTGATTTTGTTGGGGGGGGGGGGGGAGGAGGGGTAGGCACGGAGAAGTTTGAGATGGACCAATGTTTGTGATTCCATCAAAATTGTGAGAAAATCCAATTGTGGAAAGTCCCTTCATAATCAAAAATCAGCAACTTCTCTCTAATGTAGTCTCAAAGAATTGTATAAAACAAAAATTGTGATTTAAAAAAAAAGAGAAAATGTGATTTGGTTATATAGCTGAAGTAAAATTTTAATACGAGTCTTTCTGATTCCAATGCTCCCAACTATTATGCTATATTGCCTTTCACTATAATTAATAAAGGTCACAGATATTTATATTATTATAGCTGCTCTGTACTGCAGACTTGCTAAGTTAGGCTAGTTTTGTGTATATGTGTGTGTGAATGTGAGTGTGTGTGAGTGTGTGTGTGTGTTTGTGTGTGTATGTGTGTAGGCTGGTAGCATGTCTATTTATATGTGTGATGTATATGGAGGCCAATAATACCTTTCTTGGCTCTCATTAGTCTGGAGACTTAATTATGTCCACTCTTCAAAGGACATTTGAATAACCCAAATGCAATTTCAAAGTTGAAATCAAAATTGGAATCAACAATACTGGACAAAAGCACAAAAGAACCAGGAGGTAGATGAGGCCCCAGGGCAAGGAGTGGGGCTGAATATGAGAAATGTGTGTGTTTTATGTATGTATACACATACACACATAATTGCAAAGTATTATTTCAATTTGTGGAGCAAAGAAAAAAATGACAAGTTTGCTGATTTTAAAAACATATTCAGAAATACAAAATCTCTGTGAAAGCGTAAATGCACATCGGCTGCAAATAAAGCGTGCTATTTTCATCCTGCTGCCTGCACAGATGTGACTCGGTGTTCCCATACTGTATCTGCTCTTTGTGCAGCTGTTAGCAGAAACATGATTGTATTTTTGGCCCCATTTCTATAGTGTGCTAACTATCGCTTAATGTCATTAGTATTCAGTTCCATCTCTGGCAAAGTCCTCCCTCCCTTCAGTCCCCCCTTCTATCTCAATAGGTCCAGGGTTCTCCAGCTGGGTCTCTGCAAGAAGCCTTGGGCTCTTTGGCCTAGAACCTCAAGGGTCAATTGTGGGAGAGGAAGAGGAAGAAGGAGTGGAGGAGAAGTGTTCTGACAGGAAAGACAAAAACATTCAATGCCATTGGTCTGAAACGAAGCTGAATAGTATTTGGCTAGCATTTATTTAAGAATTTATCAAACAAGTTAGAACATTCAGAACCTGAATTTTGGCTTGCCTGCTCTGGCTCACAATGATAGCCTCATTTCAGTTCTGATGGGCCAAGCTCCATTTATGTATACTTCTTGTTTAAATTGATACCATGTCTATCCTACTCCAGTTGTTCAATACCACTTCAATTCCCAATGGTCTTTCAGAGATGGGAAGTAGCATACCACATTTACCAGTTTTTTCAGGACCTGGAATCTCCCTGGTCTGGGCTGCATGACTTGAATTCCTCAGTGACAGATAGCTAAAAACTCTCTTACTTATCTTGGCTTCCAACTATTGTAACTTCAAACCATTTTTGTGCTATCTTTTCCAGTCCAAGGGCCAAGAAAATCAAAATAAGATTTGAGCAGCTCATCCATCATCCATTATCAGCATTGCATCTATTCCAAGCAGTGTCCCTCTCTTTTTAGTGATCCTCTTCTTTTCCTCAACATTGTTTTACAAACTAACAACTCTTTCCTCAGATTTTCTCGCCTTAAGCTATTAAATTCCTGATGCTTTTTTATAGAATCTTTCTATGCTACTATATGAACCCTCTGATGTTTGCTTTTGCTACCATCTTTTGTATGCATTTAAAAAATCTTAGTTAATAAGTTCTTCCATATTGATGTTTTTAGGGTGAGGCAATTGGGGTTAAGTGACTTCCTAGGGTCATATAGCTAAGAAATGTTAAGTATCTGAAGCAGAAATTTGACCTCAGCTGCGTCACTTCAGGGTCAGTCTCTATCCACTGGGCCATCTAGTTGCTCTCTTGACTTTTTTTTTTTTAATACAACTCCTCTCTTCTTCCTCATCAGAATTCTTTTTTTGCATCCTCAGAACTGTACTTCTACCCCCAAGCTAACTGTCCTTGTAGAATAGTAGACCATGGAATCTTCCCCTATTAGTAGGGTACCCATCTTCATACTCAAGCCCCTTTCGGTGCTCCCAAAGTCTGGGGTGCAGATCAGACTATGCCCAACTTTATTCTTTTCTATTACAAGGTGACATGTTCATTTTCCCCTAAGGATTCCAGTTTAAGAGTCAGTTTTTTCATGCTGAGAATCAGATCCAAAATAAAAGTTCCCCTTTATCTTTTGAAGGATGAAATTATCACAAAGTAAAAAAATCAAACAAACTTAGCTTTTCTCCTTTGGGCAAAAGATTTGTGTTCTACTAGATAATCAAAGTCCTCTGTCAATATTATATCATGCCTTGATATATTATCTCTTTTCCAACTTCATTTATTTTCTCTTTCTGTTTGTAATGTGCTCTAAAAATAATATAGTTTCTTCCTCCATTGATAGTCACTTAAATGTTCTCTGCCATGTTTCTTTTCCCTTTTTGGTTCTTGGACATCCTCAAAAAAGGAAATATTTTTAGTATTCAATCTATTTTTGCATTTTTTATACCTAACATGTTATTTTTTGGCCATGTTCTAGGATCATGGTTCAATCATAGATTCCAACTTATCAAACTTCAGTGACACCTATAAGGTCAAATATGCTTCTTTGGTATCAGGATCTTGTTTGCAGTAGGTATTTGTGTATTTGTGGGGTAGTGGGAAAGATCAATAATTAAGGTCTTGAATGTTCTGTTTTGTAATCATTAGCTACAATCTATTTAACAGGATAAGAAATAATTGTGTGAATTATAGCAAGAGTATAGCCCTGGGTGAAAACCTGTGTAATCTGAAATTATGATGTAAAACCAGTGGAATACTTGTGCTACTTAACTTTAGGAGTGTGACTATAATTATTTTGGATGTATATTGTGTATATACATTATGTACATAATATATATGTATATGTTTGTCTCTTTTTTTTTATTTGAGGTAATTGGGGTTATGTAACTTGCCCAGGATCACACAGCTAGGAAGTATTAAGTGCCTAAGGTCAAATTTGAATTCAAATCCTTCTGACTTCAGGGCTGGTGCTCTATCTACTGCACCACCTAGCTGCCCCTAATATCTGTCTATATATATTATATACATATGTGTGTTTATATATGTGTGTGTGTTTGTGTATCTTGTGATTATGACCATAATCACATCTGTATGTTAATCTTTATATTAAAATGAAGAAAGAAAGCCTTCTGGAATGTAAAAGACATTATTAACACATCAGAGCCCTGCAAGAAGGCATTGCTGAGTCATATACGAACAAGAAACCTATAAATAAGTACAAATTCTGTCTTTCGTGGTCTCGGAACATACTAGGCAGACTATAGACTACCACCTTTGTTTCTTTAACAAAACTTGATTTCTTTGTCCAAAAAGACCTTCCACCTTTCTTTTTTTCAGTAGGTAAGAATTAAAAGTAATGGGATTTTTGTAGTGTCTTTCTTGGATTTTATTTCCTGTGAATTTCTGGACATCTCTGCTGCTTTCTTATTCCTATGTTATACTCAGTCTAATTTGGTGGCTATGCATAGGGAATAGTATTTTACTTCCTTGCCCTTTTTTCAGTTTAAAGTCCTTTTGTTTAGATTTATGACTTCAGGAGACTATATTTTTACCAATCCTCATTCTTCTTGATTTCTCTGCAACCTTTGACTATTGATCTCCCACTTCTCCTTGATTCTCTCTTCTTTAGGTTTTCAGGACATTAATTTCTCCTGGTTCCCCTACTTGTCTGATCACTGGCTCCTTTTCATTTTCATTTAATAGCTCATCATTTACATCACTCCTGCCTTATTATGGACATCTGCCAAAATTTTCTTCTGGGTCCTTTATCTCTCTCTTAGTAAAACAATCAGGTTCCATAGATTTAATTATTATTTCTATATCTAGTCCCAGTCTTTCCACTGAGTTTCAATCCCACATAAAAATAGCCTATTGGACATTTCAAACAGATGGTTAAAAATATCTTAAATGCAACATGTTTAAAACAGTTAGCTTTTCCCCTAAACCCTCCCTTTTTCCAAACTCCCCCATTTTTGTTGAAAAACACCATAATTTTTCCAACATTTAGTGTAATCTTAGCATTACATTGGGTTCCTCATTCTCCTTCACTCTACATATTTAATTAAATTTGCCAAATTTCGCCATTCCTGTCTTCATAACATCTCTCTGTACTCACAAAACTACCATCTTGGTTCAGGTCCTCATTGCCTCTTACCTAATTTACTGAAATAATTTTCCATGTGGGCTCCCTGACTCGTCTTCTCTAGTCAAGTCCATCCTATATACAACTCCTGAAATAATTTTCCTTAATGCAGGTTTGACCATGAGACCCAAATTCCACTGGCTTCCAGCTATCTCTACAATAAAGATTTGACTCCTCTGTTTGGCTTTTAAAGATCACACAACATAGCCCTAATCTTTCTAGCATTACTGGGGACATGATTTCTACTACCCAGTATTCTTACTTATACTGGTCTCTCTGTACAACACACTCCTGTGTGCACCTCATAGAATCCCTCACTTCTTTTAAGATGCAGCTTGGGCACCAAGCAATTGTCTTTCCCAATTCCTCCAATCACCCTGTATATATACACGTGTATTTGTATGTATTAACTTTATATTTATGCTGCATATGTTTTTCTATGTACTCTTTATCTTCTCTATTAGAAGATTGTTCATTGTTAATAGGGATTGTTTCAATCTTTGTACCAAATCTCTTACACCATGCCTTGTATATAACTTATTGTTGAGCCATTTTTCAACCATATCTGGGTCTTTACAACCCCAAATGAGGTTTTCTTGGTAAAGAATAGTTTTTATTTCCTTCTCCAGTTCATTTTACCCATGAGAAACTGAGGCAAACAGAGTTACGAGACTTACGCAGGGTCACACAGCTAGTGACTGTTTAAGGCCAAATTTGGACTTAGGAAGGGGAACCTTCTGACTTTAGGCCTGGCATTTTTTATATTTATATATATATATATATATATATATATATATATATATATATATGTGTGTGTGTGTGTGTGTGTGTGTGTATGTATATATTTATATATATATATATAAAACGATGAAGGAAGTCAGAGACAAATGTTCTTTTTTCTCTTCTCCTCTCACTCAGAGGAGAATGTAAAAAGGTATTAATAAGACATCAAAGCCCTGCAAGAAGGCACTCTTGGGTAAAATATTTTTATACAGCAGGCACTCAAACACTTGGATGAATGAAATTTTTTGCCAAGGCATCTTTTCATAAAAGCATAGATTATTAAAACTGGAAGGGACTTTAAAAAAAACTAGTCCATTTTAAAGATGAGGAAACTGAGTTTCAGGGAAAATGAGTGGGTAGGCCATGGTCATATAACTACTTAGTTGCAAAGTTGGATCTTAAATCTATGACACTTAATTCAGTGCTTCTTTCACCATATTACTTCCCCTCACCACCACAAACTATACTTATTTCTCTCAAGTTTCAGTGGTGCCGAAGTGGAAAAAAAAAACCCTCAATATATAAATAATATGTTTTAAATTAAGAACTAAATGAAATGTTAATTTGATTTATTTTAGAGGAAAGCTGGGTACTTTGGTTGGACAATTTTAAAAAACAAACTTGGGTTCCAGTTTAAACTGGTTCAGTAGCTTTTACTTGTTGTTAAATGCAATTTAGGTCAAGGTTCAATAAAGTAAAATTTGGGTCTTGCAAATTTGTCCTATATACGCTACATTTTTTTTGTCCTTGTTCTAAAACTGATACAAATGCTAAACTGTTTAGCCCATCATTCTCTTATCTTTGAATTCAAGACATCCTTCTTCTCTCGATTCAATTTTGTTCTTTTCCACAGTGATAATTTTACATTATAGTAACAAATGAAAACTTTTAAAAAGTCTAATCTAAACTCCTTCAACCCTTTGTTTTCCTCCCCTTTCAAATATCATTACCAGTAATCTAGTGTTTAGTAGCCTAACTCACATTAGAAATATAGCAAGATTGAATAAGAAATTGGAGAATTACCGGAAGTAGAAACAGAAAAGCCAGAATTAAAAATAGTTGGAGTATACTATTGTACATATAATAAGGCAAGATTAAATTAGAGCTAAGCAAAATGTGTTCAGAGAAACTAAATTCTGTTCATGCTGACCTTTCAAGAGGGGAAATTAGCAAGAAAAAATATATACAAGTCAGTGCAAAAAATCAGATAAATGAAGAATTGTGGGTAAGAAAGCAAACAATGACTCAAGGATAAGTGATATTCTACATAGCGTATAAATATGAGTATTTGAAGAAGGGGATAATTTTTCCCCTGTGGGAGGGGCAGTCTTTTTTGTCATTTCAGTCTTATCTATGATGGTCCATGGCACAGCTGCAATAGGCTGCCAGCACCAAAGTCCCATTTTAATGGACCCTCTGTGCAGGATCTGCCTTACCCCCACCATCATGAGCCTCAGGATGAGCTATCCTGAGTATCTGCACCTGTGCTAAGGTTCAATGGTTATTCAATTGTGTTAAGTCTTCACAACCATATTTGGAGTTTTCATAGCAAAGATACTGGAGTGGTTTGCCATTTCCGTAGCTTATTTTTACAAATGAAAAAAAAACTGAGGTAAACATAATTAAATGACTCGCTTAGGGTCACACAGCTAGTAAGTGTTTAAGGCCGGATTTGAACTTAGGAAGATGAGTAAGAATATTCCAAACTGCAGGCCCTTCTGTGCTACTTACTGCTTAGATGTTCAGCCTGATCCCTAATACTGTGTGCGGCAGGCATAGTTATAACTAGTTGTCTGCTTAGAACCACCCACTGTTGTGCATTTTATAAATGCATGGAAACGTGGAAATAAAAATAACCACTTTTTTGGTACTTTTTTTCTGTACTTTTTACAGACAGCATATGCAAAGTTGGTAGTTTATGAATATAGAAATGTGAGTATTCTTTTTTCAAAGGGGGAACTTGTGGCAGTCCTTGTCTAACTAATTGGAAAAGGAGGTGTGTTTATTTTTAGAAAAGCAGAATAAAATGGAAGGAGACCAAATGGAACTTTCAACCTTATGAATGGCAACTAAAGATTGATTCCAGTCACTCTGATTTTTACAAATTCACATGTAATACCTATTTTAATATAAAAAGAAGAAAAATATATTCTTATGCACTCAAAATTCTACTAGGCATCAAAACCACACAAAACTCACTTTCTTGAATGAAAATAGGAATGATATTTGCTAGCCTGCTTCACAAGAATGATATAAAGCATATTAGTGAAAATACACTACTTTGGTGGATCAAAAAACAACAAAACAAAACTAAAAGAAAACCCCAAACTCTTCCAATGCAAGAAAATTAATTTTAAGATAGTCCATCTTCAGCTTATGTTGGGCTCATTTGTTTTTAAGAATGATATCAACTCACTTTTACATGCCCCTTAAAGTACTACTTTTGAAATACATTAATTTATGATGGCATTGTAAAATAATGGCTATTCTTTAGGTACCACTTAATGTCCACAAGGTGGTGCTGAATTCATTAAAAAAAAAAATCATAGCATTATAGATTTAGAACTAGATTGTGACCTTAGAGGTTACCTAGTCTATACTATCCATTTAGAGATTTTATCAGCTCCCATGGATTGATTTAATTTATAATCTCTAAGCAGAAAACCAAAATATATTAACTACAGGTCATCTTTTCAGTTCTAATCCCACTTTTCCAACTACCTATTGGATATTTCTACTAAGATTTTCTGTAGGCATCTTAATCTCAACATGTCCAAAGTCATTATCTTTTCCTTTCAAATGCTCTTCTCTTTCAAACTTCCGCATAAGAGTTGATGATGTCATCATTCTTCCATTTGCCTAGATTCTCAACCTTAGCATTCTCAACTTTACATATCTAATCTGTTGCCACATATTGCTATCTTTTCAATATCTCATGTATACCTCCCCTTCTCTCCACTCATAGATACTACTCTTAGCTCAGTTTCTCATCTCCCACCTAAATTCTTGCAATAGCCCACTTAGTTTTCCTACCTCAAGTGTCTCTTCACTCCAAGCTAGACTCTAAAAAGCTATACCCAAGTGCATAGATCCCACAGTGTTTATTCCTTCACTACTACCCCACCAATGTCCAGTGGCTCCCTTACATCCAGGAGAAAGCTTTTTGTTTGGCATTTAGGAATATTTACAACCAGTTATCTTTTTTGTTGCGTTTCTAGTCTTCCAGACTCCCTGCAACACATCATGATTCTGCCATACTGGCTGACTTGCTGCTCCTTGTACACACTCTCTGAACCTCCATTGCTGTCCTCCCTCACTTCCGCACTTGATATTCCTGGCTTTCATCAAGATTCAGCTCAAACGCTACCTTCTTTAGGAGGCCTTTTTTTTTTTTGCTACAATTCTCACCCAACCATTTGAGACTTCTCTCAAAGATTCTGATCTACCTCTTCTGTATGAATCCTGTATGTATATTACCTGTTTCCCTGTGGTTTCTCTTATTAGAAAGTCAGTTACTTGAGGGCAAAGATTTGTTGGCTTTTTTTCCTATCCCAATAAATAAGCATCATATAAGCAAAAAGTAATTGCTTAATAAATGATTACAGATTGATCATTCAACCCCCTCATTCTATAAGGGAGGAAAAGGGGGTCCAGAGAGATCAAGCAAAGTTGGTGTGTGAATAAAGAGCCTTTGTTTCCACCTCACTGAGAACCAACACTTTGGTCATAGGGATTTGGGAAAGTTATAGTGCCACAGGTGTGATACACAAATTTGTAAAAACTTGTGACAGACAGGTACATCTCAACTCTTTTCAGAAAGGATCTGCTTGCCAAATTTATCAAAAGAACCTTAGTAGAAGGTTTGTAGTCTCATCTCTGAGGTATGCCTATCACACAAACACCAGGAACTCCATTATAAGGAAGATTACAGTGAAGATGGCTTATGTTTTCTATTAGATCGTAAACTTCCTGACCAGAGACATGTCTGAGTATCCTTTCCACTGTGCACTGCACCCAACAGTCACTTTATTATTTGTTGATGCTAGTGATGTTAAAGTTTTACATATAGTACTCTGGTATATGTCATATATACTTTGTGGTATATAGGACTGGATTATAAACTAGATCATGAAGAGCAGTTAGGTATAATATAACATCGAACTTGAATTCAAAAAGACAGATTTAAATCCTACTTCTGACATTATCAAATCATTTGACCCATGAATACATCAGATAATTCTCTAAGATTTATTTACTAAGTCACAGATGGGTTGCTATTTGCTTTGGTACAAGATTCCCATGCTGATTGTCACAGATCTTTAGCAAATCATTTCTATTTTTGTTTATATTCCCAGTGCCCAACACAGTATCTTATTCATAAGAGGCAGTTAATAAAGGTTTATTGTATTTGGATGTCTCTCAGCAAGACAGCTGAGTGAGTATTTTTGCCTAAATCAGTTCTTCTTCATCTCCACAAAACAGAAATATGTAGAGAGAGATAGAGAGAGAGATAATACAGTAAAATAACAAAGGAGAGGAAAGGAAAGATATTATAACAGAAAAAAAGTCACAGGAAAACCAGTAGGTAAGCTAAAAAACTGATTAAATAAAAAGTCTCCAACTTGATAAATACAACAGAGTAAATAAAAATAAGAACTCTTCAGAAAGAAGCACTATTGTTATAACGTAGTAACTACAATTCAAGCCCCAAAATGGAAAAGCATGACCTTTAACTTCTTATATTGGGCTCATAAGCAACAGTGGTAGAAAGAACGAAGGAACTCTTTAAAAGGAGAATGCAAGAAGACAAATAAGGAAATTCTCTGCTTAGAACATATGTTGTAAGCTTTTAATACATTTGTCAATGCTCTTAAAAAGATAAAAACAAAGACAGAGCATAAAAATGAACCAAGAGAAAATACTAAAGCAAATTAAAAAGAGAGCAAAAAAGCTCTACAACATTTATTTGGCATTTGCAAAAAAGCTTTATAGATGTTACCTCATTTGATTTTAACAATGACATTTTTGTGATAGATACTGTTATTATCCCAATTTTATACATGAAGGATACATTTGAATGTCTGAGCTTAAGTGACTTATCCATAGTCACATGCATAATAAGTATCTGAGGCAAGTCAAACTGAGGTCTTCTTGACTCCAAGTTCTAGTTGCCTATCTTCCACATTACTTAAAAGTACTCGAGTTCTTTATTAACACAGAGCAACTTAACTTTCATACAGCATTTAAGATGATAATCTAAATCTTATTGGCTTTCCATAAAATTTTTTTTAACAAAGACCCAAAGTGAAACCATACCGTCCCTTCCTTATCTTCTGCAAAAGTCCCAGTGCTGAAAATAGCAAAGCACAGAATCCTTAGGATATTTTCTAGAAACCCCAAGTTTAACTCATTTAGAAATGTTGCTACCCAGTTCTAGAGATTCATCATCAAAGATAGTATCTTTAAAGTCACCAGAAGAAAGCAATTCACATATTAAAAAAACAAAACATCAGTTCAAATCACGCAAGATTATTCACCACATAACATAAAAATGCTAGAAATTATATACCAAAACACAATGAAAATCATCCACAATCATAGTGCCTATAAAACTGAACATTCTACATTATGAGGAAAAAATATATAAATTTTTCTTCTATTTGACCCTAGAAGGGCCTAATTTGGTAGAAACTGCAAAGAGGTTATTTTAGCCTCGATGTGAGGTTGAAATTTCTAACAATTAGACCTATATATAAGTGGAATAGGCTATCTGAAGATACCACTAATTTCCTTTCATTTGAAATTTTCAAGTAAAAGCTGGATAATCATTTGTCAAGTATGTTGTAGAAGTATGTTTTATAGGTATGAATAGAACTATACAGCTTCTGGGGTCCCCTCTAAGTCATATTCAGTGATTCTATATTCCTTTTCAGGTCTGAGCAAGGGAAGATTTTTTTTTTTAAGATTACTTTAGTAAAAATAAGATGCAGGAATCAGGGTCTCTTAGAAAGAGGAATATCTATATTTATATGTGAAGGCAAAGTTTCTTTTAAGCAAGATGAATCTTCCCTACCCAGCAAGCTATTCCTTATAACAAAGAATTTTAAGAAGAGATTAAAAAGCAGTCCAGCAGTTATTTAAAAGCAATTAATAAAGACTAACACATTAGCTGAGTCTGACAATTCGTGTAGTGTTCTCAAACTTTTGCCTTTCTCCCAAAAGGAGGGAGGTACATTTGATCATCTTTTAAGATGATCTCCAAGGCACTTTTCAGTTCTAGATCTCTATGGTTTTTTAATTCTCTGCAGCCAAAGTAGAACATTATAATTACTTAGTGTTTAGTTTTGGTTTTGTATTCTTTGAATTCACATTATTATAATTACTGTATGTTTTTTCTCAAGATTCTGCTTACTTTATTCTGACTCAATTTATATAAATCTTTCTATGCTTCTTTGAATTCTTTATATTCACAATTTCTCATGATGTAGTATCCCATTACATTCATGTACCACAATTTGGCCATTTTCTAATTGATGAAGCCTCTTCATTTTCAATCATAAATGTTTGATGATTTATTTTATACGATTCTGCCTTTTCAATTCTTTCTTTGTATGTACTGCAACTACTAACATGAACCCCTTCATTGCATTTTAGATGATCTTTAATTTTAATCTTGAGAGATTGAAATTTGATTTCATGATTTGAAGTCATAAAACATTAGCAGAAGAAGACCAGTTTTAAATATATAGACCTAAGGGCCAGGGATAAACTTGAAGTTATTAAAAAAAGCTTTGTAATTTTTCAAAGATAATCCATCTTCTCTCCTCCTCTTCACTTCTATGTCTAGATCCTAGTCCATATTTAAAACATTTTATTTTATCTAAGAAATTGTTTTGGTTTATATACACACATATACATAAATATGTATTTATAATAATGATAATAATGAGCATTTAGAGTGCTTCAAGGTTTGCAAAACTCTTTGCAATTACTCCTTTTACCTTCATAATAACCCTGGAAAGTAGATGGTGTTATTATCCCAATTTTGTAGATAACAAAACAGAGACAGATGCCCAAGGTCACATAACTAGTAAATTCTGGGTTTGAAATCAGGTCTTTTTGACTTTGGATCTACCACTCTATCCACTGTACCATCAAGATGCCTAGATAAAAACTCTATTAATGTTATTTTAACTTCAATATATGATTATAATGGATAACAAATATTTTTCGTAAGATTGGATTTTCCAATATGCTAGTAAGGGCAGACTCATTTGTTTATAGGCATCATTTATGAAGCTTTGCGTCTAACTCTAGGAAAATAAAACCTACCCAAAGTCACCCACAAACAGGGGCATCTATAATAAATTCCCCTTTAACTTGAACTTTACACTGAATTTCCTTTATGGAATATCTCTGGCAAACAGTTCTCTTATACTTTTTCTGATATTATCTCTGGAAAAATATCTCTGGCAAACAGTTCTTTTATACTTTTTCTGATATTAATGAATGAGTGGGCAGATTTCTGGGCCTGGAGTTAGAAGACCCATCTTTCTAAATTTAGATACTAAATGTGTGATCTGGGCAAGTCACTTACCCTTATTTGCATCAGTTTCCTCATATGTAAATTGAGCTAAAGAAAGAAAATATACTCCAGTGTATTTGCCAAGAAAACCTCAAATGGGATCACAAAGAATTGAACACCACTGAAATGACTGAACAAAGAGGATTGAACAAGCTTATCTCTGTTATATCCTAAAAGGAATCTTGCATATGGGGGATTAAGGCATTATTTTGCTTTATTTAATCAGATCCTTCTTAAAAAGCAGTAAAACAATAATTGTAAGATTTTGTGTTCTCTTCGTGTTTCAAGTCAAATTATGTGATGATAAAGATGTGGTCTAGTTAACCTTATCTTTTGTGAAGGCTTGCCCATCACTATCTAATTTTCTCATAAATGTTGACCTCAAAACATTGTAGATTACAGGAAAAATAGATTTATATCTGGAAAGGACTTTACAAATTAGTTCAAAATATTATCACAAAAATGTCATCAGATGATAAAGTAGGGCTACTGACTTTCTCCGTTACATTGTAAGGAGTCTCGATTTCATTCCTTCAGTGAAGGAATGAAAATTCAACCTTCAGTGCCTTAAAATTGTATCACCTCCAGCATCAAGGTTCTCTATATTAATCTGGCTTAATTGTTCCTCACATTTTTGCTCTCTTTAATGCTTTCTAGGTCCTCAAGAAACACATCTAGGACTATGATGATAGAGTCCAAATGTGGCAACTTTATTGTTCTTGATAGTGAAAAGAGTTCATTATAGAAATACATACATGAACAGACAGACAGATAAATAAATAGAAAGACAGTCAATGAGGTAGATAGATAAATATAATTCCTATCTTTCTATTAGGTATTGTTTTCCCTGTTTCATCCTTAAATGCTATATGAATGATCTGGCTTAGATGAATTTTCCACCAAATTTTCTGGTGGAAATTCCACTGAATTTTCACTTCATTGTTTCTTTCTGCATTTTGATATTATGCTTTTCATAATATTTGACTGTCTCTATATTTAATGAGCAAGTATATAGTCTAAACTAGCATTATCCTGGTTACCATTGCTCTCCATTTGACAGATAGATCAAATGTTTGCTGACTGAGGTGGTTTTTAGGTTTTTTTGATCTTCTTGTTATGTCAGCTGTTTCCCACAGATTAAACTTTTGTTTAACAAGAACTTTTTTTAAGTGTCAATATCTTTCTTCCATCCATTTCTATTTTTCAGGCCGGATGATAATTTTTAAATTGTGTGTAACATTTTTTCTTAATTTTTATTTTTATAAATTTGTAAGTTTTGTTCTAACAAGTTACTGGGCTGATTGTGTGGACTTCTTATTTGGGATTAATGCCAACATCAGTTGCAAGTTATTTATCATCTATTAAAATAGAACAAATTTTATTTTTGGTGATATTATTTAACATTTTACTTCTCTTTATAGGTTGTCTAATCTAAAAACATCAATCAGTTAAAAAGTAAAAGAAAACAGTAGGGTAGGTTTGAATTAGTTTAATTTTCTTATGTGTTTAAAGAAATACAGACTTAGTCGACTAATGTTTTCTTCAGAAAGAAACATCCATAATTATAAATGTCTTGACTTGAGATCGATCTATTGATAAATTATTTTGGTTGTCAAAATGTAGACTTTGCATTTACAATTAATCACAAGTTGTAATAAGTGAATCAATAGTATTTATTACCATACAATAATATGGTCCCATCTTAACTTTTCCAGCTTTGTTATACATTACTTCCGTTTATACAATATGTTCCCCTGACCAGTTCCCATCTTCTGTCTTTGTCTAACAGGCCTGAAATATCCTCTCTTCTGGCATCTTTGCCATTTGGAAATCTCTGGCAGCCATAATTAGGAGGCCAAAAGAGTTTAAAATTTCTGCTGTAGATAACCATTTTTGTTCCATCTGGTCATTAACTACTGTATATAATATACAAAATACATAAACACACACGCATGCACATATATTGCCTCACCTGAAATTTATTGAGGCTAGAGATTGCTTAATTTTTGTATTCGTATCTCTAAGATCTAGTAAAGTGCCTAGAACAGAGTAAAGATTTAGTTTTTTGTTTTTGCTAAGTGACTAGTAAGTTTTGAAGTACCTTTCTTTATTCATTGTTTTGTAGAAAAATGGAAGAACATAGTACTTAGTGTTCAGTCTGAAATCAGACAAGTTCATAGCATAAGAAGTACAAGAGAGTTCTTAGTTGCCTTTCAAGCACAGCTTTGTATGCATGTGTAACCACCAATAAAAATTTAAGCTTTTTGTGAGCAGGAACTTTTTGTTTGGCACAGTATTTAACGCAGTGCCTTGTAAGTGACCAGTCTGCTGTAATGAAACTTTCCACACTTAGCTAGACTGTCTCTAGGGAAAATCAAAACAAAACATACTCTATTGATGGGACCATATTCAAAGCCTTTACAGCATCATAGAATCAGTTTGTACTCTATTAGTATCTTTTAGAACTCAAGAATACCTTCTTGCCAAGATGAAGATTGCATACTTTTTTTTTGTCATGATGTATACATCAAAATGAGAACCAGGAAGGGTAAGTACTTTGCCCAAGATTACACAGTTAGCAAATATTTGACAACAACATTTGAATCCAGATCCTCTGATTCTAGAACATATGTACTTTCTACAATACTAGAAAATATTGCAAGACATTTTATGATAAAAAAAATTTTTAGTATGACTGTGTCAATGCATGGGAAAAAAAAAAAAGACCATTCAAGGAGATACAGTATTTATGTTAAAAACAGTGATAAGTACAGAAGTAAAAGAATCCTTTTTTACATGAAAGAAATGAAGGATGCTTGACTTTACCAAATCTTAAAGCACATTCCAGGCATATCATACTTATAAAAGCTATCTGATACTGTATTTTTAAAAATAGATATCTATTATATATCTAAAAATATATAAGTGGACAAGACATGAATAGCAAATATAACCAGCAATCTAGTCTTCCAAAACTAGAGAGGAAGGAACCCTTTATTCAGTAAGAACTGTTGGAAAAAATGGGTAGTTATTTTTGAAATACAGATTGAAACTGCCAACTTGTGTCCTATACTATAATAAAAACCAAATGAGTAAAAGATCTGAACTTTAAAAATGATACCATTAAAAAGTTAGAAGAGAATGAACTGATATTTTCTCTTCTCACCATCCTTCCCTTCCTCTCCCCTTTTCTCTGTCCTCCATCTAGAAAAATTCATAACCAGAGATGGAATAGAGAAGGGATTATGTAATAGGACAAAAGTAGACAATTTTGATTGTATAAAATTTTAAAGCTTTTGCACAAACAAAAGCAGCATAGGTAGAATAAAAAGAAAAAAACTTGTGGCAAAATTTCTTCTTTATACATCTTTAATAAAAGTCTGACATCTAAAATTAAAAGGGAATTAGGATGTCTTTAAAATTAAGAGCTATTCTCCAATTGATGTACAAGGATCAAAGAATGTCAAACAACACATTTCAAAAGAAATAACTCTCTGTTGGGAAGGAAAATGCCATCTACATCATCCAGAGAGAGAACTATGGAGACAGAATGTGATTGAGGCATACTATTTTCCCTTTTGGGGGGCTTTTTCTTTCTCACGGTTTTCTCCTTGATTTGATTTTTCTTTCACTACATGACCAATATGAAAATATATTTTAAATGATTGTACATGTATAACCTGTAACAGATTGCTTGATGTCTTGGGGGGGGGGGGTGAGGAAAAGAAGGAAAGGGGGAAAAATTGGATCTCAAAGTCAATGGTGAAAACTATCTTTACATGTAATTGAAAAAACCCAAACAACAAATAATAATTATTAAGAACCATGACAAATTGTTCAAAATAACTAATAGAGAAATTTAAATAAAATCAACTCAGGGTGTCACCTTATCCCTAAATTGATGAGTGATTAAATATAGGAAGGATTATGGGAAGATAATCATGCTAAATCATTGCTCCAGAAGCTGTGAATTAATCCAAATGCTCTGAAAAATAGCCTGAAATTATGCAAGACAAATGACTACATTTTTTATGCCACTTGAAATGGAAATTCCACTGCTCTCCTTCTACCCCAGTGGGTTTAATGATAATAAGGAAAGACCCAACTGTTCAAAAATATTCATAACACCACAGCTAGCAACAAAAATCCATAAACTAGCTAAATGTCCAACGATGATAGTATGGCTGAACAAATTGTGACTGTAAATGTAATAGAACGGGCTTCTGCTATAAGGAAGGATAACTCTGACAAATGTTTAGAAACATGGGAAAGCATATGAAATGATGCAAAGTGAAGAAAGCAGAGCCAAAAGAACAACATACCCAACAACTTCCCCAATGTAAATGAAGATACCATGAAAAGACAACTATATTAAGGTGAATACAAAAAGCGCTATCATCATATCATTACATACTCTTTCTTTTCAATAATGGAAAGTTACAGTTATTGTCAACTACAATCAGTATAACAGGAAGATTTTTCATGTGTATTTTCACTGAATATACTTTTGCCAAAGGTTGGGCAAATTTTTTTGTGACAAAATGTATCCCCACAAAAAGACAATTTAAAAAATTTACAAAAGAAATTAGAATTTATATAATTTGACTTTACATCACCTATATTTCCCATTGTATTTCATCTCTTCACCCCTTTCAGATAGTTTCTGATAAAACATAGCTTAATTTAATAGAAATAAACACTGGATTTAGAATCAAGGGGCTTGGCTTTAAATCTCAGCTCTGACATTTTCTAGCCATGGAACTTTGGTCAACTTAATTTCTTTGAGTTTCAGTATCCTCATTTGTAAAAAGAGGATAATAAAAAGCTCTCTCTAACTTGCAGAACTGTGGAGAAAACGAGTTATAAATCTCAAAGCACTAATGAGTTATCATTGTTTTCTCTGATCACTTTTTCACTCACTACTTGATGAAGAAATATATCATGAAACATTTTCCCTTAGTAATTCCCCATTTAATCTCCATTTTTGCTGCTTTGAAAGGGTTGCCTTCAGATGATGGCGCCAGGATCAGTGAATCACAGAATCCAAACACCATTGGTCAAGAACCTTAGAGTTTTTTTAGTCTAACCCTCATGTTTTACATGTAAGAAAATTGAGCCATTGAGAAATAAAGGGTCACAATAGCAAGTCCACCGGATGTCACTGTGAAAACAAAAACCATCTCTTCCTAGAATTCCAAGGAAGCACCATACGTATCTAATTCTCAGAAATCTAAACTCCAGAATACAGTGGCAATTAAAAGGCCAAATGTCTTTCCTAGAGAAATCCCTTTTCCAATGGCACAAATTTAATCTGTATCAAATTGTTTGCTTTCTTGGAGGGAGGGAGAAAAAAGAGGAACATGAGATTTTGCAAAGGTGAATTTTGAAAACTATCTTTGCATATATTTGCAAAAATAAAATACTATTAAAAATTTTTTTAAAAATCCCTTTGCCCCCACTGTTGAATGCAAACTCCCTCTGATGATGGAGATGGGCAACTATTTTCCAATTTATGTCTTAAAGAGTTACCTGGGGTACTGAAGTTAAATGATTTGTTCAGGATGATACCGCCAGCGTTGGGTCAGAGGTAACACTTGGACCCAGGTCTGAGTCTGAGGCCAGATCTCTTTCCACTTTGCAATAGCGTCTTTCAAAGAAATCTTATAAACACATGTCAGCTTCACAGTTGGAGATATAGTGATCTAAGTAGAATGAAAGAAAGAAAGCAAAAAAAGAAAAGGAAAGAAAAAGAGAAAGGCATTGAGAGACCTGTTGTCCATTTGCTACAAGTTTTCTGGTTTTATATATATATGTACATATATATATATTTTTTTAATGGTAATCATTTCTAAGTGCACAACTTATTCTGCTTAAAGCCTATTTTCCATATTCCCAGCAGTCCATACTGAACAGAGAGGTCTTCTCCAAGTAGTTTATTTTCTTGGATGTATCAAACATTCAGACATGAAGTTGATGTGTTACCCACTTTCATAATATCACAAATTTAGAGTTAAAATGGACCTTAGTGGACACCAAGTCCTACCTCATTTTATGGACAAGGAACTAGCTTGAGTTCAAGCTGGGTTTTGAATTCAGGTCTTCCATACATACAAGCTGAGTGACCTATTGACTATAATCCGCTGATTTGTTTTTTTTTCTTTTAAATCTGTTCCAATCATTTAGTTTTCTCTTTTTTTAACTAGACATTTAAGTAAAGATTGAAGCATGTCAGTGATAACCAAATGACTGAACAAACACCCTAATAAACCGTCATTCTTTGACAATAAAAATTAAACCAGTGAATTAATTAAAAATTAAATCAAAACCGTCTACAGAGCAAAATTATTTGGAAATTACCCTCAGTCCCCTACCCCTCATAGAATATGCTGTTTTTGATATACTGATTTTTAAAACGGGGTTCCTAATTTTTTCTAGTTTCTGTGTTTTAATTTCAGAACAAAGGCCCATGGTGTTTGATTGCACAAGAATCCAGCCACACAGAAAATGGCCACAATGTGTTAGAAACATCAACAAAGTCGGCAAGGCACCCTCAGAAACCATTGGGGAATAACAAGCATTGAATTTTCAGAAAGGCGAGAGCCTAGCGTCCAGGTCAAGCTCAAATTGGGGCCAAAATATTTGTTTGCTAAATACCATAAAGGATGACTAAGCACTGGAGGTTTGGTTTTTCTCTCTAAGCAGGCAGTGCCTTGTGAAAAAGAGTCACAGCAACAATGCAGGTGGCAGTTAGAATTTAAGGAAAGAATTTTTTTTTTCAGAGCCAGTTTCTTTTTTGAAACCCCAATAAGGAAAAAGGTTTGGTTTGGTTTTGTTAAACCAGGATGAAACTAAAAGCACCTTATCAGAAACTCTCCAGCCCCACAAAAGAACAGAAACGCTTAAAATAGATTAGTCAGATGTGATTAAAGTTCTCGATACATTTCTTGGAAACATTTAAAAGTAAACAAAATTATATTAAGTATACCACAGATGCACACCAAAAAAGTTATTTCGCATATAGACATGAGATCCTTTGCAAGGAAACAGGAGGAGAAAAGAGATCCATTGAGGGAGGTAGAGATAGTAGAGAACCCAACTTTAAAATACGGTCATACCAAAACCTAAAAACCAAACCAAAACAAACAAATAAATTTTAAAAAACCAAAATAAAATAGGGTCATGTCAGCGAGGAGAACATATCGAGAAGGAAAAAAACGATATCGTCAAAAGCTCACGTGGAAAATGTTGGACTAGCTGATTTTAAGTGTCGTTCCAGCTCTAATATTTTGTGATTTAATGTGTTTACAATTCCAGGATCATAGATTTAGAACTGGAAGGGACTTTAGTGTCAACTAGTCCAATCCCCTCACGCCACAGAAAGGAAATGTAGTCCCATAGTAGTAAATTGACTTGCCCAGAGTCACACACACAGGCAGTGCCAGAGTGGAGATTCAAACTCAGGTCCTAGGATTCCAAATCCAGCGCTTTTCCCACTGCACCAAGCTGCCTCCTGTCTTTCTGTCCAGTTTGGCAAACGGTCCAGTCTGTCAGGCCTTTGCATACCATTCAAGTTGCCCTACAGAACACTGTTTTTACAAGTCGGCTCCGGATCACTGCTTGCCAGGAACAAAAAGTGGTTGCACCCCAAATATGTCAGGGCCCATAATGTTCAAGAGTCCAGTTCCTCGGCGCGGATCGTTTTCCTTTTCGAAAGAGCAAGGCCTCTGGCCGACGTGTCTCCACCGGGCTCAGTACCCTCCATTTTTCTCCTTTTCAGGCAGACATCAGTGCCTGAATCGCTGTACTCTGCTCACCCCACGAGAGGCTCCTCCCTAGCAGATGAAAGCCCCACCAGCCCTCGGAGAGCCAAAAGGGAAAGGCCTGAGCCGTCTACGGAATGCGTTTGCACAACGTTCACAGAGGAATTTATAAATGCCTTTGGTTACAAATGGTCAGATACTCATCTAAGGCACACAGGAAAAACAACAATAATAAAATGGGCCCAGGGTCAAGTTCAAAAAGAAGGAAGTGACGGAGGGGAGTCATCCTGACGAATCCCTGGGTACCTCCTGTTTGTGTAGGGCAAAGGGTGGGGCCAGCCGTGTCCCTGGGGTGGCTGAAATGCTTAAACACATCACTCCAGGGCTTGGGCCCTCGGCAGCTTTCCCAAGCCAAGAGAAGGACCAAGACCCAAATCTGGCATTGTGGGCCCTGCTCGGCTCGGGACAACCCGAGCCCACGCTGCAGGCCAGAAGGCGGATTAAGTGGGAGAAAGAGCCCCGAGCAAGCAACCTGCAACTCTGGGATCAAGTCCCAGTACCCTGTGATCCCAGTGGAACAAGGTGCTTCCCTTCAGAATTAGAGTTTCCTTTCCCTACAAAATGGGAATAAGATTGCTTTTTGTTATCTACTTCATAGGACTACTGTAAAGACAATTATTATTATTATCATCCTCCATCTTGCCCCATAGGCTATTTAATGATCCTCCTAACTTGGTAAATACTCTTTATGAGAGAGAGAAGAAGGAAAGTCTTAAAAGGCAGAAAAAAAGGAATTCTATCAACTGCATTAATTGGCATGAATCTGCATATTTCATAAGATGAAAAATTAAAAACCACATTGTCCCGCAGTGTGGTTGCTGGTAATATGGCAGACAAAGGTCCCCTTTGGAAGAATAGCAATATTCCTACAAGCTTTGCTTGCTGACTGACACACTCTGATCCTGCTCATAAACTACATTAGAGCAGGACCAAGGTGACGACTAGCACATGTTAGACAGAGTATGGTCAAAAAGAATGGCCGAGCAGCAGTGAGGAGCCACTAACTCACTGGGGGATCTCAAGGAGTTCACTTAGCCTTATTTTCCTGTTATAAAATGTGGGTGCTGAGCTAGAATGGCCTGTAAAATTCAGTGGTTCCTTATTTTATTAGGTTTTGGGGGATCTGTGGTCACAGCCTCAATTTTCTCAAAGTATTTCTCTTCCTTATAAGTAATATATCTTTTATCTTAGGGAAGAAAGAAAAAGAAAAAGAAAGGGAGAGAGATGGAGAAAGAGAGAGAGAGAGAGGAAGAGAAAGAAAAAGAGAGAGGGAGAGAAAGAAAAAGAGGGAAAGAGAGAGAATGGGGGAGAGAGAGAGAACAGGGAGAGAGAGAGAATGGGAGAGAGAGAAAATGGAGAGAGAACAGGGAGAGAGAGAGAGAGAGAGAGAGAGAGAGAATGGGGAGAGAGAGAAAACAAGGAGAGAGAGAACGGGGAGAGAGAGAGAGAACGGGGAGAGAGAGAAAACAAGGAGAGAGAGAACGGGGAGAGAGAGAGAACGGGGAGAGAGAGAGAAGGGGAGAGAGAGAGAGAATGGGGAGAGAGAGAGAATGGGGAGAGAAAGAGAATGGGAGAGAGAGAGAGAGAGAGAGAATGGAGAGAGAGAGAACGGGCAGAGAGAGAGAGAGAAAACAGGGAGAGAGAAAATGGGGAGAGAGAGAACGGAGAGAGAGAGAATAAGGAGAGAGAGAGAGAACAGGGAGAGAGACAGAGAGAGAGAGAGAGAGAGAACGGAGAGAGAAAAAATGGGGAGAGAGAGTGGGGAGAGAGAGAAAGAACAGGAGAGAGAAAAATGGGGAGAGAGAGAACGGAGAGAGAGCGAATAAGGAGAGAGAGAGAGAGAGAGAACAGAGAGAGAGAGAGAAGAGAGAGAGAGAGAATGAGGAGAGAGAATGGGGGGAGAGAGAGAGAGAGAGAGAGAGAGAAAATGGGAGAGAGAGAACAGGGAGAGAGGGGAGAGAGAGACAGAGAGAGAGAGAGACAGAGAGAGAGAGAGAGAGAGAGAGAACGGGGAGAGAGAGAATAAGGAGAGAGAGAGAACGGGGGGGGGGATAGAGAGAACGGGTAGAGAGAGAGAGAATGAGGAGAGAGAGAACGGGAGAGAGAGAGAGAGAAAACAGGGAGAGAGAAAATGGGGAGAGAGAGAACGAGAGAGAGAGAATAAGGAGAGAGAGAGAGAACAGAGAGAGAGAGAGAGAGAGAGAGAGAGAGAACGAGAGAGAGAAAATGGGGAGAGAGAGAGAGAGAGAGAAAGAACAGGAGAGAGAAAATGGGAGAGAGAGAACGAGAGAGAGCGAATAAGGAGAGAGAGAGAGAGAGAGAACAGAGAGAGAGAGAGAGAAGAGAGAGAGAGAGAATGAGGAGAGAGAATGGGGGGGAGAGAGAGAGAGAGAGAGAGAGAAAATGGGGAGAGAGAGAACAGGGAGAGAGGGGGAGAGAGACAGAGAGAGAGAGAGAACGGGAGAGAGAGAGAACAAGGAGAGAGAGAGAGAATGGGGAGAGAGAGAGGGAGAGAGAGAGAGAGAGAGAGAAAGAGAACGGGGAGAGAGAGAACAAGGAGAGAGAGAGAGAACGGGGGGGGGGAGAGAGAGAGAGAGAACGGGTAGAGAGAGAGAGAATGGGGAGAGAGAGAATGAATAAGGAGAGAGAGAACAGAGAGAGAGAGAGAGAGAAGAAGGGGAGATAGAGTGGAGGGAGAGAGAGACTGGGGGGAGAGAGAGAATCACAACATAAATGCAACATAATTTCTGAAAGTAAATTTCTAGTAACTGGGTTGTAGAGGGGAAACCTAGAAAGGCTTCATTTAGAAAATGATTCGAGCTGATTTTTGAAGAAAATAAAGGATTTGGGGAGTCATGGTGAAGGGATAGCACATTTCAGGTATGGGGGGATAGTCAATACAAAGATATAGATATGGGAGGGAAATGTTGTGTTTGAAGAAGACTGGATAGGACAGCCCAGATGGACTCCAGGAAACATGAAAGAAGTGATGTATAATGAGATTGAAAAGGCAGACAGGAGCCAGGATATGAAGGGTTTAAAGGCCAAATAAAGTTAAAGTGGATTCTAGAGGCCATAGGGAGCCACAGGCACTTATCAAACAGCAGTGATGTGGACATAACTATACTCTAGAAAAATTACTTAGCAACTGAGTGGAGAGGAGAAAGACTTGAGGCAAGGAGCTCAATTATGTGACTATTGCAATAATCTAGATGAGAGGGAATGGGAAATGATAAAAATTAAGGTGGTGGCCATGTGAGAAGAAAACACCAACATTTAAAACAAGAAGAAAGTTTAAACATATGTAGTCCAATATTTCCATTTTCTAGATTAAGAAACGGAGGCTTAGAAAGATGCTTCTCAGAGTTCCTACTTTAATGGACCTTACCATCAACTGGAGAAATTAATAATTTGGGTCATACTGACATACAACAGTTTAAAAAAAAAAATACAAGTCGGTGCATGCGGGGATAATTTTTTAATAGCATGATTCAGATTATGTTCCAGTTAGGAGTTTATTCTAACAATTCTTCTATTAATTTTTTTCACTACTTAAGGTGCACTTCTTTGTTTTTATATTTTTTCATTAATATAATGAACCAGTTTGGACTCAAGATCAATTACAACAAAAGTTTTTTTTTTCCATACTTATTAATTCCATAAGTTTCCACCCTCCTTTGGATACTACTAGCCACCATTCCTTTTTTGAACATCTTACTTTTCTTGGCTTCCATGACCCTGTTTTATCCTAATTCTCCTTCTCTGATGAACAGTTAGTTCTCCATTTCACCTAAAAGTTTATTTTTCTTCTGCACCCTAAATGTAGATGGTCCTCAAGTCCTGTCTTTCACTTTCTTTTCTCTCAATACTTTCAGCCCTAAAAAAAAAGATCACTTACTTGTACAATTTCAACTCTCATTTCTATATGACTAAACCCTAATTTGTAGTTATGGTTCTAGCTTCTTTCTAAGCTCCAATCTTAGGTTTTTAACTGCATGCTAGATAGAATGACCTGTAGGTTTAACTGCTTTCACATTCTCCTTCGGATCTCCTACCACAGTACTTCCAGTAACCAACAATCTAAATTTCAGAATCATCTTCCACTCCTCTCTGACGGAACGGTTCCTCCTCCATGATCTCTTTCAAATCCTGACAGGCACAAGCTTGGATGAGACCCCCCTCAGCTCTCACCTGGACTATTTGTTGAGAGCTAATGAGGACCTCATCTATGATTGTGCTAGTCAGGACCTGTTCAAGGACATTAAAGATCAACAAAATAAAGTTCAACATATCAATAAACTAAAGTGATCTATTCAAGATCAAAAATATTGATTTATAGAATTTTAGCATTGGAATGGACCAAACCCAACCTCATCCTACAGATGGAGAAACTGTGATGGATAAAATCATTTATAGGACACATAAATAGTAAGATAACAGAATCACAATATATGCTAAATATATTACCCCTACCTTTCCCAGGACAATTGATGGCAGAAGGAGGATGAGAATTCAGACAAGAGTTAGAAAGGACTTCTGTGGTATTTTAGTCCAACCCATTTGTTTTATAATTGAAAAAATAGGGAGGCAGGAGAGTATGGTTAAGTGAATTGTTCAAGGTGAATAGACATTAAGCAAATTGACCTGGCACTCCATTGATCACACTGCCTCATCTAGATTCAAAATCCTACATTTTTTCCCATGACTTTCCTCACACTTGAACTAATATTTCAAGGTCGTTCATCAATTATAATGATCCCAGATCACTTTTTACAAAACATATGCCTTTTTTCATTTTTAAAAAACAAAGACACTTATTCAACTCTACTTAAAGCAAAGCAATACTTAGGTACTCAAGTGGGACTATCATGTGGTTGTTCCCACAAACAACACAGAGGACAGCCTATTTATGTCTGTTTATCTTGTGTCGTATGTCCTCCCCACAAGCTTTATGACAAGGTATAACCTCAAGGTAGAAACTTTCCCATTTTCTCTTGACATCTCCCTTTTACAAAGTCATGAAGTATAAAGAGAAAAATAACTCCTTATAATGGAAATTGGGATGGGTTTTGAATATATTCGGTACAGTTAGAAAAAACATTGGCCCTTATGGGGTTAATACTTCTGGTGGGGAAAAGTTACTTAGAAGTTTCTGGTCCCGAGTTCCCTACCTCTTCCAAATTAAGATCTGGAAAATATTTCATCCCAAATGCTATATTTAGATTCTGAATTACTTCCCATGACGAAACTTGTGACTTATCCTGACAAAGAAAGACTCTTGGGTCTTAGATTTTTACTAAAAGTTTCTTTGAAGGTATTAAAAAGTCTCTATTATGATAACATATTAAAGTTGCTGCTCATAACTGGAAAAGAAATCTTTAGCACTTAAAATATGTATAAGACCCCAAATACACATCATGTATAATAGATATTTAAAGTGGACATTCTATTAGGGCCACAGTCCAGAGTGAAATTATTCATTTACCTATAGCCAGGAAGTAGTCATAAAGTGGAATCGTGTACAGGAAATCACAAATCAGATGATTTATTATGCTCTAGAAAAAAAAATAATGCTAACTCTGTGCAGTTGTTTTGTATCAACAAAGCAAACCCAGCTAGTCAAGAGCTTGGGCCAGAAAGTTTTGTTTATAAGCTATGTAATTGAGATTGTAAACCCCTGGGGCAAGGGCCATGTTCTTGCACGTACAATATAGAACTGAGTGTGTTTTTGGTGCCCAACCAAAGAAATAAGAAGGTACTGGTAAGGTTGAGATTTTTTCCTTGGGGGATGGGGAGGAGAGGGCACTAAGGGTGTTTTCATAATTCTCTCTCATGGTCAATTACATTTTCAGAACTCACTTGAATCCAATCCACTAAATTTTTCATCTCTTTAAATATAAAAACAGCTAAAGCTTTAATTTTTTATTTGCTTTTTCAAATAGAAGTCCAATTGTTTCATTAATGCAATATAATCCACCCTTGTTTCTAAAACTCTAGGGCTAAACAAACAATACCCCACCCATGCTAGAGGAAACTGCCTTAACACCTGTGATTGGTGCATTTGCACAATAGATGTTTTAAAGGGATCGTTTCATTCATTTACAAAGCTTTTTAAAAATATTTTTTCCAATAATGTGAAGTTACCCATTGATTGTCACTTTTAGCTCTGTCAGAAATCAATACAAGAGCTGGAAATCTGTAAGACTGAAGCTCTGAACATCTATTTTCATATGATCCCAAAGAGCTACCAAGTCAAGTGTGACAGACCAGTTGCATCCAAAGGAAAAATAATAATAATAATAATAATAATAAAGGAAATGATTTATGGTTTTACAGGCAAGTGTAGAGGCCCTCATGTTTCTAAAAAACTGATCATAGAATCTTGACCTTGAAGGGACTTTTAGAGGTCATCTAATCTGATTCCTCCTTCCCACATTTTTATAAATGAGGAAACTGAGACCCACAGAGGAGTGATTCTCCCAGATGTAGCAAGCAACAGATCTGTGTCAAACCCAGTTTATCATAAAGACTTTTGCAAACACTGAGGAAAATGTCTGACCAGTCAGCCTTAGCCCTGCAAGTCCACAAATGCTCAGAGAGAATTGCTGACTCTGAGGAATAATGCCTCATGAGGGCCTCTGTTTAAAGTGGAAACAGGCAGCTTCTGACTCGTGTGCCTGGATGTAATAAAGCAATGATTTTTAAAACAAAACCAACACCAAGCCCTAATACAAAACCTAATGCAGCCAACAGACAGCTCCTTTGCAGTGACCAAAGGCCTGAGGGATGAAGAGTTCACAAAGGAAGACAATTAACGATAAATGAGCAGAGAAATCCTTGTTCGATTTCAGCACAGAAACTGGTTGACACAGAAACTCCCCGAGAACAATTGCCAGGAACAAGGGGAGGCAGGCCCACAAAGCTGCAAGCTGTAGTCAGTTGTGTCAGCAATCCAAAGTCCAAAGATTCAAAAGCATGATTTTGAGCTCACACCACCACCCAACTAGAATCTCAGGCAAAAATCTCAAGTCTCATTCAAAGCCTTCAAAGGATCTTCTAATAATAAAGCAGAGAATAAAGGAATATTCAACATTAAGCAACTAATTAAGACTTTTTCTTTGGAAGGTCAAAAAAGTGAAATAAAATTGAGAGTTAATTAAAAATATATTAATAAAATATCTGAATGCAACAATATAGCAAAAATGGCAAGATTTTCGGACGTCCGCAGCTGTGTTTTTATAATAGCACATATACCCAGATGTTCATAGTCACATCCTACCTCCAATCCTTGATTATTTGGGCTTTCCAAAATCTTACAGTATGGAAAAAACCAGTACTGGAGAGAAAAATGGAATTCTAAACATATCATCTCAGAAAATGCGGGAATCACAAGGTAGAAACCCCCAAACGATCTACCATTATTCTGATCAGAGCTAATGGACAAGAAAGCATGAAGATTTATTATAATGCTGCTTTTAAATCATAATGATTCTGACATCAGTTTTCTTGTCTGTAAAATGAGACTTAGATGACCTCTAATGTCCGTTTATGTTGTAAAATCTACCTTTTTCTGATTCTGGTATCAACCTTGTTGAAGGGAATAGACCATGGGCTTATTTTTCATGCTTAATAAATTAATGTTTCCTACTTTCACATGTAAATTTTGGGGAAACAAGGTAAAAAAAATTGACATCTTTTCCCACTTTAGACGTATATGTCCTTCAGGAGCTTCTGGGTTTACCGACATTGTTATTAATAATTCAGCTATTCCAGCAACATATTCAGACACAGGTCTCTGCTAACATACTGAATTATACACAGCTTCAGTTTGCCAATTCCCTAAAAGTTTCTCCTCCTTATTCATAAGCAATAGCATTCCCAATCTTACCGATCCTTCTAAAGTCAACCCGTTCTTTCTTTCCTGGCCTTCCTTCAACTCCTTCACAACTGTAAATCATTCTGTTCTTTATTTTTCCTTTCTTTTTCAAAGCAAAATGAATATTACCTGGTCATCTTTCAATGGATTTCACTTCCAGCCTTTCCTCCCATCTTCTTCCCTGCTTCTATATCCCTTCATGGCATTGATTATGTTACTGTCTCTCAGTTTCTGCCTCTAGACTTTTGTTTATTTTTAACCCATACTGTTTTTCAGTCTTTAAAAATCTATTACTACTATAATGCTGCTCATCCCTTCCAATGCCTTTCTTTAAGACCATACCTGGGAATGATTAACCTATCTTAGGACCACCTGTATCCCTTGCAGCTCTTTAGCCATTGGCTTTATTCCTTCTCTCTTCCAAAAGGCAACCTCAACGATCTTGGAGTAGATAGAATGCACCTGGGAAAAGTTCTGAATTTTCAGAAAAGCCCCCAGCAGGGAGACATAAGTACCGAATTTGAATGTCATTTGCTTTCCCTCTGTTAATATTCTCTCCTATTGAGATGACTGAAATCAGATGTCCAGACCAAAACTTATCAGAGTAGTTTATATTTCACTCCCCCACATAGAATGTAAGCTCCTGGAGGGCAGGAACCTCTTGTTTTCCTTGAAAACTTTTCCTCTTGGCTTGTTTTCTTATCTCTAGCACCAAGCATAGTGTCTTGCATATAGTAGGCACTTGATAAACATTAACTGAATTTAATTAATTTGTCAAATTGAATTATCTCTATATTGAAGAAAGAACCTAAATCCCTAATTGGTAAAAAGGAATCTGTAAACTATCCCTTCATTAATAATTGTCTCAATTAAGGGTTCTCATTCTCAAGTCCATGAATTTTTTTGTGTCTATGTATTTAAAATGTTTTCCCCTAATAATGGCATTTCAATGTTATTGGTCTTTAGTAATTCTACATCTTTTATTTGTATGTGTTTAAGAACATTATTTTTCAAAGGTGTTCACAGGATTTTTCAGACCACCCACTCGGACCATGGAGCAGAAAAAAGGGATCTCTGTATATAGGAAGTTACTCCTGGGATTCCTTATGGAGACCATGGCTGGGAAGAGGGGGAGAGAGAAGCTGAAGGCTGAATTGTGATCAATAAGTCAGCTCCTGCTAATAACCCCCACGTGACAATGAATCAGCCAGGCCAACACAGTGGCAGCAGCTG
Source organism: Antechinus flavipes (assembly GCF_016432865.1). NCBI lineage: Eukaryota > Metazoa > Chordata > Mammalia > Dasyuromorphia > Dasyuridae > Antechinus > Antechinus flavipes. The sequence continues at coordinate 51,900,182 of NC_067400.1, forward strand.
TCAAGAACATAGTTTTACACCACCCCTACCCAGCAGGCTCACAGTCTGTGTTTATGGAAGGCTCCCCTGAGCCTGCAGAGTCAAGTTAAGACTCATCCTCCTCCACAATCCCCTACCCAGGAACCTAGCTGCCTTTTCTCCATCTCCTTTTGTTCTGTCCAGGCCTGTCCCCTGATTGTTGCCACTATTCAACCTCTGTGTTTTTCTCCACACTACTCTACCTTCTTGGTCCAACAGCAATGCCCCCCCCACTTTTTTTTCCCCTGTCAAACAGGGAATCTTTCAAATTCTTTCCCTAATAATCTCATTTTTGCAAAAAGTCTTTCAATCAGGAACAAGACTCCTCCTTTTGTCCCACCCCTTAATGCACATATATATATTCCCCTACATCTGCCAACCAACTCTTTGCCTCCCCCAAGAAGAAGAGAAAAGGGGGAGTAAAAGCCATTGTCTTTCTGAGATTTCGCCATTTTCTAAGCTGGTGGTTTTTGTTTTGTTTCTCTCACTCAATGAGCATAGAAGGCCCTCTGGCAGGGACTCCATGTCATCCTCTTGAGCTGGCAAAGGTAAACATGATTGTTGGATCTGATCTGAGTTTGGGGCAGATTAAGAAATATTAAAAATCCTAGCATACTGGAAATGAAAGGAGCTCAAAGACCACTTAGTCCAGTCCCTTTCCTCTATAAAGGATTTCTTTGGCACCCATTGGCTGAATGTGGAGCTATTTTTGTTTTATTATTTTAGACAATAAGAAAAGAAAAAACATGAGGTTTTTCTATATTTGAATGTGTAGCCAGCAGTGGGTGAATCCAGGGCCTTAACTGGAGATTTATATAGAACCCTATCAGTTGATATTTGGGGTGTCAAAGCCTTTTACTACAAGACAACACAGAAAAGAAAGATGACAAAGGGAAATAATGTATGAGTTAGGGATCAAAAAAGCAATTCCAGTCAGAAAGATACTTGTGTTAAGGCAATGATATACAAAGGTAATCCAACAAGCACAAGTCCCTGGAAACAGGCTTTGATTTAATTGATACCCACAGGAAGTTCTGGGGACAGCCAGCAGGGAAGGGAGACAACCCACAGTCAGCACTCTGACATGTCAAAGGCAAAACGGCCTTAAATATATCATGAATTCTAACCCTGCGCTTCCCAACCTCAAGTCTGCTCAAGATGGCAGCAACTGTATAGAGGTCCTTGGCAGGCCTATTGGCACGGAGTGCAGCAGTGACCCTGGGGCTATTGGCCTGTGTGGAGCCACACTGTCCCAGGGAGCCCAAAAAGAGAAGAGACAAAATCCGAAGGAGCAACTTCAGAAGAATACACCCGAGAGCATGTACACATGCACATAAAAATCATCATTGCCACTGCCATCACCATCATCACCATCACCATCGCCACCTCCATCACCATCATCGTCATCATCATCATCGCCACCTCCATCATCACCATCACTACCATCACCATCATCGTCATCATCATCATCGCCACCTCCATCATCATCATCACCATCATCATCATCGCCACCTTCATCACCATCATTACCATCATCATCATCACCGAGGTCATCACCATCACCATCATCACCATCATCGCCACCTCCATCACCATCATCACCATGGCCATCACCATTACCATCATCACCATCATCGCCACCTCCATCACCATCATCACCATGGCCATCACCATAACCATCATCACCATGGCCATCACCATCACCATCATCACCATCATCGCCACCTCCATCACCATCATCACCATGGCCATCACCATTACCATCATCACCATCATCGCCACCTCCATCACCATCATCACCATGGCCATCACCATAACCATCATCACCATCATCGCCACCTCCATCACCATCATCACCATGGCCATCACCATAACCATCATCACCATGGCCATCACCATTACCATCATCACCATCATCGCCACCTCCATCACCATCATCACCATCATCGCCACCTCCATCACCATCATCACCATGGCCATCACCATTACCATCACCATCATTGCTACCGCTATCACCATCATCACCATGGTGGCCATTACCATCACCACCATCACCATCACCTCCATCACCATTACCACCATCATCACCATGGTGATTGCTCAGCTCTGTCTTGGCTAAATGTAGAGAACCATTTTGGATGAAAATGATCAATCCATAAGTATTTACTAAATACTTTCTATGGACCAGGCATTGTGCTGGTACTGTAGGTGCAAAGATGAAAATGAAACTGTTCTTACTCTCAAGGAATTTATATTCTATCACTATATCTTGTCAATATATTTTTGAAAGAAGATAATTCATAATGTAACTGTCAGAATACTTCTGACAAATGAGAAAAAGAATAAATCCAACTATGAACTGAAAAGCAAAAATGAATGATGTGTGATTATAATGAGCAAGCTTGTCTCCAAAGAGGAAATGAAAAGAATATTCCTTCTTCTCTTTGGAGATTTGGGGGACTATGGGTATGGAGCCTTGCATATATGGTAAGACTTGATTGATGTGATTAGATTTGTTTATCTGATTGGTTTTCTTTGAAAATTTTTTTAAATTTCTCATAAGAGATGGCTTGATGAGTAAGGAGGAAGGGAAAAGAGATATATTTAGAAATGAAAATGACTCAAAAATAAAAGCAATGAATTTTTTTTAAATTCAAAAATAAAGTACTAGCTTTGATGCTACAAGTTACCATTTGTCAAATCAGATACTCTATGTGCAAACTGCCCAAGGATACCAATTCCCCTTGACCTCCCAACCATCATCAGCAAAACGTTCTGAACAAAAGGCTGGAATGTCTATAAAAAGTCCGGATTATTAATAAGAGAGAGCATAAAAGCTTTAACAAGAAGGGCATTGCTGTCAGCCAGGCCAGGAGGAATTTGTAATATAACTAGGAAACCACTAACAGGAAAAAAAAGATGTGTCTCAAAGCATTGAAGGTCCAACAAAACCTGAACATAGTTCATTTGGAAAGGGGACCTAGGCAATCAGTCAATCAATAAGCTTTTATGCAGCATCCTTGACAGCCACTTCAGAAAAACCTTCCCTTTACCTGAACCAGAAAAGTAACATTTTTTAAATGCCATAGAATATGGTATTAAAAAAATTTTTTTAATACCATAGAATTTTAAAGCTAGAAAAGGCCTTAAAGACCATCTTATCTAAACCCTCATTCTATAGATAAGGAAACTGAGGTCCAAAAAGATAGAGAAAAGATCTTGTGATCCCAAATTCAGCTTTCCCTTCACTATCCCATACTCATGACATTTCACAACTGAGTGGTCCAGGGCAAGAGCAGTTTCCTGATCTGAACTGGGCTTTTATCTCCGTTTCAGTTCTAAATTAAGGTTTAAATTCTAGAATTCCTCTGCAAAATACTCTAGATTAATAGCCCCAGAAAATTCCTCCCTCTCCCCCAACACACACACACACACACACACACACACACACATACACACACACACACACACGCACTCCTGTTCTTTGAATCCCCAAGAAGAGCAGGGGGCTCCTTAGAGAGCTAGAATTACATGCTAGAATGTTACGATCACATGAGGGCTGCAGTATCTTTAGTACAGTAGAACCTGTTCTTAGACTGGTGATGGTGATTACAGGGAACAATGGAAACCATTCGATAGATCAAGATTTTTTTTAAAAATTGGCTTCTGAAAGCATGGTCTACTCCTTTTCCCATCCCCCCACCCCAAAGTTCTAGATTTGGAACATTGAAGATTAAACAAATAAATTTTTAAAAAGCTTTCTCGCCTGAGCATCTCTCAAAATGAACATATTCTTACACATATTTTAATATTCAAAACCTGTTGTTCAGAATGATTTTTCCTCAGGGGAAGTGGATAGCATAAAAATGACCCGTCCACAAATGCTCTGTGCTAGTGCGAAGCATGGTTTAATGCTAAATTCAATCCAATAAGCATTTATTTTAAGTCTCACATGGGTCAAGCACAGTTCTAGGTGCTGAGGATACAATAATCCTAACTCTCAATGTAAGGAAGATTATTAACAAATCAGGGAAGGCCTCATGGAAGAAATAGCACCTGATTTGTGCTTTGAGGGAAGCCCGATGATATAGAGGTGAGGAAAGAGAACATTCCAGGTGTTCTTCCTCTCCCTGAAATTAATTTGTATGTACTTTTATGTATTTTTATACTTTCATACTTTTCTTTGGTACATGTAGTTTCCTCTCAATAGAAAATCTAAGTCATCCACATTGGTATCCCCTCAGAGCAGATGCTTTCGATTTTCTGCCAGGCAGCAAATTTAGAAAGTTATTTTTTTTCCTCTTTCAGAAAAAAGGAAAAATACTATACATTATCCTCATAGAAAATCAGAAATGCATCCATCTGGAATTTTATTATACTCTTTCAGCTATACCTACTCTGTCCTGACCTTCAAAACACCTTAGCCATTACAAGGGATAGGGAAGAAGACAGAGAGGTAACATCTGACCTTCTAAATAATAAAAGCTTACTTTCTAAGAAAAATAATCTTCATCTTGGGGATAATGCCACCCATTACAATTGACAAGAAGCTTTTCTAGCTCCTGAAAAGCCTGTAATTATTATGAGAGGTTAAGAAAAGCTTTAGGTTTTGTTATAGGTGGCCATCTAAAACAGAAGGGGCAAGCACAAAGGCCAAAACACAACAAAGAAATCAAGAAGAGTCATTCTGGATTACTTGATTACCTTTTTTATTCCCCATCACACACATATGGCTTTCTATCTTTTTTAAATTTTCTTAAACGTCATCCTGGGCAGAAACCCACTAGACCACTGACTTTGTAATCAATCTAGAAACATGTCGAAGGAGACAAAACACCTACGACATAGTAATGTCCACTGGTTTAAAGTTAAAAATAAAATGATTCATCTTCCTTATGAACCCTGAGAAATCTACTGTGGAAATGATTATGTTTTCTTTTAATGGGGAAACATTTTTTTTATTGTATTTATCTAATCCTGTAATTAAGATTCAAACAGATTCAAAAGGGTTAATTAGTGCTAGCCTATCAAAATAACAGACATGGTAGTTGTAATCTTGTTGAATAGCAATGATGTTTTAATTACAAATGCAGGGCTCATTATTTGTTCCAGGGTAAGCTACAATGCACTATATACTAGGGAAATTGGTCCTGTGATTTGCTAAAACAAATGGGCAGTGGCTGCGATTGTGCTGCTGCTAGTTTCTTTCAGTTGTGGTCCTCTGCTTGAGTCGGCAAATGTACAAAATGTACTTAGTCATTTTAAAGTCAAGGGTAAGAAAAGAAAATGGCTACCGAGCAGAACAGTTGCTGTTGTTTTTTTTTTTTTTTCTCAAGCTTTGCAGGAAAGAGATTTCGAGCTCAAGCTCGGAGAACGGAGCCATGGGGAAATGAATCATGTTCTAATTGCAATCAGCCTGAAAGATTCCTCACAAAATATTGAAATCCACTTCCAAAAGGACATTCAACCCACAAAGGTCTGATTTTACAGATCCTGTTAATACATGTTAATCGGACTATATGAATAAAGCCATTCTTGACGAAGATAGCTCTGAATGGTCTCCATCCACATCATAGGGAAGTGTGAGGTTCATCTTCACCTTTCCTTCCCAAGCATCCCAACAAACACATGTGCTGTGTTCACTTGGGGGTTAGGGCACTGAATTGGGTTCTTGTCTACTGAGAGCTCCGTGGTTCCCTTTGTGCTAAATAAAGTGATTGTAGGGGAGGAACCCCAGGCAGAAGCACATTCTAATTCTCGGGATTTCTGAAATGCCTTTCATGTTAGAGGTACTGGTGCACCAGTGATAATGAAACTACACCTTTGTACACAAATGTTGGCCAGCAGCTCCAAACAGGTTATTAAGAAAACCCCACTTTTGACAGTAATGAGTACAGAGATGGAAAAAACCCTTCAGCTTTCAAGCTTTTGGAATACATGCAGCTTCTGAGGCAAAGGGCATGGGTTTTTAGGGTCAAGAAACCGCCTGGAAATCTCAAAACTAGATCATCCTTCTTTTGAAAAGGAACGAAAAGAACTGTAATATTTCTATTTCATATTTGTATCAAAAAATTTTAATGGGCTTCTTTTGCATATTTATTATTGCATTTTTTAAACAGGGTTTGGTTGCCAAGGAAACAGGTTCTGGCCCAGTATTAATTTGGAACTAAAATATATTTGAGAAGTTGTGCTCAAAGGAAAGGGCTTGCAATAATTCATCTGAGAAGGGACTAGAATTTAGGTTTTACGTAACCTTAGCTGTTCATTCCCTACTCCTTAGCTACTTTTTAATGAAATAATCCATTACAGTAGGTCATCGAGACTTGATTTCAGCTGACAGGACCATCTAGATTTTTCCTCTTTCCTCCATTTGAAAAATCTACCCTCCCTAGTCTAAAAAATTAAAGAAAAAAACCTCACATAATGTGATTATTTCTGCACATTTAACAAATCTACCTTTACTGTCCTCTTTTACATCGTACGTTTAAAATCCGTTTTGTAAAATTTAAATATTTTTCATTTCCCTTATTTAACTTATTTGCGTATTTTGACATTTTCACCAGAAACCCAATAATTTTCAGATTCAGTTTAAAATAGGTTGAATGAAAAGCCTTTTCAAAAATTCCTTTGTTACCTAAAGAGCGCCACACCTTTCCTACGCGATTATTTTCAAGGATGGAATCTTTCTACCTTTACAGCAGAATTTGTTTACAAGTTCAAAAAAAATAACAACAACTATGTCAGAAGGAAAGGCTGACTGCCCAATTTAAATTGCTAGAAAAAAAAATAAAAAGCCACAATTGTTCTAGTTCATTTTTTGTTCTAAAAGCTATACTCTAACCCATTCCTATGCTTGCTACATTGGCTTGAGAAATCTATAAAACATGCAAATTTCAACCTACCTGCAATTTCAACCTCCCTCAATGCCGTGCTAGTATGGCAGCACACTCTGCCATCTTTATGTGAAGCGATGGAGACCAATTGAACTCCCCGTCTTCTTGCTCACAATTTTTAGATGCAGTTGTCAAAAAATCATACGGAGAACAGCTTGAATGTACTGTGATCACGAGAACTGAATTTATCAATAGGGAAACAGGATGGGTGAGGGGATGTCTTCTTCCAAGATTTCTCCGAAGCTGCAACCAAGGAGGTGGGTTTGTTGGATTTTTTTCCTCGCTCCTCTGAGAGTTGGAAAGCCTGGAGCTGACCACAGCAAAGGCCACTTGTCACATTTGCTGAAAATCAACCTATGGCTACCAAGACTGAAAATCTCAATTTGAGAACTGGAGCCCCATCGACACACGATGTGCACTGCACAAGAGTTAAAAATAGATTTGACGTGCCTCCTACCTGCATAATAAAGATGTAAGTTTCAAATGCTCTAATTTGATATTCACATTAATTAACAATACAACATTCATTATTTAAATGACAGCAAATGCAGGAGGAAAGGGATGGCACCATCTGGAAGCAGTTTTTTTAGTTGTTGGGGCTTTTTTTTTTGTTTTTATTTTGGGGGGAATTTTGCTTTAAAAGGAGGGGGGGGGAGGAACGAGACTCTATTTTGAATGTGATGACAAGCAAACAGCCAGAAGCAAATGAAAACAGAACTGAAAGGTGATGCTTAATATCTCAGCCCTTACAGAAGCAAAAACAAGTCTTCCCTACCAGATGATATGGCACACAGAGCATTTACATACTCACATTTGAAATACTAGGCAACGTATAATGAATTCTATACACAGCATGCACACAGCACAAGCAATGTTAATCCTGCCTGCCCTTTTCGGCTGTCAGGGGGAAGATACATACTGCAGCATAGCTCTAGGAAAGGAGGAGGCAAGAGACCGCTCACCTTAAATGCAGTATCTGATTAATGTTGTAAGTGACATTGCATATCAGCTACAGAGTCTTGGTTCAAGTGGGTAGGAGGGAACAAAGAAAAATGTCATCAACTGATGATACAAGATGAGTCCAATCACTAAACAGTGCTTGGTAAACTCCAAATTCTGCAACCACACAGTGGTAGGCATCTCAAACCCTTTTCCAAGCGGCTGGATCCTCCTGCTTCTGAGAATAAAACAATCCTTTTGCTAATGAAGAAGGACTGGCAAGCACACTGTAATATCCTCTTCTCGAAGAAAGAATGCAGACAGTATGTATTTGGTCCTGGATGTATTTCTTAGATTGTGAATGTTAAAACCTTAGATTTTTTTTTTCAATGTTAAAGCTAGCAAATATTCATTTTAATGGATGGTGGAGCATCTCGCCATCATTTTGCAGAATCCTTAATGGTTCTGATAGGACTGTAGAAGGATGGGGTCTCGGTGCATGATCAGCTGGCTCTCTGTCTGAGCGGTATGCTGCTAACCACGAGCAGCGTAAATATATCTGCTAAATATATCAGCTAAATATGCAGAGGTGGCAGGTATTCTCTGGGACAGAATTTTGTTGAAATACCAACGGTTCGGCTTCATTTAGGAGTACAATAAAACACAGCAAAGGAAAATGTATTTTGTGCTGGGTTCTTTTCAATTTACGGCAGGCTATTATAAAAGCAAACCTAAAGGATATTGACCTACATATAACACACAGACTTACAGCATGCCATAGGCTGTCAGAGCAAGGAAAGGCAATAATGATTATTTTTTTCTCTCTCTCCCCCTCCCCACCCCCACCCAGGGAAAAAAAATTAAATCGAAAGCCCCAACTCACAACTGCGAATTCCAGCAGGCTAGGGAACATACTGTACGTGAAGAAATCATGTTAGGCTGGGATGCAATCTTTCTTTGTTTTTCTCCGAGGCTTTTCTTAGCTAAGATTAGATAGTGACATCATGGAATTCAATGCAGGCACCAAGGTGCTAGAGTTTTTAGGGCTGACATGTTTTTGGAACATTACGTCTCATCTGTCCAAATACCCAGTTTCATACCACCATCTTTCTCGACATCTCTCCTCCCCAGCGCACCCCACCACACCCCCTGGTCTTCAAGATTAATGGGATCTGGTTAGACTGGGTATAATAAACTGGGACTGTCTTCTCTGAAGATTGCAAAAAAAAGTAAATAGTGGGAAATTAAATTTTGCAAATAAAATAAAAATGTCAAGGATCTTTCCACATCCTACTATTTTTCCCTTTCCCTCGAGAAACACACACACACACACACACACACACACACACACACACGCTCAAACAGCAAAAAAAAAAAAAAAAAAGATTAAAAATTACCAGATAGAAAGGATTTTGAAGCCACACCTAACAAGCAAATAATAGTTTTTTACATCTCCACTGTCACCATGTCCCCAAAGAGAGCGAAACAGCCCAGCTCACTGGAGATGCTCCCTCAAGACTATGCATGGTCAAAGAAAGAACTGAAAGGGCTTAATTTACTATGTTGTAAAGAGAAAAGAGTCTCTTAGTTTTAAGGAAATAGAACCGAATCCTCTTCCTCCTCTCTGCTAAGCCACAAAGAAACAATACCCTCCCCCACCCTTAGAACCTGGAAAAAAGCCAGGACATTTTAAAAAATGCTATGAAGCTGATTTTTGAATATGTGTTATTTATTTTGTTTTTGTCTGCTTGCTCCTCTTCCCTTCCCACCCTTACCCCCGCCCCAAAGATTTTGTTTATTACTGCACTATTGAATAAGACAGTAGTTTTCCCGAAGTATGAAAAGGAATGGACAATTTCTTGAATTGAGAATCCCTTTTCTTTATTAGTCTCTGTCTTCTCTAAGGACTAGATAACAACAATCATGTTATCTAAACAGTCAAGTTCACTAGAAAAACCTTTCAAAGAAAAAGCTATTATACACTCAGGTGCCAGATTTCACAATTAGATTTCTTCCTTCCTTCTTTTTTCCCTTCCTCCCTTCCTTTTTCCCTTCCTTCCTTCCTTTCTTTTTATCTTCCATTTTTTCTCCTTCCCTGAAGCTTCAATGGTTTTAATATATGGAAATATCCAAAACTCACTGAGGCTATATACTTTAAAAAGCCAGGAATTAGGTCATCCAAATAGGCATACCTTAACCATGTAGATGTTCTTGCCCAGTGGAGCACATCTCTCACATTCAACTAGTTCCGCAATAAGTGAAGCTCTGACAAAAACTATTAGTTACTAGTTTTCGTAACCACTGATAGAAAGAACCTTGTTCTCCCTTCCCTCCCCCACAAAAGATGTTAAGAAAAGGAAGTAAGGAAAGGAAAACAAAAGAAGAAAGAAGGAAAGAAAAGAGAGAAAAAGAGAAAAAGAAAGAAGTGAAGAAAAAGAGAGGGAGGAAGGAAGGAAGGAAGGAAGGAAGGAAGGAAGGAAGGAAGGAGGAAGGAAGGAAGGAAGGAAGGAAGGAAGGAAGGAAGGAAGGAAGGAAGGAAGGAAAAGAGGGAGCAAGAGATGGAGGAAGGCAGGAATAGAAGAAAAGCTAGTCATCAGAATGAAATCTCTTAAGGCACTGGATTTCTCCATTATCTTAAGAAGCCGAGAACTATATAGGATATTACGGAAAATTCTTCAGATAGCAAATTAATGGTTAAAAAAAAAATCTAGTGATAAATAAAGCATGTTTGGCTACTTCCCCTGTTTAGCCTTCTGTTTTTGATAACTGTTATGGTTATTCATATGACTAACTGTAGAAGACCCTGTATCTCCTTCAATGATAATAACAATGGCAACTAAAGTAATCCATACCAGGTTCCCTTGAGGTAAGCAAATACCATTATTTCCACTTTAAAGAGACAGAGTTTGGCAGAGTGTGGTCACATCTTCTCTTACTAGTCAGCATGCCAGATGCCAAGATGTACAGTCAGTTTGCTAGACCAAGCTGCTTCCACATCTCCCTGTGGAATTCATTGTCATGCCCTTTTCAAACAGGGTCTAAAAACCATTCATTGGTTTCTTTTGCAATACTCCAAAACTCTCTTTGTGCAAATGTGAAACATTTCTCAAAGATATTTCCTGGTTGTGTTAAACAAATTCAAATTATTATTAGGAAAGTTTAGTTGGGTTTTTGTGAAATATCCATTCATGAATTTTTTTTTTTTTTGGAAAAAGAAAAGAAATATGCTTCTCCCGTAAGTCAGAGATTCTCACTCTTTTTTAAGTCATGCATCCCTTGAGTAGTCTTATGAAACCTAGGAATCCCTTCTCAGAATAATAGTTTTAAATGAATAACATGAAATACATAGAATTACACAGGAAACCAATTATATTAAAATATAGTCATCAAAATTAGAACAAAACAAAACAAAGTCAGGCAAGGGCACCTTCATTAAGGTTTTTAATGACTACACATGGAACTTATCTTCATTTAAGAGTCTTATTTGTGAGCTCTTTCAACCATCATAAATTCATCCTTTTTTTTTAAAAGGTGACCCAAAAATCCCTTTCTTCAAAGGCTTTTTAGAATAGAAGGAGTAGTCAGAAAAGTAAGATCCGAGAATCAAAGTGTCATAAAGTGGAAGGAATATTTCAGATATTTAATCTGACCCCTTAAGTCCAGAAGTTGAACAATTAATTCAATTACTAGATTTATTTGATTATTAAAGCCATAATTGGAACTCAAGGCACTATTCTATAGGGTTTCATAGATTCAGAACTGAAAAGGACCTCAAAAATCAATGCAACAAACTCATTTTACAAATGAAGAAAAAACTGAGACTCAGACAGAAATGGCTTGATAAGATATAAATACAATAAGTAGCAGACATGAGATTTGAACCCAAAAATATATATATTTGAACCCAGATACTGATTTCAAATCCAACATCCCTTCTGTATAAACTGTATTACTGTTCTCAAATCAAAAGAATCTTGAACAGTTTTTTAGCATCATAGCTGTGAGGTATGAGCCTGAGGAAATTTTAGTATAGCAGGTCCAATTTTCCTTTTGTATTAAAATGCTTACGTGCTCACAGCCTAATTGCTTCGGGCCCTGAGTGAATTGCTTTCAGGCCTGTGAACCCAAGCCAAATTGCATGGCTCAAGTAAAAGCACATAATCTGTGCATTAACCGTGTCTGAAGCAATCAGCAACAGCAACAACAGATAACACAATCACATTAGTGCTCTAGCCCCCAGGTTGCCGTACCTTCCGTGCAGGCCATTTTAATCAGAGAGGTTTTATACTATGGGTTTCAGGTCAGCCAATTAGAGCTTTGACCAAGCAGGAGAAGCAGGAGCTTGCTGAGACAAGGTGAAGTGCTAGATTCCTAATGATGTCCTTACCAGACCTGGCCCCCTCAAAACCATAATGGGGTTTTTGTCGCAGAAGATTGTTTCATCTGATAGTATCTTTAGGATGTGTTTATATGACTTCCAATTGTGTTTACATGGAATCTTTAGTCTAAAGACCTCAAAATATTAGCTATTTCTCAGATATCCAACCTGGTTACTTGACCTTCAGATTTAAAATTCATTCCGCCCCTATAGGAGTTGTCGAAAAAGTGTTTTCTCTTCTTTGCTCTCCTTGATAACTATTAAGCTAAAAGGAGAGAGAGAATTGGATTGATGATTTACATCTCTATAGATATAAATTTATTGTTCCCATATGAAAGTAGGGACTAATGTTTCAAACTGAAAAGAATCTTTGATTTGGATTCAGCCCAGATTAAAATTCTGTCTCTTACCATTTATTATTCATGTGATCATGAGAAAATTATTTACCTCCTTTAGGCTTTAGTTTTCTCAGCTGTAAAATTAAGGGACTGATTAGACAATTTCTTGGATTTTCTAGATCTAAATCTATCCTCCTATGAACTTTTTTATAGAAAGGCAAACTGAGTCATGAGAGCAAATGATCTTGGAAGTCAATTAATATCACTAGACTTCAGTTCCCTCAATTGGAGGTCCATCCCCTCCAGCTCATGACTGGTCATTTTGTGAATTTTGCCGTGGTCATACAAAGTCAATGGAAATTTACCAGAACAGAGGCATCCTAGCGACTGATATATGGTCTTTCATGTCCATTCATATAGAGTAACTTTATACATCATCCAGATGGCTCCCCAAACACTCTGCAAACCTCTCTAATTGGCAATACTAGCCCATTCTATAAACAAATCCAGAGTGATCATCTTACCTACTTGTCAAGAGTAGATACCAGTGGTCTTAACTGTGCATCAGGACTCTGCTTTGCCACACGTCCAGTGGAATGAGGAAATTAGGCATTTGAAGGTAAAATATCACGAATGGAGATGTCAGGAAGCTGGGCCTGCAAAAAAGGAAGACCCTGGATGAATTCATTTTGCTATAACAACAATTATAAAATGTCTACTACATGCAAGGCACACAAAGCTCAGCTGAGAGGAGATAAAGATGAAAGGTAACCCAGGTCATGCCCTCAGAGAGTTTTTAATCAAGTTAGATTAAGTTAGATTAAAAACTCTAACACATTTGTATGAGAATGGGATTCAATTTAATTCAACACTTATAGAACAGTTGCTATGAGCACAATACTGCATTAGATATTGGGGATTCAAGAGAAAAATGAAACCGTTTCTGCCCTCAAGAAGCTTACATTATCCTGGGGAGAAGGGATCAAATACTACCTACACAGATAGTTATTAAGGGCCTACATGACAGAGCTAGGAGCTTTGTTGTTGTTCAGTCACGTCTGGCTCTGTGGCCCCGTTTTGGATTTTCTTGGCAAAGATCCTTGAGTGGTGTGCCGTTTCCTTCTTAGGCTCATTTTATAGATGAAGAAACTCAGACAAATAGGGTGAAGTCACTTGCCCAAGGTCACTAGCATTTGAAGCCAGATCTGAAATCAAGAAAATGAGTGCACTATGGCACTACCTAGTTTTCTGGTAGCTAGGGACACAAATATAAAAGTAAGGCTGTCCCTGCCCTCAGGGAGCTTACATTTGCCTAGAATGTCAGGGTGGAGAGAATCAAGAAGGGTGTCATGGCATCTGAGGGAAAGGAACTAGTTAAGGATGTTGGAGTAATCCCAGGGAGTCAACAGACCTTGAAAGCCAAATTGGTTAAGGGAAGAGAGAATGAGAGCAGAGGCAAAATTCACACCCAGGTTTCAAACCCAGTGACTGTGTAGACTGTGCTACTAATAGGGGAAAGTTTGCTAGGCAAGTTATACTGTAAGGTTTTCGGTGTTTTTAAAAAGAGGAGGGTGATTCAGAATCACACACACACACACACACACACCCCACACACGGCAGAGGCCATCCCTTCTCTGTTCAAACATCAGCAAAAGCATGATTGCTGCCTTCATCATCACTTTTTCCCCTTGTGAAATGATGGTCGAGTGTTTTTAGTGACTATAATTGGTCAGGATTCTGCTTCTCAGCAGTGCCAAGAGCACATAATGACTGAATGTTTACAGGGGGGAAGAACATCCCTGTATTCCAAACTGGATTTTTTGTCTGCTATCCCCACAGATTAAGTAAAATAATGAGATTTGCTAGCACCAGAATCAGCAATATACATTTCGGCAAGGATGTGCAATGGGAGAAGGAACAAGGAAGGGATGGGTTGCAAAGTGATGGGAGATAGATGGATGGGGGTGGAGGGAGGAGAAACCTAGTTGAAGAATCCCCCACCAAGACCTGTTAAGGGAGGCTCTTTCCTATTCTTTTACCCCCTTGGGTAAGAATCACTCCAGAGCTCAGCCTAAAAAAGTATCATTTTTTTCCTTTTAGTTGGATGACTCTGATGAGCAAATGAGATCAATCACTAAATATTTATTAAGCACCTACTACGTGCCAGAAATTATGCTAAGCACTGAGTTTACAAAGATAAGCAAAAGTGGATCACAATGAAATGACATGAAAATAACTACATCCAAACAAACGCTAGACCGAACAAAGTGGAAATAATAAGCAGAAAGAAGGGTCAAAGGCGGGAGCAAGAAACGTTTCTTATAGGATTTTAGCTCAGAATTGAAGGAAGCCAGAGAGAAAAGATGAAAAGGGAAATCATGGTAGGGGAGAGCCAGCCAGTGCCTGGAGTTTGAAGATGGACAGACTATATTTTTTGAGGACCAGTGAGGATTCCATTGTTACTGGATCATAGAGTGAGGGAGTGAGATATAACCAGGCTGGAAAGATATGGGAGTAGGCTATGAAAGGATTTTTTTTTTAATTTTTAGAGATAAATGAAGGAAGGTTTTTCTATGGTTTGTTTTTTTTTTTTTTTAATAGCCTACTGAGAAGACTACTCTTCTGGGTTCAGGCATCTATTGTCTTCAATATAACACACTCACCTGTCTTCCCCTCACAAGGATTAAGGGATCAAATAAGATGCATGTCTTTTAGCAAGGGGCCAAAAAAGCATAGGTACCACCAGAAGGGCCCAGAACAAATGCCCAGCTCCATGGGAAATGTTCTCCTCTAACTCTGGCTACACTCTTAAAACCCTTATCTTTGCTGATGTCACTGAACTGCCCTGATGCATGAAGTTGGGACCCATGGTTCCCACTCACTGAACTAAGAAGAATAATGAGAGTTTAGCATCACTCAGGTGTGTCAAGTACAGAGAGAAGCTTTCTATAGGATCATCAACCTCCTTTCAGCTTTCACTGCATGGTGCCTGAAAATTCACTATACCCAGGATCCACTAATCAATCCCATACTGGCAACTGAGACTCAGTTGTATCCTTATGAAAGGATCTGAATGCCAAAGAGATTTTATATTTGATTTTAGAAATGATAGGAAGCCACCTTAGGGAGTATATTGGGAGTGGGGAGGTAATAGGGTACCATGATCACTTTTGGAAGATCACTTTGACAGTTGAGTGACAGATGCACTGGAAGGGAGAGAATTGTAGCAGGCAGTCCAGGCTCAAGGTAATAAGAACCTGCACTAAAGCAGCGGCAGTTTCAGAGGAGGTAAGGAGGTGTAAGATAATATGAAAATAAAATCAACAGGATATAACAACTAATTGACATAGAATGGGGTGTGTGAGAAAATAAGGAGTAGAAGATGACACTGAAAGTTTGATCCAGGGTGACTGGGACGATGGTGGCCCCCTAAACAGTAATAGGGAAGTTAGGAAGAGAGAAAGGTTTGGGGAGAAAGATAATGCATTTAGTTTTCAAAATTTTAAGATTGCTAAAGGACATCCAGTTCTAGATGGGCAGTAGTCATTTGGAGATATGATACTGGGGGTCAGTAGAGATGTGAAGGCTGGATAAGGAGATCTGAGAATCATCAGCATAGAAGTGATCATTAAATCCATGGGAGCTGATAATATCACATAGTAAAATAGTAAAGAGAAGGAAAAGAAGAAGGCCCAGAGAGAGTTCTATGGAACATCTAGGTATGAAGTGGATAAACACTGAACAAAGGAGAAGAAGGAGTGATCAAAGAAATGAGTGGAGAACCAGGATCGACAAGGAGAGGAGAGCATCTACTCTTGCACTATGGGAGTGTCACAAAGCTATATTTTCTCTCCTTATAGGAACTTTCTGCCCCAGATTGTTTTGCTTCCTGTCTCTCAATTCCCCCAGCTCCTGTTCACATAGCTTTTCTCTCCTAGAATACCTTCCCCTACTTTTCTGCCTATCCAAATTCTAACCATAGTTTAAAATTGAGTTACAATCCTGCACTTGGAATTTTAGAATCAAAATTAACATTAGATGTCATGTGTTCAATTTCCTCATTTTGCAGTTGTATTAACCTGTCGATTTCACAAAGAAATTAAGACCAATGTTACATCAGTGTAAAGTGACCCTCATTCCTTTTATATTCTGTTTGTATCTTCACAATGACCAAGGGGTTAAATGAAAGAACAAGGAGGTTCAGGTAAGTTTAGATATAAGGATAAAAAGTCTGATAATGCATCTAATTGCATAAAATAAATTTTGTTCTCTTCCCTCTCCTTACTTAGTAGGAAAAGTAGCTACATTCTTCTTATAGATGGCTGGTGATCTGAGAACTAGGGAAGATTAGAGAAAGGAGAAAGAAAAATAAATTATACTAACAAGAGATGAAGGATAGCAAGAGCTACAACAGAATCCAAGGATGAAGATCTGCTGAAGCTGATTTTTCTCCAATGAGGAGATTGGGGGATATACTGAGGGCAAATAACAACTAAAGCCAGCTGTCTGAGACAGATGATTGAGTGATATTTAGAGCGGGATGATGACTATGAACATCTAGGGATGAGAGAAAAGTACAAAATGTCTCAATGAAAATGGAACCCAATATCTAGAGGGAAAGGTCATCTCTTAGAGCTGCTTACTGGATCCATGTAAAGTCAATAAACATTTAAGTGCCTGATGTTGTTATATTTGCCATCACTCTGCCTCTTTATGGAATATACTAAACAATGAGGGGAAAAGAGTGAGGAAGAAATTGGAAAAGATGTAATGTCATTACCAAGAAGTGTTCCCAAATTGGAGTATTATTCATTTGGTATTTTACTCTGCCTGATCCCATCACATCCCATTGTCTTGAAGAGTTGCTTAAACTCTTTATATTATTTTACTTTTTATGGGATTAGGCTTTGCCTAAAACAAGTCCCTGCTCCCTATAATCTTGCAGTCCCATTAAGGATGCTTCTTTATATTCTTTATAAGACATAGTACAAAGCCTACCTAGTTGAGGGTGCTTTTTCATATCTCCCACAGGACCTAGCACAGAGCCTCATCCACAGGAGATATTTAATATCTCCTTTTACTCACCAATACCCCATAGGACACATTAGTGTATAAGGCATATTGACTTGAGTGCTAGCCTTGAAATCAAGATCTTGCTTTGAATTCCACTCTGATGCTCATTAGCTATGTGATTGTGGGCAATTCACTTTAGGTTTCTGATTCTCAGTTCCCCAATTTGTTAAAAAAAAAAAAAACAACAAAAAAGAATACATAATATCCTATATCATAATTATAGAATAATAAAGTATCAACTTCACAGAGTTGTAAGATTTGAATGAAATAAGGTATAGAAAAGAGTTTGAAATTTTGAAGTTGCATATTACTATTAAAGTTTTAAATATTATTATTGTTGTTAATAATAATTGAAATTATTATTTAGAGAGATCATTGGACCTGAATTCACACTCTACTTTTGACTCAATACCCATGCTGGATACCCAATACAACTAATTCAATAGCCAAAACAATAGACAAGTCACTTAACATCAAAGACCTGTTTCCTTAACAATAAACTAAAAAAGGATAAACTGTATGATCTATAACATCCCTTCCATGTATGATCCCATTATTTTAGCCTGAATATATTTCATTAATACAAGTCACCAGTAGTGAAGTTTGAGGAATAATCCTGTGTGTTTTCAAGAAGGAGTCAGAGGAATGCCTTATAATAAATATTTGTTGATTGATTGTATGTTAGTAAAATAAGAATTGAGTGCAATTGTGAGCAAAATAGCCCTTGGATAAGAGATACAAAGTGGGTTGGGATTACAGGATATCTTAGAAAAATTCAGCAATGTGGTAGTTTACCAAGTTAAGTTGAGTTGGCTAAATTTAGTGAGCTCAACAATACTCACCCCTCCCCCACTTCTCCCTATCTAATTTGCAAAGAAACAGCTCATCATGTTAGTATGAAGAGCTTAAAAAAAAAAAAAAATCACAGGCTTCATTTCCCATCACCCTCATACTTAGTAAGATTTTGAAACCAAAAGGTGCAAAACTGAAAAGGCTGCATAACACCTGCAGGAAGCTTTGAGTGCTTAATTTCTCACCCTTGGGGTACACATCATCAACTCATAAGGGCTATTTTAAAAGGCAGATTTTAATTTCATTGGCCATGATCTTTGAGCACTCAGGCCTAGCCTGATCCCAAATGAAGGCACTATTCAAACGTGGAGGAAAATGGTCAGGGATCTCATTGCTGAAACCAAGTCCTGTACCCAAAGGTATATGGTGAGAAACCATTCATTTGAACCTCTAATCTATTGCAATCAATACTAATCAATTTGATATGATTCTATGGGAGTAGTAATAATTCTGCATATTAGGCCCCAAAGCTGTGAACTACAGATTATAAATTCTTTTGCTAAATCATTGAAAACTAACTAGAGATCCTCCATCCTTGTTTTTTCTTGTCAAGGTGAACAAATGAAGGTTACTTAATTTCATGTAAAATCCTCTGATTTATTTTTATACCTCTGGACCATTCTCTCTTGTCCAATATGAGCAAGTGTTGGGCAAGCAGGTGATTGTATTATGACTTTCTTATGACTATTTAGTCAGTGGAGATGCTCCATGTTTTCCCCATCTGTGATCATATAGCTAATGTGTCAATTTTGACCCTCAAGAGCAATGTCTCTTCAATGAGATTCTGTATTTTATCATGTCTTTTTTGCATATTTGGGTATCAAACTCTATAAATATATGGTTCTGGAAAAGGGGGACATCTCAGGTTGTAAGGAATAGTTGAGATTCATTTCATTACAGGGAACCACTGACCCTTTAATAAAATGCCATTTGCTCAGAAGATCTGCCTCAGTCTCTTTTCTTGTAAATTGGACAGTTTTAATCCCCACGGTACTCTGAAAGCGTTCCACAGATACATCACTGCCACATACATACAACTCAAGAGAAAGCCCCAGATAGTCTCAGATGGTGATAGTAGGGCCTCAGCAATTTGGTTTCCAACCTCATCAGTTTCTGTTCAAAATTACCAATGGTCTCTTAAGTGCCAAATCTAACAACTTCTCCTCATTCCTTCTTCTCAACCCTTTAACACTTGACACTGTTGATCACTTTCTCCAGGATATCCTTTCTTCTCTAGGCCTTTGTGACATTAGTCTCTGCTTATAGTCCTTCTTTCTGCCTAACAATGTCTTTTCAATGTCCTAGTATTCCAGCTATTCATGCCATTAACTGTGGATGTTCCCGCCTGCATCCTAAGACTTTGTCCCGGGACCACTTCTCTTTTCTATTCATACTATTTCACTTAGTTATATGAGATTCAATGAATTCAATTAATAGATAATTTTCAGCTTGTTAAATTCAGTCTGAGTATCTCTCCTAAACTATAATCCCTTATAATCGATTGCCTCTTAGACATCTCAATTTGGATGTCCCAGAGATGTCTCAAACTTGTGACATCCAAAGACATCATTATTGTATTTTTTAGGTGGTGTTAACCTTTATTGTGAAATCTATAGAACCCTTCTCAGAATAGTATCTTTGACTGCCTAAAACAAAATATAAAGCATTCCAAAGGAAATCAATTATATTGAAATAAAATTATCAAAATATGTGTTAAAATCAAATTCACAGGCCCTAATTTAATAACCTATGGATCAGGCAGTGCTTCACATAGAATGGAAATTAGGAAATTCAGGAAATTCTAAAAGTCTGTTAAGTTAAGGTCAGCTAGGTGGTACAGAGGATACAGCACCTGCCCTGAAAACAGGAGGATCATAATTAAATTTGAATTTGAATTCAAATCCAGCCCCATAACACTTAACACTTACTAGATATGTGACCCTGGCAAAACTCATTATCTCACACACACATATACACCACCCTATCTTCCAAACTCCCTTATATCTGGGTTGGACACCCCATCCTTGTAGTTACCTATGTTTACAACCTTGGTACCATCGTTAGCTCTCCTTTCACACATTCCACATCTGCTATTACCACCTTCACAATATCTCTGAATGTGTATCATTCTCTCTTTACTCATACATCCACTAACCAAGTCCAAGGTTCAATCACCTCCAGCCTGTACTATTACAATAACTTCAGATTGGTTTTCCTGCCTCAAGTCTGCACAGAATTGCCCCAAAGGAGATTTTCCTGAAGCACAGATCTAACCATGCCATTCTCCTACTCAAATACTAGCAGCTCCTAATTAATTCTAGTATTAAATATAAAGTACATACAAACATAAATTTTATGTATGTATGTATGTATGGGGCAGCTAGATGGTGCAGTGGATAGTGCACTGGGCTTGGAGTCAGGAAAATCAAATCTGCCCTCAGATGCTTACTAATTCTGTGACCCTGAATAAATCACTTAATCCTTATTTGTCTCAGTTCCTCAACTGTAAAATGGGGACACACTGGGGAAGGAAACACCAAAATACTCCAATATCTTTGCCAAAAAAATACAATGGATAAATATCCATGGAGTCCAATAGAGTTGGACATGTCTAAATAACAACAAATGTTACCTTCCCACATATTCTATAACATAGAATATCGCTAAGTTACTCTATAGCATTATGATCATATTTGTGTCATACCGTTAAATTATTCTACTTCATTATTCTATAACATAGCCACACTGACTGAATTATCGTTCACACATGACACTTCTATCTCCTGACTACCTAACCTGGCACTGGTAGTTCCCTCTGTCTGGAGTTTTCTCCCTCTTCATTACTACCTCTCCTGGTTTCTATAATACTCATCTTTAATGCTAATTACTGCAGGAGGCCACTTTCAGTCTCCTCCACTGGTATTGCCTTTCCTTTTGAGGTTACCTTTCATCTACTCTGTTTATATCTTCTTCTCTCCCCAATTTCTCTTTAATACCTTCTTCATGTTACATGATAGACTACTGGGTGCTTTCTTAGTAGCATCTACCTATACTACAATTGCATTCATCAGTATCCTAGAATGCTTAATATGATGATATTTCTGTCACACCATTAAGTTACTCTATCTTGTTATGATCATATTTGTGTCGTACTGTTAAGTTACTCTATCTTTTAATGATCATATTTATGTCACACCATTAAGTTACTCTATCTTATTATGATCATATTTGTGAAATACTGTTAAGTTACTCTATCTCATTATGATCATATTATCATATTGTTAAGTTACTCTATGTTGTAATGATCATATTTGTGTCACACCATTAAGTTACTCTATCTTTTTATGATCATATTTGTGACATACCGTTAAGTTACTCTATCTTGTTATGATCATATTTGTGTCACACCAATTAAGCTACTCTATCTTGTTATGATCATATTTGTGAAATACTGTTAAGTTACTCTATCTTGTAACGATCACATTTGTGTCACACCGTTAAATTACTCTACCTTGTAATGATCATATTTGTATCAAATTGCTAGGTTACTCTATGTTGTAATAATCATATTTGTGTCACACCGTTGTTACTCTTATCTTGTTATGATCATATTTGTGTTATACCATTAAGTTACTCCATCTCATTATAATCATATTTGTGTCATATTGCTAAGTTACTCTATAGTGTTATGATCATATTTGTGTCATACTGTTAAGTTATTCTACCTCATTATGATCATATTTGTGTCATACTTTTAAGTTACTCTATCTTGTAATGATCATATTTGTATCATATTGTTAGGCTATCTTGCAATGATTATATTTGTGTCACAATGTTAAGTTACTCTATCTTGTAATCATCATATTTGTATCATATTGTGAGGTTACTCTATGTTGTAATGATCATATCTGTGTCACACCATTAAGTTACTCTATCTTGTTATGATCATATTTGTGAAATACCGTTAAGATACTCTATAGCATTATGATATTTGTATCATACTGTTAAGTTACTCTATTTCATTATGATCATATTTGTGTCATGTTGTTAGGTTACTCTATCTTGTAATGATCATATTTGTGTCACACCATTAAGTTACTCTACCTTGTTAGAATCATATTTATGTCATGTTGTTAAGTTACTATATCTCTCTATCTTATATGCACCTAATTATTTACATGGCATCTCTCCTATGAAAATGGGAGCTTCTTGAGAGCATGGGCTTATTTTTGTCTTCCTTTGGATCTCCAAAACCTAGCAAATAATAAGCACTAACTCATGCCTGTCTCTATTCTATTTTCTCTCAACTTCCTTGTCAGCTGCCTTGTCATTATGAGAGCATTCTCCCCTCAGTCCCAGCTCCCCTTTATATCTTGTCTTCCCTCAGTAGGATGTAAGCTTTTTGAGGGTAGGAACTATCTTGTTTGCTTTTATTTCTAACTCCAACACTTAGTCTTCAATATATTAAATCTTTAATGAATGCTTTGTCTATTTATATTATTCATTTAATAGTATAAGGTGGCTCTCTCTCTCTCTCTCTCTCTCTCTCTCTCTCTCTCTCTCTCTCTTTCTCTCTCTCTCTCTCTCACACACACACACACACACACACACACACATACACACTCACACACATACACACACACTTAAAAAAACTTTTAAAAATCTATCAAAAAAAGGAAAAAATAACCTTGAAATCAGATGGGGAGTGGGTTGGGGGATAGGAAAAATCAGGTAGAATATCCACAGATTTCAAAGGAAAGAAGAATAACTTCTACCTGTAGATCTAGGAAATCAGAAAAAGCTTCAGGAAGGAGGAAGCATCTGACCATAGAAAACAGGAGGGAGATCTCAGCAGATGGAGAGGTATATAAGGAATCCTTGTCAAGCATAAGGGATGGTGTGGACAAATACACAAAGTTGTAGAGGAAAACATGCACTTAAGCAAGTAGTATGGTTGGACAGGAATGTGGAATCCTGACCACATCATTCCCCTGCTCAAAAGACTACAATGGCTCCCTATTGCCTCTAGAATGAAATGAAGATTCCTCTATTTGATATTTAAAGCCTTTCACTAGCTGACTCCAATCTATCCCTCTCAACATATATGACTTGTCCTTCCTTTGCATAATATAGCAATTGCACAAAGTCCGGAATGTAGCAAGAATGATCTGGTTGTTATTTGTAACACATGACCCATTTTTCAACTCCATCCATGCCTTTACATGGGCTATCACTCATGCCTACATTTGAATTGCTATCTTTCTTCAAAGATCAGCTTAAAAACCACCTCCTCTGTGAGATATTTCCTGATGTCCGCTCCCTCCCCTACACAGTCAGTATCTCCCCTGCAGTCATTACCTTGTATATTTTTTGAATTTCCTTAAACAAGCCATTTCCCCCAATAGAAAGGTTCTCAAAAGTTTCATTTTTATCTTCATATGTTTAAACCCCAGCATAGCACATAATAAAAGCTTATTGATTCATAGATTGAAAGGAAGTAGTCTGCTTGCCATCTAGGGGAGGGAGTGGGGGGAAGGAGAGGAAAATTTGGAACACAAGGTTTTGTAAGGGTCAATGTTGAAAAATTATCCATGCATATGTTTGGAAAATAAAAAGTTTCAATTAAAAAAAAGAAAGGAAGGAAGTAGTCTGAAAACAGACTGGAGCCAAGTTTTAGAGATGGAATCCCAGATTTAGAAGGTTTGAATTTCCTTCTAGGTGACTAGGAGCCACTGAAAGTTTTTTGAGCAGAGGGGAGTGACAATCAATAAAATCCTGCTTTAAGAACATTAGTTTAACACTTTGTGAAGGATAGATTAGAGAAGGAACAGAGAGGACATGGAAAGACCATGTAAGAGGCTATTACATTAATAGAAATGAGAGATAATGAAATCCTGAATTATTCTGATGGTAGCATGAGTGGAAAGTGAAAGTCTACATTATCAAATCAATGAGAGGGGGATTAGGTGGTCCTTGGAATGGGCTTTTCCTGGCCTTACAATGTTAGAATACTTATTCAATGTCACATGTGAAACTAAGGAAACCAAAGTTAAAGTTTAACTACAAAGCTGTCTTTCTGGGGCCAACCCCAGGGAGAAAACTGCTTAATAGATGCTTTCATTAAAAAAAAAAAAAAAAAGTGCTTCACTCCTAAAAGGTGTTATTTCACTAAACTAGATCGAAAGGGAAGATTTAGGGTACGGCTTTCTCCACTAAATCAATCGATATATTTATTAAACACCTACTATGTGCCAGGTACTGATTGTGCTAAAGGTTTTTAAGGTACAAGGTTTAGAAGGCTCTACCAAGCAGGAAGAGTTTGAAATATGGCCCCAGCAAATAGCACAGGGGTGAAGAGAGATAAGATAACATTTTTGATGTCAGAATCAAGTTTCAGAAAAGAGATCTTGATAGATTACAATGTTGGGCTGAAGTTAATAAGGTGATATTTTAAAGTAATAAGAGTAATGTGGTATTTTTTTTAATTCAACACTAGAAGTAACAAGACATAGGAAACTAGACTAGGTCTAAAAATTATCGGGGTGGGGGAGAGAGGGAGGGGGGGTTTAGTGTACCACAAGCTCAAAATGAATCAACAATTTGATATGACAACTCCAAAATCTACGTCAAAGGAGACATAGCAACAGATCCTCTGGTCAAAACATAGCTATAATGTGGCTTTCAAGCATTCTGGGTAGGAGGGATGGTGACACATTGGAGCACATTCAGATGAGGGTTAAGATCATGACTTAGGTGAAGAACTAGTAATGTTTAACCTGATAAGAGAAGACTTAAGGTGAATGACAGTAATCTTTCAAATAGGAGTAGAATTTTTCTATTTCATCAAAAAAAATTTTTTTGAAGCAAATGGGGCTAAGTGATAAGTAAGTTTCTAAAGTCATATTTGAACTCAGGCCTTCCTTATTCTGGGGGCCAATTCCCTAACTCTAGATGGAAAGGCTTTTTCTGCTTGGCCCCAGAAGGCCAAACTAATCGCGATGGACCATCATATCAAAGAAGCTGATTTAGGCTTGATAGAAAGAGAGAGACCACCTAATTAAAGTTAACCCCAACTAACAAGAATTGCCTCAGGTGAGGGGTGACTTTTCCCTTTATTGAAGGTCTTCAAGTTCAACCAGGATGATTCTTTGTTGGGTATATTTATCAAGGAGATTCTAGCCCACTAAAGGGTCTTTCTGCTGCAGAGGGTCCTTCCAACTCTGAAATTCTATCATTCTCAGTTTTTTCCCAGTGATAGCCTATATCTATAATATCTTTGTCATTTTTTTACTCCCTTCTATTATTTATTCTAGAATGGTTCCATTCCAGTGCTGGACACGCTGTCCAGAGCCAATGTTCTAATATAAAGACTTCAAAGACTTTTCAAAAGACAGAGTACACGGTGCCCTGTGGGATGCTCAGAAGCAACTCTTGAGCCACAGAGATCATTCAAACCGTCCTTTGCAAAGTTCACTAAATTCCTGGCACGTGCTAAATTAGACAGGGCTGGAACAAGGTGGGGAAGTAGGTCAATTATGCCATTTGCCTAAAATAAAATTCTTCTAAAAATTCCCATAATTTTTAAAAAATTCTATCATCTTCTTCATTTATGAAATGACAATTTGTGAATTTCAGAGAGATAACCAGGTAGAAAGACACAGAAAAAAAGCAGAGGGGAATTACTATAATGCCCAGAGCTTGAAAAACAGTGCTAATAATAAGTATAGTCATTCCCTTTATGGATGCTTTGAAGTGATACTGGGCCTAGATTCCATATTACTCAAAATATTAGACATATATTACTTCCCCAGGTGACTCAGCTTCCCTAAAAACGTCATCTGTGAAGTCAGGGTGGGGAATCTTCATTGCTCTGACAGAAATGGAGAAGACACTGGGGTTAAAAACAAAACCCCAAAGGCTCCACTTTATGGTTCTTGAAAAAATTCCAGTTGGGTATTTTCTAAGTCTCTTCTTTAGGAGAAATGGGGGAATTTGGGTGTGAGAAATTTTTTTAAATTACAGATATTACAATGTCTGATTGGCCCTAGTGAATCTGTAAAATCTGTGACCTTTCTAAAGGCAGAGTTTGGAGTGAAGGGGAGGATTGGTGTGGTGGAAATGGAACAATATTACTAATGTTGACCTTGAGGAGTAGGGTGCTTGATACTTCTGGAGAGTTCAGACTCTAAAACTGAAAGAATCCATCTTTTAGCTTCTTCTTGGCTACTAAATGCAAGCACGAATTTCTATTTGAAAGATGGTAATGCAGGAGATAGAGCTTTGGGCCTGAGTCAGGAAGACCTAAGTTCAAATGTGAGCTCAGACACTTATTAGCTGTGTAATATTACCTAATCTAATTACTTAGTGTCTGTTTGCCTCAGTTTCCTCATCTGTAAAGTAGGGATAATTAAGGCACCTATACCATGAGGTTGTTGTGAAGATCAAATGAGATTATATTTGTAAAAAGCACTTAGGATAATGTGAAGTACACAGTAGGCAACATATAAAGATTTATTTTCTATTTCTCTTCTCTGTTGATTTCTGTCCAGACATTAATGAAATAGATCTGGGGAATCAGGTCTCTTTACAATCCTCAGCATTCAGCCTGGTCAAATGATATAACTCTTTCTTGTTCATCTTACAAAATAGGACATATCTATTGCTATGATATATTGGAATCAACCATAAAGTCATACTTATCAACATCAACTCCTACATGATCAGCATTTTTAAGAGACTTGGCTTGAACACATCAGAGTTAAATGATTCGGTGGGTACAAAGCACTCCCTGAAGCAGCACTTTATGACTTAGTCCAGGGGAGTTGAATCGTTGGGTGTCATGGACCCTATTGGCAGCTTGGTATTGTCTATGTGTATCTCAGATAATGTATTTAAATGTGTAAAATAAAATATAAAGATTATAAAGAAAACAAATTATATTAAAATAGGGTTATAAATTTTAAAAATATATCCATAGACCCTCCCCAAGCTGAAAAGAACTTCCAAATTAGTACATGGTCTTAGGAAGCTGCTGAGGCTAAAACTCCATCAGTCTCTAGCCAGTCTGGCAACGAGCCTTTCTTAATAAGCTAGACTGCTCCTTTGGGCAAAAGACATATAGTCTGTTACTGTTGCTTTCCAGCTTGGTCAAGGCTTGCCAGGGCTTGAAGCTCATGCTTTCTTTTAGCACAGCCTTCAAGAATAATGGATCCCCTCTATACCACAATAAGGTATCAGGGCAATAACAATAATAATGGCTAATATTTATATAACTCCTGCAATGTGCCAATCATTGTGCTTTTTAAAAACTTTATAATTACTATTCATTTGATCATCACCACAACTTTGAGAGGTAGATGCTATTATTATTCCCATTTAACAGTTGAGGAAACTGAAGCAAACAGAACTTAAGTGACTCAGGGTTATACAACTAATTGAGTATCTGAGACCAAATTTGAACTCAGGGCTATTCAATTTGAGGTTCAGTGCTCAATCTACTATGTCACCTTACTGCCTATAACATGAAGGAAGGGGAAGCATCTTTGATTTTTCCCTCTCTCTAATCGACTATATCCAACTAGTAACTAGATATGATAGATTCTGTCTCTGCAACAACTCTGCTTGTTTCTGTTCACGCAGCCACGTTTGACCTCTCATCACTTTCTGCTTGGACTATTACAGTAAACTCCCAAGTGGTCCATCTATTTTAGTGTATGCCCTTTTGAATTCACCCTCCTCCAAGACACCAAAAAGTCCCTAAGCCACAAGTCTGACTTATTCTCCTTCTCAACAGACTTCAATGGATGCTCATTTTTTTCTCTAAGATAAAATATCAGTTTATCATTTAAAACCCTACACAATCTGGCTACAACTTATTTTTCTATATTTTTGCCCTTCTCTGTTATTGCCAAGTTGGACAATTGATTGTTCTTGAAACTCAACATTCCTTATTCCAACTCGGAGTAATTGTACAAATGGCCCCACATGCCAGGAATTCACTCCCTTTTCATTTTTATCTCTTAGAATGTTTATCTTCTTTGTAGGGACAGTTCAGGTTCAAATTCTTCTATGAACATTTTGGTCAGAACTTTTAATAGCTTTTTTTTTCATGTCCAGTACAATATAGACCAACCTAGACAGGGTCGACAATAAATTTTCTCTAAAATCAACTAAGTCTGTGGGGGATGGGGAAACTAGACTATAGTGAGGTTGCCTAGCCATGGAATATGGGAAAATAAGAGCTAAATTAGGGTACAACATTTGGGGGAGGGGAAGCAAATGTTATCTTTTTATTTTAAACAAAATCTAAAGTTCCTGCTAGTTGATCACTTAATTAAGGTGTTTCTATGTGATAAAAAGCTCAAGGGATATTAACAACCCTCTAAATTTTAGTACTCTGAGCCCAAACCCCAGTTTCTCCATCATAGTCATGATTCTGCTACATTGATCTACTGCTCATTGTCTTCTCAAATTATCTTATTTTTGCTCATTTATGAATATGTTTTTACTACCACCCCAAGTAAAATAAACTCTGTTCAGAAATTGTTTTGTGTTTGAACCAAGCCTAGGACTGTGCCTGGCATATAATAAATATTTAATACCTGTTTTTTTTTTAATTGGAGACTATAAATCAGCTGAAAATAAACTAATACTCTGTATTTTTAAAGGAGTATCTACCTGTGATAAAGAAACAAAATGAATTACCAAGTGATTCTTTGAAATAATGTCCAGGGGCCAAGAAGCCTTCTGCAATATATAGAGAACCATTAAAATGGGATGGACCCACTGCCTTAGATTATTTCTAAGGCAATCTTTCCTTAAAAGAGAGTGTCTAGAATAATGCACTAAGCCTCTTGGGTGATCCTGACCTCTCCACTCTTTGCCATTTTTATCTTCTTTCATGAGTGTTCCATTTCTCTTATTAACTGTCCCAGTATCTAGTTTGCTTGTTTGAGATGCACGGACATTGAGCCATTGGTTTTAAGTTACTTCCCAGATCATTTCCTTGATTAACTAACTGCCATCAGAGAATTCACAAAGACCATTTTTTTGAGCTCTGATCCTCTCTTTGTCCTTAAAAAAAAGTCTTATCTTTTTTCATTATTTGCATTGTATGAATTTTTATACTTTAGATATCAAATGGTAATTGCTCTTTCGGAGATCTCTTACTCTAGCTTCAGACACTTACGAGCTATGTGACGCTGGGCAAGTCATTTAACCCTGTTTATCTCAGTTTCCTCACCTGTCAAATGAGTTGGAGAAGGAAATGACAAACTAGTCCAGTATTTTTGCCAAGAAAATCCCACTGACAGCATGGTTTATGGGATGATGAAGAGTTGACACAACTAAATAAGTAACACGATACTTTTATGAATAAGTGGATGGATAGATGGATGGATGGATGGATGGATGGGTGAAATAGTAATTATTAAGTATTCACTACATGCCAGACACTGTATTAAATGGTAGAGGTTCAAATATAAATATCAAGACAGTTCCTGTCCTCGGAGAGTTTACATTCCAATTGGAGAAGACACACATAAGGAAGTGGTAGCCTGGAAAATACGTTTTATAAAAGGAAACCACTGGGAAGGAGACTCAGGTTATAGGGCAATTGATTAATAGTGACCTCTCATTGATTTGATTATTGTTCCCAGAGCTAAAGATGGGGATTGGCTAGGGAGGACGGGCATGTTATATTGCCACTCTGGGACATACCACAAGCAGTGGGCCGAAAGGAGAATGTGGGCCAGGTTAGTTATGGTGACCATTCACCAGTACGGAAGCCGGGGGCCCTGGGCAGGGTGGAGTTTAAGCACTGGATTGGTGTTGGAGCAGGGAGGGCAATAACATGTCAGAAAGATGGCCAGGAACAACAGAACCCTTTCTTGATTTCTTTCATTTACTGCCTTCCCTCTGGGGATTATTTCCAACTTATCCTGCACAGAGCTTGTCTGTTGTTTGCACGCCATTCCCCACCCTCCCCGATCCCCCCATCACTGGACTATGGGTTCTATAAGAGCAGGGGCTTTTTTGCCTTTCTTTGTCTCCCTAATGTTTAGCACAACGCCTGGTATTTAGCAGGTGCCTGATAAATGTTTATTGATTGATCAGAAGTCATACATTCATCATTAACAAGTATTGATTAAGCACCTATTAGAGTCATGAAGCATTGCTTCAATTAAAGACAGTAACCATCTGAAAATAAATATATTAGAACTGGAATGAACCTTAAAGATCATCCGAGGCTACTTTAATTACGCCAGTGAAATAGCTCTTTAAAGAAAGGAACTATTTATATCTCTAGTTATCTATAATAATATAGATTAATCTGGGTGTCTACATACATGTGTGCACATTTACATATACAAATGAAAACATACATGTGTATATGTATTGTGTACATGCCCTGTGTGTTTATATATGTATATACACATGTATTGTTATATAATAATATAATAATGACATTCAGCAAAAACACTGAAGATATTTGTCCACACATATACCCATATATATATACATGGGTATATATATTTAGCTCTTTATATATATATATATGATACACAGATATAAGTATACTTATATGTATGTATATTGTATATAGATATAAGTATTCATATACATATGGACATATATGGGTAGTATGTGTATGTGTATTCCCAGAGCCTTGCATAAATGTCTTCAATGTTTGCTGAAAACTGAGTAGAGTGAATGAGAAAATGGAGGCTTACAAATTTAAGTAATTTACTGCAAATTCTCCTTAGATAAAACCCTAGCATTAGAACCAGAAGGGGCCTTTTAAGGCCCCCCAGCCCAAGCCCTCTTTACAGAGGAGAGAGCCAAGACCTGGAGAAGTGAGCCAAGCATTCAGAGTGATACATATGCAAAGCCCTGAACTAGGGTCAGCGGGAAAAGGAAAAATAAGAAATGTTCTCTTCCCCCAAGGAAGGTACAATTTGGGAAGATGAGTAATGTACATAAATGGCAGGATGTTATAAGAGACATATGATGTGCTATGGAGATTCATGGGGACTTTGCAGAAGATGTGACCTGTGATTGGGACTTTGACATGTGGGGAGATGGACAGAAGGGGAGAGCACGCCAGATGGAGAGAACGGGCCAGGTAAGGAGAAAGGAAAGCTGGGATATGTATGGGAACAAATCCAATTATATAAAAACACAGATAAAGCTAGAAAAGTAGGCAGCAGTCTGGGATTCTCATGCAATATACAATTTCTGAGCTTCCGTTTTTCCACTTAAGAAACTGGAAGCAATAATTCCATCTTACTTATGATATAAAGATACCAGTGGTAAATCATGAACTCCATAAAATATTCAAAAATAAATATTAAAAATACTTTAATCTTCCTTCTTACACTATACTGGTGTGCCTCCGTTAATTTTTAAATGTTTTTCCAAAAACAATAAATCAGTCCTTCCTTGGCTTATTTGACCTGAAAATTTAAAAAAAAAAATTTTTTTTTTTAAGTGTTTCCTTCATCATTGCTTCTGAAAACAAACAAGAAAGAACTTTTCTACCTGGGCAGTCATCACCAGGTCTGAAGTCAAAAGGGTAGAAAAATTAATAGATCAGTATAAACTTCACTGTAAATATTGGGGAAAGATTCAAGAATATTCTGTGGCTTGTATGTGTGTAGTCTGGCTGAGCTGCACGCAAGTAAGCAGAGAGAGTAGGTTTTGCTGTTTCCCAGTTTCTTACGGCTAAACAGCCTGGCCTATAATCTTGACCGTTCACAGCAGGGAAAGGCCATGTTAAACACAGCACTGAATGATATTACATAACTAGATAGAGGTCCTATTTCAGCATTTTTCAATCTCCTTTCTTTTATTTTTAAAACCCGGGAACCACCAGATTTGGTGAGACAAAAGATCTCACTCATTTCCAATCTGTCTTCAGTGCTTCCTCTCTGAAAATAGGGAATCTGGATCTGTGACATATTAAGAAATTTGCTCAAGGTCATAGAAGCATGTTAATGGCAGATGCAAGCTTCAAGCCCCTTACCACTGCAGGAAGGAACAACCACCACCAAAATCCCCCCAAATAAACCCAAACTAACAACAATACACAAAACCATGCAAAAACAGAAATAAAATCCCTATCATTGGTACGGGTGGGAAAAGAGCACAAGCTTTTGGTGAAATATCCTTTAAGTAGGACCTATTTTTTTTTATTTTTAGACTTTTTTTTTAATCAATAAACTTTTTATTCATTCCAGAAATATAGGTGTCATTATAGATCCCTGTAGAGTCCACATAGATCAGTCCAGCTTCAAATCATATCTGACCCGAGAAAAATAAGCTATATCATACACAGCCAAAATACTGGCTGGCACACAGAGAAATCACAGAAATCATGGCAGACCAAATGATTATCCAGAATGCACTGAGTAGTCTTGGAATAAGTGCATTACTCTCTCTCTGTTCTTTATGGGAAGGGGGCAAGGGGTCTTTCTGAACATACCTCTCCTGGGAGAGTATTTGTCCTCTTTAACCCAGAGACTGAAGAAGTCAGACGGTCAACAAATCAACATTTACTGAGCACCACAGTGTGCAGAGAGCACTGTAGGAGGATACAAAAATAAATTGCAGACACACTTCCTGCCCTTAAGAAGCATACTTGAGTTAATGACGTAGGTAAGGTCTGAATGGGAGAGGTGCTGGTAAATCTAAAGGGGGGCAATGCAAATTTTGAATAAATATAGTGTGTGTGTGTGTGTGTGTGTGTGTGTGTGTGTGTGTGTGTGTTGATTTTTGAAACTATTTGCAGACCATTCTAAACCAGGATGAGAGATTGAATAGAGAGCTGTGTCCAAGTGGAATAGTTCTGGCAGAATAGGAAACTAACCGCTCCCAGAAAAGTCCTTTTTTTATTCCTTCAAGAATTTTCATGGGGAAGGTCAGAAGACGAACATTCCTACCTCCCTTGACAAGTGACTTCTGCCCTAGGATATCCTAATAATAATAACTATTAAGGTTTACTGAGTGCTTTACAAATATGAAAGCACCATGGAGCACCATGAAGGAAACGTTCCCCCCCCCCCTCCTTCCCCTATAATTTCTCACTCTTACTCTGGGAATAGTAATCAAATCAACTCTGCATTCACTTCTAGAAAGGGTGTGCCAATTGACTGTCCTATAACACCGCTTGCCATACCAGTAATTTTCCAGTCAAAACACTCTTTCTTAGCCACTCTCTCTTATATGTAAGGTATCTTCCATTATTACAGACAGGGACCGTCTCTCTTGCACATCTGTAATCTGCTAGTTACTAACAATAAACGTAAGCATCTATTAATGTAAGGATTTGCAAAGGCCTTTACAAATAATATCTCATGTAGTCTCACAATGACTTTGGGAGGTAAGTATTATTATTATTCCCATTTTACAGGTAAAGGAATTAAGGCGGACAAGTTAAATTATTTGCCCAGAGCCACACAGTTTTTATGTGTCTGAGGTTGGATTTAAGTTCTCAGTTGTTTCTAACTCTAGACCTAGATCTCCATACACAGCACTACCTAATTTTTATACAGAACTACCTAATTTTCATACAGAAGACATCTTTTCTTTTGATCTTCTGATGATTTAGACCACTAGACCTCAGTTCCAAATACTTGCCGTATAGATGCTCAGTCTATCGGTCCTACATAATAACTTGTTTGTCTTGGGAGAGTGGAGGTGAACTGTAACCTGATCCTGCTAAAGCAGGAATCTCCAAAATGGAGGTGCACAGTCCCCGTGGGAGGAGAAAATAAAATCTTAGAGCATCTCTGAGGTTCTTGTCCTGGTACTAATAGGGGTCCGTGAACTTCAATGGAGGGAATAATTACATCAACAACATTTTCACTCATCTCAATCTAAAAGTTAGCATTTCTCTCATTTATTTAAAAATGTCATTTGGAGAAAGGTTCTTCCACAGGGATCCATGCATCTACCTCTCTTGATCTTTGTCTATCTTTCTATGTCTCACTCGTGTGTCTCTGTTGTGTGCACATATATCACCCATAACTCTAATTTATTTATTTATTTTTAATCTTTAAAAATTAGACTATACTAACATTTATTGTAAGGATCAACACTGGCAGCTTCCTTGGGCCCTTACTTCAGATGGTCACTTGCTCTACATGGCAGGTGAGAAGGCTAGAAGGTTAAAATCCTGGAGACCCTGACAATACTACCTCCCTCTGCCCTGTAATATATGATACTTTATAAGGAGATCTATATATATAGATAAACACACACACACACACACATATATATATATATATATCTTTATATCTCACAAATATGTATATCTAGCTTTGGGGGTATTCTGTTTACCTATGCTCAGGTAAGTAGGTTTACGGACTACATTATCTAGTTTTAACCCTCACAAAATAGATAAATGGCTTAGAAAGATTCCTGCAAAGAAAGTACATAATACTAATAATATTTGAGCATGAGTAAATGCTAAGAAAAATGACAGATAGCACTTCTGCTACTCCAAGTAATCAGTATCATTGCAAAGTAAAAATCAGAAACTCTAAAAGTGCCCCCCTCCATTGGAGATTATTGGAGTAATTTGAAATATGGATTTATAGCTGCTTGCTTTACTATGAACTCTCTGCCATGAAATATTAGGTGGCACAGTGGATAGAGTGTTGGGCCTGGAATCAGGAAGATGAATCTTCTGAGTTCAAAACTAGTCTCAGATACTTAGTAGCTGAGTGACCCTCAGCAATGCACTTAACTCTGTTTGCTTCAGTTCCCTCATTTATCAAATGATCTGGAAAAGGAATATTTTTGCCAAGGAAACCCCAAATGAAGTCATGAAGAATCAGACATGACTGAAAATGATTTAAACAAAGTGAGAAATCATCACAATTTGCAAAACATTTCAAAACTAAGGCTTAGGGGCTGAAAACAACATGTGTTCCCCTAAAAATTCTCATTTCTATACATTTTAAAAATTAGAAATAATTTTCCAATTTGCTAAAAGTTTTTTACCAAATGAAGAATTTTAGTGAGATTAGATTCCATTTGTTAAAAAATATAAAAAAGCAACATCTTCAAATTAATTTATAAGAATAATTGATTGACATGGGGAAAATGGAAATTTACTAACTAGAATTCAACAAAAAACTTTTCATGATTAGCGAGTGGAAATATCATGATTTAATATTTTTCCATTTGAATCTATGAATCTTTATGACATATTGTTTTCAGCCATGACAGCCATCAAAACCAACTATCAAAATAAATAGCTCAGAACCAGACCTTTGAATCTCAACGTCACAAAATATTAAACCAAGATTTTCAAAAATAATGAAGGATATACAAGTACATTACACTCTCTAAAAATACTATTACTCATATTTTAGTAAGGACAAAAGATTATTTTGTACTATCAAAAATTTTTAAAGATTGTCTCCTCTTTACCTCATCTTAAATGATTTTGTATATTTTAATGTGTAGAACATATTAACACTACTTATCATGTTTTAAAATAGTTTATGTATATTTATAATATATGTGAATATAGTATTGCATAGATAGAATTTATATGTATAATAGAGAAAGCTTAGACATTTTTTATTGATGGGATATGTGACTTAAAGAAATTGGAAACCACCACTTATATGATAGCAGATGTAACAACTGCCTGCATTTATATGATACTTTATAAGGCTATATATATACATACATATCTTTATATCTCACATGTATGTATATTTTGCCTATATATTATATATATGTCGAGAGAGAAAACAAGAGAGAAAGAAAGAGAGAATGTAACAACTCAAGAACCACAGGATAGCAGCTCTAGACTCATAAAGATCTGAGTTTAATCTTAAGTGCTTTTCTCTATAATTTTTTTGGATTGTATTTTGAGCCAGAGTTTTCCCTGGAAACATCAGACTTTGACTATGTTTTCACAAAAAAATAAAATAAAAAAGGCACTTAATTCTTATGGAAGTAATGCAGGCTAACCAAGACATCTAAGAAAGGACAAGATTTATTTAAACAAACTAATGAATAGAGCTTATAAACAGTTATTCTCATCCCCTAGAATCTTTATAATTATCCTAACTTTTGGTAATACTTTGGATGAATTGCCACTACCAGGGGACAGCCCCCTAGAAAACAGTCACCAACTCCCTCACTATGAACACCATCTTCAATACAATTATCAACTCATTGATTTTAGTTACTACAGTAACTTCAAAGTTGGAAATTTGGGTCAATGCCAGAACACAATGCCATGTTAATGGAGCAACACAGCCCCAGGCAAGGTGAGTTCACATATTATCAAGGAGACACAAAGCAGAGGAGGCCAGAGGTTTGTTCAGCTTTTCCTAGGGCAAAATTATAACTGATAACTACATATTATGTTATTTAATTTTTATAACCCTGTGAAATAAGTAGTGCAAGTATGATTCCTTTCATCTTTTAAATGGAGGCTCTGTCCCGTTAAGTGATTTTTACAAGGTCATGTAATAATGTTTGGTGACACAAGCTTAGGTCTCGTAACTAATCTAATATGTTATTATTCTATGACACTTGCCACCTGATTTATAAGAATACTTTTCAAACTTGGCCCCATATAGGGTTTCATAACTGAATGTGGGGGGTCGTGACAAATTTGGGAACAGTAAAAGGTATCAAATATTCCAACAAGATTTAATTCTTTGTGTAAAAATAAACAAGCACATCCATCTCATTAGTATGCAAATTTTCTTTCATCTTTAATAAATGGTAAAATTATATGCATACCTAAAAATTGCTTTAAAATACATTTCTTTATGATTTATTATCAACAAATATTTGATTTATATATAAATATCTACTTGGAGTAGCATAAAAAATTCTTGGCTGAGAAGATTGTGATATATTGGATAACTTGCCATCTAAGAGAGGGGATGGAAGGAAGGGAGAAGAAAAATTTGGGACACAAGATTTTGTGAGGGTGAATGTTGAAAATTATCTATGCATAAGTTTTGAAAATAAAAATCTCTAACTGTATTAACAATAAAAAAAAGAAAGAAAAGAGATTGTGAGTAAAAAAAAGTTTAAGAAGTCCGGATATATAATGTTGGTAAATAACTCTACTTGCTTCTGTTGGAATCTACCAAACGATACAGCAATTGATTTAAAAGTTAATTTACACTAGTCTTTGGGGTTACCAGCTATTCCTATTGACCTGGTCTCTGTTCTCAGTTCTTTTCATAGAAACCTTCATAGAACTTGAAGAAAATTAGGAATGATCTCCTCTCATGCTATATACCCAGAAACAGAAATTCATAAGCAAAGTGACTTCCCAAAATGGCATAGCGAGTTAGTGGAAGACCTGGGATTCCTGATTCTCTGGCCAAAATGGTTTTTTCCTAGGAGGATTAGGGTGGGATCAGAAGTATTTATGAACCTGAGGTCCATGAAGTTTTTTTAAAAAGTATTTTGACAAAAAAAAAAGTATTTTGATAACGGTATTTCAATATAATTGGCTTCCTTTGTAATATTAAATATTTTATTGTATTCATTTAAATACATAATTCTGGGAAGCATTTCATAAGCTTCATCACACTGCCAAAAGGGTTGTTGGCAAAAAAATAAACAAAAAACACATTTTAAAAATCCTAGATTATAGAGTGGCCTAGAAAATTCTGGTAATACAGGATATAGGAACCAGTCTGAGAGATTAGCCCCATCCATGTTCTCTGTCCCTGTGTCCTAGGCCACCATTACATCTAGACATTTTCTAGAGCTTATAGTTTTAGTCTTTCTGGTCCCCTGAGAATTTTGCAATTTCTTCTCTCTTCCCTTCTCTCTGAATCCCTTGTGAATCCTTGAATATATACTAATACAGCTGCTCATATTTGAGATGCTGTGGGCCTCCAATGCTATTGTATATTCCTTGAAATCTTACTATGTGCAAGAAGATTAAAAGGTGCTGGAAGCAAATGAAAACAAGGCCTTAATGTCCAAACGGCATTTGTCTAATCAGTAATGGCCCAAAGATTCTGCCACAAAAAACCACGAGACAAGTTTTACTCATTTGAACACAGCCCTTACACATATCCCTCTCTCCAAAACCACAGATTTACAAATCTGATAAAATTTGGGATTTATTTTACAAAAAAGGATTCATCTGGTGCCATAACTAGGGTAGACAGCCAGTACTTTGCTCCAGAGGAGCTGAAATTTACAAGATACTGACAATACTTGTATTCCTTCAGAGAATAAAAACGACTAAGCTTAGCACCTAGTTAGCAAGAATAATTAGTTAACATAGGAAGCTACCAGATGGCTCACTGCCTCTTGCCCACCTTTAAAAAAAAAAAAAAAAAGTTTATTTGAGGGCATACTTCATGCAGTTAGGCAGAAATAAATTTTTTGTATATCTTGTCTTGGACATTAAAATATATTTATGGTTGTGGTAGAGGAATTGGTATTAGTTTTTTGCAAATGTTCTGCTCTTCTAAGACACTTAAAATAGTATTCGGTTTGATCAGAAAAAAAAAAAGGAAGGAAAAAGAAATTAAAGGAGAAGAAAGGAAAGGAGAGAAGAGGAAAGGAAAGGAAAGCGGAATGGGAATGGGAAAAGAAAGAGAAAAGGGAAGGGAAGCAAGGGATGGGAAGGGAAGGGAAAATGGAAGGAAAGAAAATTGACATTTCTGTTTTCAGAACCACATCTGTTATGTAAAATGAGGTGAACCTGTAGCTGGTTGAGATTTTTCTCTAAATCTGCCAATACAACAATGGTACTTTCCGGGCAACAACTTGGGGGAGAGGAGAATGCTCAGTAAAGATGATCAGAAAACTTTATTTAGGGTAGTTCCTTTGTGTTTGTATACAAGTTAAAAATGTTTTTACTCTTGTTTTTCTGAGAAATTTATTTCCTTGCACAGGAGCTTCCAGCTAACTGTCATCATCCAGACATTGGTGAAGTAGAAAACATTCTAGATTTGGGCTCAGATGACGTGGACTCAGACAGAACTGGTTCTCTCACTGAACTGCTGCGTGACCTTCAACATATGGTAGGATTTTAGACCTAAAATAGCGAATTTCAGGTACCGTGTGATCCAATCTCCTCATTTTAAGGATAAGGAAATGGAGGCCTAGAGAGATCAATGAATTCCCCCAGTTTCACACAGGATAGCAGAGCCAGGATTGAACTCATCTTTTGATTCCAAACACCGGGCCTTTCCCCCATATCTCGGCCTCAGTTATCTCATCTATAAAATGGGAGTTAGGGTACGTGGATTACCGACCTCCCAAGATTATTGTGAATATTAAAGCAAGATGATGGGGAGTGTTTTGTCACCAAAAATCATCATATAAACATAAGCAGAGTTTCCAAA
Organism: Antechinus flavipes; assembly: GCF_016432865.1. Classification (NCBI taxonomy): domain Eukaryota; kingdom Metazoa; phylum Chordata; class Mammalia; order Dasyuromorphia; family Dasyuridae; genus Antechinus; species Antechinus flavipes. The sequence continues at coordinate 51,940,029 of NC_067400.1, forward strand.
ACCATAGGCAAAATGAAGACCGAAGGTTTGCGGAGAACTAAAGTTTTAGGAAAGAAAACAGACTACGCGGAAAAGACAAGACACGATCTGCGGGATTCTGGCATCTGCTCTTATGCCAGATGTGAGGGCATAAGCGGGAATAAAAATAATCCTTCTATAAATAGGACACTGGACAGTGGAAGTGTCAGTAATCAGGTTAGCAAAACCGGGACTACGTTTCCGCAATCTGCCAATCCGGCCTGGGCCCTGGCAGTTCCATGCCCGGGCTGTGGTCTTCCTTTGCCTGCTGCTCCAGGTGGGCAAGAGCCATGTTAGAGACAGAGGGCACCGGCTAGCAACAGAGTTTGTTTGGAAGTGGGAACTCTTAGTTCGTGACCTAGGAAGTAAACTCTCCCCAAGTCTCCGAAGACAGGCACCGGTCCAATGGTCCGAGCCCAGGCTGGGGGACCAGAGAAGGGGAGCGGAGGAGAGAGAGCCTGGTCGCTGCAGCCCTGGCACCTTGGATCCTGGAGGGTGCCGGCCCCCTGCTGCAGGCCGGGAGCCTCGGCTGGCATTGCGGTCTGGGTGGCTGCCTCTGTGGTTGTGCCCAGTCCAGGCCCTGCTGGCACTCCTGCCTCTCCCTGCCCCTGCCTGCATTCCAGTGACAGCCAGTGCCAGGCACCCAGCCTCCCCGGGCCTTGAAATCAATCCTGACGGCTCTCTCTCCCTCTCTCCACTGGGGGGAAACGGTCCCTCGCTTGCCCTTGTGCAGCTGCTGACCGGTGGCTCTGGGAGGGGGCCCTGGGCTAGCTGAGGGGGAAGGTGCAAGGGGTCGCCCCGCCACACTTACTCTCTGTGCAGACTCCTCTGCCGCCCGCTCCCCCGGGCTCAGGGCTCAGGAGCGCTGCCTGCTTTTACCTCTCTCTCTCCCTCTGTCTCTCTGTCTCTCTCTGTCTCTTGGGCTCCTTCAGCTGCTGCCCGGACCAGCTCCAGATATTTGCCCGCTGATGTCACCACTCTGACTTCCTGCATTGCTGATGTTCAGTAAAGTTGGGGCGCTACAGCCCAGCCTGCCTTCCACCAGGGGCTTAAAAAAAAAAAAAGCTGGGAGGGGAGGAGGAGGAAGAGGAGGAGGAGGAGGACGACGACGACGAGGAGGAGGAAGAGGAGGAGGAGGAGGAGGAGGAGATGGGCAGGGGGGAGGAGAGCAGAGGGGAGGGCAGGGCACGAGAGGCGTTTACCTTACTTTGAGATTTACTGCAGCTGCTACTCCCATCCCCCCCAGTCCAATTTCCTGGCTGCTGGGGAGAGGCTGGTGGACGGAGCAAGCTCGGATGACGTCAGGGGCAGAAGCTCACAGTATCTGACTCAGCAGCCGCCGCGGCAGCAACAGCGGCCTTGGTTACAAAGCTGGCCCGCTACGGGGCTGGGGACAAAAAGAGCCTTTGAGGGCCTCCCCTTGACCCCCACCCCCACGCCTGGCCTTGTCCTCCGGGGGGTGTTGGGAGCTGGAACACCCTGAGAAAATTCCTTCGGGTCCTCCCAGGCCGGCCTCCGCCTCGGCGCTGGCTGCAAGGGCGCCCGGGATGGGGCCGATCGGCCTGGCGCAGGGGGGCCTCCCGCTGGACTTTTATCAATTTGAATCCCAACTTGGAGTGACCAATTGGGTGATCTTGGAAAGCCGTGAACTTCCTCCGGCCTCTTCATATGTAAAATGAGAGAATTCTATTAGAAGGCCGCCCGGCCCTGGCTGGCCCTCCCATCAGCCAGTGAGCACTTAGTTATTAAGCACCTACTGTGTGCCTCCACGCTGGGCCGAGCACTTTTGTAAAATGAACTAAATGTTCAAGGGCCGTGGCTGGAGGACTTCCTGGATTTGCCATCTTTTCTGTCCCTTTAGTGAACGGCCATTTGAACTCATGGGACGGTCGCGGAGACACGTGCTCCCATACACTTAGAAAATGCACGTACACCAGCGTGAAAATTGTGGAAATACATAGAGAAGAATTGCACATGTTTAACATATATTGGATTACTTGCCCTCTAGGGGAGGGGGTGGAGGAAGGGAGGGAAAAATTTGGAACACAAGGTTTTTCTGGGGTGAATGTTAAAAATTATCCATGCATATATTTGAAAAAAAAAAACTTTAATTAAAAAGAAAGAAAGACAATGCACGCATACATACAGATGCACACACAAAGAAAGTGACTAAAATGGCAAGAGGACTTCCTGGATTTGCCATCTTTTCTGTCCTTTTAGTGTACAGCCAGTTAAACTCATGGGATTGTTGTGGAGACACGTGCTCCCATAAACTTAGAAAATGCACGTACACCAGCGTGGTTAATTGTGGAAATTCATAGAGAAGAATTGCACATGTTTAACTTATATTGGATTACTTGCCCTCTAGGGGAGGGGATGGGGGGAAGGGAGGGAAAAATTTGGAACACAAGGTTTTTCAAAGGTGAATGTTGAAAATTATCCATGCATATGTTTTGAAAATAAAAAGCTTTAGTAAAAAAAAAAAAAATGAAAGAAAATAAAATGCACGCATACATACACATGCACACACAAAAAAAGAGACTGTAAAATGGCAAGAGGACTTCTGGATTTACCATCCTTTCTGTCCTTTTAGTGGACGTTCAGTTGAACTTATGGAGCTGTTGTAGAGATACGTGCTCACATAAACTTAGAAAATGCATGCAGACCAGGATGATAATTGTGGAAATGTGTATAGAAGAATTGCACAGGTTTAACATATATTGGATTAGTTGCCTTCTAGAGGCAGGGGTGAGGTGAAGGGAGGGAGAAAAATTTGAAACAAGATTTCGCAAGGGTGAATGTTGAAAATTATTCATGTATATGTTTTGAAAATAAAAAGCTTTTGTAAAAAAAAAAAAAAAGAAAGAAAATGCATACATACATATACATGTACACACAAAGAAAATGACTATAAAAGTATGGTTTCGGGCTCTTTAGAGGAGACTAGCAGAGGATTTATGCCTGGTCAGGGCTACGTTGGTGTTTTTCCGAATAGTAACATGTGGGTAGTTTCCAGTTGCACCTATATGAGGGGCCAGCCATGAACCACTTCACTGGGCCTCTCTCTTCACATTAGTCAAACTTTCCACCTGCAATGGCAGCCGAGGGAGGTACCTCGGCCTTTCCACTGGGAATCAAGCCAGTTGCTACTCAGAGGAATTGCTTTCATTCCATGGAGACTTTGTCCTTGATGTCATTGGGACTCTACAGCCAGAAGAGCAGGCTGGAAACCAATTTCTCTCTCTCTCTCTCTCTCTTTCTCTCTCTCTCTCTCTCTCTCTCTCTCTCTCTCTCTCTCTCTCTCTCTCTCTCTCTCTCTCTCTGTCACCGTCTCTATTATTTTTCATTACAAATAAATTTATTTTACTAAAAAAAAAATAACTTGTGATCATCAAACCTATTCTGATCATTATAATTTCTTCCCATCTCATTATTTATCCATAGTTAAGGACCGGACCTGTGAATTCATTGGAATTCTTCTACTTGAACAGAATCGCACCTTCTCTGCAAAGTATGGTTTTAGAGGATTCTTTCCATTTGAATTTGATATCTCTGGTCTAGAGCATTGAGAAGTTAAGTGACTTGTTCAGAATCACCAATCAATGTATCAGACAAGATGTAGACCCAAGTCGTGACTTCCTCCAGCTTTTTATCAATTATGCCAAATTTTATAATCACACAATTTTTATAGAATTGTAAATTAGAGTGCCAGGCCTGTAGTCAGAAACACCTGAATTCAAATCCAACCTCAAACACTTACTAGCTATGTGACTGTGGGAAAACCATATAATTCTGTTTGCCTCAGTTTTCTCATCTATCAATGAGCTGGAGAAGAAAATGGCGAATTACTTCAGTGTCTTTGCCAAAAACAAAACTAAACTAAACTAAACTAAACTAACTAACCAAAAAAAAAAAAAAAAAAAAACCCTAAACATGATCATGAAGTGTTGACAGAACCAAAACAATTGAACAACAATACATCATCAGTGTATATATACAATTTTGTGTTCTGCTATTTTTACCTAACAATTTTTTTCTTATGTACCTTTATATGTACTGATGGAGTCTATATAATTGCCATTTTTCAAAATTAGATATATTAACATTTTATATCATCATAGGTAATCATATTAACATATGACAGTTTACCTAGCCACCAAAACAAATAGGAGCCATAATAACTGACAACATAGGTAGTGCTTCAAGGTTTGAAAAGTCCTTTACCTGTATTAGCTAAGTTGCCCTCATAATGTAAAGTTAGTATTGCAGATATTTTGATCATCCTCACTTTACAGATAAGAAAACTGAGGCTAAATCATGTGTTCCTGGTCAGGTTCAAAGGCAGTCTCGGTCTCTCCTCATTCCAAAACAAGCATTCTTTCTATTATTTCATATTCCTGCTATTCAGAAAACCCCAAAGTATTTGTCTCCCCACCCCCAATCCAAAAAAAGCAAAGAAAACTTAGTACAATTCACTCTACACATTCCCACACAGCTTGACCTTTGGCAGAGAAATACTTTAAAGTCACATACATCTTTAGCAACTTATTTATATGACCCCTTCTATCACTTTTCCTGTTCCCCAGAGTCTTGGTAGTTTGGGCTATTTGTCACATAAGGATATCTCCCTAATTAGATAAAGTTTAGATATATTTTGTGATACTGGAATAATGTGAAATGGAAAAGAAAATGAACAGAACTGTTACTAATCCCAAGATACAGACTTTCTTTTTCTTTTTTCTCTAGGGCTGACTTTAACCATGGAGACCAAAAGAAGGTGACTGACAAGGCACCTAACAGGGTAATACAAAGAGGCTCCTGAAATTACACCTCCTTCATATCCGGCTCATCCAAACATGAAACCGTTGGTAATGCCCATTTGCTCCTGCCCTGCCAGAGGCCCCACCTTTTACTTGTGTTATAGGCAATCTAAACAATTATACTTAATATATTTTGATGATGTAATAGATTGTGTGAATATATGATAAGCACATTAATGTCTTGTGTATTGCTTGTTCATAGGTATCCTCTCTTGGATTTTCTGAATCTATGCTGTCAGTCTGACGCTAGGAACTCTAGAAGGATGCTGTAGTCATTCATTCGGTAAAGTATGCAATGTAGAAACCTTCAGGTGACGTTATCTGGGACTGACAAAGAATTAACAGCATAATTTTTAACTAAATTTAATTAAATATAATTTTTGAAAAATAGGAACATAATTATAATTTTTAAAAAACAACCTTCAATAACATGGATGAATTTAACGAACTGTTGCCAAGTAGATGAATTGTTTGGCCTTGTTGAATAGATTCATTTATAATTGATAATACAGATTGCTTGTACACGAACAGCTAATGTTTTATATGCTTAAAACATTTTGTTCTCTTTTAAAGTAGTTCAGACATTCCCCTTATAAATTTGTCCATCTAATTGTTTGCCAATTCTTTCTTCATTAATAACCTACTCTTGGTTGAATTATATATGAACTTTATATATTATAATTATAATATGAATTTTAAATTACTAGGATTCAAATGTTAAGAACATTAATGTGTCTATATAGTACTTACACACTTTCATTGATCTTCATAACAACCCCAGTGAGGAGGAATTATGGGTATTCTCCTTATTTTACATAGAAGGGACCTGAATCATGTTGGGAGAGAAACATCAGACCAAAAGGGGAAAACCACAAGAGAAAAGAAAAAAAAAAAAAAACAGAAGAAAGGGGAAAAAAGTGAATATAGCATGTGTTGATTTGCATTCAGGAAGGACATAAAGTTTTACCCAGGTACACACAAATAACAAGTGACAGAGATAAGAATTACCGAGGTTTTTCTGCCTTTTTATATTTTGAGACTCCTCTGTTTTATTTGATGTTATCTATTCTTGTAGTCTAACTCTAAGAGCTTCACAGAAGACAAGGATGTGTTTAAACCATTATGCAGTCCCTGTAACCTATTACGTGACTTTTAATGTTTAAACATTTCAATCTATATTCCGGTCAGGGAGGTCTTTTTGGCTAGAGAGACAGAGTGGCACCACGGATAAAAAATTGGCTTTGAATATATAAAGACTTGGCATTCCCCAAGTGATAAATGATCAAAGGATATGAAAAGACAATTTTCAGATGATGAAATTAAAACCATCTATAGTCATATGAAAAAATGCTCTAAAATGCCACTGATCAGAAAAATGCACATTAAAATAACTCCAAGGTACCACCTCACACTTCTCAGACTAGCTAAGATGACAGGAAAAGAGAATGATAAATGTTGGAGGGGATGTAGAAAACTGGGATACTAGTGCATTGTGGATAGAGTTATGAAATGATCCAACCATTCTGGAGAGCAATTTGTAACTATGCTCAGAGGCTGTAAAACTGTGCATACCCTTTGATCCAGCAGTGTCACTACTGGATCTTAATCCCAAAGAGATCATAAAAGAGGTGAAAAGACCCACATGTGCAAAAATGTTATAGCAGTTCTTTTTGTGATGGTAAAGAATTGGAAAATGAGTAGATGCCCATTATTGGGAATAAGTTATGGTATATGAAAGTAATGGAATATTACTATTCTATAAAAAAGATGAACAAGCTGATTTTAGAAAGACCTGGAAAGATCTACACAAACCGATGCTGAACAAAACAAGGAGAAGAATACATTGTTACATACAAGATTGTATGATGATCAACTATGACATACTTGGTTCTTCTCAGCAGTTCAGTGATCCAAGGCAATCCCAATAAACTTTGGGTGAAAAACACCATCTGCATCCAGAGAGAGAACTATGGAGACTGAATGTAAATCAACACACATTATGTTCACTTTTTTTCCTTTTGTTCTGATTTTTCTCTCCCAATATGATTCATAAGGAACTATGTTTTTTTAAAAAAATTAATGTGCACATATAACCAGAAAAATAAAATAATATTAAATTTTTTTTAAAAAAATCTTGGATTCAAATCTTGCATCTGGCACATAGTGGCTATGTTTTGTTGGGCAAATCCCTTAATATCTCAGCATGCTGGATGACTCTCTAAAGAGACCACAAGTTATAGAGAAAGTATTAATTTGCAGGGGTAGAGAAAGTTCTTCCCCTGTAGCTTTTTAATGATATCACAATTTCAGTCCTTTTCCCAGTCCCTATGCCTATCTAATGGGACAGCTTCATTGCAGAGTGAATAGAGTACCAGGTTTGAAGTCAGGATGACTCTCTTTGTGAAATCTGACCTCACATACTCACTAATTGGGTGACCCTGGGCAAGTCACTTAACCCTTGCTGTTTGCCTCAGTTTCCTCATCTATAAAATGAGCTAGAGAAGGAAATGGCAAACCAATCCAGTATCTCTTCTCAAAAAACATCAAATAGGTTCACAAAGAGTAGGAGACAACTAAATTGACTGGACAACATCAATAACAGGCCTACCTAATGTGTAATTACTTTAAATGATGCACTAACTCTTTGTAATTGGTATTTCATAAATATTGAATTCAATTGAATTTGAGGCAATTAAAAGCAGAAGGAAAAATCATATACAGATTAGATTTCTTAATCACGTAGAATCCAACTCTAACTAGAATTACCAATAAAGGACTTTTAATGTTCTGCAGTAAACTAGATTGTAAGTTTAATGGGGAATGCCATTTAGTTTGAATCTAAAATTTCATTATTGTAAAGAATTCTCTAATGATGAGACTCCCCCAGCCAACTCAGATGGCCACTGCTCTGAAATTGTAATTGGAGTCTTAGAGAGTTGACTGGAAGCACTGAAAGATTAACTAACTTTCCATGATTACATAGCTAGTATGTGACTCCGGTTTAGCCCTCTAATCATTATACCATACTGCCTATAATCTCTTAATAGCTACTTAATAAATATTTGAGGGGATGCCCATAAATTGGGAAATGGCTGAATAAATTTTGGCATATGATTTTGATGGAATGTTATTATTCAATGGGAAATGATGAGCAGGATGCGCTTAGAAAAAACCTGGAAAGTTCTCCATGAACTCAAGCAAAGTAAAATGTATTGTACACCTATGTTCTAGGATGACCAACTATAAATGATTTTGCTATTCTTAGCAGTACTCTGAAGAACTTATGATGGAAAATCCTATCCATACCAGATTGTATCTGAGTACAGATTGAAGCATATTCTCTTTTTTCACTTTATTTTTATTGAAGCTTTATTTAGGGTGAGAGTTCTAGGTTTTCTTTCACAGCATGACTTTATGGAAATGTTTTATATAAATTCACATGTGGTTTCATAATGGGGGCTGGGAATGGGGATTAAGGAGAGAATCTGGAACTCAAAAATTTTCAAAAATATAAAAAACTATTTAAATGTAACTAGGGAAAATATTAAATAAAAAACATAAGCATTTGGCTGATTGATTGACTATTGAAATGACTATATTTCTTCTATTTGATCACAGTGCCATTTCTAAGGAATCAAGAAACTTTGTGATTAACAAGAGCCACTCCTCAAGAAGTGATCAAAGGATATGAACAAATCATTTTTTAAAAAATTTCAAACTGGCCATGGCACATGCTTTTAGAAGTTTTGAATTGTTTATTAAAAGAAAAAAAAACTAAAATAATAAAAAAAAAAACCTCTGAAGGTTTACTTCATATCTTTTAGTGTGGTAAAGATGTTCTTTTTCTCTTTTTGTTCAGTCAGTGTCTGACTCTTCATGACCCCATTTGGGGTTTTCTTGGCAAAGATACTGGAGTAATTTGCCATTTCTTTCTCTACCTCATTTTACAGATGAGAAAACTGAGGCCAAGTGGGTTAGGTGACTTGACCAGAATCACACAGCTAGGGAGTGTCTGACACGAAATTTGAACTCAGAAGAGTGAGTTTTTCTGACTACAGACCTGGTCCTCTATGCACAATAGTGCAAACATTAGCAAAAACATGAGAAGATGGAAATAGTCAAATTAGAAGATCTAATATAAGCACACTATTGTGCTTTGGAGCTGTGAATTGGTTCACTCTTTCCAGAAAACAATATGTAATTACATACACTTATGAAACAGTTCATATCTTTTGACTCAGTGATCCCACTATTGGGTATGAGCCTTCAAAAAGTCAAAGACAGGAAGAAAGACCCCATATAAATAAAAAATTTTCAGAGTAGTACTTTAGGTAGTAGTAAATCAGAAACCAAGTGGATGCCCACTGCTGAACAAACTATGGTATATAGATGTATTGGATAATAAGAAATTTCAATAAGAATTTCATTTATTAAATTAAAAAATTCATTAAATTTTATTTCAATAGGAAATGAAAAATTTGGAAAAATATGTGAAGACATATATACCGATACAAAGTAAAATAAACAAAACCAGGAGAATAAAGTACACATTAAAAGGAACCAAATTCTGAGTAATTATAATAATCAACCACAATGCCAGAAAAAAAGTGAAACACTCATTCTATCTATTAAGAAGGAGGTGGGGGACTATGAGGACAGAATAGTACATAAATGTCAGATGTCATGAATGATGAGCTGTTTTTCTTTGTTATAAAGGAGGAGTTGTTTTGTGGATGAGGTAGGAAAGAGAATTTATGTGGAAATGACCGTGATATAATTACAAAGAGGATCAATAAAAAATAAATTTTAAATGAAAAAACAAAGAAACAAAAAACCTTGACGTTAATCAACAAAAATGCTCCTTTGGAAACATCATTTCCAATGAAAATTGGCTGTCTCTTTTTGGATAGAATTAGACCTTCGGGTAGGTGCTGAATTTTCAGTTTTGAAGCAAGACTAGGGTCAAGACGCAGGGCAGGAAGGGGCTAGAATAAAGAAAAGGAATTGGGAAAGCATCAGTCCTCTGAATTTGGTTTTTAGATTATAACGTTTCAGATGACTCAATTGCTTATGCAATTTTATTTCCTAAATTAATTATAGTAGAGGGCCTACATAAATCTGATAAATTAATGCATCAGAACAGGTTTGAATGAGTCATTTCTTTCCACAAAGGGCATCCTGCATTCAGAATGGAGGAAAGGATGACAAATGTCAGAGATAATGCTTCCCAAACCTTGTGTGTGTGTGTGTGTATGTATGTATTTCCACTTGCAGTTTTGTTCATGAGAATTTTCTACAGGTACAATGGAATTTATTAGGTTGTAAATTATAATGGAATGAAAACTTGTTTTTCATTATTTTACTTGGGGCTGTTATATTATTTGGGGTATTCAAAGCCTCTTATTCTTGGGCAAAAATCCTTTTCTGATACCCCATTTTGGCATAGAAATGACCCTGAGTTTCAGAAGTCTAATGGCATAGAAAAAAAAAATTATGGATCAGGTGCTATTATGCTGAAAAGGCTTTGAGTAGCCTGCATCTTCTTTCCAAAGACTTTCCCAGCGAAGTATAGCTACTTTTCTCTAGTAGCACAGGTTCTTTGTAATGAATACTCTGACCATGGCAACATAGGAACCAAAGAATAATATAAGATGGCTCTCAGGTCTGTTTGGGCTGAGTTGTTAATAATCATAGATTTTATTTATTTTTAAAATTAAATTAAAAAAAAAAAAAAAACTAGATCTACAATTTTCACCCAGGTTGTAAATTCAGTGGCTACTCATGAACCTGATCTGACTATTGATTTGCAAGGAAACTTTGAACTGCTCCACATCCAATCTAGGCCAGTTCCCCTCTCCTTAGGTAGCCTATTGGCTTTCCATTTTCCACTCCACCCCTTCATTACATTGGTGCCAGGTTTAGTTTAGACACCTTTTCATCTTAGCTTGGGGCAGAACTCTTGGGCTCAAATGATCCACCAGCTTCAGCATCCCCAGAAGCAAGTATTACATGTGTGTGCCAGCATACCTGGCAAATCACTGATTTTACATTGTCTATACACATGAATTCAACTATTGAAATTCTTAATGTGAACTGTCTACTCAATCACCAATGAGTGGAAATATTTCTGTATGTTACTCTACCTCCCTATAAACAAAATCAAGAGAGCCAGAAATTACAGCTAGATGAAGAATGACTCACAACTTCTCCTTGGAAAGGAAACAGTAAAGTGATTTAATTGTATCTCAAAGGCAACCAGAAACATTGTATTTCTGTAGCAATCCAGTCTCATAGTTTCAACCGCTTCTTGGGAGCCATATTCCTGTCACGCTCCCATGAAGGAACTCCCATCTCCCCCAAAATAATTTCCAACTCTTACTCTGCCCAGTGATATGTCAAATAGCAGCACTCAATAAATGCTCATTCATTTATTACAAATAATGATAGTTCTTAGTTTTAGATATTGACTTTGGATCACATTAAGGAAATGTTCTTTCATTCTAATGATTTTTTAAATAAAAGAGCTATTTTTTAAATGCTTTTTTCTGTGTCTGTATAATAAGATGTGTTGATTTTGTAGTTAATATGATTAATTCTGCAAAAATCTAAGTTTCAAACATTCTTGTTATAAATACAACCTGTGCATAATGAATAATTTTTGATGCATCATTTATATTTTATTTGCTATACTTATATCAATATCCTTTAGTAATGTTGGCCTATATTTCTCTTTCTGTACTTTATTCTCCACTACCATGATTTAAATATCAAAGCTATAAAAGAAGTTAAATAGTAGGAATCCTTTTTTGTTTTTGAAAAGGATTAGTACCATAGGGATTATTTATTCTTAAACAAATAATAGAATTTATTTGCACATCTATGTAGGTCAGATTTTTTTTTCTTTAGATTATATAATTTACTAAGTTCTCTTTTTGAGATCAAGTTGTATAGATTCTTTATTTCCTGTTTTGTTCCTTTTTGGTATTTTATAATTTTGAAGATGTTCATTCATTTCTTTTGATTTTAGTTTTTTAGAATATAACGATATTTGGAATAGATAATATTATATGGAATTATTATCCATGGAATATATGAAATATATTAGATATATAATATAACATATTATATATAGCTACATATGGGACAATATGTGGAATGTGTTATATATAGAATATATATCATAAATTATTATATAGAATATATTATATTTAGATAATATATGGGATATAGAACCTACATAGAATATATTATATGTAGATATATAGCATATAAATATATAGAATGTATTATATAGAGATATATTCTATATAAGTATAGAATATATTCTTTATATATATACAATACTTTATATGTAGATAATATATAATAGTTATATTACCCATATTATAAGTAGGTAATATATAATACTAGATATATTTCTGATAATTTTCTAATTTTCCCCTCCATTTTAGTCTACATTCTCATTTGTTATTCTGTTTCTTATTTTTCTCTGGCTTTAAAATTTAGCTAGTACTTTACCTTTTTTGTTTTTAAAAAATATCTGTCTTGTTAATCAATTCAATAATATTTATTTATTATAATTTTATTGCATGTAGTGATTCAAAGTATTCTAATTTTATTGCATGTAGTGATTCAAAGTATTCTAATAGACTTGGGATGGAAAATGCTAATCATATTCAAAGAGAGAACTAAATGTGGATAGAAGCACTTTTTTGTTATTTGATTTTTCTTTCTCATGGGTTTTTCCCCCTTTTGGTCTGATTTTTCTTGCACAACTTAACCAATATGGAAATATATTTAAAAGGATTGCACATATTTAATCTATATAAGATTGCTTTCTGTCTCAAGGAGGGTGGAAATAAGGGAGAAAAGGAGAAAAATTTAGAATATAAAGTTTTACAAAAATGAATGTTGAAAACTATCTTTACTAGTATTTAGAAAAATAAAATACTATTAAAAATAATTTTTATTGTAATATCGCCAATGTGATATGATCTTCTTGTACTTTTTAAATGATTTTATGTCCAGCATGTGATTGATTTTTGCAATGGAACTACTTGATATAGAAATAGAATAGGAGTTAGAAAATATATTAGGATTTGTAGTTCTGAGGATCAAGCATTTCATTTTAGCCCTGAAAAGAGATTTGTACTGTCATGACCCTTAAGCTGGGATATGGACTTGAGTAACACCCAGAAGTTTTGACAAAGGCATATAATCTATGAAAAGTCAGAGATAACTGAGATGACAGGAGTTAAACAGCAGCAGTTGCCATGAGGAAATGAGGGTACTGTCTGTCCCACCCATCACTTAATGAATGGAGTTGGAAATGAGAAAATCAAGAAAAAAGAGAAAAGAGCTGAGTAGGGAGGGAAATGCTATGTGAGCCAGTGGGAACATGTTGGTGTGTTGGAACAAAGGATTTGGACTGAAGCTATTGATTGTAATTGTCTCTTTGAGAGAAAAAAAGGATTTGTTCTTTCACCAACTTCTCAGCCTCATGTTTATCTAATGACAAGAACCTTTAGGGATACTTTTTGCTTATTTATCAGAACTGTTCATGGTATCTTGATTTTGTTTCACACATAAAGCAACCTTGAGTTAGTCACAATGTTTGTGTTATCTAATTTGTGCCAAGAAAAGAGATTAGAAGAAGCCAGGAGTTAGTTGAAAATATACAAATTTAATTTTGTTGTAATATGATTAGAGAGATTACTATATGGTAATGTTAAAAAGAAGCTAAATCTATCTGAATAGTACATATTTCTTACTGTGTGTTCCAGGCAATTATAATTTTATTGATAATTTTTTATTTGATATAATGTCCATAAATTAGCAGAGAAAGAGGCCATCTAGACTTGAAAACTTGAAGACTACCATATTGCCCCAGACTAATAATTATAGCAAGTTATTGCTGATTGAATCTCTGAAGCCTCTAAATCAATAAAGGAGAGGGACAGGGAGGAAGGGATAGGGAGAGAAGAGAAGGACTAAAGAGAGGAGACGGGTGAGACCTGGAAAAATTCCATCTCTGCCTTTTCTAGGTGAAATGATGGAAAAGAAAGGATCAAGCATCCCCTGGCCACCTCTTACTTCTATTGGCAATGACTGGTATTATTCTTCTTTAGAGACAATCAATAAATGCCACATTTCTATAAAATCTAGTTTTTTCCCCCATATCCTCATCAAAGCCACAATTTCCTTCTTGTTCATATTTCTCTTATAAAGTTATGGAAAAAACACATTAAAGACCTTTTTTACAAGTTGGGTTCTTTTTCATTTCAGTTAGCATTTTTTAAAATTACTTAAATGTTGTTCCATTCATCATTATATATATAAGTGATGATATTTTTTGGTTATCTATGATAACCTTAAATATAACAGTTTTCCTAATTGTCTCCCCCTGATAATGGGAGTAATGATTATGGTAATGGTAAATGGTAATGATAATGGTAAAAATTACCTTTTCTGAATAATGGTTGTGACTCCCAATTTTTTAGATTTAGCTATAGTCTATTGATCAGAGAAAAGCAAATTAAGATAATTCTGAGGTGCTACTACACATCTCTCAGATTGGCTAAGATGAAAGGAAAAGATAATGATGAATATTGGAAGGGATGTGGGAAAAGTGGGATACTAATACATTGTTGGTGGAATTGTGAACTGATCCAACCATTCTGGAGAGTAATTTAGAACTATATCCAAAGGCTATAAAATTGTGCATATTCTTTGATCCAGTAGTGCTACTTTGGGTCTGTATCCCAAGGAAATCATAAAGGAGAGAAAAGGACCTACATGTGCAAAAATGTTTGTAACAGCTCTTTTTGTAGGGCAAGGAATTGGATATTGAGTGGATGCCCATCAGTTGGAGAATGGTGAATGAGTTATGGTATATGCATGTGATGAAATATTATTGTTCTATAAGAAATGATCAGCAGGATGATTTCAGAGAGGCCTGGAGAGACTTATATGAACTGATGCTAAACAAAGTGAATAGAACCCAAGAGAACACTGTACACAGCAAAAACAAGGTTATGTGATGATCAACTGTGATAGACTTGGCTCTTTTCAACAATGAGGTGATTCAGACGAATTCTAATAAACTTGTGATGGAGAGAGACATCCAGAAAGAGGACTATGAGAACTGAATGTGGATCACAACATAGTATTTTTACCCTTTTTGTTGTTGTTTGCTTGCTTTTTTTCTCTGTCATTTTTTCTTTTTGACCTGATTTTTCTTCTTCAGCATGACAAGTATGGAAATATGTATGGAAGAATTATACAGGTTTAACATATATTGGATTACTTACTGTCTAGGGGAGGGAGTAGGGGTTTACATATATTTTGAAAATAAAAAGCTATGGGGGCAGCTAGGTGGCACAGTGGATAGAGCACCAGCCCTGAAGTCAGGAGGATCTGAGTTCAAATCTAGCCTCACTTCCTAGCTGTGTGACCCTGGGCAAGTCACTTAATCCCAATTGCCTCAGCCAAAAAAACCCCAAAACCAAAAAACAAAACAAAAAAGAAAAGAAAAAGCTATTATTTTTATAAAAGTTTCAGCTATAATAAATTTTATTAATGTATTTGTTTTCCTGTTAAAATGTATTTATTATATGATACTCCTTGTCTACACTTTTGAACTTGCACTGGTACCCAGCTGGTAGATAATCCTCAGAGAATATTTCCTATTCCCATAGGTTCTAGGATATAATCAAGACTTTTCTTTCATTTCTCATCAGTCACAAATAGTTCTTATAATTTGAAATGGCCATAGTATCATAGATTAAGAGCTAAGAAAAACTTTGTGATCATCTAGTCTAGACCTCTACTCACATCCCCCATTTTACAAATGAGATGATCAAGGCCTACAGCGAATAAAAAAAATAACTTGCCTAATGTCAGATTTAAGGTTTGAAAACTGATCCTCTAAATACAAATCCAGCCTTTTTTGTCCTCTCATATACTGTCCTTATATATGAATGTCTTCCTACTGGATGCTTGATTTATTTTTTCTTTAATATTGAAACTTGGAGATTATATTTTTGGTTGAATTAAACTTGACGTTTCCAATGATGTCATGCATTCTACTGATCTTACTGATTACTGATCTTGTCCTCATTTTCTAATATTTCCAGGAAATTTGCTTATATTGTTTCCTGAAATATCGCATTTGAACTCTTTGTTTCCTTTTGGTCTTTAGGAAGCTCGATAATTCTCAGGTTATCTGGCTGAGCTCTGTCTTCTAGGTCAAATTGCTCTGGTTTTTGAAGGCTAGGAATGTTCCTCAAATTTTGCTGTCTTTTAATTTTGCTCTACTTATTGTAGCATTGTAGCATTTTTTTTTCTACAGAATTTACAACCCAGTTAAAATTTTCCATTGCCTATTCTGAAACCCTGTTTGTTCTTTATAAGTCTCCTCTAAATGTTCTCATTTCCCTCTATATCTCATCTTTGAACAGACATTGTGAATTAACATTGAATCCAGCCCAGAACTAAACAGAATGAAGAGAAAAGGTTGTTTGCTTTTTGGGGGGAAAAAAGATTCTTCCAGAAGCAAAGATCCATGTTTGTTTGTTTTTTAAATATAAGTATTCTTTCAGTGAAGGTATTTAACAGTGGGTCAAGGAATACCCATTCTCTGAAGAATTAAAGCTGAACGTTGATAAGACAGTGAAGGGATAGTATTGAGTAAGAGAGGCTGAAACATTTTACAAATGATGACTCGTACAGGAGAAGAGCATAAAGGTTTTCATCAGAATTCAAAAATGACGTCTGCTGGTTATGTAGCTAAGATCTGCTCCACAACCATGTACATTAGATTAAGAGATCAAGGGCTATAATTCTTAACCTGAGTAGGGAACTTGGGGTTTGCTTTTTTTATCATTATATTTCAATATAATGCATTTCCTTTTTAATCCCATGCACTTGAATTTTTGCATTTAAAAATATTATTCTGAGAAGAGGTTTGTAATTGTTGACATGTACTACCAAAAAAGTTATTATGGACCTCAAAGAGCTTTTATTTATGTAGGTTATATCTATTAATATTTACCTTATCAGAAATAAAAATGTTTGTTTACTCATTTAGAAATAATATTAAATCTATTATAACAATTTTTAAATGAAAAATTTATATTTTAAAAACAAAAAAAAATCAGTGAGAAAAGTAATATTGTTTTATATATATATCTTTGCAAATCTAATGTCTGGCTTGATAGAAGACAACTGAATTCTCATATAATAACTGACATTTATTTGGTATCTAGTACGTATCAGATAACTTGCTAAACCTTTGCAATTATTTGATCCTCATTACAAACCTAGGAGATGCTTTTATTATCCCCATTTTCAGATGAGAAAATGGGGGCAAACAGAAATCAAGTAATTTGTCCATTGTCATATAACTAGCGTTGTGTCTTGACTCCAGACCCTTCTGACCCATAGAGTCAATACACAAGTCAATACAGAAACAATAAGTGAAAAAGTTATAGTTTTATACATCAATCAATCTGTTCCTTTATCCACTAGGCAATGCTGCTATCAATGCAGCTCATAACTCTTCCAATCCTTTTCATCCTGTTTACTTTTTGTTCATGTCTTCTCATAAATCCTCCACTCGAAAACTTCCTCCCAACGTGATATGGTTAAAAGTGTGGTCTCTGAACTCATAGCAATGCCCAAGACCCTTTCAGGGAGTTCATGAGCCTCAAAAGTACTTTCAAAACACTAAAATGTTATTTATCTTCTAAAATACTCAACATCATTTATAAGAGGGTCCTATTTTCTTCATATACTTCCATCAAAATAACATTGCAACAGATTGAATACAGAAGTTGAAATGAAAACTAATTTCTTTCATCTTTCTGCTGATTTTTCTGAGTTTCCTTTGTAAGAATTTCTTATTTTCTCATCTTTTTAAAGTTTTTATCTATTTATCTATGTTACAGTTTTAAAAAATTTATTGGTATATTTCTTATTACTGGAGGTGATAAAGAAGATTTGGGCTTATGCATAATCACCCAGCCATCTTGCTGGAAATCTTTTTAAAAATGCTCATATTCTTGCAGTGATGCCATAAGACCTCAAACCCCAAACCACCTTGATGTTAGAGGAATCACAATTACAGGCACTCCAAAGGACAATGGAAAGATGTATAGGAAGTTTAAATTGGCTGCAGCATATTGATAAAGCCAGATTGTGTATAGGAAATTGTATAAAGAACACTATTGAAAACTTGAATGATTGGAGAAGAGGGAAAAGAGGAGACATAAAGGGAGCTAAAAATTGGTGGGAAGAGGAGGGATATACTGGTAAATGATTATGAGTTGGCTCGCTGGGAGAAAAAAGATCATAAGCTGGACATACTTTTAAGTTTACTTTGTATTAGCATTTTCTTCACCACTTTCTTAAGTCTGAGTAATTAACAAAACAATAAATCAAACCCTGATTTTTAGCATTTGCTAATTTCCAAAGCATAAATACTTACATTGAAAATTTAGTAGGAGCTGGTATGAGTTGGTTCCAGCACAGCCCTTCGCTGAGTTTTTTTAGCTGTCCCAGTGTTACATTGGCATTCACAAAACATTGACAGAATCTAAAAAGCCTCTGGATGTAGATACATGGAAGTATAGATGATTAAGAAAAAAAAGAAAAGAACCTCAATGTTCTAAAAAATTTTATAGCAGCTTTCTTTGTGGTGGCAAAGAACTGGAAATTGAAGGGATGTCAATCAATTGGGGAATGGCTGAATAAGTTGTGGTATATGTGATGGAATACTACTGTGCTGTAAGAAATGATAAGCAGATTGATTTTAGGAAAACAAGGAAAGACTTGCATGAAATAACGCAGAGTGAAATGAACAGAACCAAGAGAATATTCTAACAGCAACACTGTTCAAAAAGTAACTGTCAATAACTAAGCTATTCTGAGTTATATGAATATTCAAATAAACTTGCAAAGAAAGAAGGTATCTACCTCCAGAGGGGAAAAAAAATTGATATATAGAAGTTGTATTGTTTAGTTTCATATATGTATCTGTGTCCAATTTTAGCATTCTCTAGTGTGGGGTTGGGAGAAGGGAGAAAAATAGCTTAGAACTCAAATGAAATAACAAAAAAAAATTAAAAGAAAGGAAAAGAAAGTCATGAGCAGGAATCATGAAAGATGAGAAGGTTATAATCTGCACCGGTATAGGACATACTCAACAACCGTAAAATTATGGATCCAGTAGAGCAAAGGTATCAAATATATAGTAGCCAAGACCATGTGGCCCATGGCCCATACCGTGCTTTTCTAAAACCCAGACCAGATTAAAAAATGATTAGGAAATATTTAACAAAATAAATTAAAATACAGTAAAACATGGGGAACATTATGTTTTAAAAACTCAAGTTTAAGTCAATGTGCACCCTATAGGGAGCATACCAATTAGTAGCTTGAGTTCTACTTGAGTTGGAAACCACTGCAAAAGAGTATTGAAACATAAATGTTAGTAGATTAAAATGGTACGTCTTAAGGGACATTTACATTTTAGTAGTTATCAAAGCTCTAAATCCAAGTGATACAGTCCTAATTTAAAACCTGAGGCATTAGTCACAATTGGGAGAGGTCCGAGAGGTATTGAGGCTTTCTGAAATTATACCAAGGAATACAGACTGTTTTCCCACCCCACTTACACGACTACATCTGATGTTCAACATCCTTTGGAAATTTGAAACATGATTGAAAATTCTTTATTTCAAATAACAAAAACTTTGAGTCTCTCTATCTCTCCAAATATTGAAGTTTCATGTGAAGGTTCTGTTAAGGATTTCCATTGTACCTCAGAAAATAAATATTTTTTAGTTGTTGCTGATCATCACCATTACCAAATGTTATCATTGTCATTATCACTATTTATGACCAATCTCACCACCATCATCACCATCATTACCATCACTACCATCATCATCATAACCAATAACTATTTCTTGTGTCTATATTTTTTAGAACCAAAAGCATTAGAACCTATAATTTTTTTTAAAATGTTAATTTTACCATTTGTCTATTTCACTATTCATGTAGTATAGTTTACCCTCTAGTGGCCATATGGGAAAATAGCATGCTGTGAAGGTATGTTTAAAGTTAAAATTAAATATAGATTCGTCATAAAATTTAAAAGACTAAAAAAAAAAAAAATCTGATACAATCCCTTCCTTACTCCATATAGGCGAACACCTCACTACAGAGAATTTCTTCTTTTATATAATAGTTCTAGCCCCCAAAACTATTCTTTAGAGCAAGAATGTACAAATATTTTATCTGAAATGATACTGTTATCACTATCAATCAATCAAAAAGCTTTCATTAAGTGCCAAATATGTGCCAGGCACAATGTATTGTTATAGTTATATCAATTTGATATACTGATATCTGTCTTAATGTATCAGGATCATTTTCTACCCCCAATTAACAGCTCAGATATTTTAATTAAATCAATCAATCAAAAGTAAACTAGCTATAAATAAGTTCTTGATCAATTTGTAAAGATGACAAGAGCTTTGGATCATTGCAGGAAAATAAATAACACCACACACACAAAAAAAAAATCTTATGATTATTTGAAAGAAATTAATTATATCGTATGTGGATATGCATAAAAATAGTGAGCTAGTTTGGAGATACTCTAGTGCTAGTCGAATCCAATGATACAGGACTCAAGAATTGCTTTTGGAAAAGGTGAAGGAGAGAGAGCTATTCTCGCTCCCTTTCCTTCCCTGTCCTTTTTGATCAGGTGATCTTTGAAAGGTCAGACTCTGTGAAGTTCCCATCATCATTTGTAACAGTCTTTATTGGAGTTGGTAGTAATGTCCCTGGAATAGCAGTGGCTGCCATATTTACCAGGAGCTAAGAGATGCTGAGGACCAACTGAGGACCAATTCTCTAGACACACTAAGGGAAGATAATTTCAGGAATTTATGAGGGTGCTAACCTGGAGTCCAGCAGAAGCTACACCTAAAATATGTGAGAAATTCCCAAAGGAAGACTGAGACTTTCATTAAAAAGGACTTGTGAGATAACCCTTTAGTTACCTGTGTTCTTGAAGTCTGACCCAATTCTCCCTGTGGCTCTTTCATGGGCAAGGCAAGAATGGGTTCTTGGTGTGGGGGATGTTTTGGTTACAACTTTTTTTGCTGTTCCATTTAGTAAATAATATTTCTAACAGCTAATTAAGTCTAAATGATAATCCTTGAAGATCATACCAGTAAGACCTCATGAATACTCATTAAACCTCAGGGTGATTTCTCGAACCCTAAAGGATAGCAGTAAGCATGCTCTGGAGACTCCAACTGCTGAGACAATGGGATCTGTGGAAGTGCTCCCAAAATAGGTGCTATATACATAGCATGATATAATAGAATCTCCTTATAGAGAATCCCAGAGATAGAAGCAACCTCAGCGATCACCTGTTCCACCTGACATAATATCCCTGACAAGATGATCACTTAAGAGATCATCTACTTGAGGGATAATAATAATAACATCTAACCATCATTCAAGTCACAAAATACCTTCCTTACAAAAACTCTGTGAGGGAGATTGGACAAGTATTAATTATGATGGCTCATAAACCCGATACCACAAGTGTTTGAGGAGAAAACGTGGAAGTGTTTTAAAAAATAACCGCAATAGCAACCACCCAGACTATTAATTCATAGGTAGGTTTTAAGAGTCTATAAAGTTCTCTAAAATTTTCAGTGTCTATATATAGGTTTTGAACAAAGAATAAGAGAGTGCCGAATCTAAAAGCAATACTGGGGACATCTGCATTTTCTTGCACATCTGCTGTTTGGTGATATCAGCAGGGTTCGGTAGCAAGTTAGACAAAACATTCTGAGAAGGAGAATTATACTTGGCTTGCAAGCTCCAAGATTGGATGGAGGAATTCTCTCAGAATTTAGATTTCCAAATTCCATGATACTACAGGCTGCTTTGAATAGCACTGACTTCATTTTGAAATTGATTTTTCCCCATTAGGGAGCTATACCATTTCAATTTTGTGGTGATGTCTTTTTTGTACAAAGCAAACTATACTAACAATTTCTTTTTTTAATCTTTTTTTTTCCCTGAGGCAATTGGGGGTAAGTGACTTGCCCAGGATCACACAGCTAGAAAGCATTAAGTGTCTGAGGCTGGATTTGAATTCAGGTCCTCCTGACTTCAGGGCTGCCACTCTATCCATGCACCATCTATCTGCCCCTACTAACAATTCCTAATGTTAAAAGTGCTTTGGGCATAATTGGAGACAAAGCTGTTTATCAACAATCTGCATTTCTCCTCATAGTTCCCCTTTTCAATGAGCTGTCCTTTCTATTCTTTTGATTACAATCTCTACGAAGGGTTGTAGTTTGATTTCTCATAGGATTATAGCAATATGGATTTAATCCCAAGATCATATAGTTAGTATAATGCAGAATTCATGGGCCAGACCAATTTATTGTTACAGATGTTGACTAGTATCATAGAGCAGGGCTATCTTCACTCCTCCTGAGGTATGTCTTGCTACTGGACTGCAATGACTCTGCAGGAGCAGGGAGGCTGATGATTGTACACAGTCCTGCCTCACTTAAATCCAATTCATTTGCAAATCAAGACATCAACCTCCTGATGTCATTGGTCTTTTGGAGAAAAAGGACTAGTCTATAATCACAATGTTATAGAAACATTAAATAAGACTTATTCTTATTCCCTTAATATGTCCCCCAATAGGGGACAGAGTGGGATAGACTACCAACTCTGGAGTCAGGAGGATCTGAATTCAAATCCACCCTCAAACACTCATCTGTGTGATCCTGGGAAGGTCACTTAACCCCAACTGCTTCCAAAAAAATCTTTTTTTATAAAAAGACTTATGCTCATTAACACACATAATTACTTTTTATTAATTGACAGTGGGCAATTATCTATTCAACAATATAGACATTAGCAATTCTAGAAACAACCTACTAACCTGAATCCTAAATGTTCTGGTGAGCCGGTCTCATCCCAGGGCTTATGAAAGCCCTCTTCCAGTTGGAGGCTCTATGTCTCCTTTCCTGCAAGTTTGTGTCAATCAGCACCACTGAAGAGCAAACAAGGAAGTTAAATTTGCTAGAAAGGTTTGAATGCAGGAAATATAGGAGTCTGTCCTGTTGCCTTTTTGGGAGATGACCAGGATTTCAGGTGAGTTTTTATGATTCTGACTAAGCACTCGTTACAAATTCCATTTAAGTTCTGATTAGTGATTGATAAAAGGAAACTACTAATGGAACCTTGAGTTCCTTAATGTCATTAGCAAATGCTTATCAGCTTTTCCCCAGATTTGAGGGACATACATGTCAAAACTAGGTGCAGGAGCTTATAACAGAAAAAAGATTATTTAACAAGTACTTAATTACCAAATATAGTCTTCAAATAAAATGGAGCCACTCATGAATAGCAACTACTTACAGTTAACAAGTAATATGCTCTTTTTTATTCAGTCTATTACTGGACACTTGGATCTTTTTATTTCAGAGACTGAACTTATACTTCCATTGCAAACACTTCTTACTCCCAGATGTTGAGCCACCTCTCAGCCACTTCTGCTGAGAGTAGGGCCCGTACATTCATCACTGAATACCAGGAAGGGCACAATAGCTTCTTTCCCTCTTCTGCTCCAGCTTACATACTGCCACCAGATTAATTTCCTCAAAGCACCATTTTTTGTCACGCCCCGCTTCTCTACAACCAGATGCTTTATTCGGGTACCAAAGGTCTTCAGGATTTGGTGTTCCAACTTAATTCCTTACTCTACCCCTATTAATACCTCATACTTCACTCAAAAAGGGTTCCTTGCAAATCCCTAAACATACTCATATTGTTTCCTCTGACATTGTTGCCCTTGAACATCCTACCCTATTTATCAGCTCTCTAGCCATCCTTCAAAGATCAGCAAAAATACCATCTCTTTTATCAAGGCTTTCCCACAGATCCCAGCCAGGAGTGATTTAGTTTCCAATATCACTGTGCATCACCCATACAGTTCTTTCCTTGTATGGCTTTGAATTCGAATTATTTGGGTGTTTTCCCCTCCCTAGATTATATGCTTTCAGAGGGTAGAGGTATTAGCATAGAACACATTTCTATAATCCTTCGGGTCATATGACATTTGATTTGCACATGGTAGGACCCCAATTCAATATTTATTCAATGAAAGAATTCGTTCCACTCCATGTTGGGAATGGCAGCATCATCTTTCAGATGGCAGCTAGGTGGTGCCATAGCACACCGAGCAGGAAGACCGAGTTCAAATATGGCCTCAGATGCTTATTAGTTGTGTTGTTGTTCAGTTGATTCAATTATGTTTAACTCCTCACTACCCCATGGGGACTTCTTGGAGAAGGTATTGGAGTGGTTTGCCATGTCCTTCTCCAGCTCACTTTACAGACGATTTCATCTCTGTCTGCCTCAGTTTCCTCATCTTTCAAATGGGTATAATAATAGCACTTATCTCCCAGGGCTGTGTTGAGGATCAAATAAGAGGATTTTTGTAAAGCACTTAGCATAGTGCCAGGCACATAGTGAGTACTTAATAAGTACTTATTCTTTCCCTCTCTCAAATTTTACTGAATCTAGACCATATCAACCTTCCCTGATTTATTCCTTTCATCGGGGCTGGGAAGTTCATTAGTTGACATCCCAAAAGGTCTTTCCTGAGAACCCAAACCCTTTGTCTCCCACCTCTTCCAGACTTCAGAAATATGCCATTAAAGGTCTCAGGTAATGGGTTTTTTCCCGCCATAGAGAGGAAAGAGCAGGCGATGAGACTTACAAGTTTTACGCCAACCCTTTTGGCGAGAATTTAGGTTTCTGACCAGGAGTTACAAAATGGACAAGCTATTGCTAGGTAAAGTAGGGCCAAGGACAACAACACACACGTTTGTTCCTTCCTTGGCCTTCAGCTCAAGACTCTGAACACTGTCCTTGGACACTCCCACCTCAAATGTTCTGTCGGGTGAAGAATCCTGGTGTCTGTGGGCCTTCGTGTTCCTGCGGCTTCCTCCTCGCTTTTTGTATTTCATTTTGTACTCACTCTCTCCCTTTGCTTACATGATCCGGTCAGTATTGACCTTGGGAATCCTCCCAGGAGTAGAGTTGTGATTCTTTTGTTTTCATTTCCCCTCGCTCCGGCACTTCCTTTGTTTCTAGTTCAGTTCTAAGTGTACTTTAAGCTTCCCTGTCGAAATCTGTAGAAATCTTATCAATTGAGCCATTCATTCACCAGTCTCCTCTCCCGCTCAGCCTCTTGGCTGCTCAATGTTTCTGTATCACTCTTAACACTATCAGGCCAAGCTTGGCAATATTGCTATCAAGCCAGCAGATTCCTGTTCCTGGCATTTCCTTGTGACTTAAGTGTTCCTGAACCCTTCCAGACAGACAGCTCCTCCCCACATGTTTTATGATACAGGATTCTCACAATTTCTAAAATTCAAAATGCTCAACTTTGAGATTTTTCCACATCTGCCCCTCTGGGATTTCCTCTTTAGCTCCTTTATCACCTCTAAGAGGGGTTACACTCTTGTTAACACCTTATGGTTGAGTCCCAACTGGAAGGTCTTTCTTATAGGACCATAGATTTGGAGCTTGAAGGGGCCATTTAGTTCAACCCCTCCATTTTGCAAATGAGGAAACTGAGCCAGCTATGGGGACGAATGCTTATAATCCCATTACTAGGGGGAGCTGAAGCTGATACCCCAGAATTCTGAGCTGTACTAGGAATCAATCCCGTCTAGTATATAGGCTAAGTCTGGCAATAATATGAGCCCTCTGGGAGCAGAAGTCTACCAAGGTTTCTAAGGAGGGATAAATGGTCTAGTTGAGGGGGAAAATGAATAAGTTAAAGTTTTCCTCATGGAGCAGCATTGGGATTGAGCCTGTGATGGGGCTGCTGAAACTCCAACCTGAATGAGTCATGTCTTAGTCCCCCTCCCACTTCCGCCCCCCCCCCCCAGACACCAAACCCAAAAATATTAGACTTGCCTAAATCCATCCAGGTAATGGAGCAAGATTTGAATACAGGTTTTCCTACTAAAACCTATATTACCTTTTCACTCTACTGTCATTTATTTGATAAATTCTTTGTCTCTAACTCCACTTCTACACCATGTAAAAACCCCAGATCTAAATAAAAAATAAATTCTAAAGGGGAAGGAGTTGAACCAGGTCAATATTCATATCCTTGCTACAAATGAAACTATATATATATATAAAGACCTGGTTTTCAGGTGCACCAGATTCAGTCCACACAACAACAAATCTGTGTGGAGGTAATACAAATTGAAAAGCACTGAGGGACCGATTTTCAAGATGTCTGAAAGAAAGAAAGGTACTGAGCAAATCAGGAACAGTATTATTACTCCACAGTGCACCTCAGTAATTTCCAAACTATATGTGCCTGATTGTTTTAACTCTGTAAACTCTCTAAGAGAATAGAGAAGAACATCCTTCATAAAAATATGAGAAGGTAAGAAATCAGACCTTCACAAACTATGGTCTACTGGAGAACACACCATCATAGTCACACAATTACTGCAAAATATAGAGTCTACAAGAGTCTATTGTGTTTATGATTTATTGATTATGAAAAAGCTTGGACTGGCAGCACTAAATAAATAAAGCTTCCTCTCCAATATGGGGCTTCTCTTACATAGATTATAGTTAGTGTCTTTTTCCCTGAAACATACCATTAGTGTTGCACTGAGAGAAGCATAAAAGGTGGAGATGGATGCATGGGCAACGTATTCATCACTGTCACAGAAACTGTCCTGCAGAGCTTCCAAATGGAAGAGGAATTCCCCATGGATGGCGAGATTCTCCCAGATCAACCTATTTGCAGGTGACGTAATTATGAATGCTATAGGGCTTTTTCAATGAGAGTCATGGCCACTCAAAGAAAAAAAATAGTTTACTTCTCCACAATGGTAAAGCCAAGCAGATAAGGAATAATTTCCCAACCTTGACTTTCAGGTGAATGGAACGATCATTAACTTAGTTAATTGGGATGGATATATAGCTAAGTAGCCCAATGGATGTCTAGAGTCAGGGGGACCTGAGTTCAGGATGTCAAGTGCTTAATTTATCTATTGATAGGATTTTAATCTCCTGATTGTTTTCTGCAGAAGTGGGGCATGAACTGGTCGCTGAGTGATAGATTCGGATGGACGGTGAGAAGAGAAACACAGATGAAGAAGCATCATGTTTTTATGAAATAAGGAAGAGACCAGTATGACTGACGGGAGGCTTTGTTTTTGTGGGGAAATGGAGAATAAGTGTGTGTGTGTGTGTGTGTGTGTGTGTGTGTGTGTGTGTGTGTGTATTGGGGGTTGTTTGGATAAAGTGGGGCTTTTAAAAGCTAGGCAGAAAAATAGATAGGAGTACCTAGAGTTGGCAAGGACCACTTACTTGGTAGAGGCTCAGACACTATGTCTGTCTCTGATGAGAACCTCAGTGCTTAAACTCCAAACTATTATGAATCCTATTCAGCTGATGGGCTTAGGGAAGCCATTCCCCTTTTTAGTGCATGATCCTGAGATAGAGAGTAAAAGGCCCTCACTTTATTCCCCCCTTTACTTTTTAAATCCATTAGTCTGAGACAGGAAGTCTACCAATTTAGTTCCATCATTCCAAGAATCTGGGAGGGAGCCAGGAAGAGGTATGTTTCTGTTCATTGTTTTTCAGTCATGTTTGATTCTTTGGGAACCCATTTGGAGTTTTCTTGGAAGAAATGCTAGAGGAGTTTGCCATTTCCTTCTCCAGTTCATTTGACAGATAAGGAAAATGAGGAAAACATGGTTACATGATTTGTCCAAGGTCACATAGCTAGTAAGTAACTGAAGCCAGCTTTGAATTCAGGAAAAGGAGACTTCCTGACTCCAGGCCCTGCACTCTATTCACCGTGTCACCCAGCTGCTCCCAGGAAGGGAAATAGTTGGATACAATTGATGGTGACTATTTAGTCCAGCTTCCTTTTCACTGTGTCCTATAGTCTATCAACTAGCATTTATTAAGCACCTACTATATTATAGTCACTTTGTTAAGCTCTATGTACAATTAACTATGGAATTATAGCACCTCCTTCTTTTCCCCTCCCCAAAAAGCCAAGTAGAGTTTAGACTTGGATAAGTAGGATAAGCTATAGGAGAGAGAACATGGTCAAATGGTTCTAGATTCTACTTTTTCTCCCTTGGTGTTCACACAGCACTCTACAATGTCATTATTACGTACTACAGTATCTCTTTTTTAAAAAGCTTTTTATTTTCAAAACATATGCACAGATAGTTTTCAACATTCACCCTTGCAAAATCTTGTGTTCCAAATTTTTTTCTCCCTTTCTTCCGACTCACATCCCTCAATGTCAAGTAATCCAATATATGTTAAACATGTGCAATTCTTCTATACATATTATGTACTACAGTATCTCTAGAGTTCTAATCATCTGGATATAAGTATTTTTGGTTATGTGTATATGTTTCAGGGTGCCATAATGATAGCTAATCATATTATTATTATTTGACAGATAAGGAAACTGAGGCAAATAGGGTTAGGTGACACAGACTCACATAGTAGTAAGTATCTGAGGCTGTATTTGAATTCAGTTCCTGATTCCAGATTCCAGAATTTCAGATGCTGGACCCATGATGTCAAGTTCTAGGGATCCTTAGGCTACATCACTAAGTCAGGTAATAGTGCTGGGCGTTGGGGTATAGACCATAGAGGCAGGTTACATGATAAAGTGTTTAAGATGCAGTGTCAGGGTACATCACATAGAGTAAAGTCTGGGTGATCATCTACCTCATGGGGAGGAAGAGAATTGGTGTCTCCCATCTCTTCCAAATCATGTTAGCAGTTAAGCATCCTGGATCTGTTTGGGTGGTCTTTAAAAAGGGGGAGGTTAAAATGGAAAGCCAAAGGGACAAGGTGACCAGATAGTGAAGGATTTTGCCACTGCTTGCCTTCCCTTGGTAGATTCTGGGACAGCCTGAGACTGACAGCAGCAGGAAGCGGGGGGAGGGGAGGTGGGACAAGATATCTAATGATGATGGTAGCTCTTACTCTCAACTTCATAGATGGATTCTGGGTTCCATGATGAATCATTGAAGTTTTATTTGAGAGGAATATTTGCATTTGAGAATAATGCCTGAAAAAAAGTGCTTTGTGCATTAAGAAACTACCTGTGATGAACAAACAGTTGAGTAGCTAATGAGAATTACTGAGTTAGTGGGTATTTTTCCTCACTTGATTTTCCCTTTCTTGAAGAAATGGTGGTAGAGTCTGAACAAAATCATTTGCAGGCAGGATTTTACTTCCCTCTGATGTCTTATGATATCTAAAGACAGCATCTGTGTGTTATTAAGTCTGCAACAGACTCCAGATTTAGTCAGTCAGCAATAAAGAAAGCCAAAGAGACAAAACAGGACTTGGATGTCTTCAGGCGAGTGTAATTTGGGAGCCTGTTGAAAAGTGCTGATCTTAAGGTAAACAGAGTCACCAGAGCCAGAGATGTCTGTTATCTAGCCTTTACTTGTTTCTTATTTATGCTGATACCAGCACTTCCAACTATGGGTGTCAGATCTACTTACTTCAAAGGGTTTAGCCATTACACTTTCTTTAGTTAACTTGGGTTTCTGACTATTATTGGATGCTAAAAGGCAATATGCACCCAAAGAACCCTATTTGCCTTCTCTTAATCTGTTCTTAGAATGACATAATGTTCTAAATGGATGGAAGGAAAATATCTGATTAACTATAAATAATTATAATGATTAAAAGGATAGTGGAAGAAAAGGCTCAAAATTGGACGTAGCAACAAAAAGTTTTAAACTGGAAAGGAATCTTAGATGTTACCTAGTGCAACTCCCTCATATTGCAGATGAGGAAACTGAGTCAGATCTAAAAAATTATCTGCCCTCGATCTTAAAGGAAGATTTGAACTTCAATCTTCTGACTTTCAATCCAATACTCTTTCTATTTTACTCTGATGATTAAATTAAAGGGAGTATTAATAGAAGGGGTATCTCTCTGTGTGTATATGTGTTTATGTGAAAAGATTGCTCTTTCAATTCATTAAATCCTCAATCCAGAGCTGGAAAGGACATTAGGGACCCCTCACATTACTGATGAAGAAACTGCGGCACAAAGAAGCAAAATGACTTTTCTAAAGTAAACACAGCACTAATTGTTTGAGGCAAGATTTGAATTCAGGTTTTTCTGACTCTAAGACCTATCTGGTACTTCATAATGCCTCTGATTGGCCACAGTCATTTTAAATAGACCCTCAATACCAAATGATTCATTAAAAGATATCCTCCAGTAAGCACCAGTTTAATATATGTGTAAACTCATCAGGAAAACATGAATTTAATATTATGGTAGGGAGAGTTCTTGATATTTGAGTTATTAAAATAGTCTACTTTTCTTTTTGATCTAGGAGCATGGAGACAATGATTCTGACCACAAGTAGTGAAATTAAAACCATGCCAATTTTCATTGAGAAATGAATATAATCACCTGGATGATCTTCCCTCAGGTGAAGATCACTATCTTGAGTCCAGTCCCATATTTCCAAAAGTCTGCTGGGAATTTCCTGATTGTTCTCTTAGTGCCCCCAAATTCATCACGTCCTAAATGGAAATCATTCTTTTCTCTAACCCTGCTCTTACTTGTAGGTTTTCTATTTCTGGTGAGAGCACTAAGATATTTCCAGTTATCCAAGTCATAAACCTTAGGATGATCTTCAAACTCATTCTACTTCATCTTACTTATCTAATCAGTTTCTAAATGTTGTCAATTCTCATCTCTCATATCCATTCCCTTCTCTCCATTGATTTAGCCACCACTCTAATTTAGGCTCTAGTCATTTATCTTTTGAACTACTATAACCAGATCCTAATTGGTCTTCCAGATTTTAGTCTCTCCCTTCTCCTATTTACATTTCTATCAACAGTTAGTCAACAAATACTGTTTAAATTCTTACTGTGTGTAGGCATGTGCTTAAGCATTAAGGATACAAAGAAAGACAAAAAGCATAAAGCCTGCCTTCAAGGAGCTCACATCCTGTTGGGGAAGACAACCTATATAGCTTCAAATAGTTGATGAAATCATTCTAAATCACATCTGCTTTAAAACAAAACAAAATAAAATCATCAGTGGCTCTCCAGGGTCACGGGATAAAATTCTGTGTGGCGTTCAAGTCATTTTGTATTCTGGCTCCCACCTACTTTTCCAGCCTCATGCTATTTCATGTTATATTCCTTCCCTCATTCTGCTTTTTAGCTAAAAGGGCTTAATACATCATTCTCCAAACACATCTCTTGCTTCTCTATATGAATTTGCTGTCCCTTTTAGCTCACAGACTTAGACTAAGTGGAAAGGGTTCTAAGTGTAATGACTGAATTCTGGTCATCAGAATACTAGACCAAGGGATGAGAAGACCTGAAACCAACTCTTGCCTTTGACATTTACTAATTATATGAACATTGGTAAATCACTTGACTTCTTTAAGCCTCGGTTTCTTCATATGTTTAATAATATGTGTAGTATTTACTTCACAGAGTTGCTGTGAGAATCAAATGAAATAATGTCTTATAAAAGACTTTACCAACCCCAAATCACCATATAAATTTCAGCTATTATAAAAGGTTGACAGTTCCACTCTTCACCTTTCATTTGACTAACAAAAGAGTTGAAATATTGATTAGTTCTAAGCATGTTGACCTAGATAGTTCCACTAGAATACTATTAAAACAACGACTTCTTTTGGAAAGAAGCCCCAGCAGCAGAAGATAGTTCCAGAAACTGGTAGCAGATGACAATAGCTCAACAAAAAAGGATCAGGCAGAAGAGAATAGCAATAGGAAGACAAAGTGAAGTAATAGTAAAAGTGTGAATGAGGATTCAGAGAGTTAGAGCTCTAAGAATTATTTTGGCCAGGATGCAATCCTAGGAATTGTCTGAAGAATATTCCTTTTTCTCTTTTGTGTATAGTAGGATTTTCCCTGGTTATTTACTTTGTTGTTCTACCCTAATTAAGAGTTTTATTGTTTGATTTATGGTTCCACTTTTGCTGGTAGAGAATGTATTAGATAGGGGCTTGAGCTGAATTTGTGTAATTCTGATTACCTAAAACATCAAAAAATGGGGGTAATGAAAAGTTCCAGAGATTATGAGTCATATTACACTTAGAAAACAGTCCATCCTCATTTTCATCTCTTTGAAATGTTGTCTTCCTTCAAGATTCATCTGAACTGCCTCTCCTATCTTTCTGTCCTCTAAGTTGAATTTTTTCCTTTTCAACTTTCCTTTTACTATATTTATTTAAGAGGCATCGTGGCATAGTAGTGAGAAAATGAAACTTAGTGTCAGAAAGACATAGATTCTGATTCAGATATTTATTAGCTTTGTGCCACTGGGCAAATCACTTAAGCTTTGTCAATCTTAATTTTTTTCTTTTATAAGATAGAGGTTATAGTAACACCTACATCGCAAGATTGTGGTGACTCAAATAATGCATATAAAATGATTTGCAGACATTAAAGCATATGTAAATGTGAATTATTATGTTGTTTTTATTTCTACCCAGTAGAATGTAAACTGTTAGAGGGTAGAAAATGATTTGATTGTTATCTTTGAATGATCAGCTTTTTACATATATTATTATTTGGCACTTAGCAAATGTTCATTGAATTATATTTAATTCAATCCTGACTTCAAATCCAGATACTATACTAGTATCATTCTATGATCTGTGATTTTCTATTCATAAAACTACAACCAGTCACATGAAGTTATTTGCTGTTCATCTAATAGGACACTCCATCTCCCTTGTCCTAAGCCTTTGCATTGACATGCCTAGAATATTCTCCCTCCTCACTTGTTAGTTTTCCTGGCTTCCTTCAAGATTTCGAACCAACACCACTTTCTACAGAAGCCACTCCAGCTGCTAGGGCTATTATCTCTAAGGTTACCTTCCATCTGCTACATTAAAATGCAAGCTCCAGAAAGCATTTTTACTTGTAAGCATTCTGATAAAGATCTCATTTCCAAAATATAGAGAGAATTGACTCTAATTTATAAGAAATCAAGCCATTCTCCAATTGATAAATAGTCAAAGGATATGAATAGATAATTTTCAGATAAAGAAGCTGGAAAATTTCTAGTCATATGAAAAGGTGTTCCAAATCAGTATTGATCAGAGAAATGTAAATTAAGACAACTCTGAGATACTACTGCACTCCTCTCAGATTGGCTAAGATGACAGGAAAAGACATGAATGAATGTTGGAGGGGATGTGGGAAAACTGGGACACTGATACATTGTTGGTGGAACTGTGAATGATTCCAACCGTTCTAGGAAGCGATTTGGAATTATGCTCAAAAAGTTATCAAACTGTGCATACCCTTTGATCCAACAGTGTTTCTACTGGGCTTATATCCCAAAGAGATATTAAAGAAGGGAAAGGGACCCACATGTGCAAAAATGTTTGTGGCAGCCCTGTTTGTAGTGGCCAGAAACTGGAAACTGAGTGGATGCTCACCTGTAGGAGAATGGCTGAACAAGTTATGGTATATAAATATTATGTAATATTATTATTCTATAATAAATGATCAGATTAATTTCAGAATGCCCTGGAAAAACTTATATGAACTGGTGCTAAATGAAATGAGCAGAATTTGGAGGTCATTGTACACAACAACAGCAAGATTATGCAATGATCAATTTTGATGGACATGGTTTTCTTCAATAATGAGATGATTCAAACCAGTTCCAATGGTCTTGTGATCAAAAGAGCCATTTACACTCAGAAAGAGGACTGTGGGAAGTGAGTGTGGCTCACATGAGTGAGAGTAGCATTCTCATTCTTTTTGCTGTTATTTGCTTGCATTTTATTTTCTTTGTCATTTTCTCTTCTGGTTTGATTTGATTTTTCTTGTAAAGCAAGATAATTGTATAAATATGTATGCATATATTGGATTTAACATATATTTCCACCATGTTTAACATATATTGGACTACTTGCCGTCTAGGCGAAGGATGTGGGAGGGGGGAGAAACTGGAACACAAGATTTTACAAGGGTTAATGTCAAAGAATTATCCATGCATATGTTTTGAAAAATAAAAAGGTTTAATTTTTTTTAAGTTTTTAACAATGTGAGACAACAATGTGAAAGGAAAAATGGGAAAAATGGATGGTGCTTGACAAAAATCAAAGGGTGCAATCCCCTTTGATAACACTGACGAATCAAAGAGGGCAGCAAGAGAATGGATTTGAGAGATATGTAAAGGCAAAAAATGAGATAGAACAAGATCAAAAGGAAAAGTCGCCAATGAGGAGGCATTGAAAAGTTTTGAGTGAGGTTAAGGAAAAAACCAACAGGATAACAAATCCAACACAAGAATCCCTAGAGTTTGATGCGGACCACTGGGTCCACTAGTTTGCACCATCTCCCTTTTTGAAGCCTGAAAATGTCATTGCTACAAGATGGATGCTTATCTAGCACTGACAATCCTGACAGCCTAGGCTCAGTTGAAAGTTAGCATGATCAGGGAAAGGCAGATCTAATTCATCCAGGAACCTTCCAGAAATTAGATGACTCACTCTCAGTTACACAATTGGAAAGAGATCCCAAGGCTCCTGACTCACAATATTTCCCAGAAGAATCCATTTTCTCAGGAGTTCATTTCCAACTATTTTTATTAATGTTCACATAAATATATTCTCTCTAACAGTTCCCTGGTTCTCGCACTTTTCTCTCATTCCCCAAACTTCTGAAGAGAAAATTCCCTACTTCTTTCCTACCCAAATTAATCCCTTATTAACCTGTCATTTAATTTCTCAGGAACTCAGTTTCCATAACGTAAAAAGGAGATAATCATATCTGTCTTGCTTATCTCCCAAAAGGTGAGGAAATCTTTACCAGAACCAAGATTCAAGGTCATTAGATTATGAACTCCCCAAGTATAGGGATTATTTTATGTTTTTCTTTGTATCCCCAGATTTAGCACACATGAGATGCTTAATAAGTGCTTATTGGTTGACTTTTTAAACATCTTTTGATTTCAAATCCAGAAACTCTTACTACTATATAAAGGAGAAGCCTAGTGACTGCTGGCGGAAGTAGATTGGCCACAATTGTGGAGTCTTTGGCAAATGAGCCTCTATGACTTGAAAAGTTCATGTCTTCAGTAGATCCTGAGACACCTAATAATTGGTCAGTCAATTAACATGTATTAAGCACATCAAGCACTGTGTTAAAAAAAAATTATACTTTGAGGTACTCACTTTTTAATAAAGAATCTTTGATTAAGCACCTACAATGTATAGCACACGGGCAAGACACTAGATGAGACATGGAATCACAGATTTATAACCAGAAAAGACTTTTGAAATTTCCTAATCCAAGAAGGGGGAACATCCAGCCCTGGTATAAGAACTGTGAAATCATTTGCTAAAGCAACTATAGGAAATAATGAACTGAAAGCTAGCTACAATAGCCTCCCATTGCTTAAATTATATAAGTTGATGATTATGTATGGTCTATGAAACATGTTATAAATATCCAAATGGGCATTGGCAGAAAAAAAAAAAAAAAAAAAAACAACTTCCCCATCCCTGTACCTAATTCAACCTACTCATTTTACAGATGAAGAAACTTGAGACCGAGAATAGATAAGTCACTTAGCAAGTTTACCCAGAGACTAGGGATTCAAAACCTTTTTTGTTTGATGTTTCAATTTTCCATTGAACCCTTAATATATTGATGCTTCCCCTCAAGAAGTTTAATGAAAAAGGATAGGATGTGAATAGACACAGTTATAATCTAGTTTTACATGCTAGGGAATATTAAAGAGTTAACAAACAAAATGCTATGTGAATTGTAAGGAGTTTCCTAAAGGGAGAACATCCCCAGGAATGGGAAATTTCCGGAGGAGATGACTTTTGAACTCTGCTTTAAAAGATGGGGGGAAATTCAACAAATGAAGAAGCAGAAGAACATTTGGGAAATAGGTAACAGAGTAAGCAAAGGTGTAGAGATGTGAAAGTTCAATATTTGGAAGACACACAGTGGTCTAGTTTGAAGAAAGCATAGAATTCACAGAAGGGAATAATATTCAGAAAACCTGGAAAATCTTGTGGCATCATATCATAGAGAGCAAAAAAGCACATACTTAATTTAAGAGGTAGTAAGGAGCCACTAAAGATTTCTTGGCAGAGGAATGAATGAAGAGAATTCCCCGGTATACAATTGTCCCTGTGTGTCTCTCCCATTGAGTGATCTATGGGTGCTTTGTCTGCATTTTCTCTCCTGTGTTGTCTCATGCATTATGTCTACCCGATCCTTTCCTGGTCAGACTTCTAGTGGGCATGGTCTTTCTGTTGCACTCTAAACTGCAACTCTGGTACCTTTCTAAGACTTTAGCCGATCCAGCTTGTACACAGGGACTCCAGACATAGCACATTCCACTTTTGTAGCTCTACTTGTAATAAGGGCAGACACTTACTAGTTTTGTGATCCTGGGTAAATCACTTAATCCTGTTTGTTTCCATTTCTTCATCTGTAAAATGAGCTAAAGAAGGAAATGGCAGACCACTCCAGTACTTTTAACAAGAAAACCCTAAATGAGATCACAGTGTTAACACGACTAAAAAACAACTAAACAACAACAAAAAGTTTTTTTTTTCTTTATATTGAACCAATCTCTGCCCCTCTACAAAAGTCCACTCATCATTACTCCTCCTTTTGCTTCCTGGGACCAAGCAGTGCAATTTTAATCCCATTTTATAGAAAACCCTTTAGATACTTGAAGATGGAGACCACATTTCCCTTAAATCTTCCCTTTTCCAGCTAAATATGCTGTTCCTTCCCTCATTTCTCATAGAGTCCGGCCATGCTTCTGCTTATTAATAGCCTTCCTAAAGAATGGACTCAAAAAGAATACAATTACCTAGATGGGGACAGCCCAATTAGGGCAGAGGATTCTCCTCCCTTGTGTTGGGTGTTATACTGCAGTTAGTGTCACCTAAGATCGCCCTAATTTTGTGAGCTGCCAAGTCACAGCAGTGAAATACACTGGGCTCGTGGTCCATGAAATCCCCTCGCTATTTGTTCATTTGGTATTTTTTCCACCTTAGCTGTACCTACCTATATCTCACTTATCACAGGTAGCTAATTTTTAAAACTATAAGTGTAGGACCATTCAGGGAGGATCAAACCAGTGATTCCATTGGTAGAAGAAATACCTAATGAAGAAAAGTCATTGCTTATCATGTACAATGCATATCATGACCTGCTTTGCAAATTATTTTATCTTGGGCACATTGAGAGGCTAAATGACCTGTCCAGTCATATAATCAGGATATATCAAAGACATGAATTCAGATCTTCTCAACACTGACCCTATTCACTATACCACACTAGAGTTTTTCATTTATACTTACTAAATGCTAACATATTATTTTGGAGTGATCATTTTAGCCCATCAAGATCTTTTTGGATCCTAGTTCCCATTAGGGGAAGCTTAATGACACAATAGAAGGCACGAGTCCCAAAGTGAGGAAAAGCTGAGTTGAAATCTGTCTTTGATTCACAAAGTATTGACTGAATAAAGTATTCTGTTATGCCTCAGATTTCAAGGACTATTTTCAAAATAACCTGACATAAATTTTAATTCCATTTGGTCAAGAGGGATCATGAAATCATATTCAAACTATGCCTTAGTGTACTTGGGTATTATAACAAATTATTAGTGTTAATTATTATTATTATCCAATCTTTTATTACACATTTTATTTGTTAACCATTTCTGGGAGCCAAGATGTGATGAAAATGATGATGAATATAGTTGCAGGGTCTCTAGGGTTAAATCAGAAACAATCTATGGTCATGTGGTATAGTGAGGCAGGCTAATTCCTTGAATGGGTTTCAGTCCTGGTTGTTACTCTTAGCAAATATGTGACTTTAGGCAAATGACAAATGATTCAATCTCTCTCAGTTTTCTTTATTCATTAAATGGGCTTAATTTCATATATATATGTATATATGAATGAATCTGTCCTTAGATACTAGCTATGGGACAGTGAGCAAGTCACCTCTGTTTTCCTCAGTTTCCTCAACTGTAAAAATAGGATAATAATAGCATCTACCTCAAAGAGTTGTTGTGATAAATAAGAAAATAATCATAAGGTGGTTTGCATGATGCTTGGTTCAACGAAGGTACTTAATAAATGTTAGTTATTGGTGTCATTATCCAGTATGTTACCTATCCTCCCAATTTCCTGCCATCTATAATTTAATAAGCACACCACATACAACTTTATCTAAGTCATTGAATTTTTAAAAATCCCTTTGCTCTCAGTCACCTGAGAAAGGCTTCTCATAAAACAGAAGTATAATTTCAGGAAGTCATAAAAAGAGAGCTTATTTCATTTCCATTTACAGTCAGCATCAGGGAACAGTTAGGCAGGGTGAGGACTAAGTGGCTGAGTCACCATTGATGAGCAAAACCAAATAGCTGAAATGTAGAATGGAGGAATATCGGAGGTTGCAGAGACAAATAGTCTCTGTTGAATGTCACCAAGAAGGACCAAATACATATATATTTAAATACATAGCTTCTTGTAAACCTTAAAGTACTATATACACATTAGCTACTATAATTATTAATTTTTTGAGTACTTACTATATATGCTGGGCATAGTACTGAGGATACAGAGAGGAAAACAATCCCTGCCCTCAATCAGCTTATTTTTCTAATGGGGAATCCAAGCACATATAAAAATATGTGCAGCACAAATACAAAGTAATATATACACATTTATGTATAGACATAAAAATATGCTGATGGCTATGTATATATGAATGTATAAATATATGTGTATATACACATCCACACACAAAGTAGTTAAACATAAGGTATTATGGAAGGGAGGACATTAGCAATTAAAATGGAATCTTTCTATTTGTTGTTGTTCAATTGCTTTTCAGTCACATCTGACCCTTTGTGAGCCCATTTAGGATTTTCTTGGCAAAGAAAGATACTATGCAGGTTGTCCTTTCCTTACTGAGGCAAACAGGATTAAGTAACTTGTTAAGGGTCACACAACTAATAGACACCTGAAGTCAGATTTAAACTTGGATAGATGAGTCTTTCTGACCCCAGACCAGGAACTCTATCTATTAGCCCAAATATATTTAAATACTAACATACTCATGTACTTCTTGTCTAAGTATTAAACATATTAGAATCTAAACTCCTTGAGGGAAGGGATTTTAAGAAATGTTTCTTTGTATCCTGGGTGCTTTGTACAGCCTCTAGCCCTTACCAAGTATTTGTAAAAGTGCTTATTGATTGATCGATTCAGCACTTGTCAGGACTGATATCAGCCTTGAAAACTAAGGCTCACCCCCACTGCCAGGTGAAGCATCTTAAAAATAGATCAGGAAAAGACTCTAGAGGTCACCTAGTCCAATCCTGTCATTTGACAAATAAGGAAACTGATGCTAGAGAACTTAAATGATTTCTCCATCCTCACAGAAGTCATAAGCATCAGAGGATTTGAGTCCAATCCTGTCATTTGACAAATAAGGAAACTGATGCTAGAGAACTTAAATGATTTCTCCATCCTCACAGAAGTCATAAGCATCAGAGGATTTGAACTTTGATTCTCTTTCCCTAGTTCTCTCACTATATTTTTATAAAAAGCTTTCTTTCCATAGCACTTTTTTTAAAATGACAATGAACTCAAATTTTGATCATAACAAAATTAATTCCGCAGACATTTATAATTATGGACACTTTTTAAAAAATGAAATTCACTGCTGCATTGTTGGTGGATATGTGAATTAGTACAAAGACTTTTGGGAAGGAATTTGAAATTATATAAATAAAGTGATAAAAATATTCATACCCTTTTATTCAGAAATTCTATTAGTAGGCTTCTACTATGAGGAGGCCATTGATAAGAAAAAATTCCCTGTATACTCCAAAATATTCATAGCAATAGTTTTTGTGATGGGGCAGCTAGGTAGTGTGGTGGATAGAATGACAGATCTGACTTCAAATGTGGTCTCAGACACTGTGTGTATGTGTGTGGCGATTGGAGTTAATTGACTTGCCCAGGGTCATACAGATAGTGAATGTTGAGTGTCTAAGAACAGATTTGAACTCAGGTCCTCCTACTACCAGGAATTTTATCCTCTGGGTCACCTAATTGCCCCTAGCCTCAGACATTTTCAATCTAAATGAATCTGGGCAAGTCATTTAACCCTATTTGCCTCAGTTTCTTCATCTGTAAAATGAGCTAGAGAAGGAAATGGTGAATCACTCCAATATCTTTGCCAAGAAAACCCCAAATGAGGCAACACAAAGTCTACAACAACAACAGTTTTTGTGATGGCAGAGAATTAGAAGCAATTGCCCATTTAGGGAGTTGGGGGATGGCTAGACAAATCATGGAATGGAATATTGCTGTGTTGTAAGAAATGACAAATATGATAGATGCAGATCCACATGAGCTTATATAAAGTGAGCAGAGCCAAGAAAACAATCTACCTAGTATCTACAACAGTGTAAATGGAAAGAACAAGCACATCCACAAACAAATCAAAAGCGATTGTTGCAGAATTATGAAGAGATATAAGAAAACACTCCCACTTGGCCTTTTGCAGAACTGGGAGGTGTCTGCCCTCAAGGAGTTTACAGTCTAGTATGGTAGACAACAAGTACATGAGTAGGTAAGTAGCATTTTGGTGCATTGCACAATATTTTCACAACTTTTCAATGTATTGATTAGTTATTCTGCATTTTTTCCTCTCTCTTTTTGGCTTAAAAATAATATTTGTTGTATGAGATGGCTTTCCATGAGACAAGAGGAGTTTGGGGAAAACTCTGATGATATTAAAAACAAAAATAAAGACAACAGTGGAGAGTTCTCTCTGAAAATTGCACGTTATTTCAACCTGCAGTTAAGCTCATCTCTGATACAGATTTTCTCCTTGGAAGAAACCTTGATACTGATTTGACTTAGCCTTATCTTGAATCCTTATTAAAACCTTCTTTCCTTAGCATGGATCATTCTATCCCGAGGATTACTCTAATCATTGTTAAATGTCAGCCTGCCCATGGAACAAGACAGAAGTTGATATCTCCTGTTTAACTAATATGATAAACTTGAAGTAAACTAAATAGATCATGGGACCATGGATTCAGAGCTGAACAAGATCTCAGAGGCCATCAAGTACAACATTCATTTTACAGATGAGGAAACTGACATTCAGAGATTAAATGGCTAGCCTAGGGCCACATAGCTAGTCAAAGGCAAGGCTTAAACCTAGAGCAATATCCTGGGATCCCAAGGTACTACTTACGCATTTTCTGGACCACAGTTTAAACACTGACCCAGCCTCCAATAGCCATGTGATATTTCTCATGATCTCAGTTTTTTTTTTTTTATCTTTAAAATCAGGATATGTTAGATTAGATATTTCTTTATTCTCATCTTTTAAGTCCTATGGCATATATCTCGGCCTAGGGAATATTTTTGTCACAGAGCTAGTTGGGATGGCCAACTTAGGTAGTTGGGTAGTTAGGTAGTTTTTGCACCCAGATCCTATTATTCTAAAGGCAGGGCTCCTTCCACAGTAGTATGTGCCCATTAGAAAAGGGTATTCTTGTCAATAGTTAAAACATATTAAGCACCTAATATATGCCAAATACTGTGCTAAGAATAAAAAAAAAAGATAATTCTTACCTTTAAGGAGCTTGCAATTTAATAGGAGAAGACAATATACAAGAGGAAGTGGAAAAGGGGGGATAGGGAGGGACACCAGATGGTACTAAGCTTGGGAACATCATGTTCTCCAAATTAAAAAGAGCAGCTGATGTAAAACAAAGTCAGCTAGACAATTTGGAGCCTTTTATAAGGGTGATTTTGGGAAGCGTTTATGGCTGTGTAGTCCAGCTATTCAATGAAACCTTCTTTCCTTAGCATGGATCATTCCATGCTAAGGATTCCATTGGATCAATCCAATGCAAATGAGGATGTTGTCCAAACTATGGCCACCAGGAATGTGTATAGAAGACACTCAAGAAGGCTTGGGGAACCCATAGGAAGGCCATGCACAGCAGGACCGTCTGTGGCCAGGACACATGTGTGGATAGCACACTTGCAAAGACTCAGGGGATTTTTGTGGTTCTACTTTTCGCATTCTATAAAAAAAGTATTATGTCTTCGTTTCCATCAGTATTTTCTTTGCTGAATACCTTTGGTTCCATAATGGCTCTCTACTACCATCTGCTGGACTTTAGCTCTTTGGGATGACCTGTTCTGTCCACAAAGGCTACACAGAATGTCTCTAAGGAGAGTGGGCTGGCCCTCTTTAACAACCAGCTGAGGCTTTGGGCCAAGAAACTCACAAAAGCCAGAAGAATACTCCATGAGTCCTTCAAATGCTGCTGACTTGAAAAGCTTTGGTCCCAGAAAGTAACTGACTTGGTGTTAAGAGACAGATCTGTTAGTTCAACTGGTTTGATATGGGACAAAATGAGATACTAATAAATCACTGAATAGTTAACAAAATATCTCAAGGATGGATAACAAAGATACAGTAGCTTCAGTACATAAAGTCTACCTTATCTCCATAAAGAAAAGTATCTGGTCAGCAGACTTTGGTAACTGAAGTGATCCAGTGATATCCTAAGCATGAATTTATGTGGGTGAGACTTCTTACGTCCTTAGGAGACCAAGAAGTTTTATCAAAAGAGTTGGGGATAAATTAAGTCTCTGGGATAGTAGGAAGAAGTAATGTCTGTTGTACGGGGAGATGGGAAAGAGGAGCAAAGAAGGAAACACTGATAGATAATGGTCTTTTCATATCTCATCCCGATAAGGACGAGTCATAAAGAGCTTCTAGAGAAACTTTTTAATGCATTCGGGGCTTTTCTTTGCAAAGGTAGTAGAGAGGGAAAAAAGGGAAAAAAATTGAATTTCCCCCTTTCCCTTCAAAAAAATTTTTAAATGTAGAGGACAAAAGCCAGAAATCCAATGCTTTTCCTCCCTCATTCTGAAGAACTAAGTCTCAAATGTCAATGGTCTGGTCTATAGGTGATGGATGCTACTTCTTTGCCGTTCACAGCGGGGCTCCAAATGCAAGGT
The DNA here is from genome assembly GCF_016432865.1 of Antechinus flavipes. Lineage (NCBI taxonomy): Eukaryota > Metazoa > Chordata > Mammalia > Dasyuromorphia > Dasyuridae > Antechinus > Antechinus flavipes. The sequence continues at coordinate 51,983,076 of NC_067400.1, forward strand.
GCTGATTGTGAGCTGATGAGGCGGAGCAGAACCAGGATATTAGGGACACAGCAAAGATTTCAGTACTCTAATACATCATTCTGATGAAAGGCTATGCTATGAGCAAGAGCAGTAGCAAGAATATCAAAGCCGTGCTGTAGGTGCTGATTCTCCTTGTACAATCAACTCGTTATCACCATAAGGTCATAAACTTCTTGCAGGAAGCCTATCTGAGGATCTAAGTTAATAAACATTTTCTCCAGTATTGCTACTTCTTCAGTATTCCCTGGCTCAGCACTCCTAGTTGAGATTAAAACCAATGGAGGAATTTTGCGAATGGCTCCCATATACACAGTTTTCCTTCTCTGAGAGCTATTATCAGGGAAATGATAGGAAATCTTTTTGCCTCCATATCCCAGTTTTTGGACTATGTAATGAGCTCTCTCCTTCTTCCATGGGAACTAAATACAGATTTTCCTTTATTCTCATCTATAAATGCAGAATGACCACCAAGTCAGCCAGGGGATCTCCTTTATTCAAATAAATACACATCTACCATCATTATGAAACAATAATTCTGCTACTGGAAAGCAAGACAGTTCTCGACACTATCTTCTTTTGGTCCTCCAAGTCATTTCTGGGAAGGACTAGTCTGAATCATGCTGGAGAAAAAGGAAGCTTGCCAAATGGGAGGAATGTGAGCTGTTTCTCTAAGGCATATGAAGCCCTCTAGAGAAAAAAAAAAAAAAAAAGGTTTTTGAGACCAAAGTGACTGTGCTGGGGAGGAAAAAAGGAAGGTTTAAGAGGGTCAGCTAGAATTATGTTTAAAAACAGCCCATTCTTCTCAAGTGAGTCTTCCTAGAAGCTACTGAGCCAGAGTCCATCTCCTTATTAAGGTAGCATTTATTCGTCATCATTATGGCTTCTAGGAGGCCATACACCTAATCTAAGCAACACAAATATTGATTAGCAGGGATAGACTTCTTGGTCAGAGATGGGAGGGTACAATTTTGCCAGTTGGGGACAGGTTAAAGTCATTTGGATTAGATGGGAACTTCATTCGGCACAAGGAACCCATTTGGACAAGGACAAGCATTATGCTATTATACCCAGCACAACAATGTTCCTATTGGTCTGGACTCATTCTCCAAACTCTGCTGTTCTTGTAATGATTCCAACCTGGTTGCTAAGCAGATGATGTCTCTGATGGGTGCTGACATGTACCACAAACAACTGTATTCAGTGGGAGGCACTGGCAAAAATCCTTCGTTGATCCTAATCCTTTCTAAAGGAGTGCTTTTTTAAAGCTCTAGATCACTTGGCCAAACCCAGGGCCACCACTCAGGAATTGGTATAAATGAAAATTTCTATCCACCAGGAGGACTTGCTATATCCCCAATTCCCTAGGAAAGCCTCTTTTAACCATATTAGAGGTCTAATTTTATGTGCCTTTCTTGTAAAGGATGTAGCCAGGTAAAATGTTATTCTTTAGGAGCTAAGTCCTTATAGGAGCCAATTGGATTAGCAGAGAAGGGCTTGAACTAGAACTTCAAACTCTGGCATGATAGTTACCTGTTTTAGGACACAGCCCTACCTGGGGCAGGTAGGTGGTGCAATGGATAGAGCATGGGATCTGACATCAGGAATGTTTGAGTTCCTATTACAACTCAGACATTTATTAGTTGTGTGACCCTGAACAAATCATTTTATCCTATTTGCCTCAGTTTCCTCATATGTAAAATGAACTGGAGAAGGAAATGGCAGACCATTCCATTATCTTGGCCAAGAAAACTGCAAAGTGGTTCACAATGAGTCAGACATGACTGAAATGATTGAATAACCATAATCATCAGGATGTGATAATATGAGGGATCTAGGCAGCCCTAGAAGGATCCTTCTCAAGGGAAAGCAAATTACCTCTGATGAGTCTCAGCCATAGAAATAAGAGACAATACCCCTTACTACATTTATCCAGGCACTGGGATAGGTCACTGATAAGGCCAGGAATAGCTAAAGTGATGGGCAGGATGATAAAGCCAGATCATTTATGGAAGCTCCCTTCCTCATGGACAGTTACAATACAATACAATACATGGACAATACAGAGTTGTGGTAAGGGGAACAAGTATATAATGAAGTACTCCAGCTTCCTCTACCTCCATCACAATATATTTCTCCTTGGAAAGAAATCTATTTCTCCTTGGGAACCTATAGGGACCATATTTCTAGAAGTCTCTGCCCATAAAAATCAGACCGAGTGGAACCTGTATCAGGCACTGATGGGTGGCCAGAATCAAGGATTGTGAGCTTCTAGAGTTCCATATTCCAGTGAAAAGTGGTATCCTGGGGATTCAATATTATTTGGTATTACAATAACATGGGATGGTTCGGGTAATTCTATGGGGTTCCATTTGATCCTATCCTTCAGAGATGTTGAAAGGGTTCACACAGATGATGGCTCATAAGAGCCTATAATACCCCCTTCCTCCATAGCCTCCAATGAACGGTCCAATCAGGGCAGGGTCTTTAGAGGATGCCTTAGATGTGGTAGAAACAAAGGGACCTTTACAATCCTGGTGTTGAGTTTCCCTGTTGCTTTTACTAGCATCTCTACAGGTGGGACATCAATTGCTTCTCAACACCTCAAGCTCCAGGAGCCATACCCAAAGTTCCCACTGGGAGAAGGTATCATTGTTCCTCAGCCCACCATGCGGCATAGCAGGTTCTCGGACTCCTCCCCTGCTCAGAGCACCTGTTCAAACTAACAGCAGCATTTTCTCAGATACCAGATGGTCCAAACTCCTGATCAGATTTCACCTGTTGATTATCCCACACATGCATAGTTGAGTGACAGGGAAGACCCTTAACAGAAGTCTGAGGCTCAGCCTCATTATCTTGGCTCTACCCAGAAAGTGTGATCTAATTGCCCTCAAAGTAAGCTAATTATAGATCCAATCTATCAAGCTTATGTATTTTTTAAGAATTTAGTCCCCTTCCTTGCAGGTCCCCTTTGAAAAAACCATCTGCAATGGGAATTCATCTTTATTGGACTATATATACCAAAATATTTATAACAGCCCTTTTTGTGATAGCAAAGAATTGGAAACAAAGTAGATTTTCTTTGAATGAGGGACAGCTAATTGAATTGTGGTGTTTCTTTTGCTTGACTATACATTTTTGTAACAGATTTTTTCTTGCTTTCTCAGTTGGATGGGGGAATAGGAGATGGGAGGAACTGATGATAACAATAATAATAGTTAATAACTAACTTTTATGTAGCTGTTACTATGTACCAGGTATTGTGATAAAGGCCTTACAATTATGATCTCATTTGACTCTCGCAACAATCTGGGAGATCAGGGTACTACCCCTGAAGCAAAGATTAAATGTTGACCAGGATAACACAGGTAGTAAACATCTGAGATCAAATTTGAATTCATCTTCCTGACTCCAGAAAATAAAAATGAAACTAAAAAACAAATTGTGTTCATAATAATCTTCCTGTTGTTCAATCATTTTAGTCATATCTGATTCTTCATGATGCCATATGGGGTTTTCTTTGCAGAAATGCTGGAATGATTTGCCATTTCCTTCTTCAGTTCATTTGACAGATGAGGAAACTGAGGTAGTTAAATGACTTATCTAGGATCACTCAGTTAGTAAGCATCTGGGGCCAAATATGAACTTGGGTTTTTCCAGACCTCAGGTCCAGGACTCTATCCACTGTTATCACCTAGCTATCTCCAGAATATAACATTACTCTGCTGTAAGAAATTATAAACAAGGTAAATACAGAGAAGTGTGGGGGGGAAAAACAACAATAACAAATAACTGTTGCAGAGGGAAACAAGCTAAGTCAGGTCACTTCATCTAATAATGAGTACCACAATATAATTTTTAAAATAACACAAAAAAAAAAAAGTGAATGTTGCAGAATGACAAAGAAGAAACACATACTCAAAGAAGATATGTGTGTGTGTATACATATATACACACACATTCCCATTCCTTTGTAGACATGGGAGGTCCATGATTATGGAATAAGCTCCTTGAGGGCATGGACTCTTTTGCCTATATACATATATTGGGGCAGCTAAGTAGTTTAAGGGATGGTACACTAGCCCTGAAGTCAGGAGAACCTGAATTCAAATCTGGTCTCAGACACTTAGCATTGCCTAGCTGTGTGATCCTGGGCAAGTCACTCAACCCCAATTGCCTCAGCAAAAAATAAATAAATAAATAAAGATTTAAAAATACATATCCAGCACTTATCATGATGCCTGGGACATAGTAGGCATTTAACAAACACTTACTGATTCATTGATTTACACATATTTTCAGACTTTTTCAATTTACTAGTCAGCTTTGCTGATTATTTTTTTTTTCCATTTTTAAAAATATAGTTTGTTATATTGGATGGCTGTTTGAGAGAGGAAGGGGGAAGGATACTGAGAAAATTATGGTGATAATAAAAAAATCATAAAAATTTATTTTAAAAAAATTCTTTGTTTACTCTTTTCAAAATTAATTTTGATGACTTTCTTCCCCATCATTCTGTAAAAGCTATGTGAGGGCTAGGGTACAAAGGTGATTCTTATTTTTAATATTGTCTTCAATTGGCATACAAGTTAAAAAAAAAAAAAAAGAAAGAAAATGAAAAGCAAGACTATCATCTTCTAACTCCACAGTCCATAGTTTTGCCTTTATCATGCATATCTTCTAGCAACACAATCTGATGGTCTCCCTACCACCTCAAAGGATTTATTATTATTGCAATATATGAAACATCAGATGGAGGTGAAACTCTTGCTGAAATATATAAATAATGTCTGTCTCAGTTTCCTTATCTGTAAAATGAATTGCATAAGGAAATAAATCACTACAACATCTCTGCCAAGAAAACCCCAAATGGGCTCACTACTATAAGTAGACAAAACAGCAAAATGAAGATAACAAAAGGAAATGATTTAGTTCATTGGGTGATTTTGAGCTAGCTAAAAAAAAAGTGAGCTCCAATGTTAACAGTAAGTGGCCTTTGGGAAAATTGAGATGCTACATGTTGCATATGTATATGCAATATGAAATTGCAAATTCAAACTTGATTTGATTAAATTTTGTCCTGAAACTAAACTATGTGGTCTCATTTACAGTAAGACATGTTTTCATATTAAGGAAATTGTAGAACTTAATATGAAATATACTTATCACTCAGCTAAAAACTATATGGATCAAGTAAATCTGAGTCAAAATCTAGTCTCAGAAACTTATTAGCTGTGTGACCATGAGCAGATTACTTCATCTCTGTTTACCTCAGTTTCCATAATCTGTCAAAGGGATAATAACAGTAATAGCCACTTCCCAGAGTTGTTGAGAGGATCACCCAATTGTGAACTACTTTATGCAGTACCTGACTTATACAGAGTGTGAATAATGCAATATTCAGATTTTATAAGAATTCAATTAGACAAAATATTTCTTTGGTGATGCTCTACCACTTAAAAATTAATTTTCTAAATGGGCATTGATTCTATTCAGATTTAGACCTCATAAAAGGGGGGAAAAAACCTTCAGTTTTACTACTTATAACTGCCCTGTGATATAAGTTAGCAAACTTACACATTTTAGAGATTTAAATAACTGAGAAAGAAAGCTAAACATTTTAAACTACTATGCTTGAAATTCTTTAAATTAAGCTCTAAAAAAGAGAAAAAGTCTGGCATGTGGCAAGCACTATATAAATGTTAACTATTGTCTGTACTAGGTTTCTCTATGCTGAATTTGATGTGATTGGTGTGGAATGCTGATGAGATGAATTACTAGGATAAAGCATTTATTTTGTCACTTTGGGCATTTTCAACTAAATGTATTCAGATGAATTATGCTATTATGTGCCATTGTATCAGAAGAGCTGTTAGATTAACAGAGAAGTTACAGTATCCAGAAAAGTAATTTTTCCCTTGATCTAGTAGCAATTTTCTTTAATCTGGATCCTGTCGAATTATGAATTAAGCTGTTCAAAGAATGTGATACAAATGTTTGAAAACTTCAATATTTAATGGGGTTTATTTTGTGCAAAAATGGATAATATTAATGACTTACTATGGAGAGAAAAAGGAACAAAGTCATTTAAAGTTATCTTCATCTGGGAGATTTCTGGGACCTCCTACTGACCAAGGCTGATCAGATCAGCCTTATTGATTCTTAAGTACTGGAGATTGAGCAAGTAGGATCTTTCCCAACCAAAGTGGGGAAATTAAGAGTTTCATCTCAAATTCTTTGAAAACTCATGAAATTGTACCCATAAATAGATGTAATTTCAATACATAATTATTCACTGGATGTATGAACTAGTATTTACTATATATGTATAAAATTCCAGAATATAATTATTCTTAAATTATAAATGAAGGATAATTGAAACGTCCTTATGTCTGTCACAGTGTTGTTATTGGAACATTAAAAGAATAATAATAACCTGTTCCTAAACTGTGATTAGTGAAGCTTTGGTATCTGAGGCAAAAAAAAAAAAATCTCATGAGATTGTAATATTATTCCAAGTTTTGATTTTAAGTATGATTGTCTGATGTCTTAAGCCGATGCTCCATTATTCAAATGCCCCAAAGGAGCATGGTAGAAGAACTGCTACAGGTGAATGTCTGTGCCAAGGAAAAGTTAAGGTGACAAATTTGGCATAGACAAAAAGAGCCTCTTGACTCGGTTTCCCATTATGTCATTTCCTTTCTGAATAGGAAAGTTTCCCACACGGTTATTTCTGACCTTGGCTTTTGATGACCTAGGAATAATGTGGGAATTTGCTACATGATTGACTGCCAAATATGACTCATGCCCACAATCAAACAAAATTAAAGTAGTTTTTTTCCTATTATGGTTTATGTCATATTAAGTTTGTGCCCTAAAGGGACATCTAGATACTGTCATAACTATGTCCCTCCTTTTTCCTTTCCTACAATGGAAGCTATGTTGTAATGCTAAATCTATTAATTAGATTAATACTAAAATGAGAGTTGTTATAATAGGATTCAAGTATGAAAGATCTTATTGCTTTCAACCTGAATTTGTAGTCAAGTCTATTTCCTAAGCAATTAAGGAAATTAATTCTGAGCTTTGCCACCCCCTTGTTAATAATTATATGTTCTTGTTTCTAAGTTTAGGCTCTTGAAGTATCTCATTCTTTCCGAGTTACATGAGGACAATATTCTCAAAAATGGAAAATTAAGTGAAATTCTAAACTTTGAAATTGCAATAGGATCAGATTTTTTTTATTATTGATTTCCAAATGTTTCTAATAGAATATTCAGACTGAGTATTTTTTCAATAGCAAGTTCTAAAGCTTGAATTAAGGATTTTATATATAAAATAGCATTAATAATTGTAATGTTCTTCATATAATCTTTATAAGATTAGAACCATAAAGTCTGAACTGGTTTTCACCACATAAATTGGACAACCACATCTAGGAAGTTTGTAGTGGGGGAACTCTGGACTGAAGGGTCTTATAACTTACCCAGAGTTCCCCCACTATTTGCGGCCCTCTACAAAGTTGTATTAAATTTTATTGAGTTTTGCTACTGGCAGATATAAGCAAAATTCCTAGGAATCATTGCAAGTGACTTGGAACCAGAGAAACAGATCTTCTAGGAGGAACCCCTTCAGAGCTGCCCTGAAGAAGAGCCCTATTCCAGAATGTCCAAAGAAGATATTTCCAGGGACCACATGACAGCATGGAACATCTGGGACTTGAGACAAAATGAACCCATTAGACGAATGTTGGCAGTGAGTTACCACATTGCAGAGAGAACTGGTGTTATTTAATATTGGTGATTGTTATTATATTGTTCTGGCCTTTGGTTCATGGTATTTATACTTACTAAATCTCCTTGGTAAACCTTGTATTAGAAAAAAGTTCAGCAATAAAAGCCTTCTGGTCCAGAGTCACATATTGGAATCATTACGTTAGAACAGACAGCTAGAAATCTCTCCCCTGAGATTCAGAAGCTGGTTTGGGCCACAAGTGAGTCCAATTATCTCCCATCAAATTAAAATAGGTTCTTTAGCTCAAATGGTCATACAAACTATATGATCTTAGACCTTTACAAGTTTCATAACCAATTGAGGTGCCTTGGACCTGATTTGTTGTGCAACTGCCAGCCTCGCTAATAAATTGATGCTCATACTTTATCTCATCAGTGTTCATTCATGACCATACTACCACTGCCCCAGATTGGATTTAGAGATAGGGGTAGACAAAAGTAGTAATCCAAAATCAATAGTCCATAGTGTCCATAGCCAATTAGTCAAGAAATATTTATTAAGCACATACTATGTGCCAAGCAGAGGAGAAGCTCTATGAGCTAATAATGTGTATCAGGAAAGGCTTAAAAGTGGGAGCTTCTTGAAAATAGGGGTTGTCTTTTATCTTTATTTGTATTCCAAGTGCTTATAACACTAGGACATAGAGGAGACATTTACTAAGTACTTATTGACTAATTGACCTAAATTTATTATGAGGGGGAAATAATAATATTTTACTTTTATAAGGTTTGCTAAAGTTTGCAAAATCTTTTATGTATGTTACAACCTGGAGAAGTAAGTACTATTATATTACCATATTAACATAACATAAGGCTGAGAGAAATTAAAGATTTATCCAGTCACACAGTTAGCAAAAATGTTTGGAAACTGACTAGGTTTATCCTGACTCTGGAAAATCTTTCTTACTCTCCCATACCAAGCAGGTAACTAAACTGGAATTCAGGAGAGGCTATGGTTTGATATACAGATCTGGGAGTTAACATCATAGAGATAGCCTTAGCAATCCTTTCAAGTCAAATCAAGAAGCTAATGAGCATTTATTAAGTGTTTACTATATACCAAACATTGTGACAAGTCTGGAAACAAAAATATTAGCTTAAAGACAAGATCTGCCCTCAGCGAGCTTACATTCTAATGCAAAAAAGATAACATATAAAAAAGCAGATGAAAAAAGATGTAAGGGTATCCTGTGACAGTGAAATTATTACATCTGTAATTTTATTTCTCTTTAATATATTAAGTTAGAGAGCTATCAAAGGAATTATAGAGAACCTACTTTAAAGTCAAGAATATCTGGAGTTTGAGTCTCCCTTATAACATATATTTACTATGACCCTAAGATTTCTCACTAAAAACATGTGAACAGTTACATACAAACAAAATGTATGGAAGGAGATGTGGGAAAACTGTGACATTAATACATTGTTGATGGAGTTATGAACTGATCCAACCATTCTGGAGAACAATTTGGAACTATGCCCAAAGAACTCTAAAATTGTGCATATCCTATGATCCAGTAGTGTCTTTATTAGGTCCATATTCTAAAGAGATCATAAAGGAGGGTAAGGAACCTACACGTGCAAAAATGTTTGTAGCAGCCCTTTTTATAGTGGCAAGGAACTGGAAACTGAGTGGATACCCATGAGTTGGGGAATGACTGAATAAATTATGGTGTATGAACATTATGAAATATTATTGTTCTATAAGAATGATGAGCAGGATGATTTCAGAAAAGCCTGAAAAAACTTACACAGACTAATTCTAAGTGAAGTTGGTAGAACCAAGAGAACATTGTACACAGCAACAACAAGATAATGTGATGATCAACTGTGATGAACTTGGCTCTTTTCACCAATGAGGTGCTTCAAGGCAATTTCAATAGACTTGTAGAGTTGTGAGGAAAAGATTTTATTTGAATGAAATATGAATCAAGAAAAATATTTGCATAAATTGTTTTATGAAAACTATAGGAAATAGTCCAAAGAGATTTTTTTAAAATAAGGGAAGAGGAATCGTATGTACAAAAATTATAGCAGTTCTTTTTGAGTTAGCAAAGAATCGAAAACCAAAAAGGTATCCATCAATGGGAAAATGACTGAAGAAGTTATGTTGGATGAATAATGGAAAACTATGTTATAAAACAATGATGAGATTGTTTCAGAGAAACCTAGGAAGACTCATATGAAATTATTTAATAAAGTGAGCAAAACTAGAACAATTTATGCAATAGTTTTGAAAAAAATAACTTTGAATTGTTTGAGACTGTGATCAATGTAATGACCAACACAATTCCAAATGACTCTTGATGAAATAAGCTTCCAGTTTAACAAAGAAAGGATAGACACAGAGTGCAGATTAAAACATTAACCCCCCACCCCAATACATCCAATGAGGAAATTTGTTTTTCTTGGCTATCAATGTTTGTAATAAGGGACTTGTTTTTCTTTTTTTCTTATGGGGTAGTGGGGTATTGGAGAGAGAAAAACAGATTTACTGATTGAAAAAAATAAATTTAAAAACTATAAGGAATGTGACTTTTTTTCCTTAAGGGGATTATTGTTACATATGATTTAGAAACTGCTACCTTAGAAGAACTATGTCAAAGGGACCTGAAAGAATGTAGTGAAGTGTGGAATGAATAAGTGATGATAATTTCTGTGATTAGGGCACTGTCTTCCCAAATAGGAGAATATTTGATTTCATCCATGTAAGTATACAATTCATCCACTAATGCAGGTCCTAATCTTTCTACTATCTACTGGACAGCTAGGTGACACTGTGGATAGAGAGCTGGGCCTGACATCAGAGAGACCTGAGTTGAATCCAGCCTCAGATGTTAGCTATGTGACGTTAGGCAAGTCAATGAACTTCTGTTTATCTCAGTTTCCTCCACTGTCAGATAAAAATAGTATCATCCACCTATAAAGATCAAGTTATATGTTATTTATAAAGTGCTCAGCACAGTAGCTGATACATAGTAGGTATCTAATAATTTTTTTTTCCTGAATTGTTGTGGCCAAAAAAAAATTCATCACCTTTTTAGAGATGATTCCCTCTACATTTAGTTAGATTACTTTTCTGACAACAATCCTGAAATTAGTCCCGGAGTCCTTGGTATGGTAGGACCTGACAGAATTTATATTCAATTCTCATGATCTTTAAGAGTTCAGGATTATGTCAACTCCTCCATAACAAGACAGAAAAGAAAAATTTAATTGGAAAGATTTAATTTAAACTTTTGTTAAGATCAAATGTTTTATCGAAGACAGATTACATTGGTAGGCTATCACATCTAGACCACAAGCATAAGGACCTCTGAGCAATGGGCTGATTTTAATAGCAATCTAAGGAATCAAAGATATCAATTATCAGGAATTGCTGGGAAGGGAAGGTTCTAAGGTCCTCCAGAGGGCAATTTTGGATAGCCATGGGGATACCATGAAGACATTTTGCCTCAAAAACATATGGATAAAAAGTTGAGGAAGAATGTCACATTCTACTCAATACTGGACTAATAATTTTTGGTAACTAACTAATCAAAAAACATTTCTTAAGTGTGTCCTGGCACTGTACTAAGAGCTGGGAACACAATGAAAGGAAAAAGACAGTCCCTACTCTAAAAGAACTCACAGTCTAATGTAATTTGGATTGGTGCTTCCCATGCTCAGAAGGCTTGGCTGATGGAAAATTGCTGCCTGGAAGAAGCTAGGGAGCCTGCTTCCAGGAGAATTGTAATGAAGAGGAATGAAAGAGCTCTGGAGAGACTGGAAGGCATACTAAGATTTCCGTAACTGGTTTTGTCTGCTGACATATGGTTAGATGGTTTTCTCCTTTGGGCTTTATAGTCAGAACATCTTCCAGAAGGTCTGAATTAGCCTTGACTGAGGCTCCTTGGCCACTTCTGTTTTAGCTGTCCTCTTAGGGAATCTTTTAGTCACTTTCCCTGATGGCGTCTGAGGAAAAACAATGATGAGAAGCCTTATCTTCTGTATTGGTACCTTATCCTTCTTCCTGTCAAGGCCATATAGTCCTGAGAAATGAGCCTCATGAGATTTACATGAACTGATGCTAAGTGAAATGAGCAGAACCAGGAGATCGTTATATACCTTAACAATGATACTGTATGAGGATGTATTCTGATGGAAGTGGATTTCTTCGACAAAGAGAAGATCTAACTCAGTTTCAATTGATCAAGGATGGACAGAAGCAGCTACACCCAAAGAAAGAACACTGGGAAATGAATATAAACTGCTTGCATTTTGTTTTTCTTTCCGGGTTATTTATACCTTCTGAATCCAGTTCTCCCTGTGCAACAAGAGAACTGTTCGGTTCTGCACACATATATTGTATCTAGGATGCACTGTGACATATTTAACATGTAAAGGACTGCTGGCCATCTGGGGGAGGGGGTGGAGGGAGGGAGGGGAAAAATCAGAACAAAAGTGAGTGAAAGAGATAAGGTTGTAAAAAATTACCTGGCATGGATTCTGCAATAAAAAGTTATTTAAAAAAAAAGAAAAAAGAAAAAAGAAATGAGCCTCAGTTCTTGGCTCTATCTTTGGTTCTTCCTATTTCGGGTGAACGGTTTGGAAGCTCTGATCCTAAGAGTTTTGAAGTGTCAGGGAATCTGAGTTTTGCAACAAGTGCAACATCAATGTTCCCAGTGCACATGGAGTACCCTGTAGGACCCAGATTATCCAAAACTGAAATGATGCCTCATTAAACAATCATGTCACGTGTGGACATGACCTCGGTAGGACCAAAGCTATGTAAGAACTGAGCCAAGTTAGAATCTACTCTCCCCAGAGATCAAAGTGGTGCAGGGGAGATGGTGCATTGGGAGGGTGGTGATGATTGTACTTTTGTTCTTATTATAACTTTAAAACAAATATCCTTTCATTATAACGAGATGCTAAGCAATTAAATTAAACTGGGCACTAGTCACTGTTCATAATAGTTGGGGTGAGGGTAGAAGACACAGCAAGTGGTTAGTTTGAGCAGAGAGTTTTAGAGAAAGATACTTCAAACCTCTCAGAAGAGCTAACAAAATTCTAGCCTTAATTCGAAGCCTACAATTCAGAGATGAAGAAATTAGCTTTCTGGCAGTGACCAGAGTAAGGCAGATTAGGAAAACACCAGGTTTTTAAAAGCCCCAATTACTTCCAAGGATATAGTTGTAAATCTAATGTGAACCAAAAATCAAATTAATATTTCATTGCTACCGGGAAAAAGGGGAGCCACTCATCTCTCTATATGCTCCATTCACCATCCCTGTGAATTTCTAAATCAAAATACTCCTTCCTGATCTTCCATCCCCTGTGAATACTGTTTCCACTATAAGAATATAAACTTCCTGAACACAGGGACTATTTCTTGTATTTGTATCATCAGGGCTTAGAACAGTGCTTGGTACTTGGTCAACTCACACTAAAATGCTTTTTTTTTTTCATTCATTCATTCAAAAGGGCAGACAGTTTGTTCCTGGATGTCTTTAGATTGCCAAAGTCTTGGAGCTGAAAGGAACAGGAACAGAGATTCAGAAGGTCACTACCACCCGATCAGAAAGCAAGATATGAAGAGAACAGAAAGGACTGCACTGGCCATTTGGCTGGCTGGCTTGCTTTCCTGCTTTTGCACTTCTCAGTCTATAGACCATACCCTGGGGGACTTAACCCTTTCATGTCTAAAACTCCTTCCTAGTCACTTCTAACTGTTGAGTGTGTCTTCACATGGGCCAAAGCAGCTAGCTATACCCTTCCCCTGACTCACCTATATACTTTCCATCTATGAAATCATACTCAAATCAGTAGCATCATTGCAACCAAATGACTGTGCCAGTCTGTCCTTCCTTGCTCTGTATCCACTCATCATCTCCAAATCAAAATGCTTTCTCTCATCCCCACTCTGCTATATGTTTAATTCTCCCTAGGAAAATGTCAACTCCTTGAGGCTGCTTTAAGACTTTGACATTTGACTTTGAGATTTGAGATTTCTATACTTTAATATATGAATACCCAGGGTACATGCTGCCATGGAAGGAATTCTGGACTTGGCCTGAGAAGCCTTGATTCCAAATTTTGGTTTTGCCATTTACTACTTAAGCTTTCTAGGACTCATTTTTCTTATCTGTAAAGTGAAAAGATTTAAACTAGAAAGATATTCTTGATTTATAAACAATATAACTTGTCTTGCAAATCTTTGTCTAGGACAGAGCCAAATCTATCTCATCCCCATCTTTGTACTGACCTCGAGATTTTTAAATGCAACAAAACTTTATTTTAAAATGTAAAAAAAAAAAAAAAAAAAAAAAACAGATTAAAAAACACCGTTTCTTAACTTAATGTACACAAAACAGGCAATCAGGATTTGGTCTAAAGGGTGTAGTTAGCAGATCTTTGATCCAGAGTATCCAGAAAGGAGAAAATCTAATGTGGTCATTAGCATTACTAGAGCCCAGAATAATGTTTGCTGGCCCACAAGACTGAGGAATAGGACAAATCTATATGGAGGCTATCGAGTTTTGTCAGGAAAGAGAGAAAGGGGAAAAGGAATAGTAGGAAAAGTGCAGGAAGTCCCCTATCAAAATATTTCTCTGGAGTCCCAGAATAGATTTTTATGCGTGTGCATGTCTGTGTGTGTGTGTGAGAAAGAGACAGACAGACAGACACAGAGACAGAGAGAGGGGAGGAGGGAGGGAAAGAGAAAAGGAGAAAGAAGAACAGAGAGAGAGAGAGAGAAAGAGAGAGAGAGAGAGAAAACTGAGACAGAGAGAGACAGAGTGACAGAAACAGAGACACAGAGAGAGAGAGAGAGATTTATCAAATAGTCATGAGCTACTACTGTTCTCACTTGTAGATTAGAGAATACAACTGTGACCAGCCAGATCTCCAAGAAGGACAAGGGGAAATGAAGGAGGTGTTGTTCCCTAGGATTTCCTACAGTTACTAGAAATGCACAGATGGCTCTGTAAATATGGATGCACAAAGCCTGGGCTTCTCCAATGATAATCCATATGGAACCTGGAAACAGTATTTACACCTGGGGCTAAAGATTAAACAAATTTCCCTTGTGGGGGAGGAGGGGGAATCACACCTTCCATCTCAAATTGCTGACTCTAGTGAAAAATGAGCAAAGTGCGGAATTGTAATTAAGCTCTCCAGATGGCTGTAATGTTTTTCCTTCTCCTGCCTTTTTTTTTTTAAATTAGAGCAGTATTTCACCCCCTCGGGGTGGACCTGGCAGAAGCCAAGCATGCTATCAGCTATATTATTTCTTAACAATAAAAGCATTTGGGTGAACATTGGGGGGCAGCTGCAGCATGTTCTCATCTAGGTCCAGGCTTGGCTTGCTTTCTAAAGTAAAATGCCAAATTTTCATTTATTCACTGAGTCACAGTGGTTGGGAAAAGAGGAAAAGGATGTTGTCTCAGAGAATGCTGGTAAATGTTTAACAACTGGCTCTCAAAAAAAAAAAAGCCATACTTTTAAGTTTAATATGTATTATCAATATGCATATTATTTCCTCCATCATTTTTTAAAATCTAGACAATCAACAAAACAATAAACCAAACACTGATATATAGCATTTGCAGATTTCCGAGGTGAACATGCTCAGACTGAAAACTTCACAATCAACTCTTTGAATGCTGTCCCAGTGGGCTACAGCTCCCCTGCCTGTTTCTAGATGATTGCCTCTGAATTTTCAAAACTTTTTCTATCTATAAGTATCCACTCTAAAATAGTTTATGTTAATCCTTTATCACAGAATTCTTAATCTTTTTTATGTTGTAGATTTCTTAGTCAGTCTAGTAAAATATATGGAGCCCCTCTAAGAGTAATGATTTTAAATGTGCAAAATAAAATGCACAGCATTACAAAGGAAACCAACTGTATTAAAATACCATCATTAAAAAAAAAATTTAACCAGGTAAAATTTGTTTTTCCCTCTTTTTCAATTCAAAAATGTATTTTTCCAAATACATGCAAAAATAGTTTGTAAAAATATTTTTAAAACAAGTTCACAAACCCAAGAATCCTTGAAATATCAATAGCTACATGAGGAAAAAAATCTCTAAATTACTAATAATTAGAGAAAGGCAAATTAAAGCAACTTTGAAGTTCCACTTTACACTTATCATACCAGCAACAATGACAGAAAAAAAGAAATTGATGAAGGTTGGAAGGACTCCAGGAACACAAGAGCATGAATAATGCAGTGTTGGTAGAGCTATGAAATGGTTCTGCCATTTTGAAAGCAATTTGGAACCATGTCCAGAAAGTTACCAAAATATCTTGGACTCAACCATATCATTATTAGGTCTATACTCCAAAGAAATTAGAAAGAAAATGAATATTTTTATGTGCACATAAATATTTATAGCAGTTTTTTCATTGGAAGACAGAAGTTTAGAAACTTAGACAATGTTTTCTTTTTGGATAAACTGATCAATACAAGGATAAACCATGAACCCAAAAGAATAAAGATAAAACATAGCACTTATCTTCTGAGAAGAAAGTGACAGATGGAATTAAATGAAGAAAGAGACATACATTTTTGGATAAAGCTAATGTGGGAATTTACTTTGACAGACTGCATATACAGTCTGAGGGATTTGTTCTCTTTCTTTTTTTAGTCCTCTTGTCTATCCATTGGTAGTACAATGATACGCATTGCACCTAGAATCAGGAAGAATTTCCTTAGATACTTATTAGCTGACCTTGGTCTAGTCACTTAAAATAAAAAATTTTTAAAAATGGTCTGCTTCAATTTCCTCATCTGTAAAAACGGGAACCATAATAGCACCTACCTCTTAAGGTTGTTGTGAAGATCAAATAAAATAATATTTGTAAGGCACTTAGCATACATAGCACACATTTATTATTGTTCAGTCACTTCAGTCAAATCCAACTCTCCATGATCCTATTTGGAGTTTTCTTGGCAAACACACTGGAGTGGTTTGCTGTTCCCTTCTCCACCTTATTTTACAAGTGAGGAAACTGAGACAGAAAGAATAAAGTGACAGTCACAAAGCTACTAAGTGATTGAGGCTGGATTTGAACTCAATAAAATGAGACTCCCTGACTCCAGACCTGGCACTCTATACAGTGTGGTGCCACCTAATTGCCAATTGCACACACAATAGGTGCATAATACATGCTTGTTTCCTTTCTTGCAAAGGGGGTATTAGCGGATGAATATTTTTTAAAAATTATCCAGACAAATCTCCTTCATGACAGAGTTAAAGATGACTAAAACAGACTATAGCCTACACTATTAGAAACATTTTCTGTATTGAATGTTTTTGCTTAATTGTATTTCTTTGAGGCCGCTGGTGACATAGTGGATAGACCCGAGCCCTAGAGTCAAGAAGTCCTAGTTCAAATCTCCACTGACTGTGTGAACCTAGGCAAGTCACTTAACCCTGTTCACCTCAGTTTCCTTTTCTGCAAAATGAGCTGGAGAAGGAAATGGCAAACCGTCCCCAGTACTTCTGTCAAGAAAATCCCAAAATGGGGTCATAAAGAGTTGGTCATGACTGGAAATGACTGTATCACACACACACACACACACACACACAAAAAATGGAATAATAACAGTACCTACCTTGCAAAATTGTTTTGAGAATCAAATGAGATAATAGGCAAATATGGCTCCCGGCACATAGTACATTCCTTTGCCTTCCCTTTTTTTTTTTTTTTTTTTTTTGTCAATATGGAAGATAAATTGGATTATAACGTAACAATAAAGAGCACCAATAAAAAATATATTTTAAACAAAGATAAAAGATTCCCCTGGGTATCTATCAATGTTTGTGGAATTAGAAGCAAAGCAAGATAATGTAAAGCAATGCAGTAGGCATCTATTAGGTACCTACTGTATTCCAGACACTGTTCTAGGAACTTGGAATATAAAAACAAAAACTATAATAGTCTCAACTCTCAAGGAATTTATATTCTACTGAGGGGAAGAAATCCAGATAATTAAATACAAAATAATTCTTAATTTGATAGTAGAGAACACTAGACAAGATCAAGAAAGGAAAGACAAGTATTCCAAGTAGAAGAGGGGTAGGCAGAGGAAGAGCAAATTTGCCATTTGGCTGGAAGACAGAGTACGTGAGGAGAAATAATACAATCTAGTCTAGAAAGAGACACTGTAGGCAAATTATAAAGAATTTTAAAAGCCAAACAGAGGAGTCTGTACACAACAGATGAGCAAAGTGATGGCAGCTTCCAAAGGAAGTGGAGGGAAAAAGAAATCAACTTACCTAGTGCTGGATCTGGTGCCCACTACATCCCTAATCCCACAGAGGCATTGATTTAGTACTAAGATGTTAGCTGATGGACATTCTGTGGGGGGGTTTATTCTTGTTTAAAAATGTATTTTATTTTTAAGATAAAAATTGTCTTTGCATGAGAATCATTTCTGACTCCCGTTCCATGATGACAAAGAAGGGAAGGGAACGAGCTTTGTCCCCAGCACAGTCACTGGGTCACTGACAATCCTCCCTTGGCCCATGGTGTTGGGTAATACTACAAAGAGAAACAAGATGAGCAAAGCTTCAACCAGATGGTCCTTTATAACTCCAAAAAAACAACTCTGGGCTACCCTCATCCTTCCAATCATTGCAGCAAGAGAATAAAGAAAACATCTTTTAACTTTGAAGCATTCACAGCCACCTCTGGCAGATATGAAAGGGCCTTCACCTGGGGATGCTTGATTCACCGATACATGCCAGGGCAGAACGTAGCAAACAACAGCCAACAAGCAAGTCAAGCCAAAGGACTGGGGAGCACGCCATGAGAGATCATGTTCAGAAATGTGCTCCTTTGAAGACATCATTCAACACATTTACCACAACAAAGTGTTCCAATTGCTTTTCTCTCTGTTTAAAAATCTTATATATTATTATTTTTCATTTTCATATCACCTTTATTTCTAAATGTCTCCCTCCTTCCCTTACAAAAGATTTTTTTTAAAGAAAAGGAAAAGTTACTCATGAAATCCAATTAGCATATCAATTGTATCTGATATTTATTCCATGCCTATAATCTCTTTTTTGAAAGGATGAAGGTATATTTTTTCAAATCTTTTCCTTTTTTATTGTTATTTATCAGTTATGGTTATGTAAATTTCTAGCTGTATCTCAGTTTTTGTAATGCCTTTTTGTTAATCGAAATGTATTGTCTTTGCAAAGAGCAAGAGCACTCTCCAACCTTCAGAAAAGTACTAAGTAGGGTTTGTGTGCTCTAATTAATCATGGTATTTTCTTTACCTCCTCCAATGTCATAACTATCATGGGACAAATAGGACTTTGACCTTATACCCTGCTATCCAGGCAATTCTTCCCCATGTCTCATTTTGAGGTTCTTTATCACTCTCCATCTCTACATATCATATGTAAACATCCCCAGGGTTTCCTCTCTCTGGTGTTCTTCTCCCTGAGTCCACCATCTCTTCACTACCAATTTTCCTGGGGGTCAAGGTGTAGATTTCCAAGGGAGGGGTAGGTTATCCTTTCTCTCAGCACCGATGGCACCAATAATATTCCCCAACTTGTGCCCCAGGTCCAACACCCTCATTTTCCAGATAAGAAGACTGAGGCTGAGGATGTTAAATAATCTATCCCAAATCATATTGCTAATAAGTACCTGAGACAAGACTGGATTTAGATTTTCTTGACTGTAATCTATCCACCGAACTCTCTGTGCTCACCAGCTCTGTTTAACTCAGAATTAATAAATATTTTATATTCTTTATGCAGCACAATGTAAGTTCTTTGAAGGCAGAAGCTGGATTTTGATTTTGATTTTCATCTGGATACATCAGCACATTGCACAATATCCTGCACATATTATAATTAGCACTTAAATTGAGTTGAATTAAGTATAACATGGATTATTTAAATTAAAACAATGCTTTTAAAAGCTTTATATTCTGACTGTTGTTGTTTCTTTACCATGGCATCCCCTGAAATCTAGAATAACCAGACTGGATGGAATGCCAAGCCTATGCCCAGGGCACTCTGGGCCGCTTCTTGGGAAACAGGTCTGGGCTGAAGCTGGAATGATGAAGCCATTTTTATACTAGCCTCTTAGCTAGAAATGATGCTGGATACGCATATATTATTTATTTATATATGTCCCTATCTTTCTACTCACACAATTACCACAACCCTAGTTCAAACCATCCCTCTTGTCTAGACTGCTACAATAGCTGTTGAATGGACCACCCTGCCTATAAGTCCTACCCCATTCCCATCCATTCTCCACTCAGTTGTTCAGATGATACTGTAAAACAGAAGTCACTCCCTACCTAGTGAGCTACCCCTGACCTCTCTAGGGCAAATATAAATATAAAGCCCTTAATATGTCTTTTTAAAGCCTACCTTTAACTTGGCCCCATTTTACTGTTGTTAAATCATTTTTCAGTTGTGTCTAACCCCATCTGAGGTTTTCTTGGAAGAGATACTGAAGTGATTTGCCATTTCCTTCTCCAGCTCATTTTACAGTGGAGAAACAAGAGTTAGGTCACTTGTCAAGAGGCATCCAGCTAGTAAGTGTCTGAGGCCAGATTTGAACTCAGACATCTCCTTTACTCTAATATCTACCTATTTGTGAATTACAGATCTCTCTCTCTCTCTCTCTCTCTCTCTTTCTCTCTCTCTCTCTCTCTTTCTCTCTCTCTCTCTCTCTCTCTCTCTCTCCATATATATATATTCATGAATAGACTCCAAATATTTGGGGATTTTTGGCAGATACTAGAGTGTTTGGCCATTTCCTTCTCTAGCTCATTTTACAGATGAGGAAACTGAGGAAGAGTTAAATGACACTGATACTCACCCTAAACTTTCAAAAACCTAAGAAAAGGTACATTTTTCAGAAATAAGCAGGAAAGGAGACATGCAAAAATTTGTGTCCTTTCAGGGGACCCGAATGGAAGAAATTGTTGGCAATGAACCAAGGGAGCAGCTGAGCCACGCTCCAGGAGGGAAGGAAGAAGGGCACAAGGAGTTGGCCCAGAATTCTGAAGGGTGCATCACACTGGCAGGAACTGCCTTGCAAGGTCATTCTAAGCCTCTTTGTCTCCCCAGACCATGTGCCATAATTCAGCAACCAATTAGATGTAGCTTTACCAGTTCGATTTTGGTAGCGTCAACATGAGGAGCTTCTTGGGATAACCACATTTAGAGTTGGAAAGCATTTTAGAAATAGATACTCACCTACAAAATGGGAGTGGGGTGGAGTGGATGAGTAAATGAGGCTCAGAGAAGCAAACCAACATAAGAGCACGAATCACAACCTCTCTAATTCCAAATTCTCACAATGATAATTCCAATAAGAATATTAATAACTAAAATTCCTTTATCACTCAAAAGTTTGCAAGGTACTTGCAAAGTTGTTGATCCCAACAACTCGGGGAGCTAGGTGCTATTATTATCCTCAACTTAAAGATGAGGAAACTGAGGCTGAGAGAAGTTAAACTGCTTATTCATGGTCACACAGATAATGGTTATATAGAACAATATTCCAACTCAGATATTACAGGCTCCAACCCCAAGAATCAATTTAATAGATCACCTTGCTGTTATGCTTTGATTAACTTTATAATGAAATCTTTTCCATATCAGCCAGTAATACATATGTATGTGTTTCTACACACTTACAGACACCCACATACACACACATACATATATATATATATGTAATTGTAGGGTATTTTCAACCACCCAACAAGCATGTTTTAAAACTACCTACTATGTGCACAAAGAATTATGCCAAACGTTGGGGCCATCAAATATAAACAAGCTACAGTTTGGACCATCCTTAAGGGACTCACTCTCCGTCTCCTAGTTCTCGCACTGGTTAAAGTTTCTCCTTCCTGTTGCCTGCTTCTCAGGCCTTTGCAGGGGTCCTCAAACTACGGCCCACGGGCCAGACGCAGCAGCTGAAGACGATTATCCCCCTCACCCAGGGCTATGAAGTTTCTTTATTTAAAGGCCCACAAAACAAAGTTTTTGTTTTTTCTATAGTCCGGCCCTCCAACAGTCTGAGGGACAGAGAACTGGCCCCTAGTTAAAAAGTTTGAGGACCCCTGCAGGGGTTCATGTCCCAAAGCTTATCTGGATCGATACTCTATTAGAGCTGGTGGCGGAGAAAGACTCCACAGCCCAACTTTACAAACCTTAGTCTGAAGCCGAGAGATCTCCATTCCACAACTCTGGTTTGGAGCAGGACTTGAAGGAGTCTTCTTCTTCTTTCGTGGATAAGCTTGGAGAAGAATGGAGCAGAGCACAGAAAAACAGAATCGTGTCCTTCCCGCCACCACCGCTATCTACGAGCACAGGAGCAGCTCTGGAGAGTTGAACAGGACACTTCTGAGTGTAGTAAGAAGACCCTGTAGAAAACCAGCCCCCAGAAAACCACAAACGCACACCGGAGGCAAGCAGGATGGATAGGAAATCAGCAAAAATCTGATAAAGGCGTGCTGTCAAATAATATTTGCAGCAGGGCAGCAGTTACGAATGAGCCCAAGGGAACCTGGGACTGTAACAGAAAAACACTAGCACAAATGAACAATTAGCCGGGGCAGGCAAAGCAAGTATTTGTAGCATGAATAAATGAATGAATGAATGAGAAAAACATTCCTTAAGTGCCTCTGCCTTGTCAGGCACTGGGGTAAGATCTGGGGACAGGAATTCAGGAAGTGTTCAAAGAGCTTTCCTTTTAATGGGAGGAGACAACCTCTGTAGGAGGATGGTGGTCAGGAGGGCATTTTGGATCAGTGGAAACACTAGGAAGATTCATCGGACAATCCTCATTCCATATGCAATAGTGATATGATTACTGTGCCCAATGCATCGTCTGGGAAAATCTGGGGAGAGGGTTGGAAGGGGAGGGGATACTCAGCAGCAGAAAGAAAAATGGCAAAATGTTCCCTCTGGAAGACTGGACTTTCCATGAAGTACATCCTGAGGCCGGCTAAATATAATAGGGTAAATAAAGTTTACACTCAGCTCCAACAGATGGGACGCCTCCCCATGAAAGATACTGCAAGGTTGATTTACTTGATCAGGGATCAAAGGTATGACCAAAGAAAGGTGTTTATGGAGCAGAAACGAGACCAGTGGACTACTGAGACGTTTTGATTGATTAAATATGAGAATTAATATGAGAAAGAAATCTTCTTGATGCAGATGTGGTGCCTTTAAGATTCCTTTCTTTCTGATTCCCAGCCCCTCCTAGTTAATGTAATTACCTTTTGATTCACAAATCCTGGTCCCTTTGAATTCCAATAGAAGATCCGGACCTGTCCCAGCCCCAACCCGGATCTGAGCCAACTCCGGGCTACACCCACAGGCCCCTCTAGCTAAATCTCCCATTATAAAAGAGCCTCGCTGGGACCCCCTCTTTGCAGAGGTCCCAAACATGCCAGCCACGTCAGGACCTTCTGTCCACTGGACCCTCTGTCCGGTGCCCTTCTTATCTCTACCTTCGCCTTACTTCCAAGCCCAATAATAAACCTCTTTTATCAATCTAGCTTTTCCGCCGATAAAATACTCGCACAGCTACTAGACCTCATTTAAGCCATATCCTTGAGCCAAATCCAAGGGGGTTGCAGGGGAGCTCTATTTGACTCTCCATACCCCAAATCTGCCACTAGACCTCAACTAAACCCTAATTTCATTTAGGTACCATGAGCTATCATCATTCTGAACCAGGATAGAAAGAACGGCCATGCCCAAAATTTATAAAGGACTGAAATATCAACTGGCCAAATGAAAAATACCATGGTTGGTGTAGGGTCCAGGGTAGAGTAGGGACTAGGCTTTTTCCTCTTTTCTTTGTATCTTAAGCATTTAACAAAGTACTTGGCACAAAACTAATGCAGACAAGATTAGAAGGGAAGCAATAAACTGGGAAAACATTTTCACAGTTAAAGGTTCTGATAAAGGCCTCATTTCCAAAATATATAGAGAATTGACTCTAATTTATAAGAAATCAAGCTATTCTCCAATTGATAAATGGTCAAAGGATATGAACAGACAATTTTCAGAAATTGAAACTATTTCTACTCATATGAAAGAGTGTTCCAAATCATTATTGATCAGAGAAATGCAAATTAAGACAACTCTGAGATACCACTACACACCTGTCAGATTGGCTAAGATGACAGGAAAAAATAACGTTGCATGTTGGAGGGGATGCGGGAAAAGTGGGACACTGATGCATTGTTGGTGGAGCTGTGAATGAATCCAACCATTCTGGAGAGCAATCTGGAATTATGCCCAAAAAGTTATCACACTGTGCATACCCTTTGATCCAGCAGTGTTTCTATTGGGCTTATACCCCAAAGAGATACTAAAAAAGGGAAGGGGACCTGTATGTGCCAAAATGTTTGTAGCAGACCTATTTGTAGTGGCTAGAAACTGGAAAATGAATGGATGCCCATCAATTGGAGAATGGCTGGGTAAATTGTGGTATATGAATGTTATGGAATATTATTGTTCTGTAAGAAATGACCAGCAGGATGAATACAGAGAGGACTGGCGAGACTTACATGAACTGATGCTAAGTGAAATGAGCAGAACCAGGAGATCATTATACACTTCGACAACGATATTGTATGAGGACATATTTTGATGGAAGTGGATCTCTTCAACAAAGAGAAGATCTAACTCAGTTTCAATTGATCAAGGATGGACAAAAGCAGCTACACCCAAAGAAAGAACTCTGGGAAATGGATGTGAACTATCTGCATTTTTGTTTTTCTTCCCGGGTTATTTATACCTTCTGAATCCAATTCTCCCTGTGCAACAAGAGAACTGTTCGGTTCTGCAAACATATATTGTATCTAGGATATACTGCAACATATCTAACATATATAGGACTGCTTGCCATCTAGGGGAGGGGGTGGAGGGAGGGAGGAAAAAAGTCGGAACAGAAGTGAGTGCAAGGGATAATGTTGTAAAGAAATTTTTTTCAAAAAAAAACCCCGAAGTATTTGGCACACAGTAAGTGCTTAATAAATGTTGGTTGCCTGATTTCTGCCTCTGCCCAGATTCCCTGTCTTTCTTCCCTATAAAAAGTATTATATGAGAACATCCTTTTTCCTCTGTCCCTTTTGGATTCTGAAAGATTGTGGTTTCCTTCCCTGTTGATTAAGACTAAGTCTCCTACCCACCTCGCCTCAGCTCTTGACTCTCTCTTGACCATAATCATATAGACTAGTCAATGCCTCAGTCACTGCCCTCCCCCAGCCAGAGCTCTTGGTTGCTCTGACCACATCCCTGTCCCTGCTTTGACTAAGCTAAGATAATCATCAGAACCCATCAATATTTTCTCACCTCTTGTAGATGATAAAGAAGAAGCTGTTCAGTAGAAACTTGATGGGACAGGAGTTCCCCATGCTTCCACATGAGCAGCAACTGTACCCAGCCTGAATATTTTAGAAATAATCAATACTGTGTCTTGAAGTTAGCCCCATAATCCCACCAGTCTGTTCCTTGACCTCTGTCTCGATTGCCTTGACTCTATCCTCCTATAACTGAGTTAATTGGACGTATATTGCCATAAGAACACTTAGTGTGAAGACATTGCTTCTGCTTCTTTGGAATCTTTAAGGAAATAAAATTTGAAGGAGAAAAAGAACAAGATGGTAATCTTCAATAATTTGAAAGATTATCCTCATAAAACAGATTTGACTAATTTGATTTGGCCTCCAAATAAATAAGAGCAATGAGTGAAGTTGCTGAGAAAAAGATATCACTTCAATCTGATGAAAAACTTCCTAACAAATCCAATGATCTCAAAATGGAATTAGAAGTCTCCAGGCTAAGACTACTCATCAAAGATTCAATTCAGCAAACATAACACTGGGCTATTGTGCAGCCTAAATGGGATAATGAATGGAAAACTTTCTGAGAAACTTAAAATACAGTGTGAATGTAGGGTATTAATAATAATAATAATATCACAAAAAAGGATGTTTTTAAGGTTAAGATTTAGAGAGTCCAAGGACTGGGAACAGTATGGTTTAGGTAGGCAATGCTAAGAAGCAGGAAGTGAAATATTCAGTTGTTGGAACAGCCAAGTTGGGGGAGGAGGGAGGAGGGAGAGAGAGACAGAGATAGACAGAGACAGACAGACATAGAGACACAGAGAGAGACAGACAGACACCGAGACACAGAGAGAGACAGAGGGACACAGAGACACAGAGACAGAAAGAGACAGACAGACAGACACTGAGACACAGAAACACACAGCAAGTATTCTTTCATCAGTTTACATGCTCTCAGGGTGGGTCCTCTGAGGATGACTACCCCAGGTTCATAGTAGTTTGTTAGATCTCATTCCTAAAATGATAGTTCATAAGTCCCTACTGATGCATTGACCTTCAATAGTTTAGCCAAAGAGTACAATTAGCAGAAAGAAAGGGCATTTATTAAAATGAACTAGTAAGAGCAATAACTACAAAATATTCCACCACCAGCCTTGACCCTGCCCCTTGTTAACCTCAAGTATACTCTCCTACAGAATCACATTGGTCTGTGGGAAGAGTGGACACAGCCATAGAATAGCCTACACATAACTATAGAGCTTAAGGTCCTTCCTCTTTTTGGGGGGTCTTTGTAATGCTTTGCCAGAGAAACTTGGGAAAGTTCATTTTGTGGGTTTCTTTGAATCCAGTCCTTGACTCAGCTCACCTTGATTCTACAGCTTCATTCTCTATGCCTGCTCTTTGTCAGACAAAGCAACTCCTACTGGATGAGCCACTCTACTGTAAGGCACAATTTCCAGTGAATTGGAGAAGGACAGAGAAATCCCTTCCCCTGCCCTCTCACTACCATTTTTAAAAACAACAAGGGAAAGGATGAAAAGTTCTCATTCTCTGTAACTCAGCAGCAGGGGATGATTCTCCTTTAGAACTTAGCTTTGTTTTTTAACTTTAAGGCACAATTCCCAACAAGAGTTGGAGAAGGACAGAGAAATCCCTTCCCCTGCCCTCTCACTACCATTTTTAAAAACAACAAGGGAAAAGATGAAAAGTTCTCATTCTCTGTAACTCAATTGCGTGACTGATTCTCCCTTCAGAGCTTACCTTTGCTTTTTAAAAGTCACCAGGGATGGGGCAGCTAGGTGGAACAGTGGATAGAGCACCAGCCCTGAAGTTAGAAGGATCTGAGTTCAAATTTGACACTTCCTAGCTGTGTGATTCTGGGCAAGTCACTTAATCCCAATTACCTCAGCAAAAAAAAAAATAAATCACCAGGGATACAGCTGACCCTTTAGGCAGCAAACGCCCAGATGTCTTCTAGGAAATGACTGAGAAATTTCACCTCCTCCTAAAAGGAGCAAAGAAATATAAAGACTTCCCTATACCTCCTTTACATGTGAAAGGAAGTAATCAGAGAGATCTGGAAAGATGAAACGAAGCTAGATTGTGGAAGGTTTTAAATGCTAAGCTGAGGAACTTGTATTTTGTTGTTGAGTCATTTCAGCTGTGTCTGACTATTCATGACCCCATTTAGAGTTTTCCTTGCAAAGGTAGAAAAGTAGTTTGCCATTTCCTTCTTCCATACAGATGAGGAAACTGAGGTAAAACAGGGTTACATGACTTGCCCAGAGTCACACAGCTAGTAAGTGTCTGAGACCAGATTTGAACTCAAGAAGAAACTCTTCCTGACTTTACGCACTGGATCACTTAGTTGTCCCTGTATTTTCTGATATAGGAAAAAGCCCTTAGAGAATTTGAAAATGATATGGCCAAAACTGTGCCTCTGGAAGGTTATTTTGACCAATATGAAGAGAATGGATTTGGAGGAGAGAAGAGACAAGAATCAGGGAGTTCAATTAAGAGCTATTAAATTTGTAAAGGCAACAAGTGATAAAGTTCTGTATATATCATTAATTTATGTGTAGAGAAGACACTATGGAGGTAGATTCAATTAGATTTGGATATGGGATGTGAAGGAGAAGAAAGAGACAGAGATGTCTTGGAAGTTATGAACATGGGTGAATGGGGAAATGGGAATACCTTCTACCAATCAAGTATTTATTATATGCCTGCTAAATGCCAGGCTCCATATTATTTTCTGGAGATACAACCCAAAGAATGAAACAATCTCTTCTCTCCAATATCCTTGATAGAAATAGGAAACTTTAAAGGAGACACAGGATTAAGTCTGAAAGATAATGAGTTTGACCTTGGACATTTGTAGTCTGAGATGCCAAGAGGACATCCAAATGGAAAACATCAGTAGGCATTTGGAGATGGGGTAGTGGAAGAATTAGAAGAATGGATATACACTTGGGAGTCAACTGTGCAGTGATGAACCCTTGAAAGCTCAGGCTGGAGATGAGATTCCTATATAGGTTGGACTGGATCAGAGATTGGCCATTATAACCCATGGGCCCAGTCCATCACCTGTTTATGTACAGTTTACAAGCTAAAAAATTTTTTGAAATATATATTTTTTAAATAATAGCTTTTTATTTTCAAAATATATGCAAAAATAGTTTTCAAAATAAAGATATTTTAAAATAAATTTTTATTGTATTTTATAACACAAAAGTCATTCTTAGCTCAAGGGCTGGCAAAAACAATGGATTTGACCTTTGGCTAAAATTTTCTGATCCCTGGGCTATGGTCCATTCCCAAAATTCTGGGATTCTGAGCTGCTATGATTATTCTTTGAGTTCCTGAGGGCAGAATCGGGACCAATAGACAACTGAAAGATTTTGGTTAAGTATAAGAAAGAAAATTTTGATAAGTAAAGCTCATTGAGAGAGATAGATTACTTTAGATTACTCCATGAAAGAATGAGTTCCTATTCACTGGACGTATTCAAAGACAAGCTGGATGACTGTTAGAGATGGAGCGGGGGAGTAGGTCTCTCAGTCTATACAAGTCTACTGGCCTTTAAAGGTTCCTTCCAAGATGAAATTCTATGAGCCTAGAATAGCAGCCCTCTAGTGGTGGAAAAGTTTATTAAACAGCATCCTTCGTATCATCCAACTTTCCAGGATTTTTTGTTTTGATCTGCTCTATAAATTAAGTAACCTTCTGGCCATTTCTTTAACAACTCAATTAGGTTTTCTTGTCTGGAAGAAGAAAATACTCTCAGCATCTAAGTCTTAGTAAGTTACCACAAAAAATCCAGATTTGAATCCCATCTATAACACTGTGTACTAAACTAATAAGCTGTGTGTCCTTAAAACAATTTATAAAGCACGATTGTTAGTATAGGAATCAGCATTCTAATTTTTAGATGAGTAAACTCAGAGAGATGACCTAATTTGCCTATAGTCAAATGATTAATTAGGATTGGAACTAATGAGGGATAGAACTCTGGTATTCTAATTCCTAGTTCACTGTTGCACCTCTCTATCAACTACTTCTGTTGTAAATAATAAATTGGCATTCCAGTAAAAAAAACAAAATGATTAACGTGAGTCAGTTCATCAGGAACTCATTTTCCCTAGGTGAATGGAAAAAAACAAGTTTCTGATCTGATAACGATGAAGCCCCTGCAGCAGCGGTTAGAGTTATAGTGACATGAAGGTCCCAGCTGGGAAGCTCTGCCTTTTTCCCCCAACAAATAGTTGGCTTAAATTGGGTCCATTTGGAAAAGTGCAAAAACAACTTCCTCTTTTGTAGCACTCAGTAGGAGGTCACCTTCAAGTCCTGAATTAATAAGCTATTTATAATCAGGGCATTAGTAAGACATTTATTGTTGCCTTTTTTGAGTTTAGTTTTTTTTAAATAATTTTTTAAACCAAAAGATCTTAAAACAAAAATCTAAGATGCTTTTAAGGATCCTTTATTAAAAATTTTTTCATTTTGTTTTTTCTCAATTACATGTAAACAAAAAAAAATTAAAGCTTTTTATTTTCAAAACATATGCACGATAATTTTTCAACATTGATCCTTGCATAGCCCTCCTTCCCCTATCCTCTCCCCTAGATGACAAGCAATCCAATCTAATACAAAAAATTTTAACATTATTTTTTCTAAATTTTAAGTTCCAAATTCTTTCCCTCCTTCCTTCCCCCCCTCACTGAGAAGACAAGCAATTTGATATAGATTACACAGGTTTCAAAAGAAAATGCAAAAAAAAAATCCCACAAGAATAATAAAGTAAAGTAAAAAATATGTTTCAATCTTCATTTAATCTCCATCAGTTTTTCTCCGTAGGTGGATAGCATTGTTCATCACAGATGTTTTGGGTCATTGCATTACTGCAAATCATCATACAATATTGCTGTTACTGTGTACAATAATTGCTATATATGGATGTTCAAAAAGAACAAGCATCCCTGGTGAGGCTTACTGAACCCTTTTCAGGGCTGCTCATCCACCTTTGGTGTCTATCTGACCCTCAACTTTCACCTGTGACTTCAAGAAGCTGTAGCATGCACAGTGGCCACAGCCCAGCAATGCATCTTGGTAGAGGGCTAAAACAGGTGGAGAGTAACCAATGAACCACAAACCCATTGGTAAATTAGGGGGATGTCTACTCAAGCATGTGAATACTTCCCCTGGAGGAATGGGCAGATTTGTTCTAATTTCTTCTAATAGTATCAAGGTGACTTGGTCAGATATCAAAGACCTCAAGGTCATCCACACACATCCATCGCTAGTCATCCTGACTTTTGTTTTACCATTGAATTTTAATGATTCTGGAAGAGAAAATGAGATGGATGACTTTGTGTGATTCTGATTTACTTAAATTCGATTCATACACAAGTCACGACATCACCTTGTGATGTCATTTGCCCTTTTCAAAAATTAAGGACAAACAACTGTGTACAATGGCTCTGCTCATTTCACTTTGCATCAGTTCATGTAACTCTTCCTGGATTTTTCTGCTCATCATTTCTTATAGCCCAGTGGTATTCTATCACTCTCATGTATCACAACTTGTTCAGCCATTTCCCAGTAGAGGGGCAACCCTTCAATTTCCAATTCTTCACCACCACAAAAAGAGCTGCTATAAAAATATTTGTACACAAGATCCTTTTTCTTTTTCTTTGATCTCTTTGGGATACAGACCTAGTACTGCTATTGTTGTTATTTGTTCTTCATTCTTGAAGACAGCTATGACATCAGGAAGATGATTTCATGATGCACAAGTGAATTAGATTTAATCTGGAGCTATCTGGATCAGTGGCAAAACATAGATCAGGACAATTAAAGATGGTCCTGTACTTGGTAATTAATTGGTAGTGAATGAACTGCAAATTCAATGTGAGCCAAGAATATTGCATGACAGCCAAAAATGCAATCAAGACCAAAGGATGATAAAAGAAAACAATCTTGGGCCAAGCTTAAAAATGTATAGCATTCTATACAAGAGAGATGATACCATTTCAATACTCTGAATTTTGCTTGAACCAAGCTACATATGAGATATTATATTCAGTTCTTGATATTCCATTTTAGAAAAAACATTGACAAGTTGTCAAATATTAAATGGAGGTCATCCAGGAAAGTTAGATTCCTTGACGACCTGTTATATAAATATTGGTGAAAGGATCTGAGAGTATTTACCCCGAAAAAGAGAGAATAAGAGGAAGATTATAGCTACCTTCAAATATTTAAAATACCAGTGTATGTAGAAGGATTGTACTTGATTCCCTTGGCCCCAGAGGGAGATACAAAGATCAACAAATCAAATTGCAGAGGGAAATTTTGACACAATGTCAGGAAAAATTTCCAAACACCTAAAGCAGTCTCCAAATGTATTGGGAGGTTCTGCAAGCATAGGCCAGATGACCATTTGGGTATGTGCTGAAGGCTTATTCAGGGCAAGTTGGACTAAGGGGTCTCCAAGGTTTTCCAACTCTCACATTCAAGAATTCTGTGATCCTTATATAATGGTTTCACCTGGGTATCATACTTAACATAAAAAGACTTGCATCATAGGGAAATGAGCAGCTTGTATTGTAGGGATATGATATGATGGGAATATCTCTAAGGGAGCCTGTGATTTCTGCTCTTTTATGGAACAGGAGGATGATCATGGTTGAATATTTACTTCTTCACCCTTCTGTCTTCAAGGGGATTGTTGGGGTAGAATTATATCTTTCTGCAACATGTCAGATATTTGTAGACTAGGGATATGGTATTCTGTTTGGACTTCAGAATAAAATCCACCTTCCTTGGCCACTCAAGAAGGGAAAATTGGCAGTTAACTCAATATCAATTGGCTAAACTCCCTCCCATCAAATGCTTATGACATCAAAAACAATTGTGGTTAGTAAGCAAGCTTATTTGTGTAAGCAAACCATTAAAGAAAAATTGGGAAAGTGATGCAGATTAGGGTAGACGCAGGTAGGTAGGAATGAAAAAAAGTAAACGGTCTCTTCCACTCAGCAGTGAGATAATATCAGCTAAGTAGAGAACATTCTCACTTGGAGAAGTCTGCTTTTTTAGCTGTATTTCCTAGAACAGGTACCCAGAGTCAAGGGACATGTTGTGGAGCTGATTTTTTCCATGTGTCTGGGACTCCACAGAAGTCTCCCATCTATTATTCTAAGTTTACACCTTTTCTTTTTTTTCTGTCTCTTAGAAGTCTCTTTATGGTACTACAGTATCATAGGCTCAGAGGTATTAACCAACCAAGAGTCACATTTTCCTGTGTTCCCTTTAGGGAACCATCCCAAACCCTCCATAGGCTGAGGTATCACATTTACCTTGAGGTATTTGTCCTATGCTTAAGTCAGTGCTTAGAAGTCCAAGGGTGATTTGGCTCCTGAGACATATAAATACACACATACACATATACACATATAGATACAGATACAGATATAATGTGTGTTACATGTGTATGTATGAATAAAACCATTTAAGGAGACAAATAGCACTTATAATTTGGGTACTAGGGTAGGGTAGGTAACTAGAGAAGTCTTTTCATAAGAAGTGGCCCATGAGCCAAACCTTAAATGAAGCTAGAACTTCTAAAAGGTGGAAAAGAGCATTCCAAGAATGGGAGGGAGAAGAATTGTAGAATCAGTGGAAAGTCAGAGGCAGCAGATAGAATACTGAGTTTGCAGAACAGCAAGTATGACCAGTTTTACTGGAATATAGACTATATGAAGGAGACTATTGTTAAAATTTAAAAAAAAAAAAAAAGGAAAGAAAGGAAGAAAGAAAGAAACTGGAAAGATAATCCAGAACTAGCTTGTGAAGGATTTTAAATGCCATGGAACAGAATATGCATTTTATCCAAGAAGCAAACGATTGGTTGGTTGTTGTTCTTCCTTTTTAAAAATCAAAATGATGTTACTATATTAGAGGC
The DNA here is from genome assembly GCF_016432865.1 of Antechinus flavipes. NCBI lineage: Eukaryota > Metazoa > Chordata > Mammalia > Dasyuromorphia > Dasyuridae > Antechinus > Antechinus flavipes. Next base: position 52,016,191 of record NC_067400.1, read on the forward strand.
AAGTTATAGTGTATCTGACTGTGGCTGATCAGACCAATACAAATTCAGAATACTCTACCACAATTCAGGCGCAAAAAGTCCATATGAACATTTGTGATGGATTCTCTAAATTCATGGATCTCATGTTTCTTTTGAGTTACTTCAATTCTGCTTTGCTCATAGAGTATAGAACCTTCTCTGATAAGGACACACCATGTGCCAGTCCTGTGCCAGTGACTCCGTGTCATTCAATCAATTCTAAGGTTCTTAAGAGAGACCTTGAGAGCATCCTTGCATTGCTTTTTCTGATTCCCATGTGAACGCTTGCCCTGCATGAGTTCTCCATGAAATAGTCTTTTTGGCAAGTGTATGTTTGGCATTCAAACAATGTGGCCAATCCAATGGAGTTGTTCTTTCTGCTGTAGAGTTGGTCGACTGTCCAGGTTTCACAGGTCAGCCCAATGGCTCTGTAGACCTTCAGCCTGGTGGTCCATCTAGTACCTCTTTTTTCCCAAATAATGGACTAGATCTGACAATGTGTGTGCAAACTCATTATCAATGTGTACCTCCTTGGAAAGTATACTGCCAAGGTAAGAGAACTTATCCACATGAAAACTTCTCCATTTGCTGTAACTTATGCTTCCATATGTGGATGGCATGTGGTGATTGGTGGAGCATCTGTGTTTTCTTGGTGTTAATTGTGAAGTCAAAATTAGCACAAACAGCAGAGAATCCATCCATGTTTTCTTGTATCTTAGCTTCAGAAGCTGCATACAATGCACAGTCATCTGCAAACAACAACCAAAAAAAAAAAAAAAAAACAAGCTCCAACATTCCCTCCACTTTAGTCTTGGCTTGTAGCCTTTTCAAGTTGGAGAATTTACCATCAGTGCAGCAGCTGATCTTGATGCCGTGTTTGTCCTCATTGAACACCTTTGACAACATGGATGAAAATATCATGTTAAAAGGCATGGGAATAAACACACAGCCTTATTTCATACTCTTGGTACTGGGAAAGTGTAAAAGCATCATCCAATATCCAGATCCCGGGCATACAATACCGATGAACTTTTCCAGGCAACCAAATTTTGACATAATTTTCCATAAACCCTTATAATTCTTGGGATTATGTATCAAAGGTCTTAGTCATATCTACAAATCAGGAAGTCTATCCTGCTTCTAACATTTCTCCTGGAGTTTTCAGGCAGCAAACACCATATCTACTGTTCCTCAGACCCTTCTGACGCCATGTTGTCAATGCATTGTAGGTAGAATAAAGCACGTTTGTTTTGGGTTTTTATTTTTTTATATCACTTTCCTCACCACAACCTTGTGAATTACACAGTTTATTATATAGCTTTTTCCCAAATGAAAAAGCTGAAGCTTAAAAGGCTAAGTCACTTGTCCACTGTTTTATAGCTAGTTTTGAAACAAAGTCTTGTTAAGTCTAAGTACAGTGTCTTTCATCCTCTACCCCACCATGAGACTTGTAAATGGAGATTTTTTTGAGTCTTAGAATTGACAGGCACCAACCATAGAAATGGCTTCGAAAATTATATCCTGAGAAAAGTCTCTGAGGTCATTTTGCTCTTCAGTCTTTCTTTCACATCTTTCTAATAAAAGGCTATTGAGCTCCAAGAGCTCCTAAATGGGATAAAAATTGCTTTTCTGCTAAATTAATTATGAGATCAAAGGCCAATACTGCTTCTCCCAAGTGATTTTCATCTTCTCCAGAATAATCTTTAAAAACATTTAAAACATCTTAAAACACTTTAAAACTTAGGGTGTTTTTGTTCCATTTATTATAATTTCCTTGTTGATTTCAATCCCCTTTTCTATGTCATTTGTATTGTATTTTTTGAAGGAACAAAAAAAGGTGAAAAAAGCATTGATTTGGTATCAGTAGATAAGGAGGAACAGACCTTACCACTGACACCTTCTAGCTGTGTAACCATAGATAATCATTTAACTTCTCTGCCTCACTTTTTCTCTTTTTGTAAAATAGGCTTAAACACACCATGTAGTTATCTCTTCCACAGCATGATTTTCCCCATTACAGTATCATAGCTTGGTGTAAGAAATTAAATGGGAATTTTTTTTGGGGGGGAGGGAGTTTTGCTAAAGCCACAAATGATAAAGGACAGAAAAAGTTTTGAAACTCAAAAATGTATAAAATATGTGTGCAGAATTATATAAAAGCAACCCAAATTTTACAATAAGATATTGTAAACATTCCACAAAAGAAAAAAGAAAAATTCAAACTTGTCCAGTATGAAAGGAGAGCCAATTATTTTTACATAGATTTTCCAGATGGGGATGGGGAGGGGGTGGGGGGAATAAAAGGGGAATCACCATATTCCTAATCCCTAATAACTGTAGTTCCTCTTTCATAAAGTGGTTGTGTGAATTAAGTGTATGCAAAGAGCTTTTACATTGGTTAAAGTACTCAATAAATATCAGCTATTAACAATCACAATTTTAAGAGTTGATACTAATGATCACTACAGAAGCCAGCCTCTAAAAGCTAAACATTTTCATCATCAATCACCATCAGAAAACATTTTTGTTGACATGATGCCCAGATTCAATATTCTCAAAGTTCTTAATTCATGTTTAATCTTTAATAGAATTCCTGGAACAAGGAATAACTCCAGTCTTTAAGGTAGGGATTTTTAACCAGGGGTCCATGAACTTTTTTTTTTGATGTTTTGAGAATTATATTTCAATAACATATGTTTCCTTTGTGATCCTATGTCCTTTATCTTCTGCATTTAAAAACATTGTTCTAAGAAGCAGGTCTATAGGCTTCTCCTGAGTGCAAAAAGTTCTTTTCAACATTCAAAAAAAGTCGAAAACTTCTGTTTGAAGGTTGTAAAATTGTTTGGAAATTCCAAACACTGCATACATGAAAGATTTATTTTTTTGTGAAATCTTTTCTGTAGAGACATTTTCACAAGAAGCTTTTTGACACAGAGAATGGAGTTGGTTTTTGAGTTCAGGGACATCTGGGTTCAAATCTGTATTTTGTGGCCTTGGATAGAATGTTTACTTATTTTGTGCTCTGGGCAATTCTTTGCAAGGAGTTGCACAACTTCTACCTTGGGATAAATTCACTGGGAGAATTCAATAAAGTCACAGATCTGCCCCCCCTCCCAAAAGCAAGAGTTGAATTCAGGTCTGTAAGATAACACTATGGGATGGCACTGTGCTAGAAGATGAATGGCAAAGATAAAGATACCATACTCACACACACAAAAAAAGTTTAATAAGGGGAAAATACACAAATAAAGGGAAAATGCACAAATAAGAGTGATATAAGAAAAAGTACAAAGTGAGGGAGGAGAAAGCAAAGGAGATAAGGTATTGAAGATAAAAACATCCCTTTTATTCCAGGTAAATTGTATATTTTCCTTTTATTAGATTGTACTTTTTTTTTTGAGAATAGGACTTGAAGAATCTTTATCTTTGTCACGCCAGTTTCTAGCACAGTGCCATCATACAATCTGGAAATACTTCATGGAAAAGTGGTGCTGACATTAGACCTCAATGAATGGGAGGGATTTCAATAGTGATGATTATCAGGGGGAATTTATTCCAAGTATGGAAGATAGTGTGAGCAAAGCCATAGAGATAAGAAAAATCAGGTCAAAAACAGGGGATGGAGTCTTATCCCATTTGATAAGACAGTTTGAAAGGAAATTATATGAGAAGACTATAAATAAACATTGGAAGTAGATTGTGAAGACCCTTACTGATAGGATGAAAAATGTATATTTTATCCATTAGGGAATTGTTGAGAATGTGATATTTGGAGTGAGAGAAATCTGAATTCAAATTATATGACATTTATTACCTGTGTGGCCTCTTAAGCTACTATCAGATTTATCTACTATGGGATTAGCTAGTTGGAGAGAATTCAAATCGTCTGGCCTGTTGAACTCCATACTCAAATCTTGAAAGAACTGGCAGAAGTGACTTGTAGATATAATGCTGAGATACTTGTTAATAAACCTATGAAAGATCATGGAGAATGGGACTGGTACCATAACAACAGAAAAGAACAAAGTCCTTGATTTTTAAAACATGGGAGAGAATGGAGTCTTCAAAGTGTAGTCTAGAAAACTTGGCTTTGATTGCTGGAAAAACTAAAATATATTAATAACAAGAGGCCAAGTGAGCATCCTGAAAAGGAAACGATCACAAAGAACTAACATTCCTTCATCAAGAACAATTCCTGTCAAACTAACCATATTTCCTTTTTTGACAAGGATATAGCAGATCCAATGAGATGATTGAGGTGAGTTCCAATGATCTTGTGATGAAGAGAGCTATCTGCACTTAGAGAGAGGATGAGGGGGGGTGGGATGGAGGGAGAGGGGAGAACTGAGTGTGGATCACAATATAGCATTTTCACTCTTTTTGTTGTTTGCTCACATTTTGTTTCCTTTCTCATTATTTTTTCCTTTTTGATCTGGTTTTTCTTGTGCAGCAAGATAATTGTATAAATATGCATGTATATGTATATATTGGATTTAACTTATTTTAATATATTTAAAACATATTGGATTACTTGCTATCTAGGAGAGGGGTAAGGGGAGGGGGGGAATTTGGAACATAAGGATTTGCAAGGGTCAATATTGAAAAATTATCCATGCATATGTTTTGAAAATAAAAAGCTTTAATTTTAAAAAAGGATGTAGTTGATCAGGGGCAGGTTGGAAATATCATTCATTTAGATTTTAGCAAAATATTTGATTAGAAATCTCATGTTGTACTTGTAGAAAAGTGGACTAGATTACAATCTAAATGAATTGAAAGCTAGTCTCATGAAAGGCTTGTGTGAGCCTGCAAGAAAAGAAAATTGTCTTCATTCTGTCTAAATCCTAGCATCCTAGATTCAATGGAAGTTACTTGAGCAAAATTTGACAAGCATGGGCAAAATAATCTCCTCTCAGCAGCATTATACAATACAGAAGATTGCCTGTTCTTAAAAGTGATTATCAGAAGAACCACAAACTTTTTCTGTAGCCATATGAGCAAAATTTAGCATTAAGAGATGTTTAAATAAATCATTTGCATGTGGCAATATTTCTAGATTTACATAAAGAGAATTCTTAAAAAACCTATTTTCCCTGGAAACGTATCATTCCTAATGGATTTTGTGAGATAAGGACTGTGGGGCAAGAAAGCTCAAAGAGTCTTCAATGAATATTCTACTTCATCAATGTTGCTACTTCCCTCCAATGGTGTATACTAGTGGTTCTCAAACTTCTCATTTGTGGACCCTTTTATACTCTCAAAAATTATTGAGGACCCTCCCCTCAAGAAATTTTATTCTGGGAAACGAATGTGAACTATCTGCAGTTTTGTTTTTCTTCCCGGGTTATTTATACCTTCTGAATCCCATTCTCCCTATGCAACAAGAGAACTGTTCGGTTCTGCAAACATATATTGTATCTGGGATATACTGCAACATATCCAACATATACAGGACTGCTTGCCATCTAGGGGAGGGGGTGGAGGGAGGGAGGGGAAAAAAAATCGGAAAAGAAACGAGTGCAAGGGATAATGTTGTCAATATAAAGTAATCATTAAATAAAAATTAAAAAAAAAAAGAAATTTTATTTATGTGAGTTATACTGATAGATATTTATCATATTAGAACTTAAAACAGCATAGTATTCTGTTAGGGTCCATTTGATATTGTATTGAATAGGGTACTGGATCTATAGTCAAAATCTGAGTTTAAACCCTGACTTAGACATTTGCTAACTAAATCACCCAGGCAAGTCATCTCATCTGACTACCTCAGTTTCCTCCTTTATAAAGGGGGTAATAACAGTATCTGCCTCCCAAGCTTGTTAATAAAGATCCAGCAAGTTAATATGTGTTAAATGCTATGTCAAACTTAAAGCACCATTGTATGAATGTTGGCAATTATTATCTCATCTGGTTCCTAGCATCTGCACAATCCTGAAGCAGAGGAGCCAGCAGCCTTGAAAGAACAAAACCAAAATATGACTTGCAAACAAACAAGTCAGGAAAAAGGACTGATTCAATTATGGTTAAAGGCAACCATTAACTAGATCATGAGAAAGACTAAATAGCTTTTCTCATTTCCGGACAACATGCGTGTTTATCTGTTTTCATATCTACCTTTGGATGAGGAAGCTCTGAACAGTAAACAAAGGAAGCTCTTGTTGAGCCAGGTGAAAAGGATAATTGACACACCACATTCTAAGCTATTTGCAAATGTGTGTCTCACTTATTTCATCCTAATGGCAAATAATCTGCCATTGCACGTAAGAGACCAAACCTGTTGCTATTGTTGTTGTTGTTGTTGTTTGGTTAAGATATATAAAATATAGAAGTATATCTTTGTTCAGTAGTATAGTTTGTTTTTTTTATTCTTATAGCATCCCTAAGAAAGAGTTCTTTGTGATAACAAGTCCTTTATTTAAAATCAGTGAGATTTATTATTTCTTAAGACATCTCTGACCTGCATGATGCAATAGGAAAAACACTAGGTTTGAGGTCAGAAGACTTTGCATTCAAATGTCAGCTCTGTTACTAATTACCTGCAGGACCTTGAGCAAATAACTGGTTTTCATCTGGAAAATGAGAGATTGGAACTAGATTAGGAGTTCTTAACGTGAGATCCATCAACTTTTTCTTAACATTGTGATAACTGTTTCCATATAAATGTTTCCTTTATAATCCTATGCATTTGATTTTATGTATTTTAATTTATTTCATTTTTATATTTAATATTTATTTTTAATTTATGTATTTTAAATAGTTATGTTTCATTTATGTATTTTAAAACATTATTATGAGCGTCATAAGCTTTACTGAGCTATGCAAAGAGTCCAGGACATAAAAAAGTTAAAAAAAAAAATCTGGGCCCTTTCCTCTCTAAAATTATGATATTCTTTCTCCCTGGTTGAGGGGGAAAGAATCTTTCCTTTTTTTTCTTCACTATTCCATATAAGTATAATACCCCTTGATAAGATTATAGAATGACAATATAGTAATCAGGGCCAGGCCAAATAATAAAATGGCAAAATAGATGAAATATACCTTTACCACCTTATAAGCTCACTTTCCTTGATACAAATCCTATATCATAGGATAGTGGAAAAAAAAAACACAAACCACTGGACTGACCATTGAGAAGATACTGCTCTTTAACTAATCAGCTTTGGAACTTTGGTTAAGTGATTTAAATTTGTTAGTCTTCAGTTTCTTTATGTGTCAAATGAAGGGCTTCAAAGAACCTTTCCTGGGTTGATATTCAGTAAGTCTCTATCTAGTAACTAAGAACACCACACTCTGTTCTGAAATAAATCTTGGAAAATTCTCCTATGAATATCCCCACTTCCATTTTTTTTTTTAAATTTCTTGTATTCTTGCTCCAAAATTTATTCTGGGAAAATTATCTCAGAATTCAAATCTTGTCTAGATCTCTACAAATGTAGATAAGAGGGTTTTTATCTCCTATATAATCATTCAAGATAACAAATGTATTTTACTAGGTATAGGACAGCTTTATTTCACCTCAAAATATGCAGGAGACTCAAAGGACTCACAAGAGCTCATAAGCAATACAGAAAATACATGGAAGATTCATAACAGCATACAAACAACCAATATAATGCCATTCTCTTTCAGGTGGGTCCCACTTTTCAAGAGTATCTCACTATGTTTGGAATTCCTCTTTTTTAGCCCCACCAAGAAACATACAGATTTGATTCCAAATTCAGTGTTCCTCTGCTCCATTCCATGCTGCCTCCTTAAGTTGCTTTAGTCTAAGCTTTTGCAGTTAGTTAGTTCTATGACTCATTCCCTAGAAAGACTTTGCTCTCAATTAGCAACCAAATAATCAAGAACGATATGGATAAGGAGAAATCTAATAAGGCTTAAGTTATTATTCCCTCCAGGGATATTTACATTTTATTAACTACTTCCTATTGACCAAGAAGCCTTCATAGAATTGATTCCTAAAGCTATAAATTTGTAACAGTAGAATTTCAGGCTTCCCATAAATTCCTATTTTGGCAAATTTCCTTTTATCATGTAGCTTATTCTGGATTCCTAAAGGCCAATGCAAAAAGAGTCTCAGCATTGACAGATCCTCCCAAGTTAGAAAGGCTGGAAGTATGCTCCCAGAGACAGATTATCTGTTTTCCAAGAAGATAAAAATGGAGAAATTCATCATTAGAAACCCAATTCTAGGTGATTAATTCTCCAGCTGCTGTGACTCAAGCAAGGGTCAAGAAAAAGACAGTCTGGAAAGGGGAAGAGAATAATACACGGAAAGGAATTACATAGCACCTATTAGCACCATGCCAGGCATTGTATCAGGTCCTTTTTACAAATATTATCTCATTTAATCCTCCCAATAACCCTAGGAAGTAGGTATTATAATTTGTACCCATTTTATCATTGGAGAAACTGAGGCAGACAAAGGTTAAATGGTTTGCTCAAGGTCAACAGCTATTAAATAACTAAGGTTGAATTTGAATTCAGATTTTTCTGATTCCTGGCCAGCTCTCCATTGACTGCACCATTAAAATATAATTTTTAGTCCTGGGAGGCCCCTTTTCTGTGGCGAGGGGAACAAAGGGTGGAAAATGAAGCAGAACACATTAAAAATTACTTAATTGTCAGTAAAAAAATTTTTTTTTTAATTGTCAGTACTTCCAATGTCAGATTCTTAGAGAAGCTGGGTGCTGAAATGGATAGAGCACTAAAGCTGACCTCAGGAAAGTCTAGATTCAAAGTCAACCTCAGACATTCACAAGCTGTGTGATCTCAAGCAAGTCATTTAATTTCCAATCAGCCTCAGTTTCTTCATCTGTAAACTGGGTATAATTATAACACCTACCTTCCAGGGTGCTTGTAAAGATAAGATCAGATAATATTTGTAAAGTGCTTTGCAAACCTTAAAACACTATATAAAAGATAATTGCTTATTGTCCATTGATCAACATATAAATATCCAACATTAATTTCTTGCTTTAAACAAAATCAAAGAATAAAAGGGGGTGCTATAGATATATGGAAGACAGACTAATTGTTTCTTTCAGAAGCAAAAAAGAGAGCTGGCGATATTGGTTCTATTGAATATCCAAAGGCAATGACAAACATCTATTCACAGAAGAAGTAGTCAGGCTTGCTCAAATGATATTCCTCAGAAGACTATATCTTTATGGGGCCACAATTGACTGAAAGTCATAGAATTAGCGTGGCTTCTTGCCATTACTAACTCATTTCCTCTTTTGACAGCTACTAAGCTAGTAGAGATCCCAGGGGCAATACACTGGAGTCTACCTTGAACAATTAATGACTGCTCTTTGGATCCAGCCATTCCATATCCATCTAATTGTGTTGTCATCTAACTTTCTATCTCCATTTCCCTTGGAATAGCATGAGAAATTGTGTCAAATGCTTTGAGAAAATCTTAGCAAACTTTATCTAATGGATTTTCTTGACCAAAAACTTTAATAACCCTTAAGGAAAAGTAAAGTTAGACTGGTAGGATCTATTCATGATGCTACTAGGCTGGCTTTTCTTTTATAAATGTTCATTAACCATTTCTTTAATAGTATACTCTCAACCTTTTTTATGTCATGGATCTCTTTGGAAGTCTACTGAAATATACATTGGCCCTCTTCTCAGAACAAATGCACAAAATAAAATATATAGAACTACAAAATCAGCCAATTCTATTGAAATAGGTATTAAGTAAAAGAGGAAAAGATCTATATGTACAAAAATATTTATAGTAGCTCTTCTTGTGGTGGCAAAGAATTGGGAACTGAGAGAATGTCCATCAATTGGAGAACTGCTGAACAAGTTGTGGTATATGAATGTAATGAAATACTGCTATAAGAAATGATGAACAGGTGGGTTTCAGAAAAACCTGGAAAGAATTGTATGAACTGATGTCAAGTGAAGTGAGAAGAACCAAAATACTCTACAGAGTAACAACATTATTCAGTGACATGATTGTACATATATAACCTATATCAGATTACTTGTCATCTTCAGGAGAGAAAAAAATTTGGAACTCAAAATTTTATTTAAAAAATGAATTTTGAAAATTATCTTTACATGTAATTAGTAAAAAAAAATTTACAATATTTATTTACAAAAAAAGAAATAAATGTCATTAAAAAAAAAAGCAAATTCATAGACCCCAAGTTAAGAATTCCAATACTTGATTTTTGTCAGGAATAAATCAAAATCACTGGCATCTAGTTTATAAATTCCACCCTTTTCTGAACATCAAGAAGAAGTTTCTCTTCTCCAGTCACTGAGTACTTCTCCAATTTTCTTTCAAGCATTACCAAAAGGGGCTCAGTAATCATATATACTATTTCTTTCAGGACCTGTCTATGTACTTCACTGGACCAGGTGACTTGAATTAATTGCTACTCTGTTACATTATATTCTTATTTATCTTGGATATCAATTCCCTATTGTCCCTTTTGTTCTGTCATTCTTCTTGGCAGAGAAAAGTAAAGCAAAGTAAGAGTGGAGTAAGACTCTCCTTTCTCCATCTGCACTTTCCATCCTGGCCCTATCCCTTCTTTCCTCTTCCCCCTTTCCCTTAATGCAATTAAAAACAACAGCAAAGAAACAATAGAGACCCCTTCTTGCAAACTATAATTTATTATTCACCAATCATTTTCTCCTTGTTGGTGAGAATCATATTGAGAGTCAGATTTCCTCTACCTTTTGAAAGATGGAATTTTCATTAAGCTGAGTTAGGAAATCATTAGCTGCTCTGCTGAGTACCCCCAGCAGATGTCCAGATAATTGAAGTCTCCCCTCATTACTACATCTACATCTGAGCCAGGCTTGTGAAATGTTTCCCCTACTCCACATCTATTTTTTCTTTCTGTTCTGGTGGCCTGTAGAGTATACCAATGATGAAACTGTTTCTGTCTCTGCTTTCTGGGCAGCAGTTAAGTAGTACAGCAGATAAAATGCCAGACTTAGAGCTAAGAAGAATCCTCTTCCTGAGCTCAAATCCAGCCTAAGATACTTGTGTGATCCTGAGCAAGTCAATTTACCATTTACCTCGGTTTCCTTATTTGTAAAATGAACTGGAGAAGGAAATGGTAAACCACCCCAATATTGCTGCCAGGAAAGTACCCAAAAGATTCATGAAGAATTAGACACTACCAAAAATGACTGAACAACAAACTGTCTCCACTGATTTTCACACAAATATTTTCCATTATATTTCTGTTCTTAAGTTCCTGGATTTCCTCCCCATGATATGTAATGTCACCCTCCTCCCCCTGATCCCATAACTTTTTTTTTACAAATCCCATTTCCTGCCAATAAAGTCCAATAACAATAAAATAAAACAAATAATAAAATAAGTAATATAAAATAAAATGAAATCCAGACCCAAATTCTAGTCATAGGTCTCATCTGATCAAATCTTAGAGCTTCTTTGCCTTTTGGTGTTAGAATCTCTAATTCATTTTGCTATTGCCTATGTTCTGGGCATTTGTGTATAGAAATTCAAAGTCATAAATTTTTCTACTGACTTTTCTTAAATTTTATTTCCTGTCAACTTCTGAATCTAATAACTCCTTTTCTTCCTCCTCCTTTATAGCCACTCTCTGTGATATCTTGGTGCATACATGCAGTCACTTTTCTCCACATTTAAAGGTTATTCATACAATCTCCATCAAGACTCACATCAGCATAGCTAATGGGTTTTGTTATTTATATATCTATCTGCCTTTCATTTTCTTAATAAATCAACCTGTTCTATCCCTAGTCAGGGCATGTTCTGTTGTCAGCAGTCATTTCTAAGGAAACCAGAGATAACTTTATCTATGTTTATACAATAAAGGAAATTGAAGAACATTAATTCAGACCAAGTTAATGAGTATTTATTAAGCTTTTACTATGTGCCAGGAACTATTCTAAATGCTGGGAGTAAAAATATGAGCAGAAAGGACAATCCCTGATTTCATGGAGCTTACAGTCTAATGAAGAAAAAAGAAACTGAAAATGAGGGGTACCCATACCAGGGGAAATGGTTAAAAAAAAAAATCTGGACAGTGAGGAGTACAACCCTGAGAAAAATAAAGACACTACTAGCCTGTGCATCTTGCCCAGATTCTTGGGAGGAACCAGCTAATCAGAAGAAGAGACTTCAGAGATAGAAGGTACTTATAGTGAAAGAAGTTTAGGGATGAAATGGACTTCTAGGGGGCACAGGAGAGGAAGTCTACCATGTGGATTCATATAAGTTGATCAATGAGGATAGGCAATTGGGACCCAATAAACCTCTGTTTCTCCTCAGGTAGGCAATAGGAACCTTAAACCTCTGTTTCTCCTCATTTAGGCAATTGGGACCCAATAAACCTCTGTTTCTTCTCATTTTGGCGATTGGACCCAATAAACCTCTGTTTCTCCTCAGGTAGGCGATTGGACCCAATAAACCTCTGTTTCTTCTCATCTTGGCGATTGGACCCAATAAACCTCTGTTTCTCCTCAGGTAGGCAATTGGGACCCAATAAACCTCTGTTTCTCCTCATTTTGGCGATTGGACCCAATAAACCTCTGTTTCTCCTCAGGTAGGCGATTGGGATCCAATAAACCTCTGTTTTTCTCAGATTGGTGATTATTGGGACCCAATAAACTTCTGTTTCTCTTCAGATCAACCTTGTTGATCTCCTGTAGATCTTATCTGTGTAGCCCAAATTATCTAAGTATATGATTCAAGTTTCACAAATTTAGAAGTAGTCTAGTCCATCGAGTCTAGTCTGTCTCTTTTTATGTATGATGAGAATAGTCACTGAGGCTCAGTCTTAAGAACATGAGCATGTTCTGCCTGGTATCAACCTAGGATCAAGCCTTGGTGCACCTGCTTTGGGGCACGTATGTTGGAAGAGCCCATTTCTGATCCAGAGAGTGCATGTATATCCTGACTATTTCTTGTCGATGACAGAAGGCACTCAGAAAATGCTTTCTGAGAAGATGTAGCAAGAACCATCATACAGAAATCTCAGAAACTCTTCTTCTCTGCCACATCTGTCCCTGGAGAAAGTAAAGTTATATTTCAAAGCATGACTACTAATGTTCCTCCCCATGCAATTCACTTCAGAGCATGGCATGGGAGACAGACAAGTTGCCCCTTGTTTGTAGAACAAGGTGTTTCAGAGGGTGGATTGATCCATTGTTGGATTGGGTCAAGCAGTCCACTCCTCAGGCTGGCTCCTCCCTGAGCTCAGCTGGTACAGACTCCAGAGCCATATCTCTAGAGAGTATCCAGACTCCAAAAGCTGATGAAATCACAGTCTGGTCTATACATACTTATCTTTCATCAGAAAAAATTAACTAGAATGGGGACAGAAAAATCCCAGTGTTGTGGGTTCAAAGGTATATGGTGACACAGATGAGAAAGGGGCTCTCTGAGAAACCTTCCTTACTTCTCCTTTTGCAAAAGCAGTCAGGGAAAAGAGATTCTACCTTTTATGTGCACACTCAGTCCTGGCTCAGTAGCCAATTGAAAGTCTTTTTGTCACTTCCAGAAAACCACTAGAATGTTTTTCAATTTCAATTTAATTGGTTTTCTTTCATTTTATGCGTTTGAAAATATTGCTTTGAGAAGGTCTGTAGATTTCATCCTACTTCCAAAGGGATCCATGACTCAAAAGGTAAAGAACTTCAGATCCTTATTGAAATCATGGAACTTTAGGGCTAAAAAGGATCCCACTAGTTGTTTCATTTCACAGATGAGGAAATAGTAATAATAAGCCTCATTCCTTCCTTTGAAGCTCAGGAGGGTACAAGTAACAAACCTTCCTAAATCTAGAGGAAATCCTTAGCTCCTCCTATCTCATCATTTCTCTCCTGGGACAAGCAGACTTCATGCCATAAATTTTACAAGCAGCGTAGACCTTTGCTAACACAGGGGAGCCCAGAAAGACAAGCTGCCTACGCAGATACTCCCGTTGGCCCCATCCCATGTGAGTTAGTCTCCTTCAGGACTACATGACCAGGTCTGTATATAAGAATAAAAGCCATGGGTAAGGGAAGGTTCCCTATCTCTGATTCAAGTAGGAGCTCACCAAGGATTTCTCTCAGCTCCATTGAAACAGTCCTATATCCTGACTTCTTGGGAGGGAATGGAGGGGATGACTATAGGGTAGAATGGGTGTGGGGCTAGGGAGATGAAGAAGTAGCAAGGGGCTGAATTGTTGCCAAATCCTGTAACCAAGTAGTTCTTTGACCTGAGAGGGGAATAACTTGAGAAGATATTAATCTTAGACTTCTCAAAGTCTCTCTTTAACTTGAATCATCTAAAAGGAAAAAAGGAAATATCTGAAAGTTTAGCAACCGAACAAATATACACATGAAGAACTGAGTAACTCTAGACACTCCAATATATCTGTCCCCAGCAAGAGTTGGCAAGGAAAGTGCTTCTAGTTCCTGAGTTAATTGGCACAGTTGTGTGTGACAGATAGATAAATTATTTCTTGTGTCTTTAAAGTGTGTTGAATACAATGCATAAAAAATACACAATCCAAATATAATACAAAGTGTTTAGATGTATATAATATACTTATACTTATATATTATATCACTAAGTCATGGATATTTATATAAACATATGCACAAATATGCAAATATTAACTTATTTATATACAGCTTAATAATTTAATTATTTAAACTATTAAAATTTAAAACTGTATTGAGACTTTTAGGATATTCTATATACAATATATATTCCATATACAATATCTATATAAATAATGGTCTAATATAAATATAATACATAATATAAATAATATAAACTTATATATATACATACATATATATAAATATAAAATTTCTAACTTTTCTAGCACCATCTATTTCACTTTGAGAGTGAATATTGACAAATAATTAAGTTATATCTTTATTCTTCAGTATTCAATTAAAGTCTCTTATGCAAATGATAGATAAGTTCCTCATTTTTAAATAAGGAAATGAGTAATTTTCCCCCACAGGTTCTTACCTGTTTCTCATAAAGAGCTTGCCAAGGTTTAGATAAAACAAGTACTACAAGTTAGAATTGTCTATGAGAGCACATAAAACTGCTTTTTTAAAATGCTGGTGGATTTCATATTGTCTTTTCTCTTTAATGAGTCAGCAAAACCTTAACCACCATGACCACCATGACCACCACTAAAGAAAGGGAAGGTTGGTTCTTGAGTGGGTTGAAGTATTGCTCTCTGTGAATAATGCTGCCCTTACTCTCTGAGGTTACCAGGGCAAGATAAGAATGGTGATGTCTGATGTTTATAGATAGCATTTTAAGGTTGCAGAGCTCCAAGTGGGTGCTCTCTTCTTTGATCTGGTGAGATAAGTGTATGGGTATTGCTAACCGTGTTTTACAGATGGCAAAACAAAGACCAAAAAGTTGAATATTTTGCTCATTAATTTATTAACTAAATGGCAAGATTCACACACCCTTCTCTCCTGATTCCAAGTTCAGGATGCTGGTCTGGTCACGCCTCAAAAAAATTGGAAAAATACTAATGATATCTTGCCAATCATTTTATTTCCATATAATCTGGTATGGGAGGAGAGTAGACAGTTACAAAGGAGTAAGAGGCAAGCTTTCCCTTAATGCTACTGAAATGATATTCAGAAATTACCTAAAGCATGCCCCATTGCTCTGTAAGTTTGTTTCTTATAACCTGATAATGTAAATGTTGAAAGAGAAATAAATCAAAGATTTTGTGCAACAAAGATTAAACAGCTACATGTTGCTATAAATAAAATTAGATCCCCAAATACATGAAATGGAATCAAACTATTGAACTAGGATTGAAAGATAGAAGTAACAGCCATTTTGTAGGCAAACTTAATTATTCTGGATATTTATTACCATATTTTCCTGGGTTATTAGTGTTGGGTTTGGGAATAGGACCATAAGAGATGGTTGGAAAAGGCTGATGGCAGTAGAAGCAGGAATTGATTGGCTGTGTTATGATGGGTTTTACTCCATTATTTAATGTTTGTGCCTAGACAAAGAATGATCGATCATTCATTTAACAGCATTTATTAAAGGCCATCTGTATACTGTGCACTGGAAGAGAGACTTTGTCATGTCTAAATTTCTTCTAGGGAAGAAACAAAATTAGACATGACAAAGTCTCTGCTTTCATCGAGTTGAGTACAAACACAAATAATTATAATATACAATATTACATAATAAGTGAAATGTAAAGCAAAATGCTATGAGAGATAAGGGTGGGGGAGGATTGAGTGTTACTCATCTGAGAGATCAGACACAGCTACATGGATAAAATGGCATTTGAGTTGAATTTTAAGGAAGAGGTAAAAATTCAAAATCAATCAATTAAGTGCCATCTATGTTCTATACACTGTGCTAGAAGTTGGAGATCCAAAGACAATAATGAAAGAAATTAGAGATCAAGGACAATAATGGAAGAATCTTTGCCCTCATGGAGATGACATTCTTTTAAATGTATATAGACAAAAAAATGTATATAAACAAAGTAAATATAAGGTAATTTGGGGATGTGGAAAAAATTAGTAGCAAAAAAGGAATGGAAAAGGCTTCATGTAGAAAATAACCTTTCTAGCTATGGTATCGAAGATGGTTCATAAGAGTCAAAGAATGGAAGCATGAAGCTCTGTCAGAAGGCTATTACAGTATTTCACCATATGCTGGAGCCAGCTTCAACTGGCTCATGAGAGTTGTTTATTGAATTTTCAAATTCCACAAATCAGAACTTGCTTCATTGTTTTGTTGACTCTCAAGACTTAGAAAGTATTAGAGAAAATGGAGATTAAATTTAAATTAAATAAATATTAAATAAACTAATTAATCAAATTAAATTAGTTATTCCTATTTTTAAGGGTATCAATTGTTAAATATTTATCAATCCAACTATGAAGAGAGCAGTAAGTAAGGCTTGTACAATCAGTTCTGCTATGACTCAACATCGGTATTTCTAAAAATCATCACACTATGCAAACCAGCTCAAATAAAAACGATAAAGCTTATGGGAAAAATGGAGCCAGGGGGACAATTATCAGTGTCATAAAAGGATAGGAATCTAATAAAAAATAGCAGAATCATTTTATACATGTTAAATGGTAAAAAAAAAAATTCATATTCAGCAATACATACAGTATTAATGGTTTCAAGCTGATGAGTTCCCTCTGACCTGGCTCAATGAAATGGCAAAGCTGATACCTATGAGTTAGTGGGCAGTCTTGTTGGGGCTTCAACTCTAGATGCATGGGCTGGGCTCAGTCATGGTGGAAAGTGGTTTTGTGTGTGTGTGTGTGTGTGTGTGTGTGTGTGTGTGAAAAAGGAGAGGGTTTGGAGGGCATTCATTGGTACTGACCAGTCCTTCTCTTATAATACCAAAAGATATACAATAAATATATCACTTTAGCTTTGAAAAAGAACTGATATTTGCTTGTGGAAGTAGACATTGGAAGACATTGTGAGCTACTGTAAAGAGATCTGCATCCTTGCAATTTCTTGCAGATAAAAAAAGTACATAAACAAACCCAAAATTCATTATGTTTAAGTTATTCCTTAAAATATCAATCATGTTCAAACAAATTCATGTTTTCAAAACAAGTGTTTTAGCAGAACTTTCTAGGAAGAAAGAGATTTCTGAATGGAGAGATGTTGGGGCAGTAGAATAAACAAAAAGATCCTTATGGAAAGTGGGATATTTCAAGTTGTTGTATACTTATTTTTTAAAACTTAAATACAAAATAGAAAAAGAAAAAAAGAAAAAAAAACACATTGTCATGTGCATAGCAGAACATAAAAGAGTATACAAAATATGAAACAAACTTTCATTTCAAGAAAGCCTATATAATAAATATTACTCATTGTGTTCAGTACTGTCCATCTTTTCTTTGCTTCCTTATAAGGTTTCTTTTGTTCTTTGCTGTGTACTTTTTACTTTATTTATTTTTCTCTTTTTCCTCCCTCCCACCGTGCCCCAAGAAGACTACAACTAAGTGTGGATATATTCATATATACATATATATGTATATGTAAATTATACATATATACATACAGACAGACACAGATACTGAGATATCTATAATCATACATATATACACATATATATTTATGTATGGTTATACTACACTTTTTTTGTACTCAATTTCTCTAAACGTAGGTAATACGATCCTATGTAGGTTCAAGTCTTTCCATATTTTTTTCAAATTCAATACATTATTTCCTATGCCAGAGCAATATTCTGATCTTATGCTATCTAGTTATTTTAAAGAATCTAAAATGAATTGATTAATATGGCTGACATATAATGTATTTTACCTATTTCTTTTTAAATTAAATCTATTTTAGCTTTAACTTCATCTGAAATCAATGATTACTATCCCTGCTTTTTTTTTAATAAATTCTGTTCCTTCTCCTCATTATTATTATATTTATATGTATCTCTTTTTCCTTATCCCTGCTGACTCCTCTGCTTTATTTCTACCCACTATCTTGTTTTTTTAACCCATTCATTCTCCAAGAATCCTTCTTTTATTCTCTCCCCCTATCCTTAATTTTCCTTTTTACCTTGTTCCCACTAATCTACATGCTTTATTCGATTCCTATTAATTTACATATCCTTCTATAAATCCCTTATCCTAGTCCTTCTCCCTCTTATTTATTTATAAATTTATGAAACTTTTATATACTTCTAGATATATATGTATTGTTCCCTCTTTAACCCATTCATATTATGAGTAGGATTCCAGAATTAACAGCCTTTCTTCCCATCTAATTCTTCAGTATCAATTCTTCCTCTTATACCTCATTTGTATAATATAATATTCTTTTTACTTTTCCCACATGGTTTTGCTTTTTAAAATCACATCTACCCCAATCTTTCTTTTAAACTACCCAATTACTAATGACATTTTAGACATATAATGTACATTTCTATGTATAAAACATAAACAGCTTGTCCTTATTGAGTCCTTTGAAATTAGTCTTTGATGTTTACCTTATATTTCTCTTGAATCTTATACGTCAATTTAAAAAACTAAGTTGAGATCTTTTTGCAACAAAGTCCTGAAAATCTGGCAACTCATTAAATGTCCTTTTAAAAAAATCAGAATTATACTTAATTTTGCAAAATATGATATTTTTGGCTTCAACCCTAGGTTTTTGCTCTTCAATGTATAGTGTTCCAAGATCTGTGATCTTTCAAAGTCACTCTTACTAAGTCTTGTGTGATCCTAATTGTATCTCTGCTGTATTTGAATTGTTTTTTTCCTTGTTGCTTGTAATATTCTCTCATTGACTTGGGGGAATCAGAATTTGGCTGTGATGTTCCTTATTTCTTTCAGGTATGGATCCACCTGAGTGGATTTTTTTCTATTTCTACTTCTGCCTGTTGTTCTAACACTTCAGGACAATTTTCTTTAATTATTTTTTGTATTATTGTATCAAGATTCTTTTTTTCATTGTAACTTTTAGGTAGTTTAATTATTCTCATGTTTTCTCTTCTTGATCTGTTCTTCAAATCAGTTATTTTTCTTATGGGATATCTCAACTTCTGTTGGTTTTTTTTTTCCTTCATTCTTTATATTTTTGTTTTATTACTTTTTGGTCTATTATGACTTTGCTGGATTGCCCTTGCTTAATTCTAGTTTTCAAGAATTCCATTTTTCCCTTAAGATTCTGGATCTCCTTTTCTAGTTGGATGACTTTCTTTCTGGGATCTTCCTGTTTTTCTTAAATTGCTCTTTTTTAAAGTTTCTCCTCAATCTCTCTCATTTGATTTTTTTTAACTGATGAACATTTAATATTATTCTTAAGGGAAGGAGAGCCTTTTTTTTGCTTCAGTATCCTGCTCTGAAGATGAACCCTTGTCTTCCCTATTCCCATAGTAAAGTTCTGTGGTTGGGTTCTTTTTCCTTTGCTTGCTCATTTTATTTATTTACTTATAGCAGATTGTTGGTGTAATCACCTCTAGTTCTAGAGTTGGGGGGATATTGTCTCTGGTCTCAGATCTTCCTTCAGTTTTCCCCGTTAGCCTGAAGTCCAAACCAAGAATTCTGCCTTCCTGTAAGTGCCCATAGCCAACAACATCCAAGTCCTATTGCTGGCATATGCTGGTTCTTTCTCTCTCAGAGCCATGACTCTGTGCCTAGCATTCCTTATCAACAGAGGTTCTATCAATCTTATTGTCTATACCATATGGGAAAGTAAAAATTTCTGTGGCTGGACTGTAACTATCTCCCAACCCACATAATCCCAGGGTTCACAGCTTGCTGTTTCAGAGGAACTAGCGTGGAGCTATTTGCATTTCATATCAGTCAAACTTCAATCCTGTAAGTTCTTTCCCCAGGAAAATCACCATTCTGTCCCAAATCTTGTTTGTTTTTATTACTCTCTTTTATTATAAAAGTTATGCTTTATTTTTTCTTGTTTGTGGGGAAATCCAGAGAGTTTGGAATTTTCTGACCTGTTCTGCCATTTTCCCAGAATCCTCCTCAAATTGCCTTTAATAGAAGAGTAATGGGATTGAGGGACAGAGAGAAAAGAACATCTCTGTTTCATTTCTTTTCTAGCCATATTTTAAGCCTACTATTGTCCTTAAAGAGAAAGGCTATCCACAAAACTTCCCAAATACTCTGTTTTATTAGTATTAATGTGTGGAATTATTTATTATTGCTATCTTGTTGCCATATTTTTCAATGAAGTTCAAAAAGAAAAAAAATCATGCAGTAAGTCACCTATGTTTGTGTACTGTTGTACACACAGATAAAATAACAGCTTTTTTGATAAATGAATAAAAATATTGGGGTATAAGTTCATGTTCAATAAGCTCACTGAAAGATTCTTCTCAATAATTCCAGAAGTAGATAGAATGAAAGGGGATATCTCATACTATAACCACACCATCCACCACATGTCAACATTTTGAAAGTTTTTCATTCCATCCAGATTTTAAAGTATAAGCATTTGATATGGTGATATCTATTAAGAACGCTATTCTTCAATTTTTGTGAATCATTTCAGGAAATAATGAGCATACATAGATGGGCATACATAGATCTGGGATAATGCTCTAGAACTTAAATTGTTGAACTCTCAATACTATTTTGAGTTCTGTATGTGTAGTATAGGGATTACTGCCTTTTGATCACACTCTTAGATCTTAGCCATATTAAGATCTCTATCTGGAAGTAAAATACTTCTGGTTGCATTCAACAAATCCATTGGCATGTACCAATGTTTGGTTTTTATTATGACTTGATAGAATGATATCTGCTTGTTCCAAAAATATTTTTTTAAATCTTTTTTAAAATATCACCATAGTTTTCTCCAATATCTTTCCCCTACTTCCAGAGAATCATCCTATATAGTAGATTTTTTAAGATAAAAGAAAAGAGGAAAAATCAGTATAACTGATCAATAGATTAAAGAAGGCTGAAAATATGTGCAATGTACAACACTAGTGCAAAGGTGTGGGATGTGAGTGCCTTTGGTAGTATTATCATTTTTATTATATTGACACAGCCCAGCCATAAGCTAAATATTCCTCCAGTTATTTAAGATGTTCTTTATTTCTCTAAGGAATTATAACTGAATCTACACACATCTTTTGTGTGTTTTGTTAGATTGATTCCCCCAGATACTTTATACATTTTGAAGTAATTTCAAATTGTATTTCTCTTCCTGTTATTTCCTCTTGGATTTTATGATTATTATATAGAAATTTAGTTGATTATTGAGAGTTGACTTTGTGGCCTGCTGCTTTATTGAAGTTATTGTCTTGTTTAGTATCTTTGTCCACTCCCTAGGATTTTCTAGGTAAACCATTATATCACCAGCAAATAGAGATGATTATATCTCATCTACACCTATCTTTATGCCTTTAATTTATTTTTATTGTGAATGCTATCATTTCTGAGGACTATTTTAAACAATAGTGGAGAGAGTAAGCATCCTTGCTATATTTCTATATTTACAAGGAAAGATTCGAGTCTATCCTTACATTTGTATATTTGTACATTATATATGATTCTTTCTTTTATTTTTAGATAGATATTTTTATGATATTAAAATGATTGTTCCATGCCTATATTCAGTAGGATTTTAGCATAGATTAGTGCTATGCCAAATTTGTCAAAAGCCTTTTCCACATCTATTGAGATTGTCATGGTTTTGGATGTTTTTATTTTTAATATGATCATTATATTTATGGTTTTTCTAAGGTTCAATAACTTTTTGCATCCCTGGCATAAATCTAATTTGGATCACAAAGAATGATTTCTTGGAGCAATCACTATAATCTGTTTGACAAGATTTTATTTAAAAATTTTAAAAGGATATTCATTAAGGATATTACTTTATAGTTTTCCTTCTGTGCCTTATCCTTTCCTGGTTTAGGTATTAAGGCTATATTTGTCTAATAAAAGGAAACAGATATTGCTTCTTCTTATTCAATTATTTAAAATAATTTCTGTATTGTGGGAAGCAACTGTTCTTGAGAAATAGAATTCTCTTGTGAATCCACCAGAACCAGGACTTCTTCTCTCTACCTCGGGTTGTTTCTTTGCAGGTAGTTCTTCTATTCCTTTCCTAAGACTGAATAATTTTAAAGTCATTTAACTCCTGTTTGACTCAGTTTACTCATCTGTAAAATGGGAATAATAATGGCACCTATTTCCCAGGTTGTTGTGAAGACTAAATTAGATAGTAATTGCAATGCACTTAGCATAGTGCCTGGTGCATAATAAGCTCTATATAAATAGTAGTCATTAATTATTATTTAAGATTGCTACTTGGTCATCAATTAATCTGTATATACAAAATATTTCTGCAAATTCTTAACCTCTATTATGTACTCTGAAAAAGGCTTTTCCTTCTTTTGAGTGAGAAAGTATTAATCTTTCTATTACTGCTTTAACATAATGGACTATGTATTTTATTAATTTTCTATAGGTTTTTGTAAGAATACTTTCCCACTCTATTATGGTCCATTTTACACTCTTGAAGTGTGTTGTGTGGCATTATATAAATAATCATTGATTTATATTGATTTTCCAATTAAGCAATAGTTACTTGTTTTGATGGCTTTAGCTCAATGTGTATCTGGAGAAGATTCAAGTATTTTTAAGTATTACTCTCAAATATATAAAGTTCAATTTGAAACCTGTATTCAAATTCAAAGCCTTTGGTATCTAGCTTCTCTTAAAGTACATTAAAAATTGGACTTAACCAATGGAGATTACCTAAGACTGCTTCTGAAATGGAAGCTGGAATATTGAATTGAAAGAATAGTTGATTGTTCAGTTTGAGTGGAAAGTAGATTATATGAGGGACAATGATGTGAAAGATAAGGTTGCAAAAATAAGTAAGAGTCAGATTCTGAAAGATCACATATGATAAATTATTGGTATTTTGTTTTAATTTTCTGAACTATAAACTTAACTATCAATTAAAAGTCACAATCAAACAGAAATTGAGGGGCAAAAACTTGTCTTAAGCTCTTAGCCTTTCATAATTTAGAACAAAAAAAATTAAACAACAAAGTAAACATTTTTGTTCTAGCTTCCCTTACAGGTCTCCTCAAAATTCTGCCACCGTTGGTCTCCTTTTTCTCTTCCTTTTTTCTACTTGTATATAAGCACAGTCTGTATCAAATTCTAGTTCTGATTTTTGTGCCATCTAATATACATCTTTTGTACATTTGGAAAAAAAAAAGAATTGGACTTATTGAGTCACTTTAGTATCACTGGGAAAATATCCTATGAGACAGACTTATAAGTGGATTTATATGTGTATATACATATACACATAGACACACATATATATGTACACACATGTCTGTATGTCTGTGTATATATATATATTTGTTCCCCCCCCCCCAAGAAGCCATAGAATTGTAATTACCAATTTGAGAAGTTACTTTTTGCATCCCTGGGTGCTTTTTGGTATATTCTTTTTGCTCCTCAGTCAATATATTATTTTCGTTGAAGTGTAGATTTTTTTTATTGAAATGAGATGTGAATGTTTTGTATAATATACATAAACATATAGATTATATATTTCTAGTGAACTTCCATTCAGAAAGTTGGGATCAAGTTAATTTGTGAGAAGTTAATAGTATGATTTAATCATCTTTCATTGACAACTCTGAAGAATTTGAGTCAATAATAATTTATCTTATCTGTCTCTGCTATCTTCCCAATTTTTCGGGGAGTTAGAATTTGGTCAATTCTGCTAATATAACTGTCTTTCATTACATTAATAATGAATAAGTTTCAGGTTTCTCCTTTGATCCATCATTCTGTGACCATAAGATGTCTAGAAAAATTCCATTTTCTCTTTTCTCTCTTCTCTGATATCTTTGCTTTTCAAACCTCTGCAGGAAATTTCATAGTTAATAATTGCTTATTTTGTTCTTTGAATAATTTTGATTCTTGATATAGTCTTAAACATCTTATTTTTGTTTTCCATCATTGCTTAAAGGAATCTAGAATTTATTATTTATTTATGCATTCTGGGTTCTGTGGTATATATTTCTTTTTTTTCAGTTTACATTTAATTGGGCAATATGGACATTTAAATTACCATAAGAGGGATAGAAAAGGTCAGAATTGGTGAAATCTTGGGAGATTTCCAGAGAAGACACATGTTTCCATTACTCTCTAAGGAGAAGTCTCTGGAAGGTAAGTGAGACTTTAGAAAGAAGCCAAAATGTGAAGAATCCAGCACCTTGAGCATGTCCTGAGCTCATAACCTGCTAATTTGTCCAATGACAGTTCTTCTCCCTCTGTCTCTCTCTGTCTCTGTCTCCATCTCTTTCTATGTTTCTCTCTTTCTGTCTGTGCCTGTGTCTGTTTCTTTCTGTGTATATCTCCTTGTCTCTCTGTGTGTCTGTCTCTCTTTCTGTCTCTCTCTGTTTCTCTCTCTATGTCTCTCTGTTTCTCTCTGTGTCTCTCTGTATCTCTGTGTCTGTATCTCTGTCTCTCTCTCTCTGTCTCTATCTATCTCTCTATCTGTCTCTATCTATCTCTCTATCTAGCTCTATCTCTCTCTCTCTGCATATGTGTCTCTTTTGGGTCTCAACTGCCCAAAGCCTTTGACTAGAAATGAACCAGAAGCAGAAAGTCAGATGTGTAATTTGAATGGGGACATCAGAACTTTTCTCCTGGCAGCCAATATCCATGTGGATATGCTTCTTTTTCAAGGCACTGATAGGGGTTTGACATGGAGTATGCTCACTTAGCTGTATATTTAGTGTAATGTAGTAAATATTTTAGAAATTCTTATTGGGTTGGCTTGACTTCTTTTACATTTTAGGATCTCTTTCTTCCTTCCCTCCCTGTCCCCCAAATCCCCTAACTCTGATGCTAGAATTTTCATTTATCATTTTGAAGAAATACTTACTCCAGCCTTCTCTTCTCTGAGAAAGTAAAATATTAAATGCATTTTCATTGGTAAAGATGGGGCAGGAGAGAGGGAAGAAGAAGAAGAAGAAGATGATTCTGAGCTATGGTAAATATTTATATAAATTGGTTTATCTTGTCCAGTAGATTCAAAGAATTGGAATTCTCACTATTTGTCTTTACTTTGATTTTTTTTTTGTTCTTTCTAAATAGTACTTTCTTTTTTATTCATGTCCCTTTTTTGGCAAATTGGATAAAATATTACCAAATTATAACTGATCTACATGGGGAAATAAGGAATTTAGCATAGCCTTTAATAATAGCTTTAATGGATATTTTAGACTAAATGCTTTTTTAATATTTGAATTCTAAATTTGAATTATCCATACTGTATGCAGTAAAAATTATAGTTTGAGATCAACAAATAAAATATTAAATGCTAAGGTAACAAAAGTAACCAGAACAATATAGACAATATCTAAATTTTAAGAAGTTGACATATACTTTTTTAAAATTTAAATTATTATAAAGTAATAATCTATTCTCACCACATGCATCTTGTGAAGGTGAGCCAATTATTGAAATGCTCCCCAAGTCATTCATAAGTCAAGACTATATATTATCTCCAAAACTCATCAGAAAGAGTCAAATTTCAATACAGCCTATGAATAAGTTGGAGCTTTCAGCTCCTTTCTAACCATAGCTCCTTGATATGATAAAATCACAGAATTTCAGAGTTTAAACAGATTTCATTGACCCTCTAGTCCAAACCATTCAGCATAATGATTCCCAACAGCAACACACCTAGCAAATGTTCATTCTTTCTTTCCTTGAAAATATTCAATGTAATGGAGGATGGAACCAAAAAATAGCTGAGATAGACAATTTCCATGATGGAAAGTTAGACGTCAACCAGGTTCCTACAGAGCTTGTTATGATTCTCCCTCTCTTATTCTTTAGTTCCTGATAACTGTAGCAGAATTATCTGACCCTTTAGGAAGGCCATTGATAAGCTGAAAATTCACCATTTGGGAAAGTAATTAATTGATGGCATTCAGGATGATGAATACTAATAATAATAGTTAGCATTTATATAATGCTTTAAGTTTTGCAAAGTTATATATATATGTTTTGCAAAGGGATATATGTGTGTGTGTGTGTGTGTATGTGTGTATTATCCCTTGTGGTCCTTACAACCCCATGAAGTAAGTGTTATTATTATCCCCCAGGAAAAAACTGAGACTGAGACATTAAGTGACTTGCATATGATTACACAGTAAATAATGGAAGCAGGATTTGAACTCTGGTCTTCTTCATTGCATCTCCATCACTATATCTTCTGCATCATAGCATAGGGCAAAGGACCCTGTGCCTTTCCCATAAATTGCTTATTTATATCTAAATGTCTCCAAAATATCTAAATATTCATATCTAAATGTCTAAATCTTTATGACAAAATTTCAGAGGAAATCTGGGTGTTTAGCCTGGAGACAATTTAGAGGAAACACAATAGCCATTTTCAAGTATTTGAGAGTCAATCATATGGAAGAGGAACTAGGCTTGTTCTGATTGGTTCCAGGACTGTTCCAAGCTTTTCTGAGACCATCTTCTGAAGCCTTTCCATGTTGGAAAGAGTTGATTCAACTCGGTTCCACTAAATGCATATTTATTGAGGATTTACTGTAAGTCAGATATTGTGCTAAAACATATAGATATTGGAGACACACAAACCACAAGACACAGTCCCTGTTCTCAAGGAGCTCATGTACTACTTGGGAAAATAACATGTGCAGAGAAGAGTACTTACAGGGAGCACTAACAATTTGGGGATGTGGGAAAGTTCCTGGAGAAGTCTATGGGGAGGGAACCACCTACTGTTGCAAAACAGAAGATAAAGATTATTACATGTGAACAAGAGGAAGCATTTCAATCATTGGGACTTGGACAAAGTCAGATAAACAACAGATGGTTTAGAGAGCAGTTGGTAAGTTGGTTTGGCTGGAATATGAAGTGGGGAAAGAAAGGTAATGTAAAATAAACTGGATGATAGACAACTAGCTGAGGCAATGCATAGAATACTGGTCCTGGAGGCAGAAAGACTCATCTTCTTGAGTTCAAACCTTACTGGCTGTGTGATCCTGGGCAAGTCACTTAAGCTGGTTTGCCTGTTTCTTCATCTACAAAATGGACTAGAGAAAGAAATATTGCCACTCTACTATCTTTACTAAGAAAACCCCAAATGGGATAATGAACTGAAATGACTCAACAAGAAGAAGAAAAGGTCAAAACTAGAACCATGAAGAGTTTTGGGTTTTTTTTTTTAATCCTAAAGTCAACATGAAGACACTTTTGATGAAATTTGTGTCTGGGGAGGTTTATTTTGATGGCTATGTAAAGAATGGAAGCAGAGATATCAATCAAGAACTGTTGGAGAGAGAGAGAGAAACGAGATGGTACTGAATTGGGGTGATGGCCCATATGTGAGAAAAAAGGAATGGATATAACACAAAGTTGAAAACTTGGACAATGACTGCATATGAGAGGTGAGGGAGATGAAAGAGTCAAGCATAATTCTGAGAGTATGAACCTGGGTTACTGTAAAGATCATGGTGCTCCCTCTAAGAACAGCATTGCAAAACCCCAGAGTAATATTTTTCAATCAATTGTCCGTTTATAACATTATGCCTTAGTATTTATTACTTCTTGTAAGACTGCATCACCAAATAACACAATTTCCAAAATCTAATTAAGTTAAGTTAGAATTTGCTTACATATGCCTTATTCATTCATTCATTTAACAAACTCTTGCTCAATATGAGCTGTATCCAGGTCACTTTGCTAGGTTGAGAAGGAGATGGGTTTGAAGAACACATAAGGACAATCCCAACCTTCAAGAAGCTTATAATACTTCAGGAAGAAAAAGCCAGAGAATGAAGAACTAGTTCAAACAAGAATATGAAACTCTGTGCTGTTTAGAGATTGAGAAGAGAGAACTCATTTGTGGTTGGAGAGTTCAAGAGGGGAGAAAGGAAACAATTAATAGGGAATCTTAACTTTATAATTCTTCTGGGAACCCAGTAAGTACATGGGTGAATAGTTTGCATTTCAATACTTGGTATCACTTATGCAAAAAAAATTTCTTTATTCTTTCTTCCTTTCCTAAATTCATTTAACTCTCATCCTCTACTCTTCTCTGATCTTTTCCATTTTCTCTTGAGTTTGTATGAGATAGTAGCTCTACTGCCATAAGAACCCACCAAGAATCCAGGAAAACCTTAATTCATATAAATTGGCTGATTTAGGTCAAGTCAACCTACCTCTTGGTGCTTTAAGAAATTTTTAAACAATAAGGAGAATAATCATAATTATATCATATATTATAATGATATACTGTAATATAATAGTTATAAATTATATTATAAATAATAATTAAAATGTTATAAGTTGTAGAAAAGGTGTTGACCTGCATTAGTAGAGGAACTTTCCTCAACTGGGGATTCCCCCAACCACTAAAATCACAGGTTCAGCCCCTTTCCCTAGCCACAGTTGCTCTTCTGTGTTATTACATAAACAAAGTGATGAGTAGGGCTAAGTCCTGGCTGCTCGTTTCTGGGGAATTCTAAAGGCTGTCTTCCTTTAACAATCCTTACTCAAACAAGTGAGAAGATAATTTCTCAGTCAGCTTTGCTGCAGGCTATTGTGACAAGTGAACCAGCCAGTTTTCCATGGAAAAATGATTTCCATAAGAGACCTGTTGAGTACACTGTGTGCTCAGTGCACCTTGCTTTTAATGGGCTGTTTTACACTCAGAAGGTGGCAAAAACTTTTCTTCTTTATAGCCTCTAACATCTCTTAAAATGGACATTATAGTCTCAGAAGTTCCCACTAGCATGATAGGGCAACAGCATATTTTTGGATGATTTTCTAGGATTCTCTAAGTATATCATTGCATCTTCTGCAAAGAATGATAATTTTATTTCCTCATTGCCTATTTTAATTCCTTTAATTTCTTTTTCTTTTCTTATTGCTAAAGTCAGCATTTCTAGTACAATGTTGAATTATAGTGGTGATAATGGGCATCCTTGTTTCACCCTTGATCTTGTTGGGAATAAGTTCAGCTTCTCTCCATTATAAATAATGATTGCTGTTGGTTTTAAATGGATAGTGCTTATTATTTTAAGGAAAGCTCCCTTTATCCCCATGTTCTCTAGTGTTTTTTAATAGGAATGGGTTCTGTATTTTGTCAAAAGCTTTTTCTGCATCTATTGAGATTACCATATGATTTCTGTTGGTTTTGTTATTGACATGATCGATTATGGTAATAGTTTTCCTGATATTGAACTAGCCTTGCATTCCTGGTATAAATACCACTTGGTCATAGTGTATTATCTTGTTAACAAATTATTTTAATCTCTTTGTTAATGTTTTGTTTAATTTTTTTTTGCATCAATATTCACTAGGGAGATTGATTTATAATTTTCTTTCTCTGTTTTGGTTCTTCTTGATTTAGGTATCAGTACCATATTTGCATCATACAAGGAATTTGGCAGTACTCCTTCTTTACCTATATTTTCCAAATAGTTAACATAATATTGGAATTAATTGTTCCTTAATGCTTGGTAGAATTCACTTGTGAATCCATCTGGCCTCAGAGATTTTTTTCTTAGGGAATTCATTAATATCTTGTTCCTTTGTCTAAAATGGGACTATTTAAGTAATTTATTTCCTCTTCTGTTAGTCTGGGCAATCTATATTTTTGTAAATATTTGTAAATATTCATCCATTCCCAGTTAGATTGTCAGACTTGCTGCCATACAGTTCCTAATTTTTGCTTTAATTTCTTTTTCATTGGTAAGTTCACCCTTTTCATTTTTGATGCTGGTGATTTGTTTTTTTCCTTTATTTTTTCTAATCAAATTAACCAAAAGTTTATCTGTTTTGTTGGTTTTTCATAAAAACCAACTTTTAGTTTTATTTATTAGTTCAATAGCTTTCTTAGTTTTAATTTTATTGATCTCTCCTTTGAGTTTCAGAATTTTTAATTTGGTATTTAATTGGAGACTTTTAATTTGTTCTTTTTCTAGCTTTTTTTAGTTGCATGCCCAATTCACTGATCTCTTTCTCTATTTGAATAAAATGAATAATGGAGCTATTTAGAAATATAAAATTTCCCCTAAGAACTGCCTTGACTCTATCGCATAGGTTTTGATATGTTGTCTCATTATTGTCAATCTCTTGGATGAAATTATGAACTGTTTCTGTGATTTGTTGTTTGACCCACTCACTTTTTAGAATTAGATTATTTAATTTCCAATTGATCTTAGTCTATCTTTCCCTGCCCCTTTATTGAATGTAGTTTTTATTGTATTGTTGTATGAAAAGAAAGCATTTATTATTTCTGCCTTTCTGCATTTGATTGTGAGATTTGTATGCCCTAATACATGGTCAATTTTTATGAAGGTGCCATATACTACTGAGAAAAAGGTATATTCCTTTCTATCCTTATTCAAAGGTAAGGTAACAACAAGGTAAAGGGGGAAAAAGTGGGCTCCCATGTGGCCTGGGTAATTGAGCACTAAAGTCAGGAACTTAATTCTAAATTCTAGTGGTTAATTGAATCATTAAGAACTGAGGGGTAGGTGAGAGGTGGAAAGAAATGATTCCAATTAAAATAGTAGCATTGCCTTCTTGCAAACTCTTGGAAATGATAATAATATCCAAAGCTGGTCAATTCAGGGCTTGATTATTTAAATAGATAGTATGCTCCTTCAATTGGAGCTATTTGAACAAACTATTCCAAAATAGCAGATAAAGAGTACTTTGTCAGGAGATAAGGTTAAAAAAAAAAAAGGTTCTATGCAACATTTTCTTTTTTTCTCTCTATACACTATTTCTTTTAATGAGCTCATTAACCATCAATGTTCAATCATCATCTCTCCAGGTGACATTCAAATTTGTATCTACTTAGAACCTCTCCCTAGAACTCCAATCCAATTTCCAGTTGCATATTTCCACCTAGGTAGCCATCTCAACTTCAATAAATCTAAAATCAAATTAAGCATTTCTTTTAAACTTCTGTTTAACAGCTCTAGTGTTAAAAAAAAAAAAAGATCAATATCACCATCTTGCCATATCATCCAAACTCAAAATGTTGAAATCATCTTTTATTTTTCCCTGTTTCACCTCTCATGATTCTAGTCAATTGATAAATCTTGTTTCTAATTCAGCAATGTTGCTATCATTAGACCCCTTTCCACTCACATTGCATTCACCCACAAAATGAATATCAGAATCTCAGCATTATAAGGAACCTTAAAGACCATCTATTCTAACACATATTTGAAAAAAAAATCTCTCCTATTACTTACACAACAAATAGTTATCCAGATTTTGTTTTAAATTCTCATGTGAGGGGAATCTAATACATCCTAAAGCACATTTGATAGTTCCATCTCCAAGAAATAGCTGGGAGAATTCCCAATCAGCTTTCAAAGATAGTTTTCCTGCCCTCAGGGGAGCCCCTAGTCTGATAATAGACCAGGAATTATAGAACCATACAAAATTTCCAAATAAGTCTTTAAATGGGTTAAGCTTCTCTTCTGGCTGAAATCATAACTCATCTAATACTTAGACAATCTGTCTCCCACATTATAAGAGCCTTTTGAGTAAACGAATTTCCTTCGCTCCAAGCCCGCCAGTACCTTGGTGCCTTGGAGAACTAGTACCTTGTACCGATCTCTGCCACACGATCCTACCCTCATCAATTTCTCCCCTTAAAAAACTGGGAGGGGGGAGGGAGGACAGCTAGATGGCACAGTGGAGATAGAGCACTGGCCCTGAAGTCAGGAGGACCTGAGTTCAAATCCAGCCTCACACTTAACACTTCTTAGCTGTGTGACCTTGGGCAAGTCACTTAACCTCAATTGCCTCAGCAAAATAAATAAATAAATGAATGAATGAATGGATAAACAAACTTCAATGGTCACCCTTGTCTATCCATTAAAATTTAAATGCCAGAACTAGACATTCAAGAACCCTTCATAATTCTATTTTCCAGTCAAACTAAAGTACTATCCATTGCCTTCTCATCCTTCCCCTTCCCATTTTCTACTATCCTCTTGCATTTGGCATGGCCTTCCTCCTGCTCAGGTTCCATGTGCTGTACTACTGGCCTTTCTTAAGAGTACAATTCAACTACCAATTCCTCTGTGAAACCTTCCCTTATTCTTCCACCTTAGAAAATGTGGTCTCTTCCTCCTCAAATTCATAATAATAATTTGCCTGACTCTCTTTTGCCCCTGTTACAGGGGCTCTCTTTTCTTTGTATTGCCAGTACTTATTAACCCAGAACTTTGTAAATAGTAAGCATTTAATAAATATTCTGTTTATGTAATCTTTATATCTCCAATACCTATTACGTTTAATAAATGTTGAATTGAAGTGAATGGAGGCTTCCATGATCCCCTGAGCAAGAGTTAATATTTCATTCCTTTGAACTTCTAGTTCCCTTTATAATCTCCTCGACATCATTCTCCTTAATTTCATTCTGAATTGTGTAACGATTATTTGTGTATAGATATTACTAACTTTTTAAAAGAAAGCATTGTGTCTTCTTTATCTTTTCCCTATTACCACTTCGCAAGCCATAGTAGATGTTCAATAGCTTTTATTGTATGAACAAATAAAAGATAAAACAGAGGAATGAAGCCATTCCATGAAATAAATAGGAACACCCATTCCACTAGTGAAACTCAAAATAATGCAAATTGAGAAATATCATATGAGGTCTTCCATCTCTGCAACATAAGGGGATATGCACGTTTTCTATATGCTTGTCTGGAGCCAAGCTTGGTCATTCTAACTATATAATGTTCAGTTCTGTCTAGTTTTTTTAAAAAATCTTTTTTGTAGTCGTGTTTTACAGACTCTGGAGGAAAAACTGAGGCTGATGATTGTCTGAAGTTCTGTCAAATCCAATTCATGTGCAAGTCAATATATCACCCTCATAAGGTCATTGGTGCTTTTCAAGAAAAGATGAACAAGGGGCAGCTGGGATGGTGCAGTGGATAGAGCACTATCAAATCTGGTCTCAGACACTTCACACTTCCTGGCTGTGTGATCCTGGACAAGTCACTTAACCCCAATTGCCTCACGAAAAAAAAAGAAAAGAAAAGAAAAGATGAACAAAAGCCTTTTCTGGTAACCTGGCATGTTTCAGGGTTACCTGCAGCTCTTAGGGTGGGTTCCTCTTGACCCTATTTAGTAGCATCTATTTTGTATAAATTCTTAATAACTTTAATTTCAGAAGGAAATGACTGGATTGCTTTTGTGCAATGGCCCAAGTCTTTCTTCTTGAAGCAGAGGCTTATCTTTTTAACTCCAATATTTTCCTGGTGATCTTGTATGTATGTAATTATATGCAGAATTAAAGTTGAAGATCACCCCCTTCTCCCAAAGATCTTACATCATAATCATCTGGGAAAATACACTCTACATAAATGGTTCTCGAGCTTTCCTAGTTTTGGGTATTTAGGGACAAAGAACATTTCTCCCCACTCCACCACCACCACTTTCAGTCAGTCTCTCACTCCTTAATCCAGTAGGCTACAACTACGTTACAAACAGAGCAGACTATGTTACAAATAAGAAATTGCACAAGAGAAATGGAATGCATCAAAGAAACAGATAGCTAGAAAGAAAAATGGTTGTGTAAAGAGAACAAGAACTAAATAACAATTCATCGGAGGGACATCCTGCATGCTTCATTAGTAGCCACATAAAATCAAGAGAATGAGAGGAAGGCTCCCAGAATGTAGGCACTGACTCTCTAGGGCAGATTTATGGGACCAGAGTCACACAATCAACGTCATTGGAGGGACTAAAGACATCATTAGATCACAAATCCTTAGCGCTAGAGAGGTTCATTTTACCTTATAATCAAATCATCCCACTGGGTGCTCACATTTCCCTGTGCACTAACTATGGCAAGGGAAGGAAAATAGAATCAAAAGAGACGAAGAAGGGAAAGGAGAGAGAGAAGGGGGAAAGGGAGAGAGAGAGAGAGAGAGAGAGAAGAGAGAGAGAGAGAGAGAGGAGAGAGAGAGAGAGAGAGAGAGAGAGAGAGAGAAGAGGAAAGAAAAAGGGAAGGAAAGAGGAGGGGGAAAGGGAGAGAGAGAGAGAGAGAGAGAGAGAGAGAGAGAGAAGAGGAAAGAAAAAGGGAAGGAAAGAGGAGGGGGAAAGGGAGAGAGAGAGAGAAAGAGAGAGAGAGAGAGAGAAGAGGAAAGAAAAAGGGAAGGAAAGAGGAGGGGGAAAGGGAGAGAGAGAAGAAGAAGAAGAAAGAGAAAGGAAAGTAAAGAGAGGGAGGGAGAGAAACAATGAATAGAAAAGTCAGGATTCTAAAGAAAGGAATGTGATTAAATATATAAAATAGGCCAATTCATTACATTCAATTAATCTGCTTAGATGACATGGGCAAATCCAGCAAATTGAGGGGAAAGGATAGTGATAATCGGCTGTGATTTGATCTCACGTCATAATCATCTGGGAAAATGCACTCTACATAAATGGTTCTCAAGCTTTCCTAGCTTTGAGTATTTAGGGACAAAGAACATTTTCCCCCACCCTACCCCCGATTCCAGTCAGTCTCTCACTCCTTGGTCCAAAATGTGCTGTTTTGTGAAGGACTAGAAGGGAAACTGGATTGAAAGTCAGGTGACTTCACATAAAGGATCCCTGGCTTTATTCTGAATCAGGGGGTGCAGATTAAAAGCTGTTCCCTGAGTTAATATCCACAATTGGCTGGTTAGCTGTCTTAGTGGTACAGACATTTGTGGCATGCTGCCCGGTGGAAGAGGGATTTAGATCTGTTTCTTGGCTCCAAAGGGCAGAATTAGGAGCCGTGTTTGAAAGCTACAAAGGGGTATATTGAGGTTTAATGTAAGGGAGAGGGGGAGTGGAGAATCTTTCTAACAATGAGAACTATTCCAAAGTGGAATGAGTGAAGTCATAAGATAGTGAGTTCCCCATTAAAGATGGACTTCAAACAAAGCAAAGTGACCACATGTTCAGTATATTGTTGAGGTTGTGGGGAGGGGAGGGTTTAGGTAGGGGTTACACAAGATGGTCTTTGAGGCCCCTTTTCATACCTGAAATTTGGTGATTTGGGGAATTATAACTTAGAAATAATATCTACAAGAGTTAAAGATTGATTTATTCATGTACCTACTTCCCAGATACCTAACAATAAGGAGAAAGAAAATAGGAAATAAGCATTTATATAACTCCAATTTATGCCCGGCAGTTTGAAGCACTTGATTAACACAATCCAAAGCATTTGCCTCTTTATCAAGCAGTAAACAGAAGTGTTCCATTTCCAGGTTAGCCCCGGAGCTAGTGTGTTATTAGAGGGACCTCTTTATACATACTTGAAGGTTTATATAAGTAGGTGTCATTAAATTTGGGGTTTGAGGTCATGAAGACTTGAGTTTGAATCCAGCCACAGAGAGATTTACTCTCTGTAGCACTGTGGCACTCTCTCCCCTTCTCATTTCTCATCTGTAAAATGGGAATAATAATAATAGCACCAACCTCACAGGAGTTTGTAAGGATAAAAGAGATAATTTTTTTGTTACTTTTAAACCTCTCTAAGTTTAGATGTCAGTCATAATTTAGAGCAACCCTTTTCAAGGTGGCAAAATATTGGAAATTGAGGGGATGCCCATCAATTGAAGAATGGCCAAATAAGTTGTGGTACATGAATGGAATGGAATACCACTATGCGATAAGAAATGATTGGAACCCTAAGAGGTTAAGACGCTTGCCTGAAGGCATGCAACGCTGTTATTGTTGGTGGTGGCCTTCTTTTCTAAAACAGAACCAATGACATCAGGAGAACAGCATCTAGACTAGCAAATGTATTGGATTTGAGTGAGTCAGCACAGTGCAGAGTTATTAGTCTCACCCACTACTAGACATGCAATTAAAATGTACGAGAAATTGGACTTGGTCCAGGATTATGATGTTAAATATTTAACAATGGGCTTACTGGAGAAAAATGTGTTCTTTTAAGTTTAATTTACATTATTGACATTTTTCTCTACCATTTTCTCAAATCTAGACAAGCAACAAAACGAAAATAACCAAGCCTTGATTTATAGTTTTGCCAACTTCTGAGGTATAAAAGCTAACCAAATTGGCTCCAGAACACTCTTAATTCCAACCCAGGTTTTGCTGTTGCTGAAACTGGCCACTACTAAGCTGATCTATTTATTGGCTATGATTGTTAGTGTGAAGGAGATGAGAGACATGAAAAACAGATCACAAGACCCAGAGGATTTCCTTATTAGTTTCATCCTGATATTACCTAAGATATTATTCTATAAACTCACAATTCATTTTGCTAATAATCTAACTCTGTAGCACCTGTTTTTATCCCTCAGACAAGAGGTTGATGTCAGGGTGAAACAAAGAAGTATGGAAATGTGGAAAGTTCTTTCCACCAACAGATGGATAGCCCTCACATCAGTGGTTAGTCAAAAACCCTTACTTTCTTACTTGGTTATATATTTCTTTGGGGTCAGGTCTGCTATTTTTTATCTCTATATTCATTTCGAGCACAACACCTAATACATCGTAGGTATTTGGTGAGTATTTGTTTAATTGAATCAAATAAAGTTGACTTTATTTTGTAGCAGATAGAGTTATAGTAGAAAAAGATTACATTTCCCAGAATGCTATAGGCTTGAAGGCAGGTACATGTGAGAAACTATTGAGTTAAAAGACTAGAACTGGGGGGGTGAGGGGAGACGAGGGGAAGGAACTTAAGGAAAGAGTCTCAGGAGTGTACTGGAAACAAGCAGAAACCGGAAAGTCTATTGTTAAATTTTCAATGAAAACATTTACATTTTGGAAATTAGCAAATGCTATATATCAATACTCACTTTATTGTTTTGTTAACTAGATTTAGTAAAGTGATGAAGAAAAAATTAAAGTGAAAAGTGTCCTGGGTACATTTTTTTTTTTCAGAAAGCTGGTTATTAAATATTTATCATCACACCTTAGATTCCAGATTCAAAAGCTATCTTCATGATAAATGAAAGAGGTTCCCTATGTCAGTATTTTCAAGAACCAGGTTGGAATGACAGAGGGAGTATGGTAGACAATTCTTGAGGCTTACTGACCTAAGGGACTCAAAAGTTTATAGTACCCAAGGTGAGCTTGGACTTCACTCTTGAGTGGGAGCCAAATAAACATAGATGAAATGTGCAGAGAAGTTCCAGATCTCTCCACATCTCAATGACTTCCCTGTTGATGTTATCTGGTGTTGTTACTCTGCTAACTAGGTTTGGGCTGGAATCCCATTTATATACTCTTTTAGTTTCATAATACAGTAAATATGAATTACATCACCCACAGTTCTCTCCTCCTTTGCTTCATTCCCTGAAGAGGAAACAGTTCTTCACCTTGCTAAAGGCACCATGAACCTATCCTTGAAAATTTCCTTCAGGGGCTTAACCCTTCAAATGTTCTCTCTTCTTCCTTGCTTCCTTTTCTCTCTTTCTATCTCTCTATCTCTCTACTAATCTACTAACTCCTGTGACCCCACTATTCTCTCAAACTTTCATTCTATAGTTTTACTCTTTCATAATTGAAATCTTAGAAAAAGTCATCTATTTACTTCCTCACATCCCATAATACTTTCCAACCCTTTTCAGTCTGATTTCTGATCCTCCCATAGAAAGGGGGCTTTCTAGGGTTCTCAATGATTTACTGACTCCTGAATCAGTCTTTTTTGACATCTGCATGTTTCAACATCAATAACAATTCTTTTCTCTTAGATAATCTCTCCTCCCTCAGTTTTCATGACATTATTTTAACCTACTTTTCTTCTTTCCTTTCTCTTTTGATAGATCCTCTTCTACCCCCAAACTTCTAAGTAGGAGTGACTACCAAAGCTCTTTCCTGGGCTCTCTTCCTTCTTTACATTCTCTTGGGGATCTCAGCAGCACCCACGGATTCTATCAACATCTCCATGTAGATGACTCCTAAATCTAGCTATCCAGCCCTATTCTCCCGAATCCTTGTCCCACATTCCCAATTACTTGTTGGTTATCTACACTTTGATATTTCAGTAAAATCTCAAATTGGATATGTCTAAAATGAAATTCATCCCCTCCCCCGCCAAAAATGTCTTTTTTTCTGAGCTTTCTTATTTCTATTAAAGGCATTATTATCTTTTCAATAACCCAGAATCCCAACTTCAGAATTATCCTTGATTCTTCCCTCTCCTTTATATTCCTTATCATATTAATGGCCAAGTTTTGTTGATTGTATGTATCTCTACCACATCACTTGAATTTGTCCCCTCCCTTCTACTTGAATGCTCATTTCTCACCTCAACTACTACAAAAATGGCCTCGTATTTGTTCTCTCTGCTTCCATTTTGCTCTTCTCCAATCTTCCAAATAGTTGCAAAAATAATCTTTTTGGGGAATAGATTATACTATTGACATCCCCTTCTTCTAGAGTTTTAAAGGGCTTTCTATATCCTCTAAGATAAAAATACCATACTTTAACATATTTAATATGTATTGGTCTACCTGCCATCTGGGGAAGGGTGTGGTGAAAAGTTGGAACAGAAGGTTTTACAAGGGTCAATGCTGAAAAATTACCCATGCATATATCTTGTAAATAAAAAGCTATAATTAAAAAAAAATAAGATAAAAATACTAATTTCTCAATTGTGGCCCTACCACAATCTGATTCCAACCTACATTTCTCAACCTCACATTCTCTGCATTTCAGACAAACAAATTTCAGGCCTAATGGCTGTTGTCCAAAATTGATGTTCCTTCCTCTATCTCTTTGCTTAGCCCATTTTATTTTTTGTCTGCTTGGCAAGGCAATTGGGGTTAAGTTTCCCAGAGTCACACAGCTAATAAGTGTCAAAATTTGAACTCGGGACTTCAGGGCCAGTGCTTTATCTACTATACCACCTATCTATTCTTTCAAGGTCATCTTTATACAAGTAAAGCCTTTCCTCTGACTCTTGAAATTCCTGACTTCCTCCAAAGTTCAGTTCAGGAGCCATATTCAGTGGGAAACCCTTCCTAATTCTTCTGACTGACGTGGTATTCTCTTTCTCCAATTACCTTCAGCTTAACTGTTTACATATTTCAGCTCCTATTAAAATAGGGGTTTCTTAAGGGAGGAGATAGTTTTTTGTTTCAGGTCTTTGTACCCCCTGCACCTAACAGAGTAATAAATATAGGTTAAACCAAATTACTGAATATATTCAAAATCTTATTGGTTACTCCAGTTTCTCTCAGGTGAGCTGCTTGGAAGTCAAATTCAGAAGTTTCCAAAGTAGAGGTATTATTTTTAATAAAATTCAGATGTTAAACCAGTCTGTCCTGAATTTACACACTAGTTGTTCATCTCTGGCTTCAATACCCTGAAAGCCCTTTCTGGGAGAATGAGAAATCTTCCCTGGAATGAATGAGATCTACTTCAGATTTGAGTGGCTTCTCAGGAGTGGTTCTCCTTTATTATTCTAGAGATCACCCAACCTAGGGTTTACCATTAACTCTTAATTGAAGTCAACATGATGAGTCAAGGAGGACTGAAGACATTTTCAGAGGCAGCAAAGTCACAGAACTTCTGGAATTAAATAGCCTTAAGTAAGTAGCTGGTTTACACACCTTCTGGAAAGTGAGTCCATTCTGGGGATACAATAGATCAAGCTTTAAGTTAGGAAGACCTGAGTTCAAAACTAGTCTTAGACTCTAATTAGCTGTGTAGTCTTAGCAAAATCATTTAACCTCTTTTTGCCTCAATTTCCTCAATGACAATCATAATCATAGTAATTGCACCTATTTCCTAGGATTGTGAGGATCAAATGAAATAATAGTTATAAAGCTCTTAGTGTAGTGTCTTATACATAATAAGCACTAAATAAATGTTAGCCATGATTACGTTAATAATTTTATAGAAGGCAGCTAGATGACATAGGCAGTAGATACTGCACCAGCTCTGAAGTCAGGGGATAAATTCAAATCTGGCCTCAGACACTTAACACTTCCTAGCTGTGAGACCCTGGGCAAGTCACTTAACTTCAACTGCCTCAGCAAAAATATATATGTATTATAATATTCATTGGTTAATTGTTGATGAATCATAATAGCTGAAACTATATACATTATTTCATTCCCTCCTTACAACAACTGTGTGAGGTAGTTATTACATAGACTAAAATAAATTAATAAATCTTATTACTATATATATCAGGAAGGTGCTTCGATTATCCCCATTTTACAGATGAGGAAACAAGCAAACCGAAGTTGACTTGCCCAAGGTTACACAGCTAGTTTTGGGAGGCAAGACTTGAATGCAGAGCTTCGTGCCTCCTAATCTCTGTCCAATATGGTTTTGTTCCATTCCAACTCTAATTAGCATCCAATTCCAAATCCTCATACCACCAATCTTTTTGCTTTTGGTTGGTCATGGTTCTCACGATTACTTGCACTGACTATTACATGAGAAAAACATCGAGAGCAAGAAGAGTACAAGGTTTAAAATCAGGAGAGCTGACTTGAAAGATAGACTGGGAAATATGTGTTACCAAGGACAAGTCACTGAAACTCATTTTCCTAAAATGGAAGGTAGAGATGCATTTTCATTACCTAGCTCACAGGAGTGTTGCTGGGGAGAGAAACACTTAAACTTCAAGTGCTTAATTTAATGTGAGGTTTTGAATGCTCTAGGTTCCCCTCCTTTAACAGCAGGAGAGACTCAAGGCTGAGAGCCCATAGAAACTCCAGCCCCAAAAACAGATGGCAGGAAAAAGAAAGCCATCTGTTTCCTTGATTTTCTTTTCTTTCCCTGTGTTGTTTTTTCCCCCTCTTTTCCCATGTGCATGTTTTCGTTTTTATAATCCTCCTTCACATCAGTCTGATATCCAGTCACAGAAGGCCTGTTAGCAAAACATAGTGTGGTCCTAATAGTGAAAGAATAATCTGCCAATTTTTACTTCTCTCCAGGATGAATCTAGTAACCTCAAAGTGTCCTGCAAAATTATGGAAAATGAAAATTTGACTAACCTAAAATTCCTTCAAAGGGGAAGGCAAGAGAGAAGAAAGGGGAGGGAAGGTACAAAGAATGTGACAAAATGGTAGTGTTATGACTCCTCAAAGGTTAGAAATCCTTCC
The DNA here is from genome assembly GCF_016432865.1 of Antechinus flavipes. Lineage (NCBI taxonomy): Eukaryota > Metazoa > Chordata > Mammalia > Dasyuromorphia > Dasyuridae > Antechinus > Antechinus flavipes. Next base: position 52,057,815 of record NC_067400.1, read on the forward strand.
TACCCTAAACAAAAATCAGTAGACCTACCCTTAACATCCCAAAGAAAGAAGTCATTTAACTTCTTTCTCTCAACTTTATTTTGTAAAGTAGGGGTATGCGGATACAAACATGTGAGGGCACTAGAGGTCATAAAATATTGCCTGTGGGAACTTACAAAAAAGGAGTGTGTGGGGGTGAGGATGGGTGAGTGTGTGTGTGTGTGTGTGTGTGTGTGTGTGTGTGTGAAGAGCATATACATGCCTTGTCTTCCTCTGATTTCCTGTTTATTCTGCAAAGAATTAGTCTCGTATTGTTTCCCTACTTGCCAGAAACATTCACAGGTTTGAAGTACTAACAAGCTAATAAGGGTAATAATACATATGCTAATGTATGACATGATAAAGTGATAATACATCTGGCAAGGGTGATAATACATTGTTAGATTTGAAGTAGCTGACATATATACATACACGTGGTGTGTATATATATACATACATACATACACACACAATCTAAAGATATAAATATATCTATAGAAATATTTAATCTCTAGAGATAAATATTACCTATAATTTCTAGCTATAGATATCTAAAATTTATAGAGATATGTCTATGTTTATATTTACAATATATAGATATAAATAAATATCTATGTAGTACTTACAGTAAGATTTATAAAGCTATTAGTTTATTTGACAATTGCCCTCCTTAACAACCCTGAATAGTAGATATTGACTACTGATGATATTGTGCTCATTTTAAAGATAAAGAAATTTGAGACTCAGAGTCCATGAGCACACATTACTAAGTACCTACATAGTCTCTATCACAGCAATGCATGTTAGAAACCAAATGAAAGGTGCTCAGAAGTTGTATAAATAAGCCTAAATAGTGACTGATTAGGGTTACTGATTTAAAGCTGAAAAGAACTTTAGGGGTCACCCAACCCCTTCAATTACTTAAAAAGATATTTTATTGATAATGTCTTTTGTTTTAACGTCATTTATTTCTGTAAATGCTTCTTCCCTCCATCCAACTCCTATGATTTATAAATATGAAGACTGAAACGCAGAGAGAGACAGTCATTTGACTATGTTGGTAAAAAGACAAGCACTAGAGCCCAAGTCATCTGACTCCACACTGTTTCCATTGCTTCCTTGGTTTGCTGAAGAAATAGTTGTTAAAAACTACTACCAAGCAATTGGTCAATCAACAAGCATTTATTAAAATGCCTACTCTGTGCCTGACAGGCAACGGTGGAATAGCATAGGGAGAGATGTCTGTTGACCCAAAAAAACCCATTTCTCACATTTATACAACTTTTGTGACCTTGGGCAAAATCACTTAATTTCTCTGGAAAGGGAATATAAATTGTAGAGAAGGTGATGACCTGCATTGGTGGAGAAAATTTCCTCCCCAAAATGTTCCTTATAGCAATGAAATCATAGGTCGAATCTCTAACCCTATTATTTGCCAAGAAGATACAAAAGCAAACAAACAAACAAAAGGATTTTGCCATCAAAAGTTTAAATTGGGTAAGGAAGAAGACAGGATGTACACAATAAGTAGATAAAAAATAAAGAGTAAATAGCAGTAATTTGGGGCATGACAAAGTCAGGAAGTTGAACTGAGCTGACAAGGGAGCCAGGGATTCTTAGGGAGAGGGGTTAAATAAGGCTTTGTGCTGGGGCAGTGAGAAGATAGGATACAAAGTTTATAAACTGTGGTATGGGACCTTAAGGAATTAACAAATAATAACAGCTAGCATTCACATATTGCTTTAAGGTTTGCGGAGCCCTTTTCACGGTCTCTCACTTAATTGAACACTCCTATGAAACAGGCATTATTACTATTACCTTTTACACATGAAGAAACTGAGGCTGAGAGGGATTAAATGGCTTGCCCCAGCGTCACAGTTAATCATCTGAGAATTCTGTTTCTATACTTCCAGATTCTAGTCTAGTCTAGTCTATCTTCCAACCCCCTATTCACTCTGCCACCCCGAGCCAATAGGGACAGCCACCTCTCTGAGAGGAGGGGACATAGGCTAGGGAGAGGCAAAGAGAAGCTTGCCCCAGTCCTCCTCCTGAAAAGGTATACTTCCAAGGACCTTTTCTTCCTTTTTATAAGCAAACTGGGCCGTCGACAATTCGGGTTCGTCCTTTGCTGCCCCGCCCTAGCAGTCATTTCGGATGAACAGCCCCGCACTTGCAGCTAGAACCAGGTAGACGCTGCTCGGTCAGGGACTAGTTCGCAGGATGACAGCCCAGCCCCAGTCCGAGCTATAAACTTCAACCGGCCACAAGAGTGTGCATGTGAGGTGACTGCAACATTTTCCTTGCCAAACCAGAATTAGCCGGTATAGGAATGAAAGGCTGTGGAGCCTTGAGCTTGCACAGGCTGGACGCTCAGCTCTTACCCAAGAGCCCCCGATCCCCCCGGCTCCGCTGGGCAAAGGGCTGAGGGAGGCGGGGATCACCTCCACCTGCTAAGGGACCGGCCTGGGGCTGTGGCCAAGCGGAGCTGGAGGGCCGGAGCACCGCAGCTCCAGGATGAGAGGCTCCACTACTACCAGATTCGGCGTTCGGGGGCTCCGGGGGCAACAGCGAGGAGCTGGGGAGCCCAGGACTAGTGCCCTGTGAAGCAGCTGACCCCGGGCTGGCCGGGAGCGGTAAGTGAGCCCGGGGCTCCAGGACTGCTCCTGGGGATGGGGGCCCAGCTGCAGTGAGTACTCGCAGCCGGGACCACCCGGGTCCTTCTGTGAGTGGCTGCAGAGGGGCTGCCGGAGATGGGGGAGGGGGGATTGAAGGAGGAAGAAGAGCAGGAGGAGGAGGAAGAAAAAGAGGAAGAAGTAGGGAAAAGAACGGATGCACTGGAGGGAGGTGGGGAAAGTGTGAGTACCCTCCCTAGCCTGAGAGCAAGGTGGGGGGGAGCTTTCTTCTGCAGCTTGGGGTAACTGTCGGTCATTGTCTGTTCTGCTAGCGGAAGAGAGGGGCGGGGGAGGGGAGAAGGAGCGAGGAACGGACAGATGGACGGAAGGAGAGGATGTGTGTGCCCCCTACAACCCGAGGAAAGCCGGCGACAAGCTCCCGGCCTCATCGTCCTCGCTCCGCGTCCCGGGTTGCCCCTCATCAAGGCTGCGCATTCCCACCCCACCTCGCTGGGCTCAGCTAGCCCCACACCCAGCGAGTTCCAGCCCCAGGCCCAGCTCAGGGGTGAGAGCCAGCTGAGACCGAGCGGGTTCTGGTTACTGAGGGACAAACAAGATGTAGCTATTTATGGGGCCAGGGGAGGAGCGGAAGGCGGGAGCTGTGAGGGGAATGGGAAGGCGACGTCTCCCAGAGCAAACTGGCTGGGAACTGCAAGTGCCTCAGTTTCCCGAGGGGACCAGGGTTCTGAGGTAGAACAGGGAGATGGGCCTTGGGAAGACAGCCCATTAAGCTCCCGAGCTGCCACGGCTTGGGACTCCGGGCAGAGGAGCTAGCTTTTGGTGCTGTCCAATCTTAAAACCCGAAGATACTGATTTGGGGGTCTGAAAGAGAGAGGAAGGGAAGGGCACATAGTACAGAACCAATGGGGATCCCTGGACTGCGAGGGGGCCCTAGGGTGGAGTCCCCCGGGCGCCTCTGGCCCGCCCTCGTTATCCGGATAGGCTCCGGGGCAGCACGTGCTGAGAGACAGCAGCGGTCTGGGCCCGGAGGCGGATCCACGACCCATCCCTCCCTCTCCATCCCTCCATCTCTGCATCCCTTCATCCATCCCTGCATCAAACAATTGGGCTGGAGCTACTGCTGCCGCCGCTTCCTCGGCTGCGCTGATATCCAGGTGCCTCTGCGTTTCAAATCCCGCATCTCGGTCTCTAATGCAAGAACGAATATGGGACAAATGCCCCTTAATCATCTGTCCGGCGCAGGGCGACAACTCCAAAAGGGGGCACTTACTTTGCCTTCGCTTCTTCCTGGGATCGTGAATGTAGAGCTCTGAGGGACCACAGAGTCCAACCTCTCCATTTAAAGGTGTGGAGCCAGAGGAGTGAAGGCACACGAGGGATAATCGGCAGAACTCTGGCCCTGATCGCTCAGACCCGGGCTACAGTGCTCTTTCCCTTACATCAGACTGCCTCTCTCCTGAGCCACTAAGCCTCGGGCAATTAATGTTTACTCATGTTCATTGCATCACAGGGCGATTTTACTTTATCACTGAACCAATTTTTTGCAATCCAGCCACACTGGCCTCCTTGCGGTTTTTCACACAAAACCCTTTATCTCTCAACTTCAGGCATTTTCACTGGCTGTGAATTTCTCCCACGCCTGGAATTCCCTTTTTATGCCCACCTGCTGGTTTCCTTCAAGTGCCAGCTAAAATTTCTGTCCTCTACAGGAAGGCTTTCTTGATCCCTCTTCATGCTGGTGCCTTCCCTCAGTGGATTACCTCAAATTCAATCTTCACATGGCTTCTTTTTACCTAATTGTGTTCCTCTCTTCTGAGACTGTGAGCTTCTCAAGGCAGGGGCTGTCTTTTGCCTTTCTTTATATCCCCACTACACAGCACAGTACCTGGTACATAATAGAAACTTAATAAATGTATATTGAGTGGCACTGGGGGAAAAAAATCTAAGGCAAAGTAGTCAAGACTTCCTGGATTCTCCCTTATATTGAAAGAAAACAAGCTGACTGGCCTTTATCAAACTTATATAATCTTTTCCTATATGGTATATAACTCCGTTTTTTAGAGCAAAATCATCCAGTTGAAATTATAGTCTTAAATTCTTTAAGATATTGTTCTCTCAGGATTGTGAGGATCAAGTGAGATATTTTGTGAAGGGCTTAGCACAATGTTTAGCACATAGTAGATTAATAAATAACTTCATTTTTTCTTCCTTTTATTCTTCTTCTTTCCTTTTCTCCCTCCTTCCTTCCTTTTTTCTTTTCTTTCTTTATAGAAAAAGTTGTTTAAATGCAAATAGCCATCATATGTGCATAGGTTAAAAGACTAGTTATAGAGCATATGCTACTATTCCCATCACAGTTTTAGCAATCTCCTCATGAGATGACTACATTTGTAGTTTTCAATTTAATAGATTCCAATTTTTCTCTTCACTTAAAACTAGAACATCAGGATTTTAACCAAAGAGAAGTAGACAAGTAAAAAACAGGTGATTGTTTTACTTGTGACTTTACTCTTAGAAAAAAAACTTGAGCAAAAAAAGACATTAAAATTTTGGATTCTGATGTTCTAGAGTAGGATATATTGTTCTGCATGTTCTGCAGCCCATTCATCACTAACTGTGAGTATATTAGATAAGCTGAGCTAATGATAATTTTCTAATGGCTTGAACATGTTGCCTTTTTTTTTTTTTTTTTTTTGGCCATGTATAAGGAAATTTGGGTTTGAAGAGAGTAGTTTTGAAGAAAGAAGAAAAAAAAAAGAAATTTAACCAGAGAAAGAGCAGATTCTAATTGTGTTTTATATGCAAGTCAGCAAGAATTTATTAAGTGCTTATTCTATGGGAGGCACTGTGCTCTGAGGATAGAAAGGAAGGAAAAATACAGTCCCTGCAGTTAAAGGCTCTTACCAGGTGCCCTGAACTTCTGTTTTTGAAATATATGTTTATTTCTCTTGCAATAAACCTAGTCTTCACATGATTGCCTGTTGACACTGCTTTTAAAGTGCTCACAATTTAATGGGGAAGATCATATATAAACAGGAAATGAAGGAAGCCTAAGAAATCTAGGGACAGAGTTGAGGAGGGAACCAGTTACAGGCATGGGGGACACCCAACACAGGAAACAAAATCTGAAGATGGTGTCCTGTGTGAAAAACAGGTAGAAATGAGCATATCCCTGGATAATGGAGGATGTGATGGGGAGTCAAGGATAGAGAGTAAAAAGGTAATGAAGGGCTTTAAAAACTAAACAGAGGATTTTATATTTGATCCTGGAGGTAATAAACCACTAGAGATTATTGAATAGGGTGTGACATGGTCATATCTGAGTTTTTGGATTCTTACTTTGAAAGTTAAGTAAAGGATGGACTGAAATAGAGAAAAACTTAAGATAATCGTCTTTAATATTCACTTTAATTTATATTCAGCAGTTCTTTTCCTAATAATAGCTTTTTATTTTCAAAATACATGTAACCCTTGCAAAACATTGTGTTCTAAATTTTTTTCCCTCCTTTCTCCCCACTCTCCTCCCCTAGAAGCAAGCAATCCAATATAAGTTAAACATGTGCAATTCTTCTATACAAGTCCAATATTTATCATGCTGGACAAGAAAAATCAGATCAAAAAGGGAAAAACTGGGGAAAAAAAAAAACAAGGAAACAACAAAAAAGGTGAAAATACTATGCTGTGATCCATATTCAGTTATTGGGTAGTTCTTAATATTGTTTCTTGAATCAGATCAAATTCTACTCAAAAGCTCATTAATAGCTAATTACACTAATTGCACTAAAATCATTACACTAAAGATGAGATTTTAAATTATTCTTGCTTTTCAGCTGTTTGTGGCAAATAATACGTCACACATTTTTGAAGTGACTACAAGAAAAACTAACAATGACACAGTAAATAATACTTGTTCTTTAAAGATAAATATTACATTCAAGTGCATCTCCAATCCCCAAGGGAAGGCTGTCTTACTGGTAGCCCTTTAAAAGTTTGCTTGTATTTGCCTACCACAAATCACATTTCAGGGTTCTCTTTTCTCTGAAGCAACTTTTACTGGAAAAGAAGGTCTAGTTAAAATGTATCGTGTGTTCAACATTTTTGAATACAGTATGAGCAAGGCCTTGTGTTAGTTAGACAATGTGACAAATAAGAAGATGAATTCATGAGAACCTGGTCCTCCAAAGCTCAGAGTGATGGGCTATGTACTTAAGGAGGATATAAACAGCAGAACTTCCACAGATCTGTGATTTCATCACACAAACATATCTTCTAATAATACAAATTATCACTTATACTTTTAAGACAATATATGTGTAGGAGATTAATCAGTGAAGTTCCCTGATCAATTTATTCAATTTTAATCAATTTGTGTTTACTAAGTACCTGCTTTGTGTTAGACATTGTACTAGGTCTTGGAGATATAAAGAGAGAAACAAACAGTACTTACCATAAAGAAGCTTACATTTTACAGGGTAGGGAGAGGGACAACAGCATGTACTGAAATAAGTAAATGCAACATGTGTACAAAAGAAACACAAAATAATTTCCACTATATCAGATGAATTTACCCACCAGCAAAATAATACAATATTTCCTCATTTCAGTGGAAAGGTGAAAGCAATGGGGTTGGAATGTTTCAGGTTCAATGGGAAGGGGGTTGTCTTCTGGCAACCCTATTTTTTTTTCCTTTTGAACATCATTTAAACAAGAGCTTCTTAAATTTTTTTTCCACTAGTGACCTATTTTCTCCCAAGAAATTTTTATATAACCCCAATATAAAAATATAAAATAGGTAAATTGATAATCATTTACCCATAATAAATCATAAAGAAATTTATTTTAAAACAATTCTTTGGTATATATAATTTTATCATTTATTGAAGATAAAAGCAAATTTGTCTGCTAATGAAGTGGATGTTTATTTTTACATAAAGATTTAATCTTGACAGAATATTTGATATCTTTTACTGTTGTCAAATTTTTTGTAATCCCCCCACACACACACACACACATTCAATTACATGACACCATACAGGATCACAACCCAGTTTAAGATTTGATTTAAACTACAGAATGACTATGTATCTGCAAAACTGTATGGTAGGGAATAAAAGATGAAGTGGAAGAGAAAAACTCACTGGAGAGGGAAGAATGATTTTATAGAATATTTATTAGCTACTAAGAAGACTATGTTATTTCTGTGTTGTCCATGGAATGGAATAGAGCTTGTCCTGTACTTAATATACAGTGTCACCTTGAGTTGTTGTATGAGAATTAATGACCCTTTATTTCACCTTTGTGGAGACCTAACAATAAACTATATTTAGATATTTTCCTGCATAAACTCTGAGTTGGGTGAGGCAAGCCAAAAAAGAACCTTTAGAGGGTCTGAACCTCTGATTGGATGTGGTCTATATAAGGTCCTGGACTACAGTTTACACATACAAATATCCACATCTCCCTACAAATATGCCATAAGTGATCTATACCAATATATTGGGTTGGGGGTAGAGCTTCTTCTAGATTTCTGAACATTGTGTGTTAAACATACTGGAACATGTAGACTGTCCATTAGTTATCACTGGATCTTGCAACATCCCTGGACCACCTTCATTTCCAGTCATTTATTTTTGAAACATAAATTTTTCTCTACATGTACTTTTAAAAAAAATTAAAGCTTTTTATTTTCAAAATATATGCATGGGTAATTTTTGACATTCACTGCTACAAAACCCTGTATTCTAATTTTTTCCCTCCCTTCCTCCCACACCCTCCCCCAGTCAGCTAGTGACCCAATATATATTAAACATATTCAATTCCTCTATACATATTTCCACAAAAATCATCTACATTTACTTGTTTGAAATACATACTCCAATGCCCTTTGGATGTCTTGTCATTTTGTTGCTAGGAGACAGAAGTATTTCAATTCTCTCATGTATCACAGGGCTGACTCCACCCCACCACCGTCTCAATTCATTATTTATCGCCAAGACCCTTCATGGGAGATGCAATCAAAATCCCAAATATCCCATTATTAGTAGAAGAATACTGAATCATTAAGAGCACTGTAAAAATTCCCAAATATCACTCAGCTCCCTTTCTGTGCAACTCTGGGGTCAGTCCACTGTTCACCTATAATATCTATCTGAGGTCTGGTTACCAATGGATTTATGGGTTGTTCATCTAACAATCTGTCATATTCTAGACAATTTTCTAGATATAGATTTTCCAATGTAGATACTTAAGCCAGACTCTTTTGGTTATGATTCTTGTTTAAGAGAGTCCAGTGTTCATCATCTGCAAACAGAAATGTCGAAAGACCTTTCATCTCTAAGGATCCACATTTGGACTTTGCACTGAACATCCCTCGTAAGATTAGCAATTGTGTTTGTTGAGCAAAAATCTCTGTTTTATGCCTCACTTGATACAAAGAGGGTCATTGGATAAATTTTCTATTGTTATCTCTTTTAAAGAACCTTGTGTAGTTTTGACGTATGCATAGGATATTTTGTTGGGTTTTTGTTAATAGTCAACAAATAATAAACATGGTGGGATCATATATTGCCTACATATTTCTGTGAATGTTGTGCCTGTACTGAAGAATGATGTTTTATAAAGCCTCCCTGGTTCCTTTTCATTCCTTCATAGAATACTTACATAAATTCTCTATATAAAAACTTAGTAAGGAAAGGAAAGTAGGTGTATGACTTGATCAGTACTGATATTTTATTGGTTGCCTGTTTGTTTCTTAATAACAATAAGACTCAAGATTTTCTCTCAAATGTTTGGTATCCTCTTTTCATTAAAATATCAAAAAACTGATCTGTCAGAAGGCTTTCAAAAATTGTGTTAACTTTAGCCTGTAACTATTTTGGAGGGTATCTTTGGCCTAATCCAGCTTTTCTTCTCAACTCTATTTTCTCTGGTATTGTTTCTTCTTCCTCACAAGAACCCACTGTAATCTGTGTTGACAAAATATGAATGTGATGTTTTCCCTGTGATTAATGGAGATTTCCCTGTGATAAAATAAAGGAATTTATATTCCTTATCCATTACCAATTCATCCTTGATTGCCTTCAGGACAATCAGTTGAATCTCTCACCAGACTTTCTTTAGATTTGTTTTTCCTTCTATTTCTTCTTGTTTTTTCACAAGGCTTTCTTGCTCATAATCTTCCACCATATTCTTATATAAGAATTTACAAATTAATTTATGTTCCAAACTAATATCACTATTGGCTACAATATACCTCTCCTTGATGAGTAGGTCAAACATTTCCTGGTTGAGGTGGCTTTTAGGATCTGTTGTTTCATCTTTGACATACATCAGTTAAACTTCTACTATCTGTGTTTTTATCCATTTCATATGGGAGAATTTAATGGGTTATTTAAATAGAATAGGTGGGGTTTTGTTCAGTCATGTCCTATTCTTCATAACCCTATTTCTTGGCAAAGATACTGAAATAATTTTCCATTTTCTTCTCCAGTTCATTTTATAAATAAGGAAACTGAAGCAAATAAGATTAAACGATTTGTCCAAAGTCACATAGCTAGTAAGTGTCTTGAGACAGGATTTGAATTCATGTCTTCCTAATCCTAATAGCCCTGAATGCTATCCACTGCACCACCCAGCTGTCCTGTGCCCCCTAACTACCCAGACAGGTTGGGCTTGCTTGTCTTGTCTCTCTGACATCTATTCTCTCATCTCTTTTGATATTTTGATATTTTTTCTATAAAAGGCTGGTGATCTGACTGTATGTGGGTAGTTTGTTTTGAAACAACTCTCCCACATGGGTAACTAGTTGTTCCTTATTTAAATAGAATGTACATTTTTGTGATGTAAATTGGTGCTCACCATGCTAATGCCTTCAAATTTTCTTCTTGATGACATTTTTCATCATATACTGAACATGAAACTTCATATAATCCACAAGCCTTTGGTTTTTGTTTCTTACTTCTTTTTTTTTTTTTTTTTTTTTTTTTGCTGAGGCAGTAGGGGTTCAGTGACTTGCCCTGGGTCACACAGCCAGGAAGTATTAAGGGTCTGAGGCCAAATTTGAACTCAGGTCCTGACTTCAGGGCTGGTGTTCTATCCACTATGCCATCCAGCTGCCCCATGTTTCTTACTTCTCAGTCATATTTTCCAACATATTTTTCACCCTCTCATGGCCACCACTGCATTTAAATCACCGAGGAATAAAGTATGTCTTAATTTGATTGAGAGGAGAGTTTCTCAAGTTCTTCATAATATTCCTCTACTTCTTCATCATTTGCAACAGATGTTTCATGTTAAGTTGCAATTATCTTCAAGGCCATGTTTTTTACAAATGGTCATTAATTATTTTGAATCATAAGATTGCCAGATGTTCTATGAAATTATAGATAGAAAAATAGATAATAGACAAAACATTTATTAAGTGCTATATACTAGATATAGGGTAAAGATCTGGGAATACAAATACAAGCAATTAAGAGAGTCTATTCTCAAAGAGCTTACATTTAAATGGAAAAAGGCAATATAATGGGGAGTTGGAAAAGAATGGAACAATGGAGGGGATCCTCCAGCTTCCTAAGAGAAGAAAGTATTTTCAAATTCAGAGAGTAAACTGAAGCATGGTTGGGGCCCCTAAAATATGATGGTCTAGGCAGAGTGAGGGACCAATCAGAGGAATGGAGCCTGAATATAATGATTTCTCTATAGGGGGTAGAATGTTGACAAAAAGGAGGAAATTATGTTGGAAAATTTAATTATCTTAATGCCATTAGCATTAATTGATTGATTAATACAATAAACTCTTCTAGTTCCTTTATTTTCCTCTCTAAGGAGAATCAGTAGGCCATTCTTACCCTAATCATGGCTTTCATTTGCCTTCTTGTTTCATATACATTAAAAATATTAGTGCTGATATTCATTTCATCTACTATAGGAAGAATCTTGGGTCCATGGACTTTTAAAAGATGTATTTTGATAACTACTTTGCAATATAATTGACTTTCTTTGGAATTCTGGCTTTTTAAAAAAAATTTATTCATTAAAAACATAATTCTGATAGAGTCCATGGACTTCACCAGATAGTTAAAAGTGTCCATGTAGGGATATGCTGATAGATGTTTAACACCTGGCTCTCTGAGCAGGGGAGAGGGGGAAAGTGTATACAGAACATACTTTAAAGTTAAATCTGCATTATTAACATTTTTCCTATCATTTTCTTAAATCCAGATAAACGATAAAATAGTTAATCACACCCCAACTTGAATCTTTTGTTGATTCTTAAGGTATAAATATTTACACTTAAAATTTAACAACTGACTTTCCTAAGCCAGTATGAGCTGGTTTTATTCCCAACCTAGATATAATACATGCAAAATAAAGTTAACTCCTTCTTAGTAATAGGTCATCTTGTTGTTCACTGCCCAAGGTACCAGCATGTATATGGACAGATAACATATATGGGCAATCCACAAATTTTGCTTTCTACCCCATTTCCCCTGTGCTTATGTAGGTACTGCAGGCCATTTTATATTCTCATTTGTGTCATACTAGTGGTTGTATAATGTCTCTGTGGATAATGTAGGTGGCCAGCTGGGGCTCTTCACTGTCCTCTCCTCCTTATGCCATTTTTCTTTGGGGATTTAGTCATCCATATCTGATAATTAAAATTAGATCACATTTTTAATAGGCTCTATATAATGACTCCTCAGGTCCTTTTGATGCTTTTATGGATCAATATTATACAAAATGTTAGGAGTGAAGCATTATTTTCATAGGAAAATTCACAAAAATTAGGCAAGATTAGCTAACTTCTGGATTTTTTTAGATGGAGATAAAATGTTGGCGTAAAAAGTGAGCAGATTATGTTTTGTTGTCTATTAATGGACAGGGGAAATTAGGGGAAGGGCAAATCTTTTCTTGGAACTTCCTTCAGTCCTTCAAGAGATTGATATAATTGGTAGCTTCAGTTCAAGCCTCTGCTCTGAGATGCCTATAGAAACGAACAGCCTTTCTTGACCTCTTCCTTCTTTACTGAAGCTCACTCCTGATCTTATTTTTGTCTTTACTTAGTACTATTGGTCCTCTGATTCAATCTGGCTCATCTCTTAGGTTTACCTTTTTCCTCTTAGTTTTTTAAAGACTCTTGTGTGTGCAGATTGATTTTTTTATCTGCCTTTTAAAGTATTTAAAGGCGTGAACGTTTCAAGAAATGGAGCAAAGATTAGGTTCTTCAGCCTCTATTTTTGATCTTGTCCCCATGTCCCTATTCCTATCAACACCAATCCAAATAACAAAAAAATCCAACCAAGAATTCACTTCTGAAGAGCCAGTTTTCAAGAGGCAGAGCCAAGATGCAGAAAAAAGATAGGAACTCACCTGAGCCTTCTGCCAGTCCTCTCCACATATCTTTAAATGATGCCTCAAACCAAATTCTAGAGGGGCAAAACCTACAAAAGGACTGAGTGAAACAATTTTAAGCTCAAGGCAACTTGGAAGTTCAGCAGGGAAGTTTGGCTGAACCAGAGGGAGAGTGGAGTGCAAATCCCCACACAATAAGACGGTGCAGACGGCGTCCCAGCAGTCCTAGGAGTGAAACAATGACAGCGATGGTGGTTTCTGGAGTTCTCCATCCACAGATAGATGGTAAAAGGGGATGGACAATAGAGTCCCTTGGCTGGCCCTGGAGCAGGACTCTGTTGCATTGTCCATACTTGGATATGAGTCTGCATACCCTTTGATCAAGCATCAAATAGGTCTGTATCCCAAAGAGCTATTTTATAGCTCTTTGGGGTTATAGTGTGCAATATTCTCCTGGTTCTGCTCTCTTCACTTTGTATTAGTTCATGTTAATCTTTCCAGGTTTTTCTGAGAGCATCTCATAGATTTGTGGTGGTAGCTCGGAGTTGTTTTAATGTGCATTTCTCTTATTAAAAATGATTTAGGGGCAGCTAGGTGGCACAGTGGATAGAACACCAGCCCTAAAGTCAGAAAGATCTGAGTTCAAATGTGGTCTTACCACTTCCTAGCTGTGTGACCCTGGGCAAGTCACTTAACTCCAATTGTCTCAACTATATATATATATATATATATAGAGAGAGAGAGAGAGAGAGAGAGAGAGAGAGAGAGCATTTTTATGTGACTATAGATAGTTTTGATTATTTTGTTGGAAAATTGCTTGTTCGTATTCTTTCATCATTTATCAGTTGAAGAATGGCTGTAATTTGTGTACATTTGACTCAGTTTTCTATGTATTTAAGCAATGACATCTTTGTCAGAAGAACTTGCTGTAAAAATTTATTACCATTTTTGTGTTTCCATCTATCCCATTTTCCTTGTTTATCAACCTCTCTCCTTTTACAATGTCCATTCTCAAAAGTATTTTGTTTCTGACTTTTATCTCCCCAAATATGCCCTCCCTTCTATCAATTCCTCTTCTTTCTGACCAGATTGACTAATATGACAGAAAAAGAAAATGACAAGTGTTGGAGGGGATGTGGGAAAATTGAAAATCTTGTTCATGAGATTGTATACTATATTCAACCATTCTAAAAAACAATTTGGAACAATGCCCAAAAGGTTATAAGACTATCCATACCCTTTGAGGAAGGAGTACCACTACTAAGTCAGTATCCCAAAGAGATTAAAAAAAAAAGATGTGTACAAAAATATTTATAGCAGTTCTCTTGGTGGTGGCAAAGAATTGGAAGGAAATAATAGCTGCTGTTGCTTGTCCTTTGTTCTCAAAGAGAACCATGATATTGGGGAGGTGCTGACATTACATTCAAGTAAATTGAATTTAAGTGGGGGAGGCTGTGCAAGGTCACCTTCTTCATTTTCCCCTCCAAAGCTATCAGGGCTTAGTAGCTAACTCGCTGGAATTGATAGAAACAATGCTTATGTACTTAAGTTCACACCTTTAAGAGTTAAGAATGCACACATTAGCATTCAAGATTCACAAGTCAGGATTTAATTGGGAGATTCACAAATCAGGAACCCATAATCCCACTCTCTCAGAGGAGGAGTCAACCTTTGAGTTCACATCTTTAAGAGATCATATATAAGAAGCTCTTGGAGCCTCAGGAGTCAGTTGAGGAGATTGAGAAGCCAGAGACTGCAGTTGGGCAGAACAGGGGATTCGGAAGAAGAGAAGCTGAATATGGAAGAGGCAAAGGACTGGCAACAGGAGCTCTTGGAACCAGGAGAGAGGCTTCTAAGAAAGCTAATTGGGCTATTTTGGAAGAGACAATAAAGGACTGAACTTTTAACAGCTAGCTGCAATTGAGGTGATTATTACTTTGAATTGAAACTAAGGCTGCCTCCAGAAGCTCCCCAAGCAATCTCCTCCCAGAGAACATGTATTAGAAAAGAAGAGCACTCCATTTCTCCAAGAGGGTCACCTTGACTTCTACTCTCAAACTCCTATACCCTTCAGAAAAAGCAGTTCTAGTTGATCATACAGCAGCTTTTTTCTGGAAAGTGTTTTTGAACTGAACTGGGAATTCTGAAGTGAGGTTCAAGGTACTTATCCCTACATTGTGTGACTCTGCTTTGTGAATGAATGTCTGTGTCTATATGAGTGCAGTTTGGGGAATACCCATAAATCCTCCGAGTTTGGGCATTGTTGTTTTGACAGGATAAATCATTGCTCTCATTGTGTAATATTTTGGGGTCTATAAACCACTTTACATATATACTCTTACTTAATCCTTCCAACAACTCTGTGAGGTGAGTATAGTGACTTGACAAGTAAAGAAATGAGGGTAGAGAGATTAAATGATTTCCTCAGGGTCACACGATGTCTAAGTGAGGATTTTAATCCAGACTTTTTTGCATCAAAATTTACGGACCTATCTCTTATTGGGCTATCCACCATCCCCTACTTCCTTTCTAAGATAAAGGGCTCAGAGTTCTGGAAAGATGGCAAATTTTTCATGGAGATTGAAAGAGAAAATTAAAGCATTTTTCTTTGTTGTGATTAATGAAATAATTTTGTGGTTTGTTTTTCAGAATATTGTAGAAAAAATGTACACCAGTCATGAAGATATTGGGTATGATTTTGAAGACGAACCAAGAGAAAAGAAGGCACATAACCCAAACCCCAACATCGATGGCGGATGGGCTTGGATGATTGTCCTTTCCTCTTTTATGGTTCACGTACTCATCATGGGGTCCCAGATGGCACTAGGGGTGCTGAACATGGAATGGCTTGAAGAATTCAATCAAAGTCGAGGCCTGACTGCCTGGGTCAGCTCCCTCAGCATGGGGATCACCCTCATCGTCGGTATGTCTGACAGGGTCCCAAAGACACTAGATAAGTAGACATAACATGGAAATTCTCCTTTCCCTCTTGACAGTTTCTTATGCCTTACTAGTTTCCTAACTCCATTTTCTTCTCCAGCTCATTTTACAGATGAGGAAACTGAGGCAGACAGTGTAAAGTTACTTTCCCAGAGTCAGACACCTAGCAAATATCTGAAACCAGATGGGTTTTCCTGTTTCCAGGTTAAGCATTCTATCTTCTATTATCAGAAGAGTTAGAGAAAAGGATTGAAAGTAGTTGTTGTAGGTGTATTCCTGTGATGTGCAAATTATGCACCAGCCACATACCAACTGACTTAACTAAGAGCCTATTATGTACCCAACACTGTTTTGGGCACCACGAGGGAAACTAAAAGTGTAAAAAATAAATATAGTTCTTGTCATTGGCTCTCATTGAAAAGCCAAGTTAAACTGAGTTAAACAACTGAGGAACAAAATAAGGAAATAAATCAAGGGCTTGAGTGGGTAGTACAAGCTAACTTGAAAAAGGGCTAGAAAAAAGGAATAATCACTATGGTCTGAAGTTTTTGAGGACGGACGTGTTTCCCCCCATATGGATGTTTCATCAAAAACAATAAGTAAGACCCATTCTGGCTGAACTATATACTACTTCCCCCACCCCATCTCCGCCCCCTTCCCATATCTGTTGTCTGATTTCAGCCTCACAACTCTGTGAGGTAAGTCTCTCAGATATCATTGTCCTGATCTTACAGACAGAGTAACTGAGGCTAAATGACTTGCCCATTCTCACTTGTGTGTGTCTCAAGGATTTGAGTCTTCCCATCTCCAGTGCTCCAAGGTGTTTTTCTGTGAATGCATGAATGCACTTATTAAGAAGTATTATAGAAAGCATAGCCCTGGGGATATAAATAGAAAAAATAAATAGTCCCTGCTCCTGAAAGCTCACATTCTAATTGGTAGAAATAATAGAGGAAAGAAAATTCAGGTAAGAGCAGACCTGTCAGGGTGATGGCCAGGGTAGCTTCAGTGGAGTGGTTGGGGAGGAGAAGGCAAGGAGATCATGGAGGCCACGGGGAGAGGGAAGATAGCAAAGATTGAAGATCTTAAGATATAGTGTTATAGCTAATGTAAATCTTGATGGTCCTCTGCTTTCCAGAAACGAATAGCTAATGACTCCCAATGTCAGGAACAAATCAAGCAGCCCAGATTAGGTCTCAACAACTCTAGGACCAAGAACAGGCAAGGAAAGAGGGAGAGGGTACTCCAGATAGTGGCCCTTATTCCTAATATCTGGCCATCCTGGATGGCCTGAAAAATATTGTTATTTTACTATTAACAAACGTTATTGTTGTTTCCATTCAATTCCAGATATTAAAAAAAACAATTTTGAAAGCCTAATTTAAAAAAAAATATTTATATGTAGTAACTTTAAATTATGTCTAAAGAAATTGTTTCATTTTTCCAGTTATTTTTGTAATGTCAATTGAGCCAGATAATCTCTAAGATTTCATCCAGTTCAAAAAAATCTATGATTCTGTAAAGTAACTTAATTATCTTTAATAACATGCTGATTTTATCTAGATGTTAGCAGAGCATTTTTCATAGTTCTAGAGCTAGAAGATCATGAAATCAAATGAGAAAATAGAGACGCAAGGACTTTGTGATTTATATTGAGGTGACTCTTTGGACTTAAAAAATATGAGTTTAATTTCAGTCTCAGAAAATTCCTAGCTGTGTGACCCTGGATCAGTCACATAACTTCTGTCTGCTCAGTTTCCTCATCTATAAAATAGGAAGGATAGTATCTTCTTTTTTTTTAATAGCTTTTTTTTTATTATAACTTTTTATTGACAGAGCCTATGCCTGGGTAATTTTTTTTTACAACATTATCCCTTGCACTCACTTCTGTTCCGTCGTTTCCCCTCCCTCCCTTCACCTCCTCCCCCAGATGGCAAGCAGTCCTATACAAGTTAAATATGTCACAATGTGTCCTAGATACAATATATGTGTGCAGAACTGAACAGTTCTCTTGTAGCACAGGAAAAATTGGATTCAGAAGGTAAAAATAAACTGGGAAGAAAAACAAAAATGCAAGTAGTTTACATTTCATTTCCCAGTGTTCTTTCTTTGGGTGTAGCTGCTTCTGTCCATCATTGATCAATTGAAACTGAGCTAGATCTTCTCTTTGTCAAAGAAATCCACTTCCATCAGAATACATCCTCATACAGTATTGTTGTTGAAGTGTATAATGATCTCCTGGTTCTGCTTATTTCACTCAGCATCAGTTCATGTAAGTCTCTCCAAGTCTCTCTGTATTCATCCTGCTGGTCATTCTTACAGAACAATAATATTCCATAACGTTCATATACCACAATTTACCCAACCATTCCCCAATTGATGGGCATCCATTCATTTTCCGGCTTCTAGCCACTACAAACAGGGCTGCCACAAACATTTTGGCACATACAGGTTCCCTTTCCCTTGTATCTCTTTGGGGTATAAGCCCAGTAGTAGCACTGCTGGATTAAAGGGTATGCACAGTTTGATAACTTTTTGAGCATAGTTCCAAATTTATAGCTTTTTATTTACAAGATATATGCATGGGTAATTTTTCAGCATTGACCCTTGCAAAACCTTCTGTTTCAACTTTTCCCCTCCTTCCCCCTATTCCCTCCCCTAGATAGCAGGTTGACCAATGCATGTTAAATATGTTAAAGTATATGTTAAACACAATATACGTATACGTATCCATACAGTTATTTTGCTGCACAAGAAAAATTGGACTTAGAAATAAGGTAAAAATAACCTGAGAAGGAAATCAAAAATGCAAGTGGACAAAAACCGAAGGAGTGGAAATGGATAGCATCTTCTTTATAGGATCGTTGGGAGGATAAAATGAAATTATATGGATAAAATTTTGCAAACCTTAAAGTGCTATATAAATTCCAGTTGTTGTTATAATAGATAACCAGCATCAGAATCGCCATTGAACCCAGGACTTCTGACACCAGAGCCAGAACTCACTGTACCATACAGTGATTTGGTGCTCTGAGTCTGGGCACCCGAGACAACAGTGTCAGAGCTAGTTCAAGTCACCACCCATTCATGGAATAAAAAAGAAAAAATAACCATGAAAGGGTCTGGGATTCTGCTTATTTGCCATTTGGTTGAAAGGGTTTCCTAAGCCCCTTCCTACTGTGTGATTTTGTGAGTGAGTAAACGACAGATAGAAAGTTATTCCTAAAGCATTTTGCCAATGGAGATTTTAAAGTAAAGAATAAATCTTATTTCCTGGGATCACAGATGTAACAACCAGATGGATTTTGGAGGTCATCACAAAGAGAGATTTAGGGTGTTCCTCAGGTTATACAGCTAGCATAGTATCAGATCCTAGATTTGAACACAGATCCTTTGTTTTAGAGCTGGCCCACTTCCTCTCTATCAGATAATATATAAATGCTGCTGCTCTAGGCTCTGGTAAGTTGCTTTCACCTGCAAGTGGTTAAGCTGATTCTTGTCCACTCTACTCATGAACAAAGCCGGGTTTTCTGTGCACAGTGGGAAAGAATGGCATCTGATTTTGTCCTGAATTCTGGGAAGTCAGCCTTTGGGCCTGAAATATTTGTTTGTTTTCTTTTTTTGTTTCTTTTTTCTTTTTCCTTTTTTTTTTCCTGAGGCAATTAGGGTTAAGTGACTTGCTCAGGGTCACACAGGTAGGAAGTGTCAAAGTGTCAGACCAGATTTGAATTCAGGTCCTCCTGAATCCAGGGCTGGTGCTCTATCCACTGCACTATCTAGCTGCCCCAAGGGCCTGAAATATTTAAAATCAAGATGATAACTTCCATTTCTCAATTTGTGGAATCCCAATGTCTCCCTGCCCAATTTGGCAAGCCTGTGTTAGAATCCTCAGAGAGAGAATGGGACTGAGGGAAGGTCACTCATTCATCACTTCCTTATTTCTTACCTTTAGCAGATAGAATAGGCAGGGCACACGCCAGGCCCCGTGGTAGGAGTACAAAGGCAAAACAAAAGACAGAACAAAGAGACTCATGTTTTCTTGTCCCTTCTCACAAGGAATTCCAACTCTGGTTCTTAACAAACTCTGAGATGAGGCTTCAGCTTTCAGATCTTGCTTCCAGGATCCCTTCAGGGTCACACTGGGAAGCCCTCTGCCAGTTCTGGAGGGTGACTCAAGAAGGTGATCTTGGAGTCAACTGGCGTTTCTAGGGCACTTTAAGGTTTGCTTATTTTATCCTTACCTCCCTGGGAGGTAGGCGCTGTTATGCCCATTTTAATGAATGAGGCAAATAGGATTAAGTGGCTTGCCAGGGCCACACAATTGGTAAGTATCTGAATCTGAACTTGAACTCTGGATTTCCTGCCTTCAGACCAATGTGCCATTGTGCCACCTAGCTAGAAAGGGTCTTAGAGTCTTTTAGTCTAAGTGTTTCCTCTTACCAAGGAGTCTCAGGTAGAATAAAGGACTTGTCTTGCATCATACAGATGATAAATACAGATAAAGGACTTGTCTTTGGTCATACAGGTAATAAATAAATACAGGTCATACAGGGTAGAGTTTGAACTCAGCTCCATCAACTTCCCAGGTTGTATTTGTTCCCCTGTATTATAGTACCTTCCTTAAATCTTCTTGCCTTGATGTGTAAACAAGATGGCTTCTGATGCATTTAATCACTGCCATTTCAGGCAATTCTCTGTCATTCTTTGGTGAATGGAGCCATTGGGCTGAGCTAATCAGACCTACGTCAAGCACTGCTTTCAGTGAGAATGGAAAACATTTAAAAAGGAGAATAACGTAAAAATGCTTTCAAATCCCTGTATGGGTGGGGTTGAATTAATTTTTAAAATACTTATTAAACTCCTACTTTGTCACCCATAGTGCTAAGCTCTGGAGACACAAAAAGAGGCAAAGGACAGCCCCTGAGCTCACAATCTAATGAAGGAAAATAGGCAAATGATTATGTAGGAAGGAGCTATAGATAGAAGAAACCTGCATTGGGAAGGCACTATTATTTAAGGGGACCATGAAAGGCTTATTGAAAGAGGAGAGATTTTAGCTGAAGTAAGCCAAAATGTGGAGATGAGGAGGTAAAATCCCTAGCAAGAGGAACAGTCAGGGAAAATTCAGAGTCAGGAGATGCTGGAATGTTGTGTTCTAGGAATGGTCAGGAGGCTGCATAAATTAATCAATCCACAAGCACGAATTGAGCATCTACCTTGTGCCAGCCACTCTACTAGGGGCTGAGAATGCAAAAAAAAAAAAAAAAAAAAAAGAAAAAGAAAAGAAAAGAAAAAGAAAAAAATATACCAGTATCTGCATCTGGGACTTTGTATTCTTTAGCAGACTGGAAGGGAGGAGGATATTGGAATTCTACATGGAGATGGAATGACCCTTAGATAGTGGTCAAAAAATACTAAAGTTTTGGATCAATTTGGAGTCCTGGAGTCAGGAGGACCCGAGTTCAAATCTAACCTCATATCATTACTACCGGTGTGATCCTGAGTAAAGTCACTTAATTTTGATAGGAAGGAAAGAAAGAAAGAGAGGAAGGGAGGAAAAAAGGAAGGAAGGGAGGAAAGGAGGGAGGAAGGAAGGAAGGAAGGAAAATACTGTGGGACGATCAACTATGATAGAATTAGTTCTTCTCAGCAATACAACGTTCCAAGACAATTCCAAAAGACTTTTTTGTTTGTTTTTTTGTTTTTTTCCCAAAAGACTTGTGATAAAAAATGCCATTCACATCCAGAGAAAGAACTATGTAAGCTGAATGCAGATCAAAGCACACTATTTTCAGGTTTTTAATTTTTTTTTTCCTTTCTTGTTTCTGATTCTTTCACAGCGTGACTAATATGGAAATGTTAAAAAGAAAAAAAAAAAAAAGAAAATGGCCTTTTCAATTCTAAAAAGGCTTATTAATAGCAAGCTGACATACATGACTTTCCCCCCACACCCTTCCCTACTCGTTAGAATTTCATTCACATAGCAGAATAATTATGGTCTCCATTACTTAAAATCATGGTGAAAGACACAGAAATGCTTTTAACCTATATCTTATAAATTCTTTAAGATTTACCATCTTTTTGCTCTTAATTGTTTTTATCAGAAACAGAGTTTCTCAGGATATATTTGTCATGTGGTCATTACTCATCTTCATGTCCACCTTTATTTTAAAATGTTTACTTAGTTCCAGATTTTCTCCAAAATAACAGGATGAACAAATGCAATTGTCCATTAACTCTATGTCATCACTGTGTTGACATTATGTTTAAGATTCAGCCCCCTCAGGAATTTATTACCATCAAAGATAGCCATTAGCAAGGTGAAGCTGTATATATCAAATGAGGAAAAGCACTTAGTATCTGCCACATAGTAAGCAGAATAAAAATGTCACTGTTATTATTCTATTTTTATGTAGAGCCTTAATTTTGCCTCAAGTAGAGAGGTCTGTGTAGATTAATGCATATATAATACCTTTCCCCTGCCCCAACTCCCATCATAGAATTAAGGCTACTGGGAGTTTTAAGAGGTCCTACTGGAATATAGAGTTAGACAACTCTCCAAGAGGCCAAGAAAAATTCTCAGAAGGAGAAATGTGAGGCTGTTGCTGTAGAACAGCTAGGTAATGCAGTGGATAGAGCATCAGGTCTGGAATCAGGAAGGCTCATTTTCCTGAGTTTAAATATGGCCTCAGACACTTCTAAATTATGTTGTCATGGTCCAGTCACTTCATTTCCTCATCTGTAAAGTTATCTAGAGAACAAAATGACTAAACACTTCAGGATCTTTGCCAGGAGAACCCCAAATGGGAGCACAAAAAGTTGAGCATGACCTAAATCACAGAACAATACAAATTGTTTGTCATCCTAAGAAACAATAAACATGACTTTTTTTTGTTTTGCTTGATGGCTGACCCTGAACAGCAATGGAACTCTAACTGGCCATTCACTATTCACTCATCTTCATCTGAGAAATACAGACAAGGGAGTAACCAGAGAAGAGATTTTTTTTTTTGCATTAAATAGTAATAATTAACTAATATTTTTAAAGATGTGGTTGGCTGGTACAGTGGATGGAACTCTGGGCCTGGAGTCAGGAACACTTGAGTTCAGACACAAGCCTTAGCCAGTGGTGTGATCCTGGGCAAGTCAGCTAACAATTATCTACCTCCATTTATGGGATAATAATCCTACCTTCCAGAGTTGTTATGAAAAGCAAATGAGCTAATATTTGTAGAGTGCTTTGTAAACCATGAAGTGCTATATATTAGATCTATTATTGTATAATATTGTGTGTAATATCATATGTAATATATTATACTCATTATTAGTATCTGTATATCTCTATTACAATGGATATCTATTATATATTTTATACATATCTCTGTTATAATAGATACTTATTATATGATAATGATACATGTAATGTTATATACCATACTTGTTATGTGATATAATAGTATATCTTATCTATTATCATGTATGTTATCTATTATATTTATTATGTAATTATTATGATTGAAATTATTATAATGTATCTTCTATTACATCTAATATATTGCATATAATACATTATATCTATTAGTATATATGATATTGCATGTGACATCTTAATAGATGATATCATGTAATTATATAATGTTATCTAGTACACGTATTATTAGATATATAATATCTCTTATTACATGTCATATTATATAGCCATTATTATCTAACTGTTTAAGGTTTACAAAATGCTTTATTAATATTAACTCATTTTGATCCTTACAACAGGAGCTAGATGCTGTCTTTATCCCCATTTTATAGATGGGGAAACTGAAGCAGACAGAAGGTTCTAATGGAATATAGAGTTAGACAACTCTACAAGAGGCCAAGAAACTTTTACCCAAGTTTTTAAAAATTTTCCATGTTTTATCTTAACAATTGTTATGTTTTAAGGCTGTTTTTGTTTAGTTGTATTTAGGTAAGACCATATTAAGGGAATGGCAATGAAATACAAATACTTAATTCTTTTTGCTGTTTCGTGATAGGACCTTTCATTGGCTTGTTCATTAACACATGTGGCTGCCGCAAGACTACAATAATTGGCGGGCTTCTGAATGCCCTGGGCTGGGTCCTGAGTGCCTATGCCACCAACGTGCATTATCTCTTCATCACATTCGGAGTGGCAGCTGGTAAGTGACGGGGAAATCAGTCTCCTGTATTTTCATTGTGCCTTTTAGCAAAAGGGTTTGTTGTGGAGGAGAAAGCATCCATCTGAACATCTTACTCTTTGTTCTCGCATCTTTTGTATAAGAAATGTGGTGAGTGTGATAGGGAAGAAATTCTGTGTTCTCTTAACTTGGCACATGGGCAAGACCCCTGGGAAGATTACAGCTGAAGCTTGGTGATGAAAGCTCCTGTCAAGCCTTCCACATAAGAGATGGATGCTCACCTCCTTACTTCCACAAAATCATTAGCTCAATAAGCCTCCTTCCTGAGACCTTTCCTGTATTCTCAGCTGTACTAGTGCCCCCTCCATTACAAATTTTTAGTATTAATATTTACTTTGAATATATTCATATGTGTACATAGTCTTCTTCCATAGACTATAAGTTTATTGAGGGCAGGAACATTTCATTTAGGTCTTTGCAACTCCAGCACATCCTAAAAGTGGATAGTTATGTTCTGATGTCATGGTCCTTTTCAAGAATGAAGGACAAACAACAATAAGAACATCCTAAAAGTGGACCGTTATGGTGCATAGAAGACAGTTAACAATATTAATTGATTGGTTCATAGGCACTTAATAGATCCTTGTTAAATTATTCATTATTTACATTTTAGAGGTGATTAACTCGGGCTATAAGAGAACTATATAGTAAATTATTTCTTTGGCATGCAGATATAATAGCTTTAGGCCTGTAAGAAAGCTCAAAAGGTCATCCAGTCTAAGGTCTTCATTTTCGATAAGAAAACTAAACTGACTGTCCCAAGAGTTAGTAAATATTAAAGATGGGATTTGAACTAGGTCCTCTGGCTCCCAACCCAGTCGTTTTCCCTCTGTACCATGTTTTCTCACTATTACATCTTTGAAAGAGGAGGTTGTCCAAGAGTAGGCAATTGATTTAAATGAAAAACATGTGTGTGTGTGTGTATACATATATATTAAGAAAGTTTCTCATTTGATTTCTATACCATGTCTCAAAGTAGTCATTTTTCTCCCCACAATCATGTTCATCTTAGCAAATATATGAATTTTATGTATATTTATGTATGTGTCTATACACACAAACACACATATGTATATATAGAAAGAGGTACTTCAAGAAGCCCATTCTGAGGTAGAATGTTTATTCAGGAGCGTGGAAGTTAAAAGTGGTTTCTGGGTATCCCACGTGTCCTATGTGGTTCTGCAGCTACACCTCCCCACCCCCCATTTCCTTTGGCAAAAGGCAGCTTCCTGTATCATATTTAGTTCTGAGCACATTACAGTGTACGTTTGTACATTTGGTCTCGAATGTGAGTTACAGAATTTAAATAACAGCATCTCTCAAAGTACATCTTTGTTGTTGCGAAGTATTTTGTTGGCTATTCTCTCTAATAACAACTCCTTGGATGGGATTATAGAATCGTAGGCTTTCAGAGTTGAAAGCGGCTTTTGGGTCCATCTTACATCTGGGCAAAAATCCTCTTTAAAACGTACCCACATCTGTGATTCTCACCTTTTATCTATAAAATAATAGGGCTTTTAAAGGCTCTTCTAACTCTAAATCTGGATGATACAGTGGATAGAACGCTGAGCCTGGAGTTAGGAACAGTCATCTTCATGAATTCAAAATCTAGATACTTATTAGTTATATAATCCTGTTTCCACAACATAAGGAGTTGGAGCAGGAATTAGTAAACCACTCTAGTATTTTTGCCAAGAAAACCCCAAATGCAGTCAATGATTGAACAGCAACATTTTTTTTCAATAAATAGTATTTTATTTTTTCAAATATGTGTGTGGGGTGTGTGTGTGTGTGTGTGTGTGTGTGTGTGTGTGTGTACACTAGCTGGGTTGACTGACAAGTCACTTAACCCTATTTGCCTTAATTTACTCAACTGTAAAATGAATTGGAGAAGGAAATGGCAAACCCTTCCAATATCCTTGCCAAGAAAACCCTAGATACAGTCACAAAGAATGGGACACAATTGAAATGACTATACAACAACATTTCTTTTCAATCAATAGTAATTTTTCCAAATACATGTAAAGATAGTTTTCAACATTAATCCTTTTAAGATTTTGTGTTCCAAGTTTGTTTTTTTTTTTTTGCCTCTCTCTTCCCGTCTCCAAGACAGCAAGCAATCTGATATGTTAAATATGTACAATCCTTTTAAACATATTTCCATATTTGTCAGATTGAACAACAACATTTATATAGTGCTTACTATGTGCCAGGCTCTATGCTAAGTACTTTACAAATATTTTTTCATTTGCTCCCATAATAACTCTTGGAGATAAATGCCAGCATTATTCCCATTTTATAGATAAATTAGTTAAGGGAATCAAAATTAAGTGACTTGCCCAAAATTACATAGCTAGGAAGCCACATTTGAATTCTAGTCTTTCTGAATCCAGGCCCACTGCAACTTTCCAATGAGAATATTTTCAGGATCAGCTCAAAAAAGCACATGTTAGGGGCAGCTAGATGGCGCAATGGATAGAGCACCATCCCTGAAGTCAGAAGGACTTGAGTTCAAATTTGGTCTCAGACACTTAACACTTCCTAGCTGTGTGACCCTGGGCAAGTCACTTAACCCCAATTGCCTCGGGGTGGGGGTGGGGAGGAAGTGTTATATCAAATATTCTACAAAGATTGTGAACATTTCTTTGGAACTGAGATAAGTTCATCATCCTTTGTCATTTGGATGCTTCAAAATGAAGAAAACTATTCAAAAAAAATAAAACAAGCCAGTGTTCACTACTTAAAAGTAGAAGAAAAATTTAACACAACATTCAGAGTTAGCAAAATGTAATGCTCTGTGTCTAAAAATTTCACTATGTTCTTTTTATAATTAGAATTAATTCCACCATAAACAGAAAGATAAGAGTTATCTTTTAGGATATAAATTATCCAGGTTAACAAAATTTTACCTTCATACCCAATATTGAAGCCAAGAGGATTCGAATTCAAAGTCTGCCTGTGATACATACTGGTGCAATCTTTTTTGACAACTCTCTAAGAATGCAAGTTGCCATCTACATTGGCCATAGGAATGCTCTTACCTGGGAGTTCCCTGGTCCAATGAAATCATCACTGTAATCTCCTGAGATAAATAATTTGCTGGAAAAGGTCATTGGGAAGACTATAAGATTTTCCATTAGAGAATCTGAATATTACCTTGGATAGGTTACTTTTTCCTCCTCTCTAGGTCAGGCTATGAAAACTCATGAATGAACTGCTGGAAGGAATTTGCTTAGTGCTTCCTATATTAACTGTTCTAAACCCTGAGGAGACACATAGAAAAAGTGAAATCATCCCTGCTCTCAAAAAGCCCATATTCATCTTAACAAGGAAGGCTTTGAGTGTTAAAAATGGCGGGTGGCCAAGTCTAATTACAACATATGCCAAAGGGATTGTCCAAAAGCTCTTGGTGCATCGGTGTTAAAAAGTCACTAAATTCGGCAAAGAGGATACAAAGAAAGGAAATACACATTCCCTGGCTTCAGGAAGCTCATAATCTAATGAGGAAAACATTTATATAAACAGGCAATATATTTTATATCTATTTATATAAACATGTTTATATAAATACCTACATATATAACACATACGGAGTGGAGAGAAGATCTGAGAGGAGACACTAATGATTCCGTCTCTTAAAGCACTTTTTCCCATGCTATCTCTACTTTAGTAGACAAACTTTTTAAGGTGCTTTGAGGCAGCTAGATAGAGTTAGAAACAGCCGAGTTCCAATCCAACTTCAGACACTTACCAGCTCTATGATCCTGAGCAAGTCACTTAATTCTGTTTGCCTCAATTTCTTCATCTGTAAAATGAGCTGGACAACAGAATGGCAAATTATTCTAGTATCTTTGCCAAGAAAATCCCAAACGAGGTCACAAATGCGTCAGATAAGACTGAAAAACAACACATGAGCTGCTTTGGCCACAATAATTAATTCCCTCTCTTGGTGGCCAATCAACAAGGCTCTCCAAACTTAGACTGGCCTTTTAATGATAAATAGATGTTTTGTTACTGTGCCTATTTCAAAACCTTTCTCTTGTAAGAGCTTGTGTTCCATGAGCATAGCCTTGGAGCAGATGAGATCATTTTCATACCACATCATAAAACATGGGAGTATGATTATTAATTTCAGAAAAGCAGACCTTCAGCCAGGGATGGGATATGTCTTCATTTTGTCAGGATTCTTAGCCTAGAGTCTGTGAACTTATTGGAGTTAAGTGACTTACACAAGATCACCCAACTAGTAAGTATCTGAGATTACATTTGAACTCAGGTCCTCCTGATTCTAGGATGCTGCCCCCAAAATATTTTTAAACAACTGTATTTTGTTTTATTTTGTTTTGTTTTGTTTGTTTTTAATTTTATTTTTTATTATAGCTTTTTATATGCAAAATATATGCATAGGTAATTTTTCAACATTGACCCTTGCAAAACCTTCTGTTCCAACTTTTCCCCTCCTCCCCCCACTCCCCCAGATGGCAGATAGTCCCATACATGTTAAAAATGTTTGTATTTTAACATAATTAGTTTCTTTTGAAAGTTTTTGTATTTAATCTAATACATTTGAAAACCTTGTCCTCAGAATGGGGTCATAGCTTCCACTATACTGTAAAGGTCCCATGACACAAAGATTTAAAATCCCTGCATTATGTAGAGATTTCCATATAATTTATTTTAATGGGAATCAGAATTATACATCACTCCCCAAAACATATGGATCTATTAAAATGTGCTCCTGAGAGGTTGCATGAAATATTTTGTTGCTTCATTTCACTGGAATGAGGTTTTTTCTTTGTTCATTTATATTTTCAAGGTACCTTGAAAATGACTGATGGTTTACTACTGAAGGCCTTGGGGAAAAACAGGATTAAGGGAATTTTTTTCTTTTCCCTGCCCCAAAAAAATTTTTTTTTAATTTTTGTTTTGTCTCGTTTTTGAGGGATGGGGAGTGAAAAATCACAAAGAAAGCATTTCCCCAAAAAAATTATTCTTCCACCCCCCTCAACCCCCCAGGTCTTTATATTTCCAATTACTACAAATGAGGCATGTTTATAGTCTATCAATTTAAGTATTTGACATTATGGAGACACAAAACAGAGGTTGGTTGGCTGTATCTATTTATTTTTTAGCTCTCAAGGGCTTAGTTTGGCTTATATTAGATCCGAAGTTAACCTTTTTTTTTTCCCATAGACCCCTTTGGCAATCTGGTGAAGCTTATGGTCCTCTTCTCAGAATAATGTTTTTAAAACAATCTAATTGAAATAGTTCTCAAAATGTATTTTAAATCTAGATTAGGATTTCTTAGTTGAGATGAGGCCAATTTCCATATAGTGGCTGGAAATATTCACCCCAATTTGGGAGAAAAGAGACTAGCTAGCGATGCAGCAGCCACTTAGTGGATAATAGTAAGTCATTCAAATATTGTAGTGTATTTTAAAGGTCAGTGCACAAAATTGCAAGCAAAATAAGAAAAGAAAAAGTCATTAACTTAATAAATAAAACCCGCAACTTCCTTGGGAGGGTAATGAACTAAACATCATTTCAAAGTAAGCTCCTTGAAGGCAAGAAATATCTTTTTGGCTTACATTTGTATCTCCAGCACAGTTGCAGCCATATGGTAAGTTTTTAATAAATGCTTTTTGATTTGTCGATTTGACAAATCATTAATTAGAGTGATTTTTTTTAAAGAAGTCACATTATCAGTATTAAAAAGAAAAAGAAGAATCCATAACAAAATAAGGATATTGATTTGCATTGTGTTCCAAAGCATGGACTTTTTTTTTAAGGGGAAGAAGAAATATTTCTTTTCAAAAACTGATTTTTACTGTTACCTTTTATATCATCTACTTTTCTCCCAGTATTCCTTCTCAGAACCACCCCTTTTGACAAATAATTTTTTCAAAGAAGAAGAAAAGGTATGCAAGGGATAATGTTGTAAAAAATTACCCTGGTATGGGTTCTATTAATAAAAAGTTATTAAAAAAAAAAGAAGAAAAGGAAAAAAAATCTGATATTATATGAATGTTCTAAATTTGTGAACCTCTGCAGTGGCAGGAATAGTATTGACCTTGACCTCTTAATTCTGAGTCCCCCGAACTTCTTGCTACCATGAGCATATGGTTCTTATTGTGACTGCTAAAACAGTGCATAGAACATTAAGGTTTCAAAAGTGTTTTTATTCAACCCTCTAAGGTATATAAGAAAAATCATTATTCCCATTTGACAGATGAGGAAACTGAGGCTCAGAAAGATTAAGTGACTTGTCCAACATTCTATGGGTAATAAATGGCAGAGCTGGAATTCAAATTCAGGTCTTCTCACCACTGCATCACACTAACAATCAATCAATTAATCAAAGCATTTATTAAGTGCCCATTACATGCCAGGCACTTTTTGGAAAGGAATAGATTACAGTAAGGTAGATGAGGGTATGAGTATTTAGTGCATTATGAAATAAAATGTGATGAGATATCGAAGTGGTAAAATAGGCACTAGGAGTAATTTGTGGAGAGCAATAGATTTGGAAGAGCATAATTGTAAAATTAAAAAAATTACTTAAAAGTCTGCGACATAAAGCAACCATGACAAGACATTCATCACAAGCTACACAATTGTGTATTCCAATCTGGAAGGGAAAGACTCTCAGGAGTTCTGGCCAAGATAGAAACAATTACTATTTACATTCCCTCTGAGTCAGTCTGGGTCCAAACCATGACCAAATGGGGCTACTGGCACTTTGCATTTTGGGATTTCTTTCAGGTAATAATTAGTGGATTCTTTCCATTTCTATTTGTGAAGATTGCAATGTAGCTGTCTCTCGAAGACCACATCAGGATTGCATATGGCCAAGGCAATTTATTCTCTACTGTATTATATGGCCCTAAAGTCCCTCCTCTCCTTACAGAGTCTGCATCCAATTCCCTCTGGGTGGTTTACTGAGCTGGACTTTCTAAGGCTGTTTATTTTAACTCTCCATCCTTTCTCAGGCCAGTTGTTCTTTCAATTCAATTAGAGAATGCTTTCATCCTTTGCAAAGAGACAAGGATAGGGAACAGACATGTCCTTGTACTTTGTTGGCATATTAATACCTGGTTATGTTCTCCTTTCCAAAATTATATTAGGCAGCTGTGTGGATTATTGGGTTTGGAGTTAGGGAGACTTGAGTTCAAGTCTAAACTTGGATATTTATTAGCTGCATAACCCTGGACAAGCCATTTAATCTCTGTGTGCCTCAGTTCCTCAATTGTAAAATGGAAATAATAATAGTACCTCCCTCCCAAGGTTATTATGTGGATAAAACAAAATAATATTTATAAACTGCTTTGTACAATTCCTGGCACATAGTGGGTGCTATATAAATGCTAATTGTTATTATTTGGGCAGCTAAATAATACAATGTATATAGTGCTGGGCTAGGATTAAAGAAAACTTATCTTTATAAATTCAAATCTGATCTTGGATATTTTATAAGCTGTGTGATCCTAGACAAGTCCCTCCCTTCCTTCCTTCGTTTTTTCATTCTTCTTTCCTTTCTTCTTATTCTTCTGTCTATAAAGATTATCTAAGTGACAAGGTTTTTTTAAGTCAAGAAATTCATTATTATAGTAATCTCTGAGAAATTCTAATACTCTCCAAAGGGATTTTCCACCACCCACTGATTTTTTTTCAAGATTTATACCACTTTAGCAGAAATTATGTATCTTGAGGTGTCTTTCCACTCAAATTATACTTCTGAATTTCCTTTTTTTTTTTTTTCGCAAATAGCATATAGATTTCAGGTATTTAAAAATAAGTCTTTTACTAACCAGAAATTGTTCTAGTTTACTTGAATCATTGATTATTAAAAATTTAGAATTTACTGACTTGTGTGCCCTTGGAATTTGGATTTCATCAGTGTGGAAACATTTCCCACATAAACAAATCAATGATTCCTCTTTAATTTGTAGTCTTATAAAATTACCCAAGCATTGAAAGATTGCGACTTGTCCAAAATGTCACAGCAAGAATGGATTAGAGAGTTGGTGGGAGGTCGTCACTATGTGGCATCATGCCTCCTTGGAAATTATATATAGTGTTTATTCTAGCCAGTTTTCTTCCATATTCAAATGTTAGATCAAAATACAGGATCTGAACTCCAGATCAGCTACACCTCTGCCATGAACCTTTGCCCACTGGTAGTCATTCTGTGGGTCATCAGAGATGGGTCAATGGTTCAGATCACCTGACATCTAAATACACTATTTCATGGAAGGATCCATAAAACAAAACTGTATTTTGTGCTGCAAAACACAGTAGCATAGAAATAGCCTCCTTTTTGTGCCTAATTTAATTACTCAGAGCTGCCTCTGTAAATGAGAAGTTACTGAATGATGTAAGAGTCACTAGGAGACCGATTTAGAGAAGGTTCTTGACAAGAATATTGGTTGGATCTGGATCCAGAGGTCTCACAATAACCCAAGACTCACAATAAATGGAGATAGGGCTGTTTGGTCTTTGTTCATAATAACCACTCGCATTTCTAAGGCACTTAAGGTTTCTAAAGCCCTTTACATCCATTGTCTCTTTTAAGCTCCATTGAGATATAAGTGCTATGATCACCCCTATTCTGCTGATGAGGAAATTGAGAATCAGAAAAGTTGAGTGATGTACATGAGATCACACAGCTAATATCTGAGAATGAATTTGAATTCAGGGCTTCCTTACTACTTCCCCATCTGAGTAGAAATAGGGCTAGCACAGGCAGTTTTTGTATTGCAAAAAGAAATCAACAAGATAAGAAGTTCCCTCTCCTTTGAGAATGTTTGATTTTGGGATTTACAAATATGCAGGGATCTTTATTAGAGGGCTCTAAATGTGAACCAAAGCCACAAGCTACTGTGAAATACCTGGACAAGGGCAGAATAGTTCCGGTGGAGAGAAGTCTGTTCAAAGTCAACTATGAACAACAGAAGTGACAAGTTATGCTTTTTTTTTCAGCAATCTATGGTGTTCTGCTTCTGAAAATGGTTTGATTCTTCTTAAAACAAAAACATACAGTAATTTGGCCAATTGTTTTTTTTCTTATTTCTTATTAATATCATTACCAAATTATAAAATATGTCACAGAAATAGACCAGGATGAGACTTTAGAATTGGCCAAGTCCTTTCCTGGTCATTTTGCTTTTGAAGAAATCAAAACACAAGAAGATTAAGTTTTTACTATTTACTATTAATCTCATTATCAAATCATAAAATGTCTCACAAAAATAGACTTGAAAGAGACTTTTAAGAAGAATCAAGCCATTTTCAGAAGCAGAACACCATAGACTGCTGAAATACCATAGACTTTGCCAAAAGGCAAAAAATAATATCTGGGTTGAGACTTGACAAAATCCAGGGATTTTTATAGTGGAAGTCAGAATGGAGAACATTTCAGGCACAGGCCATTCCAAAGGCAAAAAGGTGGTAGATGAGTGTAATATGTAAGAAATGTCAAGTTTATGGATCACACATCATCTGTGAAAGGGAATACAGTGTAAGAAAACTGGAAAGCGGTTCACAGAATATGGATGGCGAAATAAAAAACTTTAAATACCAAAGAACTTTACAATTGATCCTTGAAGCTTAGTTAATCCTTGAAGCTTTGACTTGGTCAAAAGTTCTGTGCTTTAACAAGCCACACTGTGGCTACCTTTTGGAGGATGGATAAGGCATCCCACAGCAAAGAGTTTAGGAATTATCACTCCTGGATTCCAGTGCATGTTTATGCTCTGATCAATTTCCCATGTAGACAGTTTGACTGTAGTTTCTGAAAATTGCAGAATTGAAAATTCTGAAAATTTTCAAGCAAATGTCTCCTGGTTACCCTTTTAAATAGTTATTTGCCTGAATGCTCAAACAGAACATATATACATAATATCATTTAAATTTATTTTATCATTAGTCTAGATATGCAACATAACCCAGTGAGAATGAGTTAAGGGAAGAAATATTACCTTTCTATGGGCCAGTAGAATTTGTCTATATGTAATTTAAACTGCTTTAAATATGTTCAAATCTAGCCATAGCCCATTTTATAACTCATTTTCCTTTTTTAAATTTGTTGACAGGGTTTGGCAGCGGTATGGTTTATCTCCCTGCAGTGGTCATGGTGGGACAGTATTTTCAGAAGAGGAGAGCCCTTGCTCAGGGACTTAGTACAACCGGGACAGGATTCGGTACCTTTCTCATAACCGTCTTACTAAAATATCTTTGCTCAGAATATGGATGGCGAAGCGCAATGTTCATCCAGGGAGCCGTCTCCTTGAACCTGTGCGTTTGCGGAGCTCTCATGAGACCTCTCCCTCCCAGTGAGACCCAAAGCAATAAAATCCTTCAAAGCAAAGGTGGAGAGAGAGATCTCAAACTTCCTCTGTCCCATTCAACTGAGTCCATAAAATCGAACGGGCACCTAAAGAAAGCCGAAGAGAGGGAGGACAGCCCCGTGAAGGAAGAAATGCTCAGTAACTCCCCGGTCCCGGAGAGCAAAGGCAAAGACAAAGTTCGACTTGGAAAGAACATGTACGCTCTTCGCATTCTCAAGATAGTGAGCCGACTCACCATTAGAATCAGGAAGGGATTCTGGGACTGGTACTCAAGTTACTTTGGAGCCGCGTCCCTATTTACAAATCGGATGTTCGTAGCCTTTATTTTCTGGGCTCTCTTTGCCTATAGCAGCTTTGTCATTCCATTTATCCATCTCCCAGAAATAGTCAAACTGTACAATCTGTCTGAACAAAATGATGTTTTTCCCTTGACCTCGATCATTGCAATAGTTCATATTTTTGGAAAAGTGATCCTTGGGATTGTGGCTGACCTGCCCTGTATTAGCGTTTGGAACGTCTTTCTGATGGCTAACTTGAGTCTCGTGGTCAGCATCCTTATTCTGCCGTTGATGCACACTTATGCCAGCCTGGCAGCAATGTGTGCCCTGATCGGCTTTTCCAGTGGGTATTTCTCCCTAATGCCTGTGGTGACTGAAGATCTGGTAGGCATAGAGCACCTTGCAAATGCCTATGGCATCATCATTTGTGCCAATGGAATATCTGCATTGCTGGGACCACCGTTCGCAGGTAAACAGCTTGTGGTCTTAATAACTTAATAATTCAAGTCACACAAATGAGCATATTTATTGAGGGGGTGGGGTTTGGTGGAGCTCATTTATTCTGGGGAAGAAGGGGGGAGGTTGGTGATGACACAGTATTAGGTCTTTAATCTTTACATTTATTTCACAGCGAGTAAGGAAGAGGCAGCCACAGTTTAGGGGCAATTAACTAGTTTTTGTTTTGTGGTCCCCATGGGCAATCAGTCTGAGGATACCTATGACCAGATCCCTTCTCAGAATGATGTTTTATAAATTCATAAAATAAAATAATATACCTAGAATTACAAAGGATACCAAATATATTGAAGTAATTTTTTTAAATAGGGTTAGGTTAGATGATGCAGTGGATAGAGCACCAGCCCAGGTCTGGAATCAGGAAGACTTGAGTTCAAATGTGATCTCAGACACTTACTTGATGGGCAAGTCACTAAACCCAGTTTTCCTCAGTTTCTTCATGTGTAAAATGAGGTGAAGAAGGAAATGGCAGACCACTCCAGTACTTTTGCCAAGAAAATCCCAAATGGGGTCACAGAGAGTTGGACATGACTGAAGAGACAACAACAATATTAAAAAATGAGGGGAGAAAAAGCTTTAGAAGGCACTGATGACTTTTAGCTGGGGTAGTTGGGCAGGAAGTTGAGGCTGCTAGTCCTGGTCACCAGGGGTTAAGCACTGTGGGCATGCTTAGCCAATCTGATTTGGTCAACAGATGTCAGACTACCAAAGGAGGGGTAAAGAAACTCAGTCCGTAGACAAAGAAAAGTGTACGTAGTTCAGTGCAAGGTTATCTCAGCAGACCTTCCTGGAACCTGTGGTCACAGAAAACAGGAAACTGTCACAGCTGAGGACTTCTGCTGTCCTTTAAACTAGACCAGATTTATCTGCTCAACCTAGCCTTCTGTGTCCAACAGCATTTAAATGTCCATGGTGATATGTTTAATGAGGCTCCTTCATTTAGAGTTTCCTCTCTCAGGGGCATCTTCTCCAAGCAGATGAGGAAGGGAATTATGCCAGAGGATTAGACATTGGGTCTGTGATTTCCTTGTGTGTGTGTGTTGGTATATGTGGGAATCCCTAGTTTTTCTGGACTTTGAATTGGTAAATGAGATAAACTTGGTTATTATTTTAAATTTTTTTAGGTTATATATATACATTCATTTACATATTTTCCATATAGTCTTGTTGGGAGAGAAAAATCAGAACAAAAGGGAATAATCACGAGAAAGAAAAAAAATAGAAAAAAGGGAAAAAAAAGGTGAAAATTGTATGCTTTAATCCACATTCAGTCTCTATAGTTCTCTCATCTGGATGCAAATGGCATTTCCCAAAGTTTAGGGGAATTGCTTGGATCATTGAATTGCTGCGGAAGAGCTAAGTGTATTATAGTTGATCACCATACAATTTTGCTATTGCTATTTACAATGTTTCCCTGATTGTTTGCTGATGAATTTGATTTTAAAAAATATGTTGATAACTGACTGCCCTTAATTATATTTAGATTTCCTTTGTAGGCCTATATATTTTATTTTATGCATTTAAAAACATATAGCATGAAGTGTGATTTGGTCTGGGTCTTGTTTTGAAAATGGAGAATGAAGTTGTGACAGTGTGGGGAGTATAGTCATAGATCTGCATGGAGAGGAAGGAGAGAGGTTAATTACATTGATGGTAACGAGCAATCCCAACAAAGAGCTTGCTATTGTTTTTTAAGTCGCTCCGATTGCATATGGCAGGTAGACAAACACACTTGATCTCACATGTGATGTGACCACCATTTTTATAAGTCACTTCTGCTTGCGTTAGAACTCAACTTGGGGAATGGAACTTCAGTGGTGAGAAGACCCATCCTGGGACTCAGAGACTAGCAGACCCATAGAGCAGACAGCAGATCAGAACAGGGAACAGCAGCAGGGAACGTTGGAATACTGGACAATCAAGTGATTGGTACAAGGGTGATCTGGCAGATTTCCAGCAGGTGAACACTGCATGGCAACACATAGGTCTGAAAGTAAATATTTAGCAGAAATCTAGATAGCTACCTAAACAGCTGTGATCTAGGAAGTTTCACAGTAGGTCCAAAGTATAAATAGCCAGGTAAATGGGCAGAATTTACCACCAAGGCAATAGGCAATAGATAGAAGTCTAAGATAGGAGTCTGGTAGGCGTCAGAGAGATTTAACAGTAAGAAGGTTTAGGTTTCCTATTTCCTGTCTTTGCCATTAATCTGTCTTCAGTCTGTTAATTAACTAGCACTTTTTAATAAGTGTCACTATGTACCAGCCATTGTGCTGAGTATTGGAGATATAAACAAAAATGAAGCAATCCAGGAGGAGCTAGATGGTTCAGTGGATAGAGCACCCTGCCTGGAGTCAGGAGAATCTGAGTCAAATCTGACGTCACTTACTTAATACTTCCTACCTGTGTGACTCTGGACTGATCACCCTCAATTACCTCACAAAAATAAAAAGGCAAACAAAGAAACAATCCTTCCTCTTAAGGAGTTCACACTCTAGGGAAAGAAATAATAGGTATTTTGGATAGCAAAGATATAGATGTACACATAAATATATATATATATATATCCATATATACACATATATAATTAAACATAAATAAACATCTAAATATCTACACATACACAAATTAGGCATTTAGGTGGCACAGTGGATAAAGCACTGGGCTTGGAGTCAAGACTCATCTTCTTGAATTCAAATCCAACCTCAGTCACTTACTAGTTGTGTGATCCTGGGAAAGTCACTTTACTCTAATTTGCCTCATTTATAAAGTAAAATGAAGAAAGAAATGGCAAACTGCTTTGCCAAGAAAACCCCAAATGGGGTCACAAAGGATTAGATATAACTGAAATAACAGCAACAAATATAAAAAATAAATGCAGAATAGTTACAGAGGGAGGCACTGGCATTTGGAATCAGAAAATGTTTCAGGTAGAATGTGGCACTTAAAGGAACTTAGTGAGGTCGAAATAAGGAAAGGGTATATTCTGGGCATGGGGGCAGTGCCAAAGCATGAAAGTGACAGAAGGAATACCCTGTATCAAGAACAGGGAGAACAACAATTTGGCTGGATTGTAGAGTGTGGGAAAAGGAGTAATATATAATGAGGATGGAATAATAGATTGAGGACAGACTGTAAAAGGCTTTGAAAGGCAGAGGAATTTGATCCTATAAGTAATGGAGAACCACTGCAGTTGATCAAGTTGATACAACCAGATGTGCATTTAACTATGATTTTGTCAGCTGTGGTTAGGGCATTGGAGAGGGGAAAGGCTTGAGGCAGAGAGATTCATCAGAAGGCTATTGCAATAATCTAGGCAAGAAAGGGTCAGGGAAAAAAAATTGTCAGAGCCAGAAATGGCGAAATTTGGCATCTGACTAATGACTGGGGTTACAAATCTGGGACATGAAGAGGACTGATCCTAGACTATAAAAAGAAAGGTTTGGAAGAGGAGTGAGTTTAAAGGGAATGCTACCGTATTCTCTTTTGCACTTGGTGAGTCTGAGATAGTTCTGGACATTCAGTTTGAAACATTCAATAAGGCAGTGGATGATTTGGGACTGAAGTTCAGGGGGGAGACTGAGGTTGAACATATAGTTCTATGAGTCAGCTGCAACGGGATGATAATTAAGCCAATGGAAATGAAAGAAGCCATGGAGAGAAAGGAGAGGACCTAACAGTTAGGAGATAGGCTGTGGATGACAAGCCAGAAAGAGGTCAGAGAAGGAATAGTCAGATGAGTAAGAGGAGAGAACCTGGAAGGAGCAGTTTGAGGTAAACTCAGAGAGGAACAAAGAGGGAGGTACCACATGCAGCAGAGACCTTGAGACGGATGAGGATGGGATGGATCACGGGCAACTTTGGAGAGCATCATTTTAGCTGAGTGAGATCAGAAGCCAAATTGTGAGTAATAGAAAAATAGATGAGAGGACAGGAAGTGGAGGAAAGAGGGAGAATAGCTTTTTTTTTTTTTTTGAAGAGTTTGGCTGACAAGATCAGAGATAAAGGACAAGAAGTCGGTATTCTACCAGGCAGAGGTAAGAAAGAGAATATTCCAAGCTTAGGACTCAGAGAGAGCAAAGGCACAGAAATGATGTGTATGGAGATATTGGGGTGGACCTCAGCAGCCTCCTGGAAGGCTCCAGGTTTCCATCGTTGGAGTGATAAGGAATTCTTTCAGCGGGCCATCTGCTGAGTGCCTCCCTTGGGAATTCCATTGTTGGAGGTGGCTGGCACATTTTCCTAGTTTAGAACACTCAAGGGTTGTTGGCTAGGTCTTTGTTGACTTGCATTAAACTCTACACACATGGTAGTTGGATTGTTTAGACTAATGAGAACAAGGGAGGCGTCCATATTGTTCCCTGAGCTAATGAGCCTTGAAATCCCACTTGATTTTTCTGTGGCCTCTGATGGTCTTGGAAATAAAATCTACCATTGTTATTGTTCAACTTTCTATCTTGATACCTACTATTGGTATTTTAACTGTGGTTATCATTCAAAACCTGTTTCCCCCACCTTCTCTCTGATCCCAATTTGACTATGAACTGGCTATTTGTAAGTTGGTCCCATTAAGCAGACCTATTTTTCCCTATCTTTGATTTGAGGATGGAATAAGAAATAAGTGAATGAGAGAGAGATGGGCAGGTTGTCCCTTTTGTAAGTATACTCCACAGCCAACTGGGAGACTTTTTTGTTATATAATACCAGTTCTTTAATCACACATGACCTAAAATAGGCTTCCTACTGAGTTTCCATGAGGTTGTTTGGATTGTACTATACAGGAAATGTTTGGGTATGCTCCAGGATTGGACCATCGTAGGCTAATCCACCTATTCTTCAAGTAAATGAATTGAACATTTATTAAGCACTTATTATGTACTAAGCACTCTCCCAAGTGCTGAGAATTTAAATACAAAAGTAGTATCTGCCCTCAAAGAGCTTATATTCTAAAAAAAAGAGACAGTACATATAGGGGAGATGGTGGACATTTTGTTTGAAAAGCTTTAGAGATGATTAGAGTGATAAGGGAGAAGACTGACAGTAATGGAAAAATTGTTTTAATTATGGTTTCAGAGCTGGAAAAAGGATATAAGGAGAGGGGCAGCTGATGAAAATTTGGGGGTTGTGTGAAGGAAAATATGAAATAAAGCATGGCTAGAAGATCTTGTGAATCAAGAAAGGAACAGTCCATTGAGGTCACTGAGGAGAATTCATTCATTTACAAGTTAGGAAACTAGGGGACTGGGCAGGATACAGTGATTTGCCCTGGCCATATAGATAACTATTGGTACAGCCTGCATTTAATTTCAAAGTCAGTTCTCTGTTCACCACACCCTGTTTTATTAATTTTGCTTATCCTGGTATATTAGCCTAGCTGCCTCCTTGCATAGTCTGTCTGCCCTAACATCCCACCAGCTTGTTTTATTTGTTCAGAGGATAGAGCCAGGAGCAATGGGTACAAGTTATTAAAAAAAAAAAAAAAAAAAAAAAGACAAACTGAGGCTTAATGTCAGGAAAACCTTCCAATAATTAGAACTATTTAAAAGTGAGACAGATTGCCTCTAGAGGTAATGCCCCTTACTGGGGATCTTAAACAGAGATTTAATGGCTTCTTTGGAGCTATGTTATAGCAGGAATTCTTTTTCAGAAATGGGTTCTACTAAAGTTCCTTTCATCTCTAAACTTTTATGCTTCTATGAAATAGCAAAATTAAACTTTCTGAAAAATGGCACCCAACATATGGTGCCATTGATTAGATTATCTCTACCAGCATCTTTGGCTTTGTCCAACTACATCTTTATCCATAATACCTATCTGACTCTTGGCTACCCCCTAGTGAGTTCTTGCAGCATAATTGTGTGTTTGTGTGTGTGTGTGTGTGTGTGTGTGTGTATGTACACTTTATTTTTAATATGTATACATTTATTCCTTGAGGTATGTTGTCTACAATTATTCAGCACAAGCCACTAAGATATCATTCAAACTGATTATAACACATTGGTCCAGGAAGCCCCAGAACATGTCATTTTTGTTTAAAGTAGATAAAACATTTGAAGAAGCCTCTGTACATTCAAAATTTGAAATATTGGATGTCATATTCAATTCATCCTTAGTCTGTGGATAGATGATAGCTGTTAAGGTCTCACCCCTTAAAGACAACTGTTAATTGCAAAGGGGAAAAAAAAGGGAAAAGCCGACCTGAACCTGGGAGATGGGAACATAGTTTAATTCAAGAGAAAACTGAACTTTTTGATAAGGTCAAGATCAGAGAGTGTTCACCAACCAGACCAGGTTAAAGAGCTAGTCATTAGGGACCACTAGTCAACGCAGTGGATGGAGTATTGTGCCTCTAGTCCGGAAGATCCTCCTTCTTGAGTTCAAATCCAGCCTCAGACACTTACAGTGTCACTTGGGGAAAGTCACTTCACCCTATTTGCCTCAGTTTCCTCATCTGTAAAATAAGCATGAGAAGAAAATGAAAAACGTTCAGTATCTTTGCCAAAAAGACCCCAAATGGGGTGACAAAGAATGGCATATGGCTGAAATGACTAGAAAACAACCACAAAAGAGCTTTTACTTATAAAATGGAGGAGACTGGATGTCCATTACCGAGGTGAGCACTTTATAGGACATAGGAAGCACAAAGTACCTTCAAATTACCTGTCAGCTCACCCAATGTCAGATATGTTGGGTGCCATTTTTCAGAAAGTTTAATTTCACTATTTCATAGAAGCATAAAAGTTTAAAGATGGAAGGAACCTTAGTAGAACCCATTCCTGGAAAAGAATCCCAGCTATAACATAGCCCTCAAGTAACTATTAAATCTCTGTTTTAATACCTCCAGTAAGGGGGAACCCATTACCTCTAGAGCAACCTGAATCACTCATAAATAGCTCTAACTTTTGGGAAGTTTTTCCTGATATCAAGCATCAGTTTGTCTTTTTTTTTTTTTCCTTTTACCCTCTGAACAAATAGAACAAGCTTAATCTCCTTTGAAGGGTGGACAAGATGGCCCCTGAAATCCCTTCCAGCTCTCAAACCTGGATTCTCTGGAAGATAGCTTATCTCCTTCAAAGT
Organism: Antechinus flavipes; assembly: GCF_016432865.1. Classification (NCBI taxonomy): domain Eukaryota; kingdom Metazoa; phylum Chordata; class Mammalia; order Dasyuromorphia; family Dasyuridae; genus Antechinus; species Antechinus flavipes. The sequence goes on from NC_067400.1 coordinate 52,100,186, forward strand.
GTCTACTCAAAGCTTTTCTAAGCCACCCTCTAGTTTGGTTAGCACCTTGTGGTTCAAGATGCCAGGTTTCTCACAGGTCTAGTTTGGTGATAGTCTGATAACCACTTTTTCTGTTATTCAAGATAAAGTCCTCAAGAGCCTTGGGCTAGGTGAGTGAATGCTCACAGCGCCTTGGGGTCTCAGTTCCTGAGAGACTCATGTAATGGTGTAACCATACTAGTATGCAGAGACAAGGTGTCTGCTTCAAACAAGTAGAGAGAGGATGTGGGGACCATGGTCGTCTTCCTGCAAGGACAATCTGGTTTCCTTCTCTATGATGGTGCTGACCACTTCCTCTCATAACCCCCACCAATGACATCAGCCCAGTCTGGAGCTGAAGGGACAACCTTAGAGTCCTACAAATAACTAGATCATGTATGTTAGTTGTTGAAACAGAAAAGAGAGGAATGGATTAAGTCAAAGGGTAACACTTTCCAGGAGCCCCCATCCTGGTTTCATGGATCACTGAGCCTCAGGATAATTAATCAGCCCTCAGGAACTTCACCAAGTTGGGATAGAAGGGTTGAAAGAGCCTGGTATGGTAGAAATAAGAGAAGGGAGCAAATATTTATTAAGTGCCTATTAAGTGTCAGGTACTGCACAAAGGGCAAAGAGCCCAAGTTTTAGTTCCAACTCCATCACTAAATTGCTGAGGGATGCTAGCTAAATCCCTTGATCTCTAGACCTAGGTGACCTCATCTTTAAGAAATAAATGGTCTCTACCTGTCATTGGGGAGGGGGTAATGAAAAGAAGGGGAAAATTTGGAACAGAAAATTTTGCAAGGGTCAATGATGAAAAAATTACCCATGCATATGTTTTGTAAATAAAAAGCTATAATAAAAAAGAAAGAAAGAAAGAAATGGTCTCCAAAGTGCCTTTTAACTTTTAACATTTTAAGATTACCTGGAAAAATGGGGAAGGGATTCCCAATGTCTTCTTTATCTTGAAAGCATCAGTGTTACTAGAAATCCCCATAGTTTTTAATCTCTCTCTTTCTGAATTCTTCATACTAATTATTCCTTCAGTGCCATATTCCATAACAATCACAAACCATAGTTAGTTCAACAATTCCCTAATCATTGGGCATATGTTTGTTCTCCAGATTTTTCTTATAACAACTAATGCTGCTATGAACATTTTTATACATATGGGGTTTTTTCCTTTCTGTAAATAAATTCCCTGAGGGTATACTTCTAGCTGTGGCTCTTTGGATCAAAAAGCATAAACAGTTTAATAATTTTCTTTGGACAATATACCACTTCATCTATAGTGGATTAGGAACCTTGTCTTTCCACAAGTTCCTCCAATTGGGTTTTTCTATCTTTTGACATCTTGGCTGTCTTGATGGATATGAATTTGTATGTTCATAGAATCATAAACTTAGAACTATAAGGGACCTCTAATTCATTTCTCTTATTTTACAGATGAAGAAACTGAGGTTTAACTAATTTGTTTAAGGTCACATAGGTAGTAAATCACAGATCATGGGATTTGAATTTTGTTTGGACTCTACATCCAGTATTCTTTCCCATCTGCCTGAGATGGCCTATCAGGATTAACTTACATTTTCCCTCTTAATTGTGATTTTGAACATCATTTTTAGGTGGCCAATAATTTGTGTTTCTTCTTTTGAAAACCATTTGTCTAATTTGGCCACTTGTCTACTGACCCTCTACTCCCAAAGGCTCACCATATTGATGTAAAACAGTGCAGACGCTACTGCCTCTTTATTTACATCAACTCCCTATAAATTTTAGACTCCAGACTTTTATCAGAGACATTCATTGCAAAGACTCCTCCTCCTGATCTGTATCTTTTCTTCTGATTCCAGTTGCATTGATTTTTTTTTATGCTTTTTAAATTTTCAGGAGGCATGAAGCTGGAAGGTTTAGCTTCTACAATGAATGACAGTCAGGATCCTAAAAGATACTGGCAGGCTCTAGAATATGGGGGCCAAGAGTAATAAATTGATATTTAATAATCATGAAAACACCTTAAGTTCAAGGTGACAACCTCCAATGGCCCTCCTAGTTCTAAATTTATGATCCTATATGTCTGAGTACAGTTCACCTAATGAAGAATTGGGTGTTTAGCAAACTAAAAACTAAATTTAAGTCAACATTATGACATGGCAGACTTTTAGCTAATGGAATCTTCCCTCTGTCCTAATTAGCCCACAACTGGAGTATATGCAGTTCCAGAGGTTACATTTTAGGAAGGACACTGATACTGAAGAATGTCCTAAGGAAGACAACTAACATGGTGAAGAGTCTTGATACCATGCCAAATGAGGCTCTGTTGAAGATATTGCATTGATAGAAGACAAGATTTAGGAAGACATGATATTATCCTCAAGTATTTCAAGGATTGTCATAAAACTCAAAAATTATTATGTTTGGTCTCAGAGGATAGAACTAAGAACTATGGGGAAATGTTATAAGAAGTCAAATTTAAGCATAATGTAATAATTAGACTATCCAAATAATGGATGTGAAAAATTTAAGCTTGATGTAATAGACTATTCAAATAATCCTAATAATTAGATTATACAAGTAATCCTAAAAATTAGTCTATCCAACTAATCCTAATAATTAGACAATCCATTTTTTTCTTTTTTTGCTGAGGCAATTGGGGCTAAGTGACTTGCCCAGGGTCACACAGCTAGGAAGTGTTAAGTGTCTGAGGCCAGATTTGAATGCAAATCCTCCTGACCTCAGGACTGCACCACCTAATCCAAAAATGGTATAAGCTATCCAAGAAGTGGTATGGGTATTACTATCATTAACTGTTCTCATTTTATAGGATGTGCTGTAGAAGAGATGCTAATTCAGGTATAGATGGGTTGGACTGAGACATTTTCTAACTCTTGAGAATCTATGATCCTGCCTGTCAGATAGTAAGAGCTTAGTAAACGCTCAATGATGGGTGCATTTCCTTGGTACTATCTAATTCGTTGGATCTGGAGCTCAGCATTGACTTAATTATAATCACTGGACTGACTGTTATAGTGCACAGGTCTTCTCCATTCATTGCAGGGAGTTTTCTCCACTACTTATTGCTGTAGTATAGATAAAAGATACAAAGACTTTCATTGTTACATCTTTATGTAACTTGACCAGATGGTCAGAGGTAACAATTTGGGATTTCACATAATCTCCTTGTGAATATTCTGTGTTATGATAGATTTTCTTTTAATAAAATTTTAAATTATTTTTTTTGAGACTGGAAGTTCAGGAACTATTCATGGGTTTGGTTCCTCTCCTGTTGGTGACAGGAGATTGGATCTGTTCTATCTCCAACCCCAGCTGATTCGCTGCTTCTGAGGCAATCTGACGGCCCCCACTCCCGGCGACTCACCATATTGATGCTGAACTTAGTGCAGATACCACATCAGCATAGCCCAGAACTCCGGAGCTCGAGAACTTTACCAGCAGGACAGTTTAAACAGTGATCAGGAAGCCAGTGAGCGTGTAAGAGGCTTCCCCTTGGAAGCCAGATAGCAGGGCAAGTGTTTTACTCTCTAAGGTCTCAGGTAGCATCCTGGAAGCCTCAGGGATAGACCCGAAGGTCCCTAAATCACAGAACGCCAGGACTGGAAGCCAGGCCACTTAAAGATCACCCAAATCATCTTAGGAAATGCACAACTTGAGCAATGCTGAAATGATGTGCAAGGAGACGCAGCCTTTGGTGGAAGGGCTGGGTCTAGGACTCGGGGTCCTTACTCTCTGGTGATGGCCTAGAAGAGGTTTCTGGCTACAGTAGATGCTGCAAGGTGATTTCACCAGGCTTTGACTGCCTTCTTAATTAGAGCAACTTCAGTCTAGATGCTCAGCTCCACCAGGCCTACTTAGCCCCTCTGGATTAGAAAAACTCAAAAATCCCTTTTTAAAAAAAAACGTTTTCTTTGTGGTCAGTCTCCAAAAAAGAACAGTTGTTGTTGTTCTTCAGTCCTGTCTGCTTCTTCATGACCCCATTTGGGATTTTCTTGGCAAAGATACTGGAGTTTTGCCATTTCCTTCTCCAGCTCATTTTACACATGAAGAAACCAAGTCAAACAGAATTAAGTGATTTGCCCAGGGTCACACAACTACAAAATAATTAAGGTGAGATTTGAACTCAGGAAGAAGAGTCTTCCTGACTTTAGGCCTAGTGCGTCTATCCACTACTAGGGACCATATCACGAAAAAAAAAATGGTGGACTAGCATAACTACCTTAAGGATTCTCTGAAAAAGAGATTCCTCCTTTCAGCTCTTGTCCTCTGAGGGTTGGATAGGGTCATGATTCTTGGGATCTTAATTGAAGATATTTCATAAAAAGCAGGGAAGAAATGTAAAGTGCAATGATCACAGTGCTCCTGGAGCACTGCCCCACAGGGGGAAGAGAGATGAAGCAAGAGGGGACACAAAACTGCACCACACGCCAATTAGAAATCACCACTGGCTCAGGAGCCGCTTCTCACCTTGACTTGCTAGAGAGAATAACCGCCACAAAAGAACTGGAAAGGAAAATGAACCCAGTAAAGTGAATTAATTTCTTTTCCTTCCACTAAAAGATTTAGATCAGTAACAAATGCTCACTAACAGTGAGATTCAGGAGACTTGGGAAAACTCACACAGCCCCTCTGAAAACTTGAGAACAAAACCATACGTCTAATTCCAAAAAAAAATCCAACAAACAAACAAAAAACAACAACCCGTGGCCACTAGTTTCAGCTACACTGTTTAGTTCTAGAAATGTTAGAACCCAATCTGACTGTAGCATTTCCAGGCATTCTCATGTAGCCAGTCCAACAAAACACACTCAGTTCATTTCTTTCAAAAATGTGTGAAATAATGCAAAACTTAGAAGTCAGATTAACTGGACAAGAGACTACACATAAAAAACTTTTTTGTTTTTTTTTTTTTTCAACTCTTATACTATTTTTCAAGAAGACAATTGCCTAATTATTTTGGTCCCAGGAAAACAAGTTCCCCTCTTTTACATGGTGAATTCTCATGAAAAGAAAATACAATTAACATGGTGGGATAGGGGAGGAGGGCTGTTAATTTTGAAAATGTTCTGAACTCTGATATGAGCCATTTGGGAGGCGAATTTTGGGCCCAGGATAAGAAGTTACAGTGTTGAGATCATATCTTGGAAGAGCAATTCTGGAAAGATTTGTTTTGTACATTGGTTTTTAGAAGCTTTGCTTGTGGAAATGAGTCATTTCATCATGGACACAAGGTCAAAAAATGCCCCTGAAATATTGTCCCTCCTGCCCTACATTACCCAAATGTTCTATAAAGGCTGGATCTGAAAGCAGAGGTCCGGTCCTAAGTGTTCTGGGAATAGACCAGTAGGATTATTCTTTGCTGAATTTAGGTTTCCCCTTCAGATGAGTTAGATATTTGGACTCTGTGAGGCAGTGAAATTAGTGTCAGATACCTGAGACCTATTTTAGATCATTGCCAGCTGTGTGATGCTGGGGAAGTCACCTGAAATCTTTCAAAGCTTTATACTCCTCATTCATAAAATAGAGATAATGATGAGTTATTATAAAGTAGATGCTATAGAAATGTGAATTGCTGTTTTTGTTCTATTGTATTTGTTATAATGGTATTTTTTTGTCCCAAGAGTTATTTTGTTCACCAGGAAAATGGCTCTCTTTCCTTTTTATTATGTTTTCACACAAAAAGAGAAAAACAAAATAATATGATGGGGTCGGGGTGGGGGTTTAAGGTTTGTTTATTTTCAAGTTATTCTGAACTTCTGATAAGAACCAGGTGGGAGGCAATCTCTGATGAAACTTTCCACAGGCAACAAAAGAAGAGATTTCCCAAGAAATCAAAGTTAATTGATTAGCTCTATTTAACTATGACTTAAGTTTTAGAACCAGTTTTTATGCATTTAATCTTTATTTTATGCCTTCTTTCTTCATTTTATGCATTTTCATCTTTTGAAATTGGAATAGGAAATTACATTTAATTCTAACTTCATCTCCTTGATTGAGGCCATTTCCAAGGATCTTATGATGAAGAGAGCCATCTGTACCCAGAGAGAGGATTGTGGGAACTGAATATGGATCACAACATAGCATTCTCACTCTTTTTGTTGTTATTTGCTTGCATTTTGTTTTCTTACTCATTTTTTTTCCTTTTTGATCTGATTTTTCTTATGCAGCAAAAGAATTGTATAAATGTTTATATATATTGAATTTAACATATTTTTAACATGTATAATACATTGGATTGCTTGCCATCTAAGGGAGGGGAGGAGGGGAAGGAAGAGAAAATTTGGAACACAAAGCTATGCAAGGGTCAATGTTGAAAAATTATCTGTCCATATGTCTTAAAAATAAAAAAAAAACTTTAATTAAAAAAAATTAAAAAAAATAAAAAAAAAAAAAACAACCTGATCTCTTATGGAGGCAGCTAGAATTGGAATCAGGAAGGCCTAAGTTCAAATCTAGTCATGTAACTTCAGTCAAGTCACTTAGCCTATTTGTCTCAATTTCTTAAAATGTAACATAGGAATAATAATAGCACCAAAACAGAGGGTGGTTCTGAGCATCAAATGATATGTATTTATTGTGTTTTGCAAACCTTTTAAAATACTCTATAAATGTTAATTATTATTAAAGCACTCATTGAAATGAAAGAACTTAATGTTCACCATTTAAATTGGTCAAATTCTTTTCATAAAAGAAATAACTTGGATACAACTCAGTCCTGTAGTTCTAATTAAAGTCTGTCTATGAAGTTCTGTGATCTAAGGACAAAAGCCCAGGATCAACTCTTAGAATTAAAAACAGAAATAAATGACAAATGAAGGAAACATTTATACAGTCCTTTTTGGAACATTACCAAGTAAAATGCTTTTGCCAGCTCCTTCCAATGCTTACCTAGTAGTTTTTGCATTAAATGAAATAAACACATAAAGAGGATTGGCAGAAGATCATGAAAAAGACTTCTTGGAATGGTTTTTGATATGGGCTATATACTGATTCTCTCCCCATTTTCTTGTTCTTGCAGGTTGGATCTTTGACATCACCCAAAAATATGATTTTTCCTTCTACATATGCGGCTTGCTTTACATGGTGGGGATGCTGTTTTTACTCATCCAACCTTGTATCCGACTAAAGGAACAACCAAGAAAAAAATACATAGAAGGCACGCATGTTTAGTTTGAAATGGAAACAAAAGCTCTCAGTACCCTGTTGCTGGACTAAAGAACAAAGGTATCCCATTTGGAGCAGCTGAGTTTATATAGATGGCATGATATATCAAAGCTGGACTATACAAGAATTTCCAGAAACATCCTCATAAAAATCAATACCTAGCTGCATTATGACCAGAGAATGAGAGAGAGAGAGAGAGAGAGAATTCTTTTCCAAAATAACAAAAACAAACAAAAAAAAATCTTTACAATCGCTTTCTTTTGAGCTGAGGAAAAAAAAAGAAAAATTTATCAGATTACTTATCATAAGCAGGCTGATAAATTGGTTTGTAAGCACAAGACTGACTAGATTTCTGAACCAACTCTTGTCTGTAGAGAATTTCTAATGTATCAATATAAAATAAAACTGGCATATGCTCAAGATTCAAGTAGTTTTATACAATTTAAAAATGTTTCTACAATAAAGAAATGAAAGCAATTTATATTTTTCTCAATAAATTCTGAAGATTATAATATCACTCACAAAAAAATGATCTTGATAATACATTTTCAGCGGGGGAAATTAATCATAGGCAACTAGTGAACCAAGGGCTATTACATTTTGGGCACTTTGATTCTGATAATGCCTATTTAAGATTTAAGGGCAAAACTTAGGGTAAATAAAAACTGGGAGGGGAGTCATGGGGTGAAGGGTTGGGGGAGTGGGGGTGAGGTAACCAGTGTCGTGCTTTCCTTATATTTAAAATGTAGAATCCCTTATGACCATCTCCAAAGGACAATAAACTGTTAAGTCTTTGAAAAACTCCTTGCCAACACAATATGGCAAAAACAATGGCATGCAATGATAAGGTGATGTTATACATGTGTGCCCCTGGCAATCTTTAAAACTAACTAGATCTTGATTCCCATTATCAAGCCGATAATCCATTTATCTATATTTCCAACAGTTTTGTAAGTAGTTTAGGCTCTCCCTGAGTCATCAAACTTAAAAGTTACAAGATGCCTTGCCAGCCATCCAGCCCAGAAGCTTTAAACTGTCTTATGTGAATCCCTGGTGTTGTTTGCACACAATAGAAATAGAAGTTCCATGAGACAACTTGAATTTTGTGATATTTTTCTTTTTAAAATACTATGTATGCCATTTGGGGTATGAAAGAGTATGAAAATTGAATTTTCCTTTTTTATTTTGTGTTAAAATTTCACTAAGCCCCCTTTGCCCTAGAGATAATCTTAAATGACAACTGAGTTTTAAGATGAAGTCCAAAACATTAAAGAGAAAAAAAAAATCCAAACTATAATAAGTGGGTTTTAGTTATATGTTTGGGAAAGGCAGTTCAATCTCCTGTTTTTGGATGGTGTTTATAGATTCTGTCAATACATTTCAAGGCAAGTATTCCATGATCAAAGTAGTTTGGAAAACACACATCTAGTCCAACCCTCTCATTTGATAAGTGATGAAACTGAGACCCAGGGAGGATAGGTAGCTTAATCAAAGCCACACATCTAATTAAGTGCAAAATTGGGACTAGATGTGAGATTTCCTAACTCCTGCTCCAGTGCTTGCTGTCCTATGCACCACACAGCTATCAATATTCCATTTTTCTAAGTCAGATCTTTGTTGGATTGCAGAGTATTTCAAAAAACCTTTTGGAAATTTCTGACTGCCTTAATTGTTTATGCATAGCTTAGAACTGTATGATATTTCTACTAAAAATTTTTCCCATTACAAAACTATTTCAGTTTCTTGGGGCATGAGAACACAGAGCAAAATGTGTCTAAGGTACTTAAATATTGCTTATTCATGATTATATAAGACAGAAATAGCTCTGAGAATCTATATACACATGTATATATACACATACATATATGTATTTAGACATATATATGTATTGCCTATCTAGATATATTTAAATGTGGATATATGGTATGTATATATATATATATATATATATACACATATATATATTTAAATAACCAAATCTCATTTTAGCCAATAGTATCAATTTTCTCTTCTTCCAAACCTTTCACTAGAACTATTGGCAGATAATAACATGGACTTTTTTCTCTCATTTCCATTTTTTCTTGCCCCACTCTGATAGAAAAGGTTGAACAGTGAGAACAAGAGAAAGTTGATGAAAAGGGGAAACAAAGGCATTTCACCTGCTTTTAATCAAAAAGCTGCCCAATCTATAGAAAATAGATTGCATGTCATGCTCTATTTAATTCAATGCTTGTTAGAGTTACTAGTTTTGTCACTGTTAAAAGCAAAGTGACAAGTAATAGATCCTCTTCTGTATAGTTAATATAGAGTTAGCAATATATCCAATAGCATGGAAAAACTACTGTAATCGTTTTAGGACATTACTTAAATTTTCCGATGAAACCAAATAAACAAGAGATGATATTGCCAACTGTATCACTGGTGCTACAGCTAATGCATTCTGATGCATATATCATTGGCTCTGTATCACCTAGAAGAAGTATAAAGCATATAGATTTTTTTCCCTAATTGCCTGTGCTTCAGCTACTCTGAAGGTCATGTTGTTCAGGTCCATATGTGTTATAGTTGTTCGTTGAGTAAACATCTGGATGGGAATAATCATTTCTATCAAATTGTTAGAATTTTTTTGTTTTATAAAAAAGTGAAATTTGTTTTTAATATATTCATGTGTTATGATTTAATGAGAATGCCATAAAATTAAATAGAACACATATGTATGATGCTTCCTGCTGAATACATTCTATGATTTCAAATGCTCAGAAGAATATTATTGGGGGTATGGGGCTCGCTGTATATTTATATCATTTGTTTCATAATTTGTCTCTACAGATGCAAATGATTTTTTTTTAGCTACGACTATGAAATAAAATTTTTCTTTTCAAGAGTTCATCGTGTCTTTGTATAATTGTAGGGAGTTGAGTCAGAAATCACTACACCCAGCCAAATAGAGTATCCTGGGGAAATATTCCATGTCTGTTCTCCAAAGTGCCAACTTGAAGTTCTTAGCCCAAGCTAATTATCTGATTTAGGGTTAGAAAATTCTTTTTAATCAGCCTGTATACCCCAAAACCACTATGGATTCTATCCAACAAAGTTTCACGGAATTTTATGGAGCCTTCTTTCAATTTTCATGATGCTCCTTAATTGGCATGCGGATAAATCTAAGGACCAGATTAAAAGACCATCATTGTCCTCTGAATCAATTCAATAATCCTACCTTTCTTGTGCAAATATTTCCAGTAACAAAACTCACTTTTTTTGAGGGCCTATATTCTGGACAGCACAAATCTCATTAATTTATCTTTATTTAAAAAAAAAAAAAGGTACACCTTTTTAAGTTGAATGTTAAAGAGGAAGCACAGCAAAGTAAATAGATGTCCAGAGGACCTAGGTTCAACTGCAAGCCATTTAACTTTAAATCTTCTAGGTAGCTGTGTAAGGCTTTAAGTTCCTGAGAGAAGCTACCTTGCTTCAGGAGAAAGTTCCCTGTACCAGACCTCAAAAGTGTGTGCCCTTGGAGGTTGCTCCAGATCTTTTCAAGATCCATGAAAGCAAATGAACTATTTTCATGATACTACTAAGACTTTAAATTTCCAATATGGTAAATATTGATAAATTTTGTTCAGTTGTTTCAATCACATCCAACCCTTCATGACCTCATTTGGGGTTCTCTTGGCAAAGATACTGAAGTCTTTTGCCATTTTCTTCTCCAGTTCATTTCACAAATGAGGAAACTTGCCATGGAGGACGCAGCGAGTACCTGAGGCCCGATTTTAATTTAGGAAGTAAGAGACTTCGTGCCTGGCATTCTATCCACTGTGCACCTTGTATTGCCTTAATCCACATAAACAAATACTCTGGGGAGTCCTCCATAATTTATAAGAGTGGAAAGAGATATTGAGACCCCAAAAGTTTGAGAATCACTGCTCTGTGCCAGTGAATTCTCAGCCTTAATTTTAAATGCAGTCATTTTTACTAGTTTCCTTGTTAAATAGAAAATTGACCCGATTGCAGCCCCTGTAGATTGCAGCCTCCAATCCCCATTCTCTCATCTGCTGTGTCTTTGCATAGTTGTAGCATTTCTTGATTCATGATAACTGGATTTTGTCAGTCAAGAAATGGAACTGGAAGAATGCCCACAGCTATATTGTATTAGGTCCCCAATCAGCAAATATTTTTATTATTTTACAAGTGGTGAGGGATTTTTTTAAAGTGGTATAATATGGTTCCTACTGTCATGAAGTTATGATTTATTTGTACTTGGAGAGACAAGACAGAAACATGTGAAAAATGGGGCCAGAATGCGAGAGGTAATTGTTCTTTGCAGCCGTGGATGTATCTTAAAAGTTGAACGATAATTAGATCAGGGCATTGGTACCACATAGGAACAATTGATTTGATGCCTAGTTAGCAAGACTAGGAAGCTATTTCCTTTAGCTGCACCCATGCAAGTCCCCCCCAGCCTAGTTATCCCAGATCCCTTCCCTGGGAGTTTTCTAGGCCTCCAGGTTATCTATGGGACTCAGCGTTCCAAGACCTCTCTCCATCTCCCATCCAAGAGATCTTATGTCTCAGGGACCCATAAAGATGACAGAAAAATAACAGCATTTGTCCTAAGGATCAGAATTTGTCATTATGGCTTGCTTCACAAGGCTTAAATGTCAAGTAGCTTAATCGGATAGTGGGAGGGAAATGGATTGTTCCTGAAGCTCCTGGAACTGAAAAGTCCAGTGGGACTGAGTGGGACTCCCTGCTGCCCCCAGAAGGAAATGGACAAGTGGACTTATGGAATGCTCTGATGACAAAGGCCCTTGCAGACGAACCCTTCCAGCTCTGTCACTTTAGTGAGAAGGGCATGGTAGCCCAGGGGAGTTAGTGATTTTCCCAGTATTAACTCCCACAGAGTTAACAACCAAGGTGAAAGACCAACATTGGGTTTTTCTAATACCTAGGTCCAAAGAGAAAAAAACAGCTAAAACAAAGAAGAAAATTAGTTTAAAATAAAAGCTGAAGAATATTAGGGACAAGTTTCTTTGTATCTCCAACTCCTAGGATGGTACCTGGCACATTATATTCATGTAGAGTTACAAATACTTGGATTGGGATGACTGTAGCTCGAAGATAGTCTATTTTTGGAACTGAACTCCATTGTTTGGAGTTGGAAATTCTAACATAATATAACTCACTATCTCACTTTAAACCCAAATGGCAACTGAGTTTTGAAATGAATCCTGTGACATGAGACTTTAGAGACAAAAGGTCAAAATAGGATTCATTTACCAAGAGTTACATGTTTTACAAGGTCATTTCTATAATTTTGCATTCTTATGTGAGTCTGTTCTCAATCATAAATGAAAACATCCTAATGGGATGTTAGAAGGGAATATTTGGTCCTAAAAATAAGTATTCTTGGGCCAATGAGAAAGATATATTGAACTGACAAATACTTACATGTAAGGACAATCACTGACAAAAATGAATGTTTCTAGGCACAGGCAACTTGTCAAAAATGACAATCCTGTAACTGTACAGAGTGACATCAGACCTTCTCCTATTTCTTTCCCTTAAGAAGAAGGAAAATTAACAAGGGCCTCTATGCCTGAAAATGCGTCTATTTGAATTCTATAGTCCTAAATTTAATTCCTAAATGGAATTTTATTCAGGAAAAATAAAGGTATAGATCAATAACCACAGTAAGTAAAAGGATATTTATTCTTCAGTGTATGCGAGGTTTACAAGGAGGGGAATTAAAATTTACATGAGATTAAAAATTGCTCTTGCACTACTGCATATAGATCCATACACATCATTGGAAAATAATGATTTATAGTCTTAGATACCTATGGGGTATCTAACTGGGGATCTGACTAATAAATATTGTTTGAAAGCAAGTATATCCTGTGACATATTTAACATATATAGGACTGCTTGCCATCTGGGGGAGGGGGTGGAGGAAGGGAGGGGAAAAATCGGAACAGAAGTGAGTGCAAGGGATAATGTTGTAAAAAAAATTACCCTGGCATGGGTTCTGTCAATAAAAAGTTACTTAAAAAAAAAAAAAAAAGAAAGCAAGTATATCAAACTGAAAAATAAGAAGTTTTTTTTTTTTAAGGACATTGATTTACCAATATTAAAACTGTGATAGTTTCAGCAGCATTGCTGCTGTAGGCCGCTCCCCAACCATACTTCATCCTTTAAAGATAAAGTTGGAAATGTAGCCAAGCAGGTACCTGACAAGAGCTTCAGATTTCATGACCCTGTTTATACTTGGACATAAAAGAAAAAAAAAATTAAGAATACAAACCAGAATGACAAAAACTCCAGCATTTCCTAGGCTATTGCCATCTTTTCCCCTTTCAGCCTTGTATTATAATAATTCCTGAAGGTAGCAGCTGTAGGATTTCTCAGACAGAATCACACACACATATCTATATAATTTTAAGGCTTAGTTTTACGCCAATAAGCGTAAATAAAAGGGATTGCAAATCATTGGAAGCATGATGTCTTCAAATGTACTCTCTGAAAAGAAAGTTTATTATTGTTAAAATAAAGCACCACAAATCATTAATAAGGAAGAAAACTGAAATGTATTTAAAAACCAGATTTCTTGATTTTGTGTTTTCAGAGTGATTTTAGTGCATCATTATTAAGCATGAGAATACCTCACATTGATGTTTTAAAGAGGAAATGTTACAAATGAAACCTTCTGCTGTTAACATTTCAGATGGACAGTTGATTTAGTCTGTATCTACAATTCCATGGTGATAGTTTGAATCGTTTGAATGATTACACAGTACATTTATGTTATTTTTTGGTCCAAAGGCAGGTCACCCTTTGTCCTGTCTCCTGCTCAAAACTGGTGTATAGTTATTTTGAAAAATTATTCCTCTTTCCTTCCCTTACATACTCATTTTTACTCAAGGTGACCATCAGGGTGACTTTACACCATCCAAAATGGCACAAGAATGTAACTCGTACTTCTCGTGCATGGACATAACAGCTCAGAGTCCCACGTGTGGAGCTATCAGCATGCTGAATAGAGATGTACAGAAGCAGCACTGGGGTTGGGAATGGGGTGGGGGAGGGGAAGAGGAAAGCAGAGGCCCCACAATGTTTATTTTAGCTTCCATTTTCAGTATGCTGTTTGACAACATTAGAGGAAGAAAAAAATATTCAAAATGGCCAATGTCCCTCCCCATGATACCAAAAGTCATTTTATGAATCATTTTTAAAAGGCTCATCCTAGGAATTACCCACTCATGCTTACTAGAACCACTTTTTGTTAAGGGAAAGATTCATCTCAGGGACTTTATGCCATGAGCTGAAAAAGGAATGGGGATGGCTGATGGTTTACTGTGTAATTAGGGTCATGATTCCACAGTCTGACTGACTCCTGATATTTCTGGGTAGCACCTAATGGATTTTGATTTGGTTTCTGTTTGTAAACTCAATATCTTCTTAATAATTTCTCTGATCAGTAAAGGAGTAAGAAATTCTAGCACGGTGTTCTCAAATCAAGAATGTCCCAAAGAATGAAACGATGATGAAACCCCCAGTCAAACTGAGACTTCTGTCAGTGGGGAGATGGGGGGAGAAGTGGAGGGGCCGGGCCCCAGGAATGCCTAGATCTCTAGTGGCATTTCCTGTTTGTCATCGCCGTCATGTTTTTGCCGCCTCTTTCGGATCTGCCGCTGAAGCTGGAGCTTGTTGGTAAAGTACAGCTGTCTCCAGCCGATGTCTTTGGCCAGGGCCTTCATGTCCTGGGTGACCGTGTCGCATGTCAAGGCCACAATCTGCTCCCACAGCTTGTCAGAGGTGCAGAGCTATTGGTGGGAAACGGAGAGACGGGATTATGCTCCGGACCCATACATAGGCCCTTGTCCTGCTCTCCATCCCTGGCCCTGGCTCCCATCCCTTAAGCCTACTGACTAAGTGCAGAATAATCGAATGCGTGAATCAACGTCAGCCATGGGCAAGGGGGAGTTAATGCAGGAAGCAAGGCAGGACCCCCGCGGAAACAGTGCTGATATTTATGTATCACTTGAAGAGTTGAGAACCACTTAATCCCATTTTATAGATTAGGAAACCAGAAAGGAGGAATAACTGCAAATTGGGGGCCTGATAAATGGGGACAACAAAAAGGTCATCAGGGCTCAGAGGTCACCAATCCTGCCAACAAGTCTTCTTCTGCTGTCAATCATACCACCCTTCTACTGGCATCCATAGGCTGCAAGAACACAGCATACCTGTATGCAGCAAAGCACACTCCGCGTTCAATACTTTCCTCTACTCTTTATCTTCTTATTTTTCTTGGCTACCACTGGTTTATACAGAATTGTTTGCATGTTGACTCCCCCTCAAAGGAGAACTTCAAGATCATAGACTTTTACCTTTCTTTGTATCCTCAACACTCAACACAGTACCTCAACAACTATAACACCTATATAGCAGGTGCTTAATAAATGCTTTCTGACTGGCCAGCTAGTAAATAATTTTTCAAAAACATCTCACCTGGAAAGGAACAAAACAGTCGAGATTATTAAACTTCTTTTAAAGTCTCTACCTGACGAGCAATGTAACATGGTAGAAGGCTGAATCTGAAGGAGAGGAGCTGAGAGACCTGGATTCAAATCCTGCTTTTGCCCCTTAGTAGCTGTATGATCACAGACAATTCACTCCCATCAGGGTTCAGAAGCTTATTTTCCTCATCTGTTAAGCACTGCTCTTCAAGGAGTTGTTGTAAAGGTCAGATGGACTACAGACAAAAGCTTATCAGCCTGGTAAAGTGCTCAGTTTCATTATGTTTTCTGGGACCTTCACTGGTTTTTAAATTACCCAGAGTTCAATTTTCTTTTTTATTTAGCCCCATATAGTTCTCACAAATCCCTTGCTTCTTAGAAGCAGCATAAAACGTCATTGTATCCATAGTTGTAGTTTTTACTTTCATTCCCCAATCAATAGACACTTAATTTTTTAACCAGTTCTTTGCTGCTGTTGCTATTACTACTACAGCTCCTACTACTATTACTGTTGCTACTATTCCTATTAGTGCTATTACTACCAGTACTACTATTGCACCTATTACTATTACTACTCCTATCATTACTGCTACTCCTACTACTACTCCTATTTCTACTCCTACTACTATTATCCTTACAACTATTACTGCTCTTATTACTATTATTCCTACTACTACTATTATTACTACTACTCCTACTACTGCTCCTATTTCTACTATTACTACTAGTCCCTCTCTTATTACTGCTACTACCACTAGTACTATTTCTCCTGCTCCTCTTCCTCCTCCTCTTCCTACTGCCATTATTACTACACACACACACACACACACACACACACATCTTCCTCCATATTTCATCTTTATTTCTGTTTTTGGCTTATTAGGAACACATCCCCAGAAGTGGAGGGTAGTAGGGTGTGGACAGCGAAGGTCAGTTTCTTGCCTATTCCCAAAGTGGCATCCAAAATGTTTGGACCACTTCCCAGCTCCACTAGCAGTATACTCATCTCCTTGTCTTTATATTGGTCCCCCATCTCTGACCAGTCTCACTCTTTGTCCTCTGCCAATTAATCTATTCATCTAACGTGAAAGTGGGGCAAGCAAATAAGGCGTATACAAAAGAATAGCATGGTCCTATAATGTCTAAAGCCCAGAATAGGCTAAGACTGAAGAGCCGTGCTACAGACAACAAAAACCCCTGGATCTGAGGACTTCCTTGAGAGGGGAGAGCAATAAGGAGAGAAGAGTTAGACAGAGAAATCAGTATGATGCTCAAGGAGGGGTGGGATGCTGATAGTGAACAATGAAAAGGCTAGGGTAGTCACCCTTTATTTTGTTTATCTTTCCTGTTCCAAGGGACTAGGAAGAAGACAAAGATGTTGTTGTTGTTGTTGTTGTTGTTGTTGTTGTTGTTTTCAGGGACCAGACTCCCAAGGCAAGTATAGAAATGAACCAACAGAATCTGGTGATCAATTCCCCGGGCCTGGACAGACTACTCCATAGGATGTAATTGCTGAGCCACTCTTGGTAGCTTTGAAAGATTTTGGATGGATGACTTAAAACTGGAGGAAGGCAAAAATTGTCCTGATTTTCAAAACAAGGAAAAGAATAGAATTTGGGGCTACGAATGAGCCTGTAAGCTTGGCTTTGAGTTTGGACTCTTATCTGAGAAGATATTTTTCCAGGAATGGTTTCTGAGCACTGAGAAAAGGGAAGCAATCATCACTAAAAGGCAGCTTGACTTCATCAGGAGGAGGATTTGCCATGCTAAATTCATTTCCTTTTGGCAGATCAGAAGGCTACTGGAACTACTTGTATATCTGGGTTTCAGCAAAGCACTTGACAAAATCTCTCATTATGGATATTGTGGATAAAATAGGGACAGATGGAATAGATGCTAGCACAATTAGATGAATTCAGATATGGCTGATAATTAAACAATCTGGTTCTCATCCTTCATTCTCGAAGAGGAGCAAAACAATAAATAGTTCACTAACGAATAGGTCAATATCAACTTGGAGGGAGGGTTCTAGAAGGATGCTTCAGGGCCAATCCCTTGTACTATTCAACATTTTTATCTATGCCTTAGAAGAAACAATAACCAATTCAATTTTTTTATGCTTATAAAATCTGCAGATGACACAAAGTGGAAACAGATAAATTAACATTGAATCTAACTAAGAGCAAAATCTAAAAAGAACCTGACAGGCTAGAATGACATACCTAATAAAAATGAAATTTAATTTTAAAAATCTAGAGTTCCACATTTGAGTTCAAAATATATATATATACTTTTCCCTAAGGAATAGAACTGAACATTGTCTTATAACAATTTCTATGTAAAAAGTTATGGGGAATCTCAGGTAACTACAAGATTATTATGAGCTTACAGAGTTAACAAAAGAATCCTAGTGATATTTATATGATGACTTGCAAATATACATCATCTCATTTGAGTCTCATAAAAAGTCTTTGAGGCAAGTGCTGTACATATTATTATCCCTATTTTACAAGCTAAGAGAGGTTAGAATGATGTGGCCAGAATCAAAAAGCTAGTAAATGTCTGAGGCAGAATTAGAACTTATGTCATAACTACTCCATGATCAACAATGTAACAGGCAAAAATAAATAAACAACAAGGCTAAGACTTCTGAACTGTACTAAGAGAAGCAGAGGGTACAGCTCTCTCCATCACGAGTCTATTGGAAATGGCCTGAATCACTTCATTATTGAAAAGAGCCACATCCATCAGAATTGATCATTATATAATCTTGCTGTTACTGTGTACAGTGTTTTCTTGATTCTGCTCAGTTCATGTAAGACTCTCCAAGGTCTCTCTGAAATCATCCTGTTGGTCATTTCTTACAGAACAATAATATTCTATAACATTCATATACCATAATTTATTCAGCCATTTGATTTCAGCCATCCAATTGATGGACATCCAATCAGTTTCCATTTCCTTGCCACTCCAAAAAGGGCTGCTACAAACATTTTTTGCACATGGGCCCTTTTCCTTCCTTTATGATCTCTTTAGGATATAAACCTTGCAGACACTCTGCTGGATCAAAGGGATGCACAGTTTGATAACTTTTTGAGCACAGTTCCATATTGCTCTCCAGAATGGTTGGATCAGTTCACAGCTCCACCAACAATGCATTATTGTCCCAGTTTTCCCACATCCCCTCCAGCACTCACCATTATCTTTTCCTGTCATTTCAGCCAATCTAAGAGATTTGTAGTAAATTGTCTTAATTTGCATTTTAAGTCTTGGGTATCTTAAAGAGAGATTAAATTTTCCCTATTTGGCCCAAAGGAAAAATCTAGGAACAATAAGTAAAGAGGGAGAAAGACTCAAAAGAAAGAAATCAATTCCCAATAAATTAGTCCTATCCCAAAGTGAAATATGCTGCCTCTGACACTAATGTGTTCCCCTTTTGTTGGCAATGACCTGAGGTTGTAGGATGACTTTTGGGGAATCTGTAGAAGAAACGGGCTGACTTGGGTTGGATATGACACCCTCTAAGGTCCCTTCTACCTCCTAATTAGGTAGTTCAGGATAATGAACAGATCACTGTTTTTGAAATCAGAGAAGTTGAGGTCAAATCCCACCTTTAGCTAATTTATCTGGACCTCACTTTGCTCATCTGCAAGACTACAGGAGCCTTCTTCAGTGGTCCCTTCCACTTGTAAATCTGTGATCCTATGGAACACCTTCTGTGATTCCATAATATACAAAGTGCATTGTGCCAGGCACTGGTTTGGATATGGTTGTCTCAGAAGCTCCATGCCACATGGAGCACTGCTGTCCACTGCTTTGGGAAGGGATGAATGTCTCATAGAATTCTAGGACTACAGTGTTGGAGCTGGAAGGGACCTACCTCATTTTATAGATAGGAAATCATTTTTTAGATAAGGAAACTGTGTCCCAAAGACGTCAAGTATGTTCCCAAAGTCACGCAGCTTTCTCAGATCTTGAAGTGTGAGAGCTTTTAAATGGAAATCTGCATGTGGTTATAACAATATCATTGATAAGTTTCATAGTAAATTCTATTCTTGTTCCATATTACTATTTTGCTGAATTTGGGGAAATTTACTTTCAGTTATTATGTGTTCTCTGGTATTCCGCTCTTTCTCCCCTCCTGATGCATACAGGGGTCCTCAAACTTTTTAAATAGGGGGCCAGTTCACTGTCCCTCAGATTGTTGGAGGGCCGGACTATAGTAAAAACTAAAACTTTGTTTTGTGGGTCTTTAAATAAAGAAACTTCATAGCCCTGGGTGAGGGGGATAAACGTCCTCAGCTGCCGCATCTGGCCCACAGGCCGTAGTTTGAGGACCCCTGAAAATACAAATTGATGTCCTAAGAAGTCACTTCAAACCAATCCCTGAAAAGCATTGCCTGTTTAGCTTCCCCTAACTTTCTTAGCTCCTCTAGGTTTGACTCATGTCTCAGACTGATTGCTACAAAGGAAGAATGAGGTAAAGTCAAATCAGGATCTTTCTACAAATTCTCTATTCTTTCCATGGAGCAGGATGAAAAATGGAATTATTTTAATCTAGAAGACTATCTCTTTCAGCCCCTGATATGGGAAAGGAAGATCCAGTTTGTATCAATAGACTAAAAAGATGCACATTTCTAAAGCTTCTTGAAATGCTATTAACCTTTGCTTTTAGGAAGTGTTAGAATGATCAACAAGGTAATAGTGGTGATAATCACTGGTGATAATCACAGTCTCATAGATGCAGCCACTAAAGCAAATTCCTTTAAATGATTAAGATTTCCTTTAAGAGGCTTTTCATAGAACTGATGCTAAGTGAAAGGAGCAGAACCAGGAGATCATTATATACCTCAATAAAGATACTGTTTGAGGATGTATTCTGATGGAAGTGGATCTCTTCGATAAAGAGAGCTTTAACTGATCAAAGATGGACAGAAGCAGCTATACCCAAAGAAAGAACACTGGGAAATGAATATAAACTGCTTGCATTTTTGTTTTTCTTCCCGGGTTATTTCTACCTTCTGAATTCAATTCTCCCTGTACAACAAGAAAACTGTTCGGTTCTGCAAACATATATTGTATCTAGGATATACTGTAACCTATTCAACATGGAAAGGACTGCTTGCCATCTGGGGGAAGGGGTGGAGGGAGGGAGGGGGAAAATCGGAACAGAAGTGAATGCAAGGGATAATGCTGTAAAAAATTACCCTGGCATACGATCTATCAATAAAAAATTATTAAAAAATAAAAAAAAGAGGCTTTTCATAGGTCTGGAGCTTGATGTGATCAAAACAACATCATAGAGTGTCTGAAGGACCCCACTAGCCACATGGACTTCTTCACCATGGACTCTATGCTGAATCTTCCCCACCATTTTTTGTGAGCACATCTCCCCGTTTTATGCCTCATCTGATGTCTATGATCTGAGGGCTGTTAAACAGAGTCGTTTCTATGGTCTTGACTTACAAGGAATCTTGAATGATTTTGATGCATGGATGGGAGACACCTTATGGAAAAGATAATTTGGAGCAGCATTTTGCTCTGCCAAAATAAATATTTTCATGATCAACAAGAAGTATAATAGAGATTTAAATTCTGTTTCAATCATAACCACCACCACCGCAATAACCACAAGCAGTGGTAAACTGTTAAAGTTGTTGTCTGCTATTAAATATCACTTATGAGGATACTCTCAAACCACCTGTATGGATGACTCTCATTAAATTCTTGTGTTGATGGAAGAGTAGACATATGGTGCTTGGCAATTACTAATGATCTTGGTTATCTTTTTTTCAAAGCTTAAGACCCAAGATTTTCTCTACACCTCTGGTTATTTTCCCCGTTTACTGATCTTTCAGTGTCCTCACAACTGTGTGGATGGCTCCTCCTCTGTCTAGACTGTTCAATTCAGCTGTTTTACTAATTTTTGTTCTCTTTAGTGCTATTTCTACTTTTCCTTTTAGCACATCAGAAACTGGTTCGCATTCAAGTATTGTGGTGCCTCCACTGGCTATGATGGAGAAGACAGTTTGTTATAATAAATTTTGCAAATCTCTTCCATTTCCTTTTTGTTCTTCCACTTAATCCTTAAACACCCTGAGGATGCTTTTGCTTAAGTATATATTTTGCCAGGCTTGGTTTAAATTGATTTTACCTTCTGGTGTTTATATTTTACAGGTGACAATTCTGAGGTAGTAGTAAGTGTCCACCCTCCTTCTTTATGAGATTTTACAGACAAGCTACTACATATCTGGTGTTGCCTTTGGCTGTCTCCTCTTTGTCTGGCAGCTGTCAGAAAAAAATTTACTAAGACACTTCTGGGTTCTTTTGGTCTCTTTGTTATGGAAATTTAGATTGCTTGGACTTCTGTATAAAATTATTATAATTGATATCAAATACCATTTCTGTTATTTATTTCCAGTTTTTCAAGGCTAATTATGTGTTCTGGATAGAATGATTTCAACTGCACATTGTATTTTTATGCTTATTATTCCTTCTTGCTTGCTTTCTAATTTTAATCATAGTTCTGACTAGTCAATGGTCTGACCGTACACAGATAGCCAATTATTAGAAATTTAATTTAAATTTCTAAATCTAAATTTAAAAAGGGGAGAGACAATTAATAAAGCATTTCCTAAACAAGCACCATAGTTCAAGTCTCAAGACCTTCTGACCAGATAAAATCTCATTGTGACTGTTAAAATATATCATATATTAGTTATTTAAGAATGTTATTTGATATTCACCATATCCAGTGACTACCAATTATTTTCCTAGATGTGAATTTTCTGCTAATCTACACTTTTTTTGGCTCCCCTTTCCCATCTCTTTCTCTCTATCCTCACCTTTCTCTGTTTTATCAATGAAATCAACAAGTGTCTTAGTGTATATTGATTTAATTTAGAGGGTCTTGAGTTCTTCATATAATTTTTCTTCCTTTTCATTCTTAACAATTGACGTTGGTACAAAAAACGGTGATTATACAGAGTAGTCTTTTTATCAATACTCCTCATCTTAGTATTGTAATACATAATGATCAAATATCACACAAAATCATGCTTCTTGCTGCCTTTGAGAATGTGATAGAATGTAACAAATTCCTTTTTTTTTTCTTTTCTTTTTTTGCCTCTCCACTATTCAGTAAGTCAGCCTTCCCCCCTTCTATTTAGTAGCAACTTCTTTCTTCTGGTTTCACTTAAAGGAAGAATGTCAAGATTAATATGATTCAGCTTCTCTGGCAATGTAGCCACTTGTTACTCATTGGACAAGAATTTCAAGTTTAGAAATGGCCAAATGAAAGTTTATAGATGGTCTAAAAATGGCATGATTCTTGGCACCTGTCTTCCCCTTTCCTGCCATCTTACCACTTATATCACTGCAAAGAGAGAGAACTCTTACACAGGACTCATGGTCATTTTATAAATTTTTTTCCTGTTTCATAGATACTAAGGCCAATGAAACCATCTCAAGTGCTCAAGCTATTGGCAGTGAGCCTCTCCACATTTAGCTGGTTGGTTCTCAGAAATCAGTCTTGGTCTGTTTCTTAGACCACATCCAAAGCCTTATCAGCATGGATGAATCTGCCAGAATCTAACATCCTCTGGCACTTGCCTTTGAGAATTCAGGGTTATCTGTATACTATGAAAAGGCATCGGAATAAAACTTTGTGGAACATTTGGTTAATAGGAAATTGATTTCTTTCTTTTATCCATACTGTCTTCTTTCTTTTCATAAGGAGGCATAATGTTAATATGTCTCCTTTCACAAACTTAATCCTTCATATCAATTGTCAAAATAAAATTCTGACTGCATAAGTCTGACCATGTCATTTGCCTGCTTAAATGCCTTCAGTAGCTTCTCATTACTGCTAACCTAAAATGCCATCTATCTGATTTGTCTGACTTCCAAACAAGATGGCTATCTGGACAAGAGACAGACCACCCAGCTTCCACACAGCAAGTAATTTACTGGATGCCAACTACGTATAAAAATATTGCTGAATTTATAAATAAATCCATGTACCCTATGGGTAGGGATTGTATATTCTTCTTTGCCTTCTGTTCAATATCTAGCACAGGGCTTTGAATATATTATTGCTGTTGTTGGGTCATTTAGTGGAGTGCTTTGACATTTTCTTCCCCATTTACAGGTGAGGCACTTGAGACAAATAGGGTTAAGAGACTTCCTTTGGGTCATTAGCTAGTGTCTGAGGCCAGATTTGAACTTAGTAAAATAAATCTTCCCGAGTGTCACAAGCATTTAATAAAAATCTGCTGAAGGAATGGACAGGAAAGACAAGTTAGCATCTTATTTCATAATCAGTAGAGATCTGAGGCTCAGTTTCTACAACCAAGTTATAACATGCCCTAAGTACAAGCAGCAGAGAGAAAACCTCAGAAAGTTAATGAATTTGTTTTGCTACGGAGCTCCAATAAAACCTCAGACAGAAATGCGAGTTGTAGCACAGATGGAGAGGTTTGCTAAAATGGGAGAAGCGCAAGGCTCTCTGGGGTGTCTGGGTATTGATGGAAGTAAAAATTGCCTAAGATATCAGTTCCATTAATAAGCCATTTTCTCAAGCTTGAGGATGACTACATTTCCAAGGCTGTCTAAAATGGCCATGAGCTTATTTTTCCTCACCCCCACATCAGTGGGACCGAACATCACAGCCTGAAAACGCGTAGACTGTCATAGAAACAGGTGAGAGGATAAGTGGGGCCGTGACTTGGAGGCTCCTCCCACGCCCGGCCATCCCTTCCGGCCCCGGGATGACGGACTCGGCAGCTACAATGTAGCCCCTCACGGAGGGCTGCTGTGAGACCGAGCCCACGGCTGGCTGGCGGTGGGCTTGGCGCCCCCTGGTGGCTTCTTGCTTATTTAACACTTGGAACCACAGATTTCACTCCCAAAGAACGGTAAAGGAAAAGCTTTCTTCCTTCAAGGGTCCTCAGGGTCCCCTTCTGTGTCCTCCTGAGCCCAAAGGGTGAGTCCAAATGAAAAAGGGACTTTCAGCTCTTGGCTCAGAACCTTAGCCGAAGCTTTTGTCAGGGTCAGCCGTCTGAAAATCGAGTGCAGGACCCCAGGGGATCTGCAAGGTTCCTTTCGGCTCTGACCTGCCAAACGGCTCTGAAAACAAACACCCCGAACTAAAAACGTCAATAAAAATGAAAAATAAAACTATCAACATCTAATCTGAATGAATTTTCTTTTCCAGGAATGTAAATAAGACCAATCCTACTACTTTTCCTTCTAGGCTGTTTTTTCAAAGTTTTGTTTTGTTTTTTAATTTCATTTTGATTTTTTAAAAAGATTCAAGACAAGTTCCCTGGTGTAATGGAAAAAGCACTGACTTTGCAGTTCCAAGACTTGGGTTCAAATACAAGTTATATTTCTTATTCTACCATCATCACTTCTCTAGGACTCAGTTTCTTCATCTGTAGAATGCCTCAGGTGGCCTAGATAATATCTAGTATTCTTTCAAACTGAATCAGGTAATCATTTCATTATTGTTTAATCATTTTAGTCATGTCCAACTAACTGCTGGTCTGAGGGTTTTCTTGGCAAAGATACTGTGGGAGTTTCTGTCATCTTCTCCAGCTCATTTTACAGATGAGGAAACTGAGGCAAGCAGAAATTAAGGGACTTGCTCAGAATTACATGGCTAGTAAGTGTCTGAGATGATATTTTGTGAGAAATGCTGAAAAGTTGGGTTTTCCGCATGCTGTAAGGTTTGAGGTAATATAGGATAGCGGGTACCACTGATAGAGTATTTTAGACTGTGAGGGGTTAGGGAAGGTTAAGATTCCACAGAACAATTAAGTGATCGACAACGATATTGTATGAGGATGTATTCTGATGGAAGTGGATTTCTCTGACAAAGAGACTTAACTGAGTTTCATTGGAGAAATGATGGACAGAAACAGCTACACCCAAAGAAGGAATACTGGGAAATGAATGTGAACTATTTGCATTTTTGATTTTCTTCCCGAGTTATTTTTACCTTCTGAATCCGATTCT
Organism: Antechinus flavipes; assembly: GCF_016432865.1. Classification (NCBI taxonomy): domain Eukaryota; kingdom Metazoa; phylum Chordata; class Mammalia; order Dasyuromorphia; family Dasyuridae; genus Antechinus; species Antechinus flavipes. The sequence continues at coordinate 52,125,919 of NC_067400.1, forward strand.
CCCTGTGCAACAAGAGAACTGTTCGGTTCTGCAAATATGTATTGTATCTAGGATATACTGCAACATGTTTAGCATATATAGAACTGCTTGCCACCCTGGGGGGGGGGGGGGAGGAGGGAGGGAGGGGAAAAAACAAAACATAAGTGATTGCAAGGGATAATGTCGTGTAGAAATTATCCTGGCATGGATTCTGTCAATGCAAAGTTATTATTAAATAAAATAAAATTTACAAAAAAAAAAATAAATAAAAAAAATAAAAAAAAAAAGAACAATTAAGTGATCAATAGAAGCCTTGAGCAAAAAAGAATTGGAGGGGCTAGAAAGGTACAGATGGATTCAGCCAATCAAAAAGAGTCTTGTGGTTTTGAGAAAATTATAAATTTAAGAAATAGCTAATTCAGCTTAAACTAGTTGGGGTCAATGACCTGACTTGAACAAATCATTATTGTATCTGCTTAATAGGCTATTGAATATTAACTCACACATCCTGTAGGAGGAGTTTTCCACTATTTTTGAACATGGGATGTGACAAGGAAGGGGGAATATGTTTATACATATTTAGAGGAGACATATAATGGGCATATCAGAAAGGTTGTAACCCAGAATAAATGGACCAATTTGGTCTCTGAAGGGAAGCCCTGCACGGAACTAATAAATATAAAGCTCCTCCTGCTTCTGGACTCTGGAGTCCCTCTTCCTGAAGAGGAACTATCGAAAAAAGGTTAAGAGGATTCTTTCTTTAATACATTTTCCTCAGTATCTGATTTTCAGTGTCAAAAGTGTGTTTCTAACAATTTGAACTCAGCTCTTTCCGACTCCAGGCCCAGTGCTCTATCCACTGCACTATCAGCTACCTCAGCATTGTTAGAATGGTTTTTACTAGTAACTTATATACCTGGCTAAACTTCCAAGTGAGCCACACTTTAAACTGAATTTGAGACTCTGCTACCCCTGTCCCCTGTAACAAGGCCCCATGATATGATCTCTGCCTCCTCACTCCAAGGTACCAGAAGGGCAAGTCCCACCACTGAAGCAGCCCATTGGAGAAGGCAGGCAGGGCCCAGAAGGACTTCCCCTTTTTCCAGAAAGAAAGGGGGCCAGTACGAGGCAGCTCCTGGCAGTTGACTTTGTGCTCTACAGGGACACTTGTAGGTTTCCCTAACCAGGAAAGCTGTCCCCAAGTAGAAATGGTGAGCACCCCTTCCTTATGTAGCTGAAGGCCCATTTGTCAAACACAATTTTATTTAAAAAGTTGGTTTTCTAACCCAAATGTAAAATTTTATACTTGTCCTCCCAAAATTTCATTTGATTAGATTTGGCCTCATAGTTGAGAGAGCATTTAGGTATGGAATGGTAAGATGGCCACTGAAATCCCTTTTAACTCTGAAGTCTGTGGCGGAGCCCCCTGAGCAGCTAGCTCACTTCTCACTGCCACAAAAAGACTAGATAGAAGTTAGTTGCATCCTTCTGTGTTGCTATTGTTTATCCTTTCTTGAAGAGGATCAGTGACATCAGGAAGTCAAGACATCTTGACAGGCAAGTGAATTGGATTTAAGTGAGGAAAGGCCGTGCAAAGTTCATCAGCCTCCTTTTTTCCTCCAACGTCATCTGAGTCTAGTGGTAATACATAGGTCTGGACAACTGACATGGTCCCAAATGCAATGAATGAGGAGACTTTGGTTTTTTTAAGCTGGGTTCTTTTCCAGGTTTCACTTTATCTGTGATTTAAGATAGGCTGAAAATGAAGCAAAAGATGTCCTAGTTTGCTTATTCAAAAAGGAAAAAATTTTTCTGAGAGGGGAAAACCCTGAGGGATTCTGGTCAGAACTGAAAAAAATTGCCATTTACTCTTGGAAAAACAAACAAGTGATTGAATTCTGAAGAATCATTTCCCCTATCTAAAACTTGAGTGGTCAGTTCTTGTTCATTTCTCTGGTCTAAATTTGTCTCAGTCCCACTAAAATCTGGCTCCTAAGGCATTTTCAGTAATGACACAAAATAAAATGGAAATATCAAATGCTTTTGTTTCTCTCCTAACAAATATTCCTTGAGGGGGAAAAATACAAGTTAAACGTGTATCTAAACAAGAAAGAATTCCAACTAATATGGAACCAAAACCTTGATTTTTTTTTTTTTTTTTAAAGAAAGCTTAGCTCAAGTTTAGGAATCAGAAGACCTAGGGCTTTATTTCAAGGAATGCCTGATTTGGGGGATGCCTACTTTCTGCTCTGTATTATTTGTATCTGGAAAAGGACATCTGCTTTTTTCCCCTGAAGAACAAAAGAATAGTTACTATGCTGCCCTTTCAAAGAGCACATGGGGTTCTTTCTGAGCTTGGTATTTTTCAATGGACACTGTCCCTACACACGCTGTGCTAATGGCACAGTTTTGATAATAATTCTGTGTTATGGTACTTTTTGTTTTTTAGAAAGAAACTGGTACATATAGTTACAGATTTGACATAATGTCCCGCTCTCTTCTCCACATGATTCCGGAATTGGTGGCTGTATTAGTAAGCTTGAATATTTTTATTAGTGACTTGTCTAAAAACCAGAGAAGGCTTGATCACCAAATCAGCAGATGATCCAAAGCTGGAAGAGATGGCTAATGCACTGGATGGCAGAATCAGGCTCCGATGATGTCACTGGGCTACCACAGGGGATTCAAGCTAGGCCAATTAAGTTTAAGAGGAATAAAAATAATTAAACTCCCCCATTAAAGGATGGGGGAAACACATGACTAAAAAGATCTGGGGTTTTAGAGGATTGCAAGCTTAATTAAGGGAGAAGAAAAAAAGCATTTATTATGTACCTACTATGTGCAGGTTCTTGACTAACTCCAGTCTAGCACTCTATCCACTGTGCCATCTAACTATCCCATATGTATATATATGGATGGATGGATGGATGCAAATAATATATATGTGAATAACATATCTATTTTATATACATATATGTTATATGTAGAGAGAAACAGAGACATACGAAGAGAGACAAAGAGAGAGACAGAGAGAGAGACAAAGAGAGAGAGAAAAAGAGAGAGACAGAGACAGAGACAGAGATAATGATCAGATCCCCTTTTTAGAAACATAACTGATAGCTTAATGGGGAATGAACTGAAATGGAGAGAGGCATCAGGAAGGGAGATTAACAGAAGGGTCCAGGCGTGAGGGGATGGATTGCCTTAAAGTGGTAGCTTTGTGTTAGACTGATTCCCTAAATGATTTACAAATATCGTTATATGTAATTCTCACAAAGTGAATTCTATAATTAATAAGCTTTTTATCATTGAGGAATCTGAGGCAGACAAAGGTTAAGTGGCTTGTCCAATCTAAGGTTGCAGGTAAACTCAGGTTTTCCTGACTCTAGTTAGACTTAATATTCCAGCCAGTGCACAATGCAGCCAGCTGCCTCTAGTACTTGTAAAGTTGGTTTTCTAACCCAAATGTAAAACTTTACATTTATCCTCACAAAATTTCATTTTACTAGATTTGGCCCAATGAGCTGAGATGCTTTTTTTGGATTCTGCCATTCAACCGCTAACGATTCCTCCTAATATTTTGTCATCTGCAAATTTTATAAGTGCATTATCTAAATCTTTATTTAAGTCACAGATAACAATGTTAAGCAGCACAAAGCCAGGGAATCTGTGAGGCCCTTCCCTGCAGGCAGATCCCCTTCCATGTTGATATCTAATCAGTCATGGTTTATTAGTTTTTATATGTGACCCTTCAATGAGTCCTGAAACTCAATGGGAATCTCTGTAGCTATAAAATAAGGCAAGATGTAACATATATATATATATATATATAAGGCTTCTTTAGAGATATAAAATAAAGCTTTTGAAATCTGTGGGATGTGCTCCAACCTAGTTCACACTTTTTCTTCATCTGACCACAAAACTTCCATAATAGGATTCTGCTAAAATCCAGGTAACTTACACCTGATCCACCAATCTAGTAACCCTGCCAAAAAAGGAAATGGATTAGTCTAGTAGGCTCCGTTTTTGATGAAATCATGCTGGCTCTCTGTGGCTCACTAGCCATCGTCTTCCTGATATACTCTACAACTTTGCCAAAAATGAAAGCAAGTTCATTGGAATATAATTTATAACTTCCTCCCTGATCAGTTCCCAGGTCCCTCATGGGGTCAACAGAGAGAGCCTGAAGTACTGATAAAATTACTCCCTGAGGCAAGGCGGGAAGGACACTGATGGGGATCACTTTAACCTCTGTGGAGGTCATAGGTAGCTCCACCTTACTCTGTCCAGTCAGAATCAGAGTTATGTTAAATTTCCCCATAAGTCTGTCCATGGCCCAGGCCACCTTGGCCAAATCCCTTTTGGGCTTATAACCGACCATGGCATTCTGCCCCATGGGGTCTTTCTCCTTATAGCCAACTAGCTCTTTTAGGGTGCTAAATCCCTTTTAGAATTTAACCTGCCTGCTAAGAGCATACTCCAGTTCCCTTTCTACTGGCTAATTGTGGGTGCCGCTAGGGAATTTGTCTTTTCCATTATTATTTGTTAAACCCCTTTCTTTGCTAATTATATGCTCTCCCAATCTATTTCCTATTTCTCATTCCTCATTTTATCTGTAACCTCTTCCCCTGAATAAACCTAACTTTTGCCATTGTGAATTCTTCGTATGACAGAACCCCAACATTTGGTGCTAATGTGTTCTTCATTTGGCCCCGAAATTGCTATCCAAAATCACATCAAAGCCACGTTCTTTGCAGCCCCACTACTGGTCTTCAGACATCACTGACAGTGAGATAGCAGCTTCATTCTTTTCTTGCTAGTCTATTCTATCCAGTGGCCTGCTACATCATACACATAGACCCACTGACTTGGATTCATCAAAGGTGACGTGATCTAGCTTCCTCCTTATCTCTGAATATCCTCATTTTAAGACAAAGTAAGAATTTTTAAAATATACTTTAAAAATAGTATCTGGGGGCAGCTAGTTGGTGCACTGAATAGAACACCAGCCCTGAAGTCAGGAGGACCTGAGTTCAAATCTGACCTTAAACACTTAATACTTCCTAGCTGTGTGACCCTGGGCAAGTCACTTAACCCCAATTGCCTCAGCCAAAAATAAATTCATAATAATAATAAAAATGGATTAAACTCATAAAATACTAAAACAACAAAAATCAAGGAGGTGTTTTTGAATAGATACACATCCACTTTCAGTTCAAAAGGGCCCCAGCTCTGAGTCACTTTGGGCAAAGAAAAGATTTAGTTCTTTCTGCTCATAATGTCCAATGATTTCCATTCTGACTGCAAGATACCTAAGCAGTCTCAGCACTGTGCTTTCATTCTGCAAGAAAAATGGTGAAGTATTTGAACAAACTGGGAGCATGGAACAATGGGGCTTGAAAACAGATCCCTGAAACTCAAATTAGAGTTGATAGCTAAGTAGCACAGTGGACAGAGCACTGAACTTGAGAGTTAGAAAGATCTGAATTCAAATCCAGCCTTCAGACACCAGTTGTGTAACCCCAGACAGGTCATTCAACCCTGTTTGCCTCAGTTTCCTTATCTGTGAAATGAACCTCAGAAAGAAATGACAAACCACTCCACTCTCTTTATCAAGAAAACCCCGAATGAGGTCATGGAGAGTTGGATATGACAGAAAATGACTGAACATCACATGGTAGCGCATGGCCTTGGAAAAAGTGACTTAATTAGTATCATTCTGCCTCAATGTGATGGAAGGGAGGTCGCTTCCCTCCCTATAAAGATGAGTAAAGAACACCAGCTTTTGGAGGGAGAGAATCAGGGTCAATGTATGATAAGGTTGTTTGTTTGCAGAAGCATCAGGGACTTATAATTCCCAACTCTTAACACTAAGTACTGTACTTTTGTGAGAAGGATACAATGTTTATTTGGTTTATTCAGAGGGTGAAGACCGTAAGCAAGGGGAGATCTGGCCATGGTCTTGGTCTTATCCCGCAGACAACAACAAACACTTTGGACCAAAGTCTAAATTCTAGACCCCTGAAGAAAACTTTTTCATAAAAGCCCCTTTATCAATATGGGCTGCTCTCCACCTGGGAGAGCCCCCACCAGTGCTGCCTCCACGAGTATTTCATGTGTTTGACTTCATTATCATTGTTAACAAAGGGGGTTCCAAGAGGGCATAAAATAAGGTGGTATTGTTATTACCTTTTGAAACCTGTGGGATGTTTGGGAGAGCCTGGCAATGTCTTCAAGGTCCAGGTAAGAAATGATACGCAGAAGCAGAGGGTCCGAGAGCCGCTCCAGAAAATCATATTTGCCTTTGCACAGATTGATGACATATTGCAGGACTTTGGAACCAAATACTAAGGCAATTTGAACTGCAATTCAAACAACAGCAAGATTATTAGGTGGTGCCCCTGGCATCTAACTCAGGCAAGGGCTCAGTAGGACCCAGAGCTAGGGGAAATCTCTCCCCCCCATACTCCAAAAACCCGTTCCCTGCTAGGTGGCCCGAGGTCTGGGCGTGGGAAGATTTAAGTTCAAATTCAGCCTCAGACTCGTCTTAACTGGGGGATTAAGGAAGAAACTGCCTCTGTTTCCTCATTTGCAAAAAAAAGATAATAGCATCTACTTAGTTATGCTATGAGGGTCAAATGAGAGCTTTGTAAAGCATTTAGCAAAGTGCCTGGAACCTAATAGACACTTATTTAATAAATGTTTATTTCCTTTGCTTCTCTAGATGAACACATTGATCATATATAAATAGTTTAGTGCCTGTAATCAAATAAAACTTCCAAGATGAGTCTGAAATGAATTAAGGATATGCAGGAGGAGGGAGGTTTTAGTTAAATATCTGGAATCTGTGATTTGATGAGAAGAGATCCCCAAACTAAAGCAGACCAGACTCAGCCAGACCTTAGCATATGGTGGTGAGGACGTTATTACTCATGGCACAGTAGCCAGCCCTCTTTGAATCTTTCCAAACTCTGCTCAGTTAGACCTTAACATACAGATATTTTCTGAGATAAAATCTGAAGCGTTATGGGAATCTGGTGGGACTTGCCCTACTCCACTGGTCTAACCTTTGAGGAACCAGATCCAACACCCCCTCAATGCTCATACCATGCCTCTGTTCATTCTCTTCTTCGGTACTAGTCTGGCTTATTTGCACATCGTCTCCATTAGATTGGGAGCTCCCTTCCTCAGAGCGAGGATGGACTGTCTTTTGCCCTTTTTATTTCCATGCTTACAGAAAATGCCTGGCATAATCTAAGTACTTAATTATGCTTGTTGACTGACTGAGCATCCAGGGCTATTTCGGTGCTGGGACCATTGAGTGAGTGGACTGTTAAATTTTCACTGAGTGTTTATACCTCCAAAATCAGTAAATGCAACACATCAAAACTTGATTTCATTGTTTTATGGATCATTAGGCTTAAGAAAATGATAGAAAAATGTTAATAATTCAGATTAATATAAAAGTGTATCCTACATATATTCCTCCCCACCCAGAGAGCCTGTTGTTAAACATTTAATAGCGCACTTCTGCCTCCCTTCAAGAATAAGGCAAGAAAGCAGAATTTTCATGGAGGATTTGTTACTATACAAATGGTAACCAACCATAAATCATAAACAGTTCTCCTAAATTCCTGTGGTTAACATTATTTTTATGCAGCTGGACTAAGATTTCAATTGAGTCTCCATCTAGAAACATAGGTTCATCGCTCTAGAGATGCAGTTATTTAGCCCAATACCATTCTTTATTAGATAAGGAAACTGAGATCTGGGAGATAAAAGCTCAGCTCAGCCAGATATGACCCAGGTCTGTCGACTCCATAACCAGGCTTTTGTTTTTTCCTCATTGCAGCCAGACAGTTTCCACAATGTTCTATTCAATAGTTTTCTCTTCTCACATGCACACTGACACATTCCCTAGGAATCAGCCAGATCTAAGGCCCCCCAAGCCAGATTCCCCAGATTGCTGCTGCATCCTCTGCTCCCAGACCCAGGCCCTGAGACGGAGATTTCCTGTGCTTTCTCCCCCGGGTAGGACTGAGGTCAGAGCTTCCTCCAAGGGTTCCCCAGCCCCAGCTGGCAGGCAGGTGCCCTCAGCTCTGTGGTTTGCTTCTTCACCAACGTTTCCAAGCAAGGTTGTTTTTCCTGTGGCATTGACTGGCTCATTCCCAAGGCCATTGGCCTGTTCTTTGGAAATCTGGGAAGAATTAGGAAAGGAGGCGCCTCCATCCCAGCCTCTGCAGAAGCCCCTCCCATCCCTATGGTCTCCAGGGGGATGGCTCAGCCCAGTACAATCTAAGTTCCTAGGGGTCAGGGACTGTTGTCTTCCTGTTCCTAGGTCAAAGCTTAATAAATATTTGTTGTTTAGAATTAAACCAACGAACAGATAAGTAGGTTTCTGCATCTCTTGCTGGGGGTTGGGACATGCTGTCTCTGCTTCATCTTCAATGACCCTGGGGTAACAAAACCAGTTATGTTTGGGCCATTCTTCTTACTAACAGATCTTTTATCATGAAAGAACACCGTACTTGGACTAGATGACCAACCCCATGAGGTTGTTTTGATAGCAAAATACACACACACATACACACACACACACACACACACACACACATTATTGCAGCCAGGGAGGAGTGTGCTATTAAGTGTTTAACAACAGACTCTCTGGGTGGGGAGGAATATATATGGGATACACTTTTTATATTAATCTAAATTAGCATATATATAAAACTCATTTAAAACATCTCTACACTCTAATACATTACATAAATGTCAGCACAACAGTAACAGTTATTAGTACTAATAGAAAGAGTATCCACAGCCACTTACTTAAACTATTGAGGTCAGAAGGTACTTTGAAACAGACTTCTCACTTCCTGTTTTTTTTTTTTTTTTTTCCCTTTTTCCAATTTTTTATCTGGCCTACTACAGACAGATTTCTTATCAAGATTATCAAGAATCTTATCAAGATTCTCATACCATTGTTGTGTAGCAAATATTCAAGAAGCACGACCTTACTGCAAAGGTCTATGAGTAGCATAGTTATTGCTACCTCAGAGGATTAGGGGAAAGTGATTTTCCATGGAAAACCTTCAGTAGAACAATGAGAATGTTTGCTTAATTTGCTGTAATCAATTATCTGTTAATATTTTATGTTCTCAGAATACTCCGTCTTACCCCTCTTCATTTGGCTGCTGAATCTGACTTTATATTGTATACCTACATTAATCTCTCAAATTTGAATACCTTCATTAATCTCCTCACTTGACATCATTCTTAATTGATTTCATGTCTTCTCAAAATATTATTAAAATATTCCAGCTTTGCTCTAGCTCAGTGAAGTGTTTTTGTTTTTGTTTTTATAGCACTAGGATTCTGTGTCTTTCTTTGGAGTTTAGCTTCTCTTTCACTTGCAAGAAATAAAGGGTTTAATTAAGCAAATTCTGGCTCAATTCTTTGATATTTCCCTAAACACATTGCTATGATCAGGTCATGCTTTATCTTAACTTTTGGATAGTTCATTTTAGGATAATGCTTCATAGATGCTGTGATTCATAGAATCACAGAATTTGATGACTAGAAGGGACTAAAGAGCTAATTTGTCTAAAATTAGTGAAACTTTTTTCTTTGTTGTTATTCATAACCTCATTTGGGATTTTCTTTCCCTCCTTCCCTCTTCTCTTTTTGTTTCCTTCTTCCCTTTCTTTCTTTCTTCTTCCTTTCCTTCTTTCCTTCTCTCCCTCCCTCCCTTTCCTTCTCTCCTTTTCTCTCTCTCTCTCTCTCTCTCTCTCTCTCTATCTCTCTCTCTCTCTCTCTCTCTCTCTCTCTCTCTCTCTCTCTCTCTTTCTCTCAATTGGAGTGAAGTGATTTGTCTTCTAATAAGTTGTGTTTGAGCCTGGGATTTCCTCCAGGGCCAGTGTTCTATCCACTGCACCACCTAGCTACTCGCATTTGGAGCTTGCTTAGCAAAGATAATGCAGGTTTTCTACTTCCTTCTCTAGCTCATTTTACAGAGGAGGGAATTAAGGCAAGAGGATAAAATAATTTGCCAGCTAGTAAGTATCTGAGACCTACATTTGAATTCAAGGAATTTTCCTGACTACACACCCAGAACTCTATCCACTGGATCACCTAGCTACCCTTTGGAACTTTTTACACATATACACACACATACATACATTCTTAGAGCTTAGGAATTCTATACTCTCATATTATTCACTGCTAATTTCGTATTGATGATTTGAATCAAAGGAAACATAATATGCAGGAAGAATGTATTATGCAAATAATTTTTTTATTTCAACTGGATACTACTTAGTACAGAATAACAAGCTGACCTATACCCGGAAAGTACCTTTACTATGTGGCTTGGATCTTGATCCAAGAATATTTGGCTTCCGTTAAGATATTTCATTTTGTTTTAGTATCTGAATTTTTGTAACTTATTCTTAGTGTTGCTATTTCATTAGAAATTTATCACATTTCCTGCAAAGTTTTGTTCAGAAGGCATAATATAGTCTTAAGCACAATTTTAATTTTGTGTTCACATTTCTTTCCTGTATAGGGTCAAGGCCAGGAGCAAAACCAAATTAGGACAACAGCAATAGCAACAATAAAAAACAATCACTGACATTTACTTTCTCACTTTGAGACTTGCCAAGTATTTGACATACATTATTTCAGGCAATCCTTGCAATGATCTTGTGAGGAGAGTACCATAACTATTGTGATTTTGGGGGTAACAAAACTGAGATTCAAGGCAGGCCAGCTAATTTGTGTGATTTGATCAGATAGCATTAGAGGCAAGGCTCTCCTGCCTCCCATATGAACACTCTTTTTCCCTCTTCTGGATTAGTGGAAGTTAAATTCCGCATGTCTCAGTTTCCTTATCTGTAAGATGAGGAACAAAATGAGTTCTAATTTCCCTGTAGAATAGATAAAAATCTATTCTCTACCAAAGTGGGGATATTCATATGGAATTTAACATTTGTCCCATTATCTAAGAGCTCCCCCTAATGTACCAGAAATGGTAACAAAGGGGTTAGTTCGCTTGTTCATGATCACACATAGAATAAGTGAGCATCAGAAGCCACAGGATGATTAACCAGGCCAATATGGCACAGGTATTTCCATAGGTACTTTATAGGGTATTAGGATATGAGAAGGGAATGCTTATTCTAAATTATAAACTTAAAAACTATGAATAAACATATTAAAATTTACAAAGAAGGGTTTTTTAAAATATTGTATTTAGAGCTATACATTTAAATTGTTTTCACTGATTTTAATAAAGTAATAAAACACTTTTTTGTTTCTGAATTCTGTTTTGAACTTTTGGGGATTATATTTTTAAACTTGTTGCCCTTATTATTACTGCTATTATTATTATTGTCATTATTACTATTATTATTGCCTTTTTTGGCCAGATGTGATTTAATTGGTGTAGGAATTTCCTGTTGAAAAAACGTCTTCTTCAAAGTACAGGGTAACCTCTGAAAGTTATCTGTTAGCACAGTGCCTGGCACATAGCAGGTAGCTGATGAATTTTTATTGATTGATTAAATGGTTGACTTAAATTCTTAAGATAGTTGCCTCTGACAGTGAGAAATAACTTACCCAGGATCACCCGGCCCAGAAAAGGGTGGACCAGCTAGGGGACTGTAGATGTATAATGTTGCACATGTTATCACACAATTGATTCTTGAATTGGTTTGGATGAATTTATGTTTTAATCTTTGTTAGGAGGAAAGGCTTCTATTTGGAAATGAATGTGATTGGGGGAGAAGGGGAGGAAAGCCCTCCAGTGCTGATTTTCCATTATCTTCTCTTCCCACACTGGGAAGAAATGAGCCTCACAGGATATTTGCAAGCATTATAACACAAAAACAAAAGGCATTCCAAAAAACCTGATAGTAATAGCTAACATTTATATAGAGCTTCCTATGTGCTGGGTATGGTGCTGAGTTCTTTACAATCATTATTCCGTTTGACCCTCCCCAAAATCCCAATTATCCCCATTTTACAGAGGAAACAATTCAGGCCAGAGTGAAACAGATCGTGTCTGAGGTTGATGTTGAACTCAGGTCTTCCTGATTCCAGACTTAACTGTATGACTAAAATAATGAAAATGAGAACATACAAAAAGGCAATTGAGTTCGGTTCAGTTGACATGAGCAATCGCTGTCCTGGAAGGCTGACAATAAAACATATCTCCCTCTAAGGACAGAGGTGTGGGGAGTCACACTATTTTGCTTGAATCTTTTTCTTTCTCATGGGGTTCCAATGATGGTGCTCAGTAGAAATAACTGTAAACAAATAACTAAAACAATTTTTTAAAAAATAAATCTTTGGCAAGAGTTTTTTTTATCAATCTGGGTTTTTGTTTTCATGTTTTATTCTGGATGCACTGCCTTTTTAGCTTTAAAGAAAAGCCCTTTGATCTTATATAAAGAAAGTAATCACACTTCTTTATTTGTGGAATAACTAAAAATTTCCTACTTGTTTCACAATCATGAAAATGTGCATTTTTGTGTTATAGTTTTACATCCTAAAAATATTTAGAATTGATCAATTTGGAATTTATTATAGTATTTGGTGATATAAGATATAGATTTAATGTCTTTATTTAGCTATCATGATACTATTTTCTTCCTGAAAAGTTTTATTGAATAATGAATTCCTTTCCCAGTAGTTTGTGATCTTAGATTTATCAAACTTTAGTGTATTGGATGAACTTGATTCTAGTTCTTGATTTGGTGATCTGTCCTGATTCAGTTAAAAAGTTTTGCATAAAATAGCAGATCATTTTGATAGTACCTGCTTCATAGTATAATCTGACATTAGTTGGTATGGATTCTATTGTCTGGGAAATTTTTGTCAATTTGTTCTATGAAGTATACCTATTGGCACTGAATTATATCTATAGCTTAGGGTGTTTAGGACTTGAGCTGGAGAGCTAAAAGGAATGTTAGTTGCCATTTTAATTATATTGATTCAACCTAGACATGTGCATTGAACTTTCTAGTTATTTAATTTCCCCCTTATTTCTATAAAAACTGTTTTGTAATTTTGTTTGTAAAGGTCACATGTGTTTGGTAGGTGTCTGACCAACTATTTTATCTATTTTGTTGTTTTTATAATGCTATTTCCCTTTCTACCATGTGAGAAACATGGAAATACTGATGACTGGCAGGGGTTTCCAATAATTAGGTTAAATTTATTCAGTAAATTTGCTAAAGCGTAGACCAATTTCTTTGTTGTGTTGGATATAGCTTTTTTTTTTTTAACCTAACTAAATAACTATGACCTTCAAATAGATATTTAATACATTCTTTATCTCTGCTTGTCCCCTAGATTTATTTTTCTTGCCTTGCTGCTTTGGCTAGCAATGTAAAATAATAATGGTTACATTAAGCAACCTTGCTCTAACTATTGTCCTAATTGGGAAATCCTCAGTTCTTTTTTCCATCACAAACCTGAGGGAACTTCTTGGAAAAAAACCAGGTTGGGCCACTTGGCAGTTGGAGAGGGTAAGGAAGACTGAGTCTAAGTCAGATACAATTGTACTGAATATTCTATTGGAATGACCAACTATTCTTAAAACCTCTTTAAATTTTAATGGTAGAGTACTGTTCCTCAAATTCTATGAGGAATAGAAAAATTAATTGAATCCATAAACATTTGTTTACCTTCTATGTACCTAACACTCTACTAAATATTGCATTTAATGCATTTAATACAAGAGAAACCAAAGTATATGTAACCCTGGACTCAAAGCCAGAAGTCAGAAAACCAAATCTAGCTTCCCTCAAACTTTCACCAACTCCACTGCTCCCACAGGCATGGAGCATTGGGTAATCAATTTCCACCGATAAGAACTATCTTTTGCAAATATGCTTTGAGCCAAGGATTCCATACCCTTTAATCTTCAGAAACTTGCTTTGTGGCTATCTCTTCAGAATCATATCTATTTCCAAATGTTTTGTTGTTGTTGTTTTTGTTTTTTGTTCAATGATGACTTTCTCCAACCACCAGATAGATATCAAGAAGTTTAAATAAACAAGTTATGCACAATGGTAGGACTTTAGATGATGTATTTAACCAAAGGTTTTCATAATAAAACTCTCCAATTATCTCCCTACACACACACACCCCAAAAACCCAAACCCATTTCTAGTTTATAATATTAAATGACAGGAGGTTTCAGTCAAATGTTGATCACTTGCAGATGCCCACACAAGATGTCCTAATTTAATGGGAATACATTCAAGTTAAGAAACACATTTTAAATAAAGCATTAATGTTTAGGCTACACTTAACCTTAATTCTTTTATAATTATGAGACATTGAACATTTAGCTATATTGCCCTGAAAAAAGTAAGTATATGTTGTTTTCTGTTCCTCAAATCAGCCTATATTCTATTCTTTTAAAAATACATCGCTGTGTATACATAGGATGTTTGATAAGGTTTTCCTCCAAAATGGTGCTTCCTAGACATGGCTGAGCCACTCAGTGATATCTCAGAGACCATGGAAAACAGACATGGGGGAAGGCCAAATGCTCTGATCTTTTTGTTAGAAGAGAACAGTTTGTAAACTATAGGCCAGTGAAGATGTCGTGGACTCTTGAAGAAGGACCAAATTATTGAACATTTGGCTAGCAAATGTCCAGATGGAGAAGTGATTATAGTGTCAACATCTGACCAAGATCAAGGAACAGGAATCAAGAACAGGAAATCTGACCGATCTCATTCCGTTTTTTAGTCAGGATTACTAAACTGCTAAATGAGAAGAAGTGGACATCGTCTACCAGACTTCAGCAAAGCTTTGGATCAAAGTATCTCATGCTTCTGTGTAGAAGATGGAGGGAAAGGAATTTAATTACAATGCAATCAAATGGATTCCAAACCAGCTGATGGCTAGGGTCAGAGAAGAATTCAGTCAGTGTGACAGGAGGTCTCCAATGGGGCCCTGGAGTCTGTGCTTGGACCTGGGCTGTCTGGTGGGTTTTCATCAATGACTTGAATAAGGGCATCAAATATGCAACTGATACCAAGAGGGATTGTGTGAGATGACAGCATCAGGATCTCAAATGTTCTTAGACATTGATTATAAGATGAAATTCAATAGGGATAAATGTAAGTCTAATACCTGGATACCCATTGGTATTTATTTTTTTTATCAATAACTTAGATAAGGGCATCAAATATGCAATTGCTAACCAAGCTGGGAGGATCATTAACTTGTGAAATGACAGCATCAGTATCTTAAATGTTTCTGATATTGATTATAAGATGAAATTCAACAGGGATAAATGTACCTGGATACCAAAAAAAAAAAAAATCAATATCACAAGTGTAAGATAGGAAAAACATGTTTAGATAGAAATTGTTCTGAAAAAGATCCAGATTATTGTGGATTTCAAGTTCCAAATGGGTCAACAATGTAATGTAGTTAAGTAATGGTATTCTTAGACTAAGGGATGGGCAGGTAATAATTCTGCTGTACTCTGCTCTCAGCAGACTTTGTCTGGAGTGTTAATAGTATTTCATTTTGGGCTCCACAGCCGAAGGACGCTGATAAACCATATAGTATACAGGAAAGGACAACCAGGATTCCGTGTCACATCAAAGTAAACTGAGGCAATTTGGGAATATTCAACTTGGAGATGCACTAGCTGTCTTCTGTACCTGAGGGAATGCATTTATTCCCTTTGATCCTCGGCATCAGAATAGGAGAAGGGAGAAGAATTTCCAGAAGAAGCTTCCTAACAATTAGAGCTGACTCAAAGTATAGATCTCTTTGGAGCTCTAACAGAGTCTGGAAGATCATTCCCCCTGGGCCTTACCATGAAGATTCACGTCATCCAAGAAATCTTCGTAGCCCTCTTTAGTTACTCCGGGTTTGTTCAAACGATAATCATTCCTCAGAGAGATCCTCCACCATCTAAGGCTGACCTGTGAAGAAAAAGGGGCTGACATTGGCCAAGAGTAATTGTTACTGCTAATGGATACAGGTTTCTAGTTGCCTAAACTATTATAGTCATAATACATTATTAGTGAGGCATATGACGTATGAAAAAAGGAGGGGATGAGATTTATATAGAGAACCTGGTCTGTGTACTAGCTGACTTGCTGACTGTCTGACCCTGGAAAAACACTGAGTTTCTCAAGTCTACTAAGAGCTATCGATACTTAGGAGTATCATGCAAGATTTCTTGGTTGATGCAACACAATTCTGTGTTAATTCTAAGTTAATTCTGTTGGACAGTTTTCTGATTATCTGTATTAAGTGCTATGTAAATAATAGCTATGGACGGTTTTTTAAAAAATGACCGTCTTCATCATGGAGAACACAAGCCAAAGCAGGGCAGGTAGAGCAGAACTTTGGATGCTCCCATTTGTGGATGGCATCATGACCTCTGATATCTATAAAATGATAGGGATGGACTAGACCAGAGCTTCTTAAACTTTTTCCAATCATGACCTCTTTTTGCCTGAGAAATTTTTATGTGACCCTAGGTCCCTAGGTATATAAAATAAGCATACAAATCAACCATTTACTCATGATAAATCAAAGATATTTATTTTAAAACAATTCTTTGGTATACATATGATTTTACCATTTATTAAAGATGAAAGCAAGTTTCCGTATTAATGAGACAGATGTGCTTGTTTATTTTTACATAAAGAATTAAATCTTGGCAAAAAATCGATACCTTTTGCTGTTGCCAAATATCTTATAACTCCCACATTGTGACACAAGCCTATGTGGGAATGTTTGCCACTATCCAGTTTAAGAAGCTTTGGACTAGACGATCTCCCAGTTTACTTTCAGTTTAAATATTTTATAATTTCCAACTCTTCTTAATTCTAATGCCTTCCCTCTTTTGATCATTTTCTCTTTATTCTGTCTATAGTTTGTATACATTTGTTTGCTTAATGGTAGATTGTAAACTTCTTGCAGACAGGGGCAGTCTTTTGCCTCTTGTGCCTGGAACATAGAAGGTACTCAATAAATGCTTATTGGTTGACAAATCTTTGACATTAAGTGTGTATTCAAATATCAGAAATAGATAGTAATATCAAATTTCATATGATGTCCAATAATATATATATATATAGTACACATCTGTATTTTGTTTCAAGAGTTCTGTGAAACTGCCTAAGCCTTGCCAGGCAAGCAGAAAAGGCAAAAGCAAAACCAGCTTAGAATTTAAACTGTAAAAATGTTGTGGAAAAGACTGGCAAAAAATTATATGCAATGTAAGCTCATAAAATGGAAAGAAAAACAAATTTTTAAAATGCTTGGTGAGAGGTCCTTGTAAACAGAATCATCCCCTTGAGATGCAGAGATTGCCCTTGCTTCCTTTTGTAGTTCCTGGCACTCAGTAGGTGCTTAATAACTATTTATTAACTGATCCCATTCATAGGTGAAATTGGAAAAACAAACAAAACAAAGATAGAAAATATATGTAAAGAAAATGACACACATTCAAGGCAGCCGAGTCTGTAGTGGACAGAGTCAGAGAGACACAAATTCCATTTTGGCCTCAGTTACTTACTAACTTTGTGGTCCTGGGTAAGTCACTTACTGTCTCTCACTCTCAGTTTCCTCATTTGTAAAGTGGGGAAAATAATAGTACCCACCAACTGGGGTGGATATAAGGATAAAATGAAATAGCATATATAGAATGCTATATATATATAGAATGTTCTTAAAGTCCTATATTATTACTACTACTACTAATAATAATAATAATAATAGGGGCAGCTAGTAATATAGTGCATAAAACACTGTCTCTGGAGTCAGGAGGACCTGAGTTCAAATCCAACCTCAGACATTTGACACTACCTGTGTGAATGGGCAAGCTTAATTAACCCCAGTGGCCTAGCCAAAAAACCAAACCAAAACAAAACAAACAAACCAAAAAAAATCAAGAAAATAATAATGATACTAGTAATAAAATAAGAGAAATTCCCTTTCCCAAAGCAAATTGGCAATCATTCTACAATTCATAATCTTAAAATATTGTATTGAAAAATTGAAAGACCTTTCATTCAGGACAGAAAAGTCAGTTTGTTCCCAGGTCACACTCACTTGAGATGGGCCTTTCATTTAGGGTTTTTCACAATTGAGTCAAATGTATTTCTTTTTAAACAGTGAACAAAAGACAGGGCAGCATGACTCATGGACAGAGCCTGTCTTAAAAGTTAGGATGACTTGGGTACAAAATGACTCTGGGAGAAGGTATTTCCCAAGCATATGTCAGATTCACACAAGATAACACAAAAGACATAATAGAATTTCCACTCCCCTCTGAATTTTACCATCGGAGACAGAAACTCATCAAAGATGTTTGCCACTGTCCTGGAAAGGATCCAGCATTCCCTATAAATGGGGTAAGGTCCTATAGAATGACACTGTATTAATTACATCAACTCCCAGAATAGCACAGCATCTCCTAAATGAAATGCATGATCAATTCAAATAACTTGGCTTATCAACTCCATAGAAAAATCAAGAAGCTGAAGAATGATATTGTCAAGACCACAATATGGATATGGATGGACAATCTACCATACTCTTTATTCACTTAGATGAGATAAATGGACACTGAAGAAACAGAGGAAAGACCCAGAAGGCTGCCTTTGGAAGATTGCAGAGTTCTTACTGAGTCAGTGGTTTTTTAGGTAATCAGTAAGCAACAAATAGAGAGGTCTAAATTCTCTTTGCCTTTCAATCAGTAATGTGATAGAAACAATGCTAAATAAAATCACTCATTTTCTTCAATCCTTGTGTTATCTTTTAAATTGCCCATCCACTCTTTCCAGTTTTTTTTCTTAACTCTCATTCCTATTCCTTCTACCCTGTGCAGTACAGGGGATTTCCAGGTGCTAAGGGGAGAAATGTCATCAGTAATGACAATAATCAGGATATCCCTGGATATGTTACAAATCCACCTAAGAGATCTTAGAAATGATACCTCCTCTTTCTAGCCTGTGTTTGCTCATCTGCAAAGTGTGAAGGTGAGGACAGATGGTCACTAAGGTCCTTCCAGGCTCCTCATTTTAGACAGAAATTAAGTCAGAACCAGAAAAATTAAAAGGATTGATCCAAAATTATATGGCTGTTAAGTGGGAGAGGCAAAGTGTGAACCCAAGCTTTTCTCCAATACCTTTGGGCAATTAACTTGAATTAAATACCATACTTTCCAGATAATCTTAATTACATTACAAATGCAACTGTCTGATTCTGCCTTTAACTGATTAAAGATTGGATTTAACTGATTAAAGATTGGACCATCTCACTGATTGTCCAAAACCAGATCTCAGACCAAACCTGCATTTTTATGGCTCAGAGTGAGTGTAAATAGCCATTGCTTGCTTCTGTTTGGTCCAAAAACCCCAGGGGTCCCTCCACCCAAAAAAACTCCCAACAACCTGATTCTCTTGAAAGGCAAACTAGGTCAGTTTTTGCTTCAATTCTTATCTAATCTTCAACCACTGAACACTCAAACAAAGGGAGACTTGGGAAAGACCTTGGCTTAAAATCCAGGCTAAGTTCTTTCCCTGCCCCTGGGCTTGTCTTTGGCCATCCTGTCCTATCTTGCCACTGGACTCCGGAGGTTCTAGAGGAGGAAGAGGGACTGATGACTTTGCAGGGCTCTCAAAATCAGTCATTCTCCAGCCCCTGCCCTCTGGGCCAGAACTCTAAACTTGAAACAAAGATTCTTACAAGGTACTAAGTCAGTGGAATTGATAGAGACAATAGTTATCTAATGTAGCCTGGTTCAGTATGATTGATTTAATCCTACAAGGAGAGGTTATGGGCCAGAACTTGAAACAAGGTACTAAGTGGAATTGAGGAGACACTGGTTAAGTTTAGCACTGATTTAATCCTACAACAAATAATGGTTTCCTAGTGATATAATGATTGGTTTGTACTCAGTGTGGGGCATATTAAGCTAGAAGCTCTCAGGGCCAGAGAAGGCAAGCGCATTAGACACTCTCAGAGGCTGAGACAGATTCATTCCATCATCCACCTTTGTGATGGCTGGAGGTTTCTGAAGCACAAACCTTTGCAGATTAGGAGAGATTCAGAGGGCAGAGAAGGAGGCAGGAGCTCAAGCTCACCGAACTATGGAGAGATCTAGGAATATAAGAAAGCTAACCTGGTCCCAGGAAAGGAGACAAGACTTGGAAAGAGACAATAAAGGAATTGGACTTTAATCCCTGGCTGCACTTGTGGTGATTACTGAACTGAAAAGGCTGCCTCCAGAGAACCCCAAGAAAACCTCAACAGAGAACATTACATTTTAGATAGAACACTACATACATAGAGGATAACATAATAGAACAGCTGATTGGTGGAGCAGCACAGGACCAGGATAAGGAAGAATCCAAAGTTGGAATGAATGTCACTGTGGTCCCTTATTCAGACTGTGTGGGTCCGATGGGGCAGGGGGCTTCAGAAGTGGCAGGAGGCTGAACACCGGGTATTCCAAAAGCCCTTGCCCCTGCCCTTACCCAGTCAAATGCCATAATTGAATCAATCCTCTTCAAAGAAATGTCAACAACTGCCTCCCCAAACAAGCAAATGAAAAATGAAACCTCTGAACTAAAGAAACCCTAAGTTTCCTATGTCTAAAATTCCTTCAAAGTGTCTGCACTACTCTAACCTTACCTTGCCCTCTAAGGTAGAATTCTCTGGTAGTGAAGGGGCTTTTTCAATCAAAGTGGATCGTGTTCTTTGAGACAGAATATAATTGGAGGTGCTAGAGAATCTGGACCAGTATCCACAATATCCCTGGACCTTAGTCACATCCTTTTGAAGCAGCTCCACAAGATAAGATCTCCGTCCCTTTGTTCCAAATGAATTTGGGGGTGCAAACTGCTTGAGAGGGGAAATGATGCAATAGAGCTTCTGGGAAGATAGCAATAATTTCAAGGTCCTCTGACCTTAAGGGGTTTCTATTCTGTCCTCTGGCTTTGGAATCTGTGACCCTGAGGTTCCCCACCCCCAATCTATTGTTCTAACAATCTGTCAACAAACATTACTGTCTGTTGATCAGTGATTAAAAAAAAAATTCTCCAGACTCCTCCTTGGTTCTATCTCTAAGCCATAAAATTAGCATATCTATAACATGAAGAACTAGATAAAAGTGTCTCCTTCCTTCTATTTCATTACAAAATTCTCTTGGAATTTAGACTACTTCAATTGGCTTTAGAATTACAATCTACTTTGCCCCTTGACTTAGACATGGGTTTAAGCTTGCAAATTCTTTTTAAGGTCTGTGACTCAAGCCTTTTGGGATCTCTTCCCAACCTCAATACTTCCACCTGTCTGTCATTTTGGACTTCAAAGAAAGGACCAGGAGGCAAAGTGAGAGTGGGTACATGAAAGCAAATTTTGCCTGCTCAGGAATGAAAAGTCAGAATTAAAAGAGGAAAATGACTAAAAGCAATATAAATTGTTGTGCCACAGTTTCCTTTTACTGTTCTGCCTCAGTTTCCCTAAAATTGAACTGCCTCAGTTTGCAAAGGGCTGAAACTCTGAGTTGATGCACTGAGGTCGGACAACCAAGCACTTAAGGCTAACTGATTGGACAATACTTTATTAGCATATGCTTGGAAAATGGCCCTTCTCACTATTCTGTGCTGCTTCAATATTTTGGTATATACAGAGAATTGTGGGAAGGAGTAAGAGTGGAGTAAGACAAGCCAGAGTCACTTTGGCGGTAGAGAAAGAGAAGGGAGATCCTGAGTCCATCCCCTTCACTTCTCCCCCTAAAGACCAAGAATAAAGACCAAGGAATTTTGCTTATCCTGACTCTGGCTGATTCTAAGGCATCCAAGGTGCTAGCTCGGTCTTCACATCAGTTTCCTTGAATTTTTCTGCCTCAGTTCCTTGAATTGTTCTGCCTCAATCCTCCTGTTGCAAACTTCCCTTCCTGACCATTAGGACTGAGATAATCAAGGCTGGGAACCCTGACTCTGCATTCCATAGGCAGATAAGTTACTAAGAGATATACTTACATATCTCCAAGTTCCAGACTTTCTGTCTCTAGCTGAGTACCCCCTTCACTCCCAATTTATCAGAATTTATGGTCCTATCCCCAACCTATCAGAACTGAATTGATGGTCCCTGCCTGGAAATTCCCACTTTCACCAATGTTTGGACTTCACCCCTTGCCTTTGTCTCCCCTGATCTTAGAGCCATATATTACTCATTGGAATCTCATATTCTCTCTGCCTTCAGACTCTCCCTCCCTCTTAGAAATCCAAACAAAATATTAAAAAACTCTCTAATCTCTATCTTGCCTCAGTTTCCCCGGCATTACAAAGTATGTATTAAGTGCCTGCTATATGCAGGATACAAAAAGAGGCAAAAAGACAGCGCTGGTCCTGGAGGAGCTTACAATGCTGGTGGCCCAATGGATCAAGCACAGGACCTGGAGTTCAAAGCTGGTTTTGTGTGATCTCGGACAAGTCATATAACCCAGTCTGCCTCAGTTTCCCCATCTGAGCCAGAGGAGGAAATGGCCAACCACCGCAGCATCTCTGCCAAGAAAACCCCAAATGGGGTCCCAACTGAGACCACTGGAGCAACAACCATAAACAACAATGCCATTCCTGACCTTAGGCACAAACCCTTAGCTGACTGCCCCTAGAGTCGTCCCTCTCCTAAGGGTCAATCTTGGGGCTGAGGAGGAAAGGCTGGCTGACCAGCACTTCCCTACCCACTTAAGCCAAGGAATGAAGGAACTGAGAGGATAAGAAGCAATTGCTGGACCCTCCACTGGAGGACCTGAAGGAAGTTTAAAAGGGGAAAGGACAGGTGGGGCAGGTTGATAGATAGTATTGTGTTAAATGTGTACTTTGAAAAAAAAAAAACAACATAAACATGAGAACAATGAGAAGTTTCATATTCAAGCCACTTTTTACTCTTTGTGTAGGGAAGTGTTTGTGGCTGTTTGTCAGGCATAAAATTTTTAAAAAAGAAAGAAAAAAAAATCTGGAGGGAAAACACTCTTGAAGCCTCCTGGGGCAGATTGGAAAATCAAGTTAATTACAGGTTCTAATGAAGTCTTTACATGGGTGTCTGGTTCCTGGTGGATGGAACATTTTCCTATGAGGAAAATTAATTTTATGCTGTACCATTTGATAATTAACATTACTCTGTCAATGATGTTCCCCATTTTGTCAGACCCCATGTCTCAGAATAGCTCACAAGATATGGTACAGTAAGGCAATCTCTCCAACAGCCCTATTCCTCAGGGCTCTCCCTATCTAGCCCTTTTATGTGGGACACTTGTCTCCATTTATCCCCCTCCCCAAAAGATGATTCTCCCCATCCTTCTATCCCCTGGTTAAAATTAGAGATGATTTGTGCTCTCCAAAGAGGAGCCAAATCAGGGGAAACATCACTGAAATGGTTCTGATTTTCTGGCCAAGGTGACTAGACACAATTGAATCTCATACAGCAATTACCATTTTTTAATTGCCAGAGGCTCTGATGGACCACACCTGAAGGCCGGTCCCCTTTCCCAGCTGCAGAATGGGACAAGTCTCACTTGGGGATCACCCAGGAGAAGCTGAGGTAACTCCTCATCTACCAGTCAGGATTGCCTCCCTTGTCCTAGGGAGACTCAAATGATGGGCTGTCAGGTCAACCAGAAGGCCAAGGCTTAAAAGAATCTCTTGGCCCTCCCTTGAGGTTCCTGACCATTGACCCAACTGGTTGGTTATTGCTAGCCTAATTAATAAATGGATCACACTCCTGTCTCTGGCTTTTTGGCTTTGATGGCCAGAGAGACCCACATTCACACAGTTCTATGTTATTGTTAATAAACTGTTTATCTTGCCCTGGAGAAAACTCTGTCTCTGCTTGCCTTTGTGGCAGCTTTGCTCTCCACACCAATTAACTGTTAATTTATGTAATAAGAAACTTCATCAATAATTCTAGGAGAATTTCCACTGGGCTTTAGAGTGATACTTGACTCTGCATGGCATGGTGGCCCCTGGAGTGGAGAAAGAGCCAGATTCCACCTGTGACTAGAATTGGAAGTCCCTTAACTTCTGAGGGGCCCAGAGGGTCTCTAAGACTTGGGCCCTCGTGGTTGTCTCACCTAGGGATCCTGATGCCACTTAAATCTTAGTTAACATTTATATAGCGCTTATTGTGCTATAATATATAATGATATATTATATAATCCATATATTAACTATTATCTTCTTTGTGCCTCCCAACAACCCATTTTACAGATGAGGCAAAAGAGATTAAATGACTCGTCTAGGGTTGTATAGCTAGTAAGTGTGAGAGGTGAGATTTGAATTCAGGTTTTCTGACTCTGGACTCAGCACCCTTTACTCCACTTAGCTACCAGGTGGTAGAGAGGATGAGGAGATTGACTGAGGTTCAGAAAGGTTCAATGAGCAAGTAAATCAGCCAGTTAAGGTGTTACCCTGGGATTCAAATTCAAGCATCTTTTCCCCATTATGCAAAGAAAGATTATTTGCTTTCAAAGAGAATTTCTACAAAGTAGATGCCCTTGAATTGGGGATGGTGAAGCACATCCTGATATGAGAATGTAATAACATATCACTGTGACAATAAGGATTGTGAAGAAGTTAGAAAGACACGTAAGACTTACATTCTGATGGAGAGTGAAATAAATAGAAATAAGAAAACAATATACACAATGACCTCAATAATATCAATGAAAGAAACAGAAAACTGCACCCTGTAATTAACTGGCTCCAGAAAAGAATTCCCTTATTTGCAGGAGGAAGACTATGTACATGGAATGTTACATGTGCTGATCACAGAATCTGTGTGATCTGGATGGGTTTTTTCATCTTTTTACAAGGGATTATTCCCTGGTTGATGGTGGAAGGAGGTATATATTTTTTAAAACAAAGTGATATTAAAAAACAAAAGAAATCCATCAAAATAATTTTTAAAAAGAAAAGAAACTGCTGATTTTTCTCTTGATCTTCCCCTTTGCACAAAATGATTAAACTTTTGTCCCCCAAATGGTATTTAGAACAAACTGTTTTGAGGTTGTGGATACCTTATCTCTGGTGTGTTGACATTAATCTCATTTGGCACATATTCTGTACACATGCTAATTCTAGTCAAATATAATTAGAAAGAGATCTCAACCCTGATAAGTAATTTCTTAATCATATTCTTTAAAAATGGTATTCTTCTATCTCTTGGTTTATACTTAATAAATAGAATTTTCCCAATCATCAATCACCAAAAGATGATACAATAAGGAAACAATTGAGTCTACTCACTAAATTGGACTCTACATTCAGCTTATAAGCATGGCTTCTATAAGGAGCATCAATGTTCTGTGACCGACTAGCCACAAACCACCCCCCACTGAGCATTCTAAGACTTCCCCAACATCTTTCTAGGAAATGGCTTCTATTATTTAATTTCTGGTTACCCATTGTTCATTCATTCTTTTGTTTTCTGCATATTCTCATCCTATCACATCACGTTTCTGCATGGTTTGTGAAACATGTATAATTAAGATATTTCCCATAGGGTGCAGATTTAAGACTAGGCTGGAAATCTGATTCCCTTAAGTGAATGGCATTATTTCAGAATGTATGGCTGCAAGATTTAATTCATGGGGCCCACTGAAATTTCTATTTAATATAATTTTGGAGGATTCTGGGAAAATGGTGGAATAAGTTAGTGAACTCCAAGCTCTCCAGATTTTCTCCACAAACAGAAAAAAATTGTTCCTCACAGTGAACACAGACTGGTGAAAAACCAAGAAGACTTGGGGCAGAACAGGAGTCTTCTTGGCACAACCCAAGAAGACCCTAAGACAGACCCCAGGCCAGGAACTAACCCTGGTAAAGTGCAAGTCACACAGAAAGAGCCAGCAGAGTGGCTTCGAGGACCTCAGACCTCTGGGACAGGTGTGGGGCCCTGGGAGGGAAGGCCCCAGCACATCGGGAGGGCAGTGTAGTGGCCTTCACAGGAGCAGGGAGTTCTGAGGTTAATGTTCCACATCAGAGGGGAGAGCTAAAAGCGAGCTGGAGGCACTACCTCTCCACCCCATGATTATATTATTTTAAAAAATGAATGAGCAAAAAGAACTCCACCAAAGAAATTGACTATGGGAATAGGGAAGTCAGGTTTCATCTTCAGAGGATGATGCTAAAGTAAAAAGAGCTGCTTCTGCCCAAAGATTCTTAAATGTTTCCCTACCCAGGAAGACTCTGTAGAAGAACTCAAAAAAGAATTTTAAAATTAAGTGAGAGAGATTGAGGTAAAAAATAAATAAAAACCATCCAAGAAAAACAAAATTATGAAAAAAAAAAGTTAATCAACTAGGAGATATAGAGTCTTAAAGAAGAAAGTAATTCTTTGAAAATTAGAATTGGGCAAGGGGAAACTGGTGAAGCTCTTAAAAACTAAGAAATAACAAAATATAAAAGAATGGAAAAACAAAACAGAACGTGAAACATCTTCTAAGAAAAACAACAGATTTGGAGAACAGATCAAGAAGAGAAAAGATAAGAATAACTGAACTACCTGAAAGCTGTGACAGAAAAAGAACTTTTTTCTTGTGGTAATGTTTTTGTATATCTCATTTCCTATCCCTCCTACCTCTTGTTAGACACAGCAATGTAAGAAATAACCTAAGGAAATTATCCTGGTGTGATAGAACAGGAGTGAAAAGTAGAAATAGAAAAAATCCACCAATGACCACTTCAGCAAGATTCTTTGTGGGAAAACATATAGGAATGTTATTGCCAAATTTCAAAACCCCCAGTTTAAAGAGCAAATTTTGCAAGAAATAAGAAAAAAAAACAATTCAAATATGCTAGAGCTACAATTATAATTGTACAGAATTTATCAGCAGCCACAATAAAAGAACACAGGTCTTAGAATCGTATATACTGGCAATCAAAAGAACCAGGCCTGCAGCCAAAAATATCATATCCAGCAAAATTATAATATTGAATGAAAAAAAAAAGACATTCAATGAACTTGCAGATTTTTAGGACTTTCAACTAAACCCAAACTTAATAGAAAAATTAACATATAAGAGTCAGTATCAAGATTAATTTCAAGGTACTTAACATGGACAAATTGTTCATGCTTTGTACATGGGAAATGGATACCATATCTTGACATGAGTAATTGGATAACTCAAAAGAAAGATTGGGGCAGAGGTGAATATGATCTGACTCTAAAAAGCAAAACTGTGTTAGGAAAAGGTAAAAATAGTAATGATGTCATACAAATGAGGTGCAGAGGAAGAAAAGACATAGAGGCATTAGAACATGGAGGGGTCCTAGTTCTGAAAACCTACTCACATCAGGAATGGATTAAACAGGGAATAACACACACACATACACACACACACACACACACACACACACACACACACACACATATATATATATACCATGAAGGATATAGCACCCTTCAAAAATCTATTTTTAAAAAATAAGGAGGAAGGGATGGAGAGAGGAAAAGGATGAGGTGGGGTATAGAGGGATGTGTAGATTTATGGTAGTGGGACAATGTGTGTAGGTTAATGGGAATGGGGTAAAGAAGGAAGGAAAGGGTAGGGGGAGAAGATAAGGAAGGGATCCATAGAAGGTTTTAGCAAGGCAAGTTAAGGAGCAGAATTAAAAGAGAAGAGTTAGGAGGGATAGGAAATGAGATATACAAAAGCACAAGGATCAGGAGTAGATTTTTTTTTTTTAAGTAGGGCTAGTTATCACTAATCTTCAACAAAGTCAATCAAGAGAGAAATCTACATTATATGTTAGTCATATTATTGTTTTAGATGCATCTTTACTTATGGGTAAATGCATATGCCTATATATGTGGCTAACTATATATCTATATATGGGTATGTATGGTATGTATGTATGTCTATGTATGTGTATATGTGTGTGTATATATATATGTTTGTAGGTCTGTGGGTAGGGGTGAATGTGTATATGTATATATATGTATGTTGCATATATATGTATGAGTACATGTGTATATAGATATATGTGTATATATAAATAAACATGTATATGAATATATATGTATTTTTATATATAATATACATATTATCTATCTATATATATATCTGTGCTTAACTTATTATTAACTTATCTGCTTGGGGGAGGAGAAAAAAGGATAAAGTCAAAAGTGCACAGCAGAGAACAAAAGAATAATATAAGAAAGCAAACAAAAGATGGGACCCTCAAATAAATATAATTTCTTCTATTATTATATATGTTTTCTTGAAATGGAAATTTATTATTATATTTTTTGAATCTTCCCTTATATTCTGTTATACAGATAAAGAATTACAGAAATGGGAAGCCTTCTGAGAAATGATGCAGAGTGAAATAAGTAGAGGTAAGAAAACAATATATACAATGCCCAAATTAATATAAATGGAAAAACTGATCACCACAAGACAATTGAAAGAAGAATGTTAGAAATTATAAAGAAGCAAGGTTTTAAAGAAGAAATATGAAAAGATACCTTTCCACTTTCTTTCCAGAGCTTGGAAGTCCATTGAACACTATATTTTCAGATTTTATATTTTGATGATTTTGATTGATCAATTTTGCTGTTTTTCCCCTCTATTTTTCTATCTTTGCTTTGCTATATGAGATGGCTCTTTAGGAGTGGAGAGAAGGATATATAGAGAGATTCTAGGAGAATTTTAGCCAAAAACAAAAGATAACACTAAAAATTTATTTAAAAAGAAAAGAAAACTGAAAAGCCAAGATTCAATTGGATCCTAGAGACCATAAGGAGCCATTAAGAGTTTATTGAACAAATGGGTGACATGATTAAATCTGCACTTTAGGAAACCACATTAGCATCTGAGTGAAGGATGGATAGGAGAGACCCTAATTAGCTAGCTAATGCATTAATCCAAGCAAGAGATATCTAGTACAATAGACTTACACATGATATTACATTAGATTCAACAGTTAAATGGCTATGTAGTATGAAGAAAGGAGAGAATTACATCATGATTTCAAACACAGGGTGACCTTAAGGATGATGGCAGGATGATAAGATAGTAAAAAAAAAAAAAAGATCAATATTCTATCCAGAAAGACAGAGCATTTTTTTTTTTTATTAACTTTCTCTTGAAATAGAAGTGCAGGACTTTGATCCTTGAGAACAGGGATTGTCCTTTGCCTCTTTTTGTATCCTCAGCATATAGCACAATGTCTGACACATAGCAGACACTTAATTAACAAGTAAATAAACAAATGAATGAACAAATGAATGAATGAATAAAATTTATTGATTGACTGCCTTCATAATTATTCAGTTCAATTCAAAAAGCATTTATTCAACATCTAATAAATAAATGCCAAGCCCCGACACTTGTAGAATAAAAGCTCGTTTAAGGTCATTCAATTAATCAAGGATCTAATTTAAGTAAGTAGACATTTAACATTCATGCAATTTATGGTGGGCATTTTTAATAGATGATTGATTCATTGTTTGGAAAAAAGGGGGGGTCCCAATTTGATCTTTGCTCAGTGATATTCATTGAATGACTCCCCATCTCAAGCCCCCATGTCCACCTGCAGCCCCCTTTCTCTTCTGGTGACTTTGCCTCCTACTGGACTGAGCCAGCCCTTTGGGAGCTCCCTTTCTGAGTCCTGCCATTTTCCCCATATCAGAGTCACCTCCGCATCTCAGAAGGCTCCTTTTCCACCAGGCATCCAGCATTTCTGCGACCCTCCTACATAATTCACTCTTAAATCCAGACTCTCAAGACAAAGCCTTCCAGAGACGGGGCAGTCTCACACCAAGCACCAAAACCGATGTCTTCCTCACAGACTTGGTGCTCCCCTGGTCTCCTGCCCTACAAAATCGTACCCGGCTGCCAACAGGGCGCCTTCTCCAGGCTGATGGCCTCCCTTCCCAGGCGATGAATTGCAGAAGAGACATGAAGGCACCCAAGCAGATAGGCCCCAGCCCTGTCCCCTAAAAGCCCCCTTGGGCCTTACGCTTACTCTGAACCCAATCGACCTAAAGGTAAATGAAAGCCACTGTAAAACATTCTCACAGAGCCCCCAGCCATCTACCTGTGTGATGGACCCATTATATAATACTCCATGAGTATATATACTGCATTATATTAAATTATATACTGTATGTTATTTTATATTATATTGTATATACATAGTATATATTATATTCAATAATATGTAGTATATTATATATAGCATGTATATTATATACCATATATACTATATATTATTATACATATTATATATTATACACCATATATGCTATATATCATATACTATACATTATGTTATATTATATACTTCATTTTTATGAAGATTAGGGGGAGGTAGGCCCCAGGCAGGGTGCCATGGTGACACTGCCCAGTGGTAAGGGCAGCAGTCATCATGGGACACCTCATTATTACCCCCCACTTATACTCTCCCATCCCCAACAAAACCCCCAATGTTTGTTGAACAGAAGAATTTGGACCAATAAAAAATAGTTTATTGTAGTTATTGTCAAGAATAGCTAGCCTTATCAGCCTAGGGACAACTTATATTGGGACAGCTAAGGTGGCTCAGTGAATACAGCATTGGTCCTGGAGTCAGGAAGCCCTGAGTTCAAATCTTCCCTGCTTTTTAGCTGGTGATTCTGGATAAGTCACTTAATCCCATTTGCCTCAGTTTCCTCATCTGTAAAATGAGCTCAATCACCCCCATCTCTTTTCATGGGATCATGAAGAGTCAGACACGACTGACAGAATACTAAGGTAAGCAAAACACTGGACCCATATTATCTCATTTGATTCTCACAACAACCCCATGAGATAGATGCGATTATTTCTCCATTTTAAAAATTTAGAAATGGAAGCAGAGACAAGTGAAGTAAACATTGAACCCAGAATTTGAACTCAGGTCTGCCTGCTTCCAAGTTTCCACCGTGTCATCCAGCTGCCAAAATTATGTCTCATTTGTATGTGGGACTTCACAGCTTAGAAAGTGCTTCTTTGACAGTCCTACCAGATGTTAGGTTGTGCAAATGCATTACAGATGGGTGAGAGTCTCCAATTACAGTTATCCCCTCCACTTTGCAGGGGTGAGGGGCACAGCACCCCCGGGAGCTGGGAAATCTGCATAAAAGTTTTGGCCCTCCCTTCCTACCAGAGTCTGATTTCTTTTTTCTTTTTCTTTTATGGGGTGTTTAAAATACCTTAATTTAAAATTTGGGTTGATCTTATACAATACTATCCACATATTTTATGCATTACTGAGTTTCTAAATCTCTTTTGTGTCATCTGCTGGCCTTAGGGTCTAGGTCTGCTGATTCCTCACCCCCCCCCGACCCCCCCAATTCCCATCGAATTTCTTATGCTATATCAAAATGGTGACAGGAAATGCCCCACTGTGGCCAGGGTGGCAGGGACCTTAGTATCTGCTCTCAGGGGTTTCGCCACTGTGTACACTGTGTGTGAGGAACTTGACAGGAACCTTAGCACGGAAGAGCTTCTCCTGGGCCCTCTCCCACCTATCCAGGAAAGAGTGGGGAGAAGAATGGAGAGATGGTTGAGGAGAGAAGTCAGGACCCTGATGGCAGGAATGGCCGTGGAATTAAGGACAAAAAGCCATCCGGGAACATTATGGGATGAATATGATGCACATGCAGTGATTTAGGGCTCGACCTTAAGAACAGAGGAGAATTTACTCCTCCCTTCCTTCCTTGTGTGTGGGGGTGGGGCAGTTGGGCTATCTGCCTTGAACACTTTGTCAGACAAGGCTTGAGCTCTTGGGCTCAACTTTTTTCCTCTTTCTTTTTTCTTTTTTTTATAAGGGATATAACATCCCTTAGAACATGGAACATTGCCAGCCATCAGATGGAAGAACATACCCCAAAATAACAAAGATGTAAAAATGTAACAGTAACAATTTTAAATTGTTTATTTTTTGAAAGTTTAATTTTCAAATGAACAATTTTTAATGAAAAATATCAGCTGTTTAATGTTTTAATGAACAATTCTTAATGAAAAATATCAAGTTTTTTTTTTTAAGGAAAAAAAAACAAACATACCTATGCAACTGATATAAGAAGTAAGGCATTCTTAACTTCGCATCTATTTATTTATTTGTTTTTGACTAGGTAAAAAAGGCCATTCTCTGTCTTATTTCTTACTTGGTCACTCCTTGGCGGGGATGAGGGAGTGGGGGAGCTATCTGGGGGAGCCGCCTCTGTCAAAGGCCATTGCTTAAAAAGGACAAGGTCTCCCATTGCATCCAGGGCCATCTCCAGTCATCCTGATCTCTCTCTGGCCACTGGACCCGGATGGTTCCCTTTGAGAACCAAGGACAAATAACAATTTCTCTGTAATCCCATGTACTTTGTGCATTTAAAGGCATGTTTCTGAGAAGGGGTCCTTGGATCTCATCAGACTGTCACAAAAAGACAAAGAATGCTGCCCTAAACAGTTTATTAAATAGCAAGAGTCAAGGTTATTACACATTTGAACCGTAGATGATTGAAACAGATGCAGTCTTTTGACAACTAACTAGTTAGAAATGTTCTCTCTTTGTTAGTCTGCTTCCTTCCCACCGGACTGCTGGCCTTGAAGTGGGGCAGAGGAGAGGGCTCCAAGGACAAGAAAACTGACTGTACTAGCTCAAAGTAGAAAGAGAATTAATTACATGTGGAGCCAGAGGACCTGGGTTTAAAATCTCAGTTTTACTCCTTACTGTCTCTGTGAATTTGGGCAAAACTCTTATTATTGGGAAATTAAATCTTTGGGCAAAACTCTTCATTTTGGGAAATATCAATTTCAGGCTTTACTAGAAGGAGCCTCAAATTGGAAGGGATCTGAATAGACTCCCCCCTCCCCCCCCCCCCTCCCCCCGAGGAAGGCCTCTGGGTGACCTAGTGGATAAAATGTTAGATCTGAAGTTAGGAAGACCTGAGTTCGAGTCCAGCCTTGGACACTTATTTACTTGGTTCACCTCGGTTTCCTCATGGATAAAATGGGAATAATAATAGCACCTGCCTCCTAAGGTTATCATGAAGATCAAATGAGATCTGTAACGGGTTTTTGCAGACCTTAAAGTGCCATCTAAATGCTTGCTGGAAGAACTAGGAAGAAAAGGAAGGGATCATGGAATAAATGCTGTAAAGTCCAGTTTGTAAACTAGACCTATTGTTGTATTAAAACCATGCTCCTGGCTCAGTGTCATTAGGACAAATGTTTTGGGTTGTTTTTCAGCATTAGCAATGAGTTGATTCTGATTCATCCATATCCTTTTGCTTGATCTCTCTTTGAATCAAAAAACTTCAAAACAGATGGCTGTGGAGGGACCTACATTGTGCAGCACCGACAGAGATCGAAGCTGCCCGGGCCCTTGGAGGGATTGGACCTGTGACCCTCACCTTCATTAGCGCAGCGCTGAGACCAGTTAGGTTAACTGACTGAACACACAGCCTTTTACCTACAAGGCTATCAGTTATGCTTGCTGTTACTTAAACCCAGCCCCCTGGTTAATTATGAGAATATTAGATCATAGAGCCAGAGTGGGGGAGATCTTTAAAATTCATCTAGTCTCACCCCATTTTACAGATCAGGAAATCAATCTACAAGCATTTTTTGAAGGTCTGTCATGTGCAGGAGGGCACTGTGTCCTGAATGCAGGAGACATTGCAGATGTAAAATCAAGAATGATAATAAGAATAATAAAAAGAAGAAAGAAGAAGGAGAAGAAAAAAAAGAACAGAAGGAAAAGAAGAACAGAAGGAGGAGGAGGAGGAGGAGGAGGAGGAGGAGGAGGAGGAGGAGGAGGAGGAGGAAGAGGAGGAGAAGGAGGAAGAAGAGGAAGAGGAGGAGGAATGAAATGTTCTTGGAGCCACAAAGCCACTTCTTCTCTTTCTTCTCCTCCTTCTCCTCCTCCTCCTTTTCCTCCTCCTTCTCCTCCTCTAGTTTTAATTCACATTATTTCACTTCACATACTTTATATTCCAGCCAAAATGAACTATTAGAGGTTCACAGACTCATATATTTTGCTCCATACTTTCCCACATTTCTTCTATTTTCCCAACTTGGCACTAAGAAGTCTGCAGATTGGGTCCCAAGAAAACAACTTGCCCAGGTTTAAATGTACTTTATGGCTCTGTAGTTCTAAACATTTCACTTGTAAACCCCTACTGGTGAGCTTCCTTGAAAAGTCAGCTAGCTAGTAGAAACAATTAGCTCTAAAGCAAGGAATTTACTAAAATGGCAAAGTAAAAACATAGCCACAAAATACCCTGCTTAGAAACTTAACACAATGTGCAAAGTCTCTGGAAAGACACACTATGGGACCAAGGGATCTCTGTCTCTGCTATGAAAAGGCTCCCATGTACCCTTTTCTTCTCACTGTTCTCCTGGGAGGTCATTCACTCATCTTGATTCTTTTCTTTGGGTCACTTTTCCATTGCTGAGGCTTATTCTACTAGCTTGCCAGTGGTCCCCTGCAGATGCCGTAATAGATGCCACAGGAGAAGGACATTTAAAATATATATATACACATATACATATTCTTGGCTTCAACTAACCCATGGAGTGGCAAAAGTACTTTTTCTAAAACTACCAGGAATGTGGCCAGTTTTTGGTCAGGAAATGTCAAATTTCCCTTTCAGATGAATCAGGGACACTTTTCCACACTTCCCAAAGGGATAATATGACAAAACCACATTTTTTTTTTTACACTTCATGGAATCCATTATCACCTCATTACCTCTGCTATTGGCCCCTTGCTTTCTGCAATTAAATCAGCTAAGCTGTTCAGTTGGGATGGGCAATAAAACAACTCCCACCTGCTACATGGAATGCCATCCACATCTGAAATGCCTTCCTTCCTCTTTTTTTCAGAATTCTGTTTTGCTAACCCTCTGTTGCCCTTTCCTCTCTCTATCTCCAGTGATTTCCTCCAGACAGACATGGACACTCAGATTTCTACAATGCTTTTAAAAAGCAAACCAATCAAAAAACCAGCAATCTTCCCTCAGGAATGAATTGGGGGAAAACAACCCCCACCAAAACAAAACTAAAAACTTTGGCATTTAGCATTTTGACAATGCTCTGACAGCCAAGGTATATAACTACCAGGAATATTTAAGACTGAAATAAATGGCATTCATTTCCCAATAAATATGTAGTCAAAGTATATGAAGAAATCATTCTCAAAGGAATGACTAATATGAGGCATTGCACCAAATCACAACTAATAAAAAAGAAATTAAAATTAAAACTACTCAAAGGCCTCACTTACACCCAGAAATTTGACAAAGACTACAGAAGGTATGTGGAAAAATAGGAACAAAAAAAAGGGATGGATTTCTTTGTTCTGGAAAGCAATTTGGAATCATGAATGAATGAAAAAAAATTAGTAAATGTTTGCAACATTAGAACATTACTGTCCTAAGCTCTGGGATGAAAATAGAAAAATGAAGATAGTTATGAAAAGAAAGTTCCTAAAATGTCCATAAACTTTGACCCAGAGATAACCACTCCTCCACATGTACCGTACCACAGGGAAATCAACACACACACACACACACACACACACACACACAAACCAATTACCAGGCTTAGACCTGGAAACAAAACATGACTCCTGACTCTCCACTCTCAGGGTGACCTCCAGCCCCCTGGATGACAGGACTCCGGTTTCCCTATGTCTGAGTGCTCCCATCCATGCCCTAACTTGTTCACAGACCGGTGGAAGCGTAGTACAAGTCTTCCTGGGCCCTCTGTTTTCAGTCTCCCTGCTCTTGGTCCATCTTTCTTGCAGCTCCTACATTATTAATATTCCTAATAGAAATCAGTCCTTCTGCTTCCCTACTCACAACCCCTTCCCTTGTTCCTACTGCTTCTAAGTTGGTCCCCTCTGAATATGAAGGATGAACAACAGCCACCAGTCTCACCTACCTTTCTTGCCTTGTCTTTCTGCCCTCCGCAGCCTGCCTGTTCCTTAGGCTGAACTTGCTGTCTCCCACCTCCAAACCTTTGCACAGGTTGTGCTCTGTGAACCACTGAGACCCTCTACCCCCGCCTCGCTCCTGTCCTTCAAGGACCAGCTCCTTCCTGAAACTTTCTTGTGTTTACTCATAGTATGTCCATGCAGTATTCCCTCAGTATGTGGTAAGCTTCTTATTGTCAAGGGTTCTAATTGTGTTCGTGTTTGTGTCTCTAGCACTGGGCACAGAAGAGATCATTTATAAATGTTTTCTGAGTGGAAGTGAATTAAAATGAGCACCCACTAAAAAGTCTCTTTTATGAAATATTTTAAGTTGAGGATTTTACAGTTTAAAAAAAAAAAATCAACAAACCCACATCTAGAACATCCTGTACTGTTGAGCAATAAAGACACCTTAATTTGAAATGTCTGAAAAACCTCTAGTAATTTAATTTGTAAGCCTTTACAACAGAAATTACATCTTGCCTAGATAAGTTATGACAAGGCAGGAAACGACAAGATGATCTGGAGATTTTCCTCCCACTCCAAAATTTACAAAACAAGAGCCAGGTCTTAATTATCCATGCAAATAGAGCAGAGGAAGAGTGCCTATAATCCACAACCAAGGTAATCCGAACATCACTTTTATTGGGCAAGGGAAAATGCCTTAATACTTACATTTATTATGGGGGTGACTGTTCTGGAAAAGCCCTGACATTTCTAACAAAATAATGATACACACAGAAGGAATCCCGCTTCCCCAGCTAACCCACTGCACCTCCAACTCTACCCTTTAACACTGGAGATGTGTGGTCATCCCCTAACCTAGCTGAAAACGGAGCTGGACTTTCTCAAAACTGTGTGTGTGTGTGGGTGGGTGTGTGCACGCGCATATACACACATGTGCGGTGTTCCAAAAGTCAGAGCGTAATTTTAACTTTATAGTTTAGTTTTATATGTATAGTATATATTTTAGTTATATCTAAACAATGTGTATATGTACATACACAATATACACATATATTATATGTACACATAGATATACATTACACATAGAGATAAAGATATATAAACACATATATGTACACATAGATCGTATACACTATACATAGAGATAAACATATACACACATATTATATGTACACATAGATATCATATATTATATTACATATTACACATATAAAACACACATATATTACATGCACATATAGCTGTTACACACTTACATTAGAGAGATAAACATATACACACACATAGATATACACACAAAGAGATAAACATGTACATGCATGTATTATATGTACACATAGATATTATACAGTCTATTACATATTACACATAGAGATAAAACATACATATATATTACATGCACATATAGATGTTACGCACTTACATTAGAGATAAACATATACACACATAGATATACACACAAAGAGACAAACATGTACATGCATATATTATGTATATACATAGATATTATAAATTCTATTACATATTACACATAGAGATAAAACACACATATATTACATGCACATATAGATGTTACACACTTACATTAGAGAGATAAACATATACACACATATACACACAAAGAGACAAACATGTACATGCATATATTATGTGTATACATAGATATTATACATTCTATTACATTTTACACATGGAGATAAAACACACATATATTACATGCACATATAGATGTTACACACTTACATTAGAGAGATAAACATACACACACATAGATATACACACAAAGAGATAAACATGTACATGCATGTATTATATGTACATATAGCTATTATACATTATATTGTACATTACACACTTGAGATAAAACACACATATATTGTATGTACATATAGATAATATGTTCTTACATTTCACACAGAGATAAATATACACATACATACATCCCCCCACCTCTCTCTAGGGGAATACCAATACACCTACTTAACTGTATATACACATTCACATAGCCATATACACTTAAGAGGCTCGGTAGGTGATCCTTAGGTTTGCCTGCACACGTGTTTTACTTCTATGCACACACACATGTACAAACCCCACACACGTGTACACACATAAACACAAGCCAAGGAGCATGACTCACACATGTCTGCCTATATATGTGCATGTGTATGTTTGAGCAGGTCATTAAAGGATTGATGTTTAAAGACTTTCCCGCTGGGCTGCACCCTGCATGGGGGAGTAAGAGTGAATAAATGAGATAATGAACAGTTCTGTTAACGTACTTTACCATTCACTCTTCTTAATTAGGTCAGAAAGAATTAAAGAATAAGATTTGCTGGGGATAATCCGAGCTCCGAGAGCCCGCTACGGTACAGTAGCAGCAAACAAAGGCCAAGTCAATATCCCTTCCAAATGAATATATGATCGGACTCGGGGAAGCATCTGAAAAGGAATCTCTGAGCCATGTTGTCCAGAGTCAGAACTCACCTCCTTCTTAGTCCTTTCCCCAGGGCAGAGACAGCAATAACACAAGCTTTCTCAGGGGGGACAAACCATTCTCATTTCCCATATCCCACTTCCCTGAAAGCGGGAGTAAACAAAACAAAACAGAGTAAAAAACCTCAATGAACCCAACTTAAAGTAAGCAGAACCACCAAATTCAACCAAATCTGGGGCCTTGAAGAGGAAGTAAGAGAGAAGAAAAATCACTGATAACTGACTTAGTTGAACAACATTTTTCAGTGCTGGATAGCTTTGAAGGGCAATACCTTCAGATCCCCAAACTCCTGCCTTTCTAGCTCTTCAATTTTCCTACTATAGGACAATTGCCTGGGGATTTAAACCCGCAAAAGCTTTGCAAACATTATCTCATTTGATCCTCAGAGCCACAAGGTGAGAATGAGAAGAACTGTAATCATTTTACAGATGAGTAAACTGAGATTTCCTCAGAGAGATTCAATGATTTGTCTATGATCACACAGCTACTAAATACTGGAGACTGAACTTAAAGCCTCTCCCTTCCTTACCTCAAGTTCCCAGAGTACCACTCTGCAATATACGATGTAATGTGTATAATGCAACATCCTATTCTGGAGGCGGGTGGGGGTCTCAGTGGATAATGCTCTGGAGTCAGTAAGAGGAGTTCAAATCCAGCCTTAGACATTGACTAGCTTGGTGACTCCGAGCAGGTCCCTCAACCTTTGTTTGCCTCTGTTTCCTCAACTATAAAATGGGGATTATTAAAAGTGTCTCCTTTAACAGGGATATGAGGATCAATATGATGTTTGTTAAATACATCAAGAAGCTTATTAATAAGAGCTTACTTACTCCCTTCCCTTTCCTTCCCCCAGCATGCAATGCTGTTCCACTTGATTCCAACTCATCAAAAAAGGATTCAGTTACATTCTCCGCATTGTACAAGACATGGAGGGTGCTGAAGTACAAAAAGAAATGGGCCAGTGTATTTGGGAAGCCTCTCCCCTGATGATTCAGATGATGCATGCTGCTCAGTCTTGAAGCCTTTCAGGAAAGACTGGATGGTTTGGTGGGATGCAATGTGAAAGTCCATAGGAGAAGAATGGGAATGGAACCAGATGGGGATGAAGACATTTCAGAGAAAATGAAAGAGAAGGCTACTTTGTAACAGAATTGTAGTGACTTGTACTAATTGGAAGTAATAGATTTCAAAATTCGATTTGAGAAGAAACTAGTCCACAGTTAAGAATTTCCAGAACCATCATATTCAATAGTCCTAATAGTCTATTTATTTATAGATTGTTGAATTTTCATATGACATAGTGATCTATAAAGAAGCTTAGTTGTTATACTAAGGTTATTGTTATCCATTGGAGTGTCAGAAAAAAAAAATCCAACATATTATTTCATGAGTATGGGAATTTTTTCCACCAACATAGGTTGCAACTCATCATAAGTAGGAGAGAAGTTGTCTTGGGAAAGTTCTTCTAGTTTCAGGCTAAGTGATTTGTTCAAGATCACAGAGAAAGTATAAAAAAAAAAAAAACCAACTTTGTGATCCCTGATTTTTGTTTAAAATCTGCTAACGATAAGCTCATGTGATATATAACCTATGTAAAGTACTTTGTAAAGAGTAAAGCACTATATATGTAAAATTTTTGTCAGTGATAATAGACAAATAATTTTTCTGACATAGTATTAGAAACAAGAAAAATAGCTTTAGGTTGGAATAACATCACTCCAAAGAAATAAAAGGACATAAAACTATGTCAATTAACAGTAGCTAATCTTCATTCAATGCTTTCAGGTTCTCAAAGTGATTTATTTCACATATATTACTTCATATACTCACAATGGACTGAGTGATATAATGAAGTGTTCATTATCCTCATTTTATAAATAAGAATATTGTATCTAGGAGAAGTTAGCTGATTTGCCTATAATCACAAAGCCAGTAAAAAAAAAGTCAGGCTGAGCATGTATAATATGGATTTTCAATAGAATTTCATCAGCATTTTAGGCTCCTGAATGAAACATTGCATGTCAAGCGCAAAATGGAAAGGAAAACTTACTGCTGTCCAGGTAATGTAACTCTGAGTCCCCTCCCCTGAAACTTACAATTTTTCTCATATTTAGAGCTAAAAAGGTGAAAATAAATGGACATCCCCCATCCCACCCCAATCTCAAATGCATGGGAAGAAGCACCCTGATATGACAGGGAGTCCCCGGCCTCCTGAATTAAAACAAGACCTGTTTTCTGATGCATTTCAACATATGATTGAAATCTATCTTTCCTTCAAGTGTAGCATCATTTCACTCAAAGACAGACTTTGTTTTCTGAAGGATGGAAGCCATCCTTTAAAGAATCCAAAACTAGATCAAGGCTGTATTTCCTTCATCCAAAGATCCGGCTTGGTTAGTGATGAGGAGCTGGACAAGGTGCTGATTGGGGGCAGATGGACTCATGGGCAGCCTTTCTGAAATGCTGAGTGGGGATGTCACAGAGTGGGCAGTACAACAATAGCCCAGAATTTGTTCTGGTTTATCTTAATCCCTGCTCTGGCTGCATTACCTAAATGGGTCGAGACACCCTAGGAGAGAGCACATTAACCCAACAGAAAGGCTAAAAACCTTTCACATGTAGGTCTTCAGGCTATTTCCAACCCTGCTTACACGCTTTTAAAAGCCAAGAGGAATTACTAATAGTTTTTTTCCTTTATTAAATTGGAAAATATTTGTCATGCTTTTTAAGAAACAGAGGTTTTATAAAAACGAAGGTGTGCTAGAGCCAGCTCAAACCAGTCTTAGCAAGCTGATTGTTAAACTTTTTGTGTATTTATATATATACATATATGTGTGTGTGTGTATTTATTTTGAGTATATTTGTAAGCAAATGCTAACAAATCAGGGGTTCATTTATTTCTTTGTTGAGTATCTAGACTAAGAAAAGTGACAGAGAAAATAAAACTAATACAGATTAAATGTAAAAGTATATGTGGTGTACATTTTTTCTTCTCCCCCTTATAACTGATTATTAAATATTTACCAGAAAATCTCTGTATAAAAGTAATAATTTCCTAAATTTTTTGGTAATATCAGTAAAGAGGTGACATACATGATTTTAAAAATCTTATTTAACTCATAAGATTTTTAAAAATCTAATAAACTCTTAGGCTATAGTGTTAGTTTTATTATCACTTTTCAGGACTAATTTGAATTTGTGTTTCAGACTTTCCCTAGGAGTATTGTAGACCTTTATCTCTTCAAGGGCCCCAGTAATTTATATACACTGGACCTATGACTTTGCGTATACAGATTAATATATAACAAAAGTTTTAGAAACAGGTGGCTGAAGATTAGTTGGGGCAGGAAAATTTACATTCCCCTTAAGAAAACTGCCTTTATTATTAGAGAAAAGATTACATTTAAAAACTTCAACATTTCAACATTGCTAAAAGTTCTTTCACTAAAAATTACTACTTAGGGATTAATGAATTAACCAGCTTATTGGATTTTGGCACTTATTAGTCATTCCTACAAACATGCCCCTACATAAGTAAAAATGCATTCTCAAAAGACTAAAAGCTCCACCTTTTAGAGGATAAATAATTTCTTTTCTTTTTCCAAATGGGTGGTGCTGGTGATTAGCTGTCTAGGAGAGAGACAAAACAGGAGAATAAAAATGGGCTATCCAGTGAGACTGCCATCTGTCTTCCAATTATTCATAGGCTGAAAGATTTAGGTTACATCTGGCCATTAAAATATCTACACCTGCCGCAGCTATCCAAAAAAGGTGATAGAGGAACACTGCTGAGTTGCTTTTAATTTCTAATCTGCCTTTCTACTACAAGTAGTGCCTCTGCTGAGTAACTAGTTAGCTAAAATTCAATATTCATTCTTCTTAGAGAAACTTCTTATTTATCAAACCTATTTCTCCCCAAATTGTGGAAGTCACAAGATTTAAAACCACTAAAGTTACTCTCTTTGAAATAAATTCATATGTGGAAATGTAAATACTTTTCTATTCATTCATGTATTGTTTTAACCTTTTTGTTAAGATGTTCATTCATTTTATTTGCATTCTCTAGGCACTAATCATTGTAGGCCCTCCAGCAAGTCACCTAAATATCATTAACTATAAAAAGGGAGGGTGGAATGATAGGCTAGAATCCCCACCTCTCCCGAGGGCTTCCACAACAAGATTAAAATGTCATTGGGAAATATTTAAAAAAACAAATAAAAATGCAATCAAACATATTAAGACAAATCAATATGGGTCTGCAGGGAATCTTTATAGTACAGATTCCCATTTCTATTTGACGTTTGACCTCATTAGACTAGATCGTTTTTAAGATCCCTTTTGACATTGGTGTCAAGTATCAGGGATCAATTCCCTTTTGAGGAGAATCCAGCACAGCACCAGCATTGTAAAATATACAAATAAGCCCTACCCATCGCTTCTCAGGGATCCTACTCATAACTGTGTCGGGCAGCTGGGTGGGGCTGGAGTCATCGGTAGACACTTGCTAGCTGTGGGACCCTGGGCACTAACCCTGCTTAACCATTTGTAAAATGGGCTGGAGAAGGAAATGGCAAACCATCCTGGTATCTTTGCCAAGAAAATCCCCCACAGGGGAGACAAAGTCAGATATGACTGACAACAAATATCAACTATATAATATATATGGTACAATATAATAACAACAATAAAATAGATTTTGCCAAATAGCTCACATCTGATCCAACAATCCTGGGAAGTAAGTGCTATTATTATCCCCATTTTAAGGATGAGTACCTTGCCCAGAGTCAGAGAATTCATGTATTATCAGTTTCCACAGCCTCGGGCCTGGTTTTTGAAGCCTTTAAGCTATACAAAGAGCAGCTCCCTTAGTGCCTTCAGATGAGGGGTTAGACCAGGGCCCCTGCGTTCTCCAAAGCTAGGATTTATGATTTTCACTGGAATTGACAAGAATCTCCCAGAATAAGGACGGAGGCTCCATGTCACCCCCTGTTGGGTAAAGGGATGAGTGATGGGCAGAGTTTAGGAGAAACACTTTTGGGGTGACTCAGGCAAGACTCTTCTCACCCCATACTAGAAATACTGGAGGAGGGGCCCCCCACCAAATGGTCATCGGCCTGGGGGCTGTCTGAATGTTAGTCAATGACAGGGGAGAGGGAGGTCACATTTCTCATCCTACCACACTTTTTTTTCTCTTATTTCTTCTATATCTCTGACTACTCTTGCATCATTAATGACAGTGGCTTCTCTAAGATTGTATGAATTTTGGAATATACCGGGGAAATTACTCATTCTTCTTGTCATCCTCTGCTCAATGGGGTCCTCATGTCTGCATACCCCAAGTTTAGTGTAGGGTATTTTGGTCAATCATTCCCATTCAGCATATTCTCTATGAATGGATCAGAAGCCAAAAATCTAATAGAAAAGCTTTTAATTAGAGCAGAATAGGACAGTAAATAAAACCTTCCTAGACACACAGATTTCTCACACAGCTACAGGAAGCTCTTCTCCCTTCTTAAAGGGAATCTTGTTCTTTTGGGAGAGACAGCCCACTAGCCTGGAGCTAATCAATAGGAGTTTGCCTCTGTTAATCAAAATGGGGACCATTCTATATGGGACTAATTGGATGAAGTGCTTCTCAGTGTTGAACCACATGTTCCCTGTTTCCAGAACTGAGACCTTGAGGAGGTCATTTACTGTCTGGGGGAATGAACTTGGACCTGAGAGCCAGGAAGTTGAAGGAAATGACATGACCTGTGGGAGGCAGTCAGCATTAGTGATCACTGGTCAAGGATGGTTACGTCTTTTTAGTCCATCCAATGAGAAGGCTCGAATCCTTTGCCTTTTAAACCCTAGACAGTCGGGAAGCGGGTCAGGTTCCAGGAGCACATGGTGGCGGTTATGATGTTTCCTAGGTGTGTGTCCGGGCCTCTCCCTGCAGGGATTAAATAAATGTTTTCTCTTTGTACCTGATGATGGATTGAGAAGGGGGTCTTGCACCTGCCCCGCCCCAAACAATTCCACGTGGCTATACTCAAACAGCCCCTCAGGGTCACCACACACACCCAAGCCCCCAAGTACTTA
This sequence comes from Antechinus flavipes, assembly GCF_016432865.1. NCBI lineage: Eukaryota > Metazoa > Chordata > Mammalia > Dasyuromorphia > Dasyuridae > Antechinus > Antechinus flavipes. The sequence continues at coordinate 52,170,439 of NC_067400.1, forward strand.
AGCTTATCTCAGACGACCTGACTTTGATATTTAGGTTCGGGCTTTAAAACTGCTTTTGACACCTGTTCTGTTCCTGGCACCTAACACCAAGGCAATGAAGATGACCCTGAAGCTTTCATAAGCTCCAAAGAAAACCTTATTGAGGAGAGTGAGGATTGAGGAAGATGGAGCTAACAATTTCTGCCAAGTATTTTTAATCCCACCTTCAAGCTTGTTTAAAATCTAATCAAAGAGGCAATGTTTTTATCACCTCCCTAGAATGATAAAGAACTAATACAAAAGGAAACATATAATCGAGATTCAAAATGCTTGGTAAAGGTTGGAAAACTAGGTGGAAACCAATGCAAATGTGGAGGAAAAAAATTAGTATTCCAAAAAGTGATTGTATAAGTAACAGAAGGAGGGAAACTTGGACCATGTAAATAAAATTAAGAGGCTTTGACTACAAATTGAATGTATTTTCATTTATTAAAATGGTTTAATTAACATTGATTTTATGTCACCTTAATTTTCTTTGAAAATTTATTTTAATAGCTTTTTATTTTTCCAAATATACACAAAGATAGTTTTCAACATTCATCTTTGCCAAACATATGTTCCAAATTTTTCTCCCTCCCTCCCTGCATCCTCTTCCATAGACGGCAAGCAACCCAATATAGATTGAACAGTTAAAATTTTTCTAAATATTATTTCCATATTCATCATGCTGCACAAGAAAAATCAGATCAAAAGATGAAAGAAAAAAACAAGCAAAAAACAACAACAACAATAATAAAAAGGTGAAAATACTATGCTTTGATCCAAATTCAATCTCCATCGTTCTCTCTCCAGGTACAGATGGTTCTTTCCGTACCAAGTTTATTGGAATTGGCTTGAATCACTGCATTGTTGAGAAGAGCCACATCCATCTCATAATCTTGCTGTTGCCATGCACAATGATCTGATTCTGCTCATTTCCCTTAGCATCAGTTCATTTAAGTCTCTCCAGGTCTCTCTGAAATCATCCTGCTGGTCGTTTCTTATAGAACAATAATATTCCATCACATTCATATACCATAATTTATCCAGCCATTCTCCAATTGATGGACATCCACTCAGTTTCCAGTTTTTTCCACTATAAAAAAAGGCTGCTACAAGCATTTTTACACATGTGGGTCTTTTCCCGCCCCCCTTTATTATCTCTTTGGGATACAGGTCCAATAGAGACACTGCTGGATCAAAGGGTATGCCCAGTTTTATAGCCCTTTGGGCAAATTTCCAAATTGCTCTCTAGAGTGGTTGGATCAGTTTACAACCCCACCAACAATGCATTAGTGTTCCTGTTTCCCCATATCCCTTTCAACATTTATCATTATCTTTTTCTATCATCTTAGCCAATCTGAGAGGATATCACTTTAATTTCCAAATACATTCCTCTTCCATCAAGCAAGCCACCCCTTGTAACAAAAAATAAGTTTAAAAAAGAGGAAAAAAATCAGTTCAGGAAAACCAGCAGTTTCCAAAAAATCTTAGCATAGTCTGAAGCTTTAATACTTTAAATAACTCCATTTAAACTTTAACATTTTAAGACTTTTAGGACTTTAAGGACATCCAGGACTTTTAGGACACTATGAATATTAACATAATCAGATAATATCTGCAATGTTCTACACTAAACTAGTACTCTCCTCTGCAAAGAAATGAATAAGGTACATGTTTTCAATTCTTTGGGAGAACAAATTTAGTTACCAGTCTTTGTTTTTTTGGGTTTTCCATTAACATATTTACATAGTACAAACTGTTTTGCTGGTTTTCCTTACTTAAGTCTGCATCAGCTCAGTTCATATATGTCTTCATGTTTTTCACTGGATTATTCATACTTATTTTATTTTACGATAACATTCCATTACATTTATGTATCACAATTGGTTTGGTAATGACCCAATCAATTGACTGTGCTTTTGTTTCCCATTCTTTACCACTACAAAAAGTGCTACTATGAATATTTGGTGGTATATGATCCTTATGAGATACGTGTTTAGTCTTTAGAATTCTAAATCAATAGATACAGATATATATATTTATATATATATATTTTTAGCATGATTCCAAATTTCTGTCCAGAATGGTCTGGTCAATTCATAGCTCCACTAATAGTGAAATTATGTTTCTCTTACTGCAAAAACTCCCAACATTGCCTAATTCCATCTTTGGTTATCTTTATCAACTTGAGTAATGGGTACATGATAAAACCTCAGTTTTTTTGTTTTCTGTTTTCAGAAATTCTGTGCAGTTTTCTCATATTATTTCTTGCATTATGATGTTCAAGTTTTTTGACCTGTATTCTTCTGAGAGGCCTATGATCCCTAAATAGTCTCCATGCAGCCTGTCTTAGTGAGTGATGTGCTGTTGTTGTTGTTTTTTAATATAGAGAGATCATGTATTCTTTTAACATTATTGCTTTTTGCTTTTTTTCTTCCAGAATGTCCTTCGCTTTGGATATTTTTATTCCCATTCTATTTTTCTCTTATCCATTTCTTTGCAGAGACTATGGATTCAAGGTTTTTCCATTGAGATAATTAGTTTGGCTGTGCAGACTATATATTCTGTCATTGGTTCTCATCTAAATTCTTTTTTCAAGGTTCTGATTTGTCCCTTGACCCATTCAGGAATATTTTGACTGTGTTTCCATGCTTTCCATGCTTGATAGGATTATTTCATCAGTTGGTTCAATTTTGTCTTGTCTCTATATTCAGTTAGATACACATGCAGTTCATTTATCTTCTCTTCTTATTTTAATGTCTTCCTTGTTGGTTTATCCACACATGCACTAGGTTTTAAACTAAAATTTTTTCCTCTTGAGGTTTTTGTTGATTTTAGGGTATTTTTTCCCCTTATGTTCCTCTGTCACTCACTTTCTGGCTCTTTCCTCTTGGATGCTTGATTTACCTTCCAGGATGAACCTTAGAAGCACCCCTGACACCAGAGAGATTCACTTTTATCTGCCCCAGAAAACTTTTGACCCACTTAAGTTCTGTTCAAGCTGCTTGATCATCCCTTCTTCTTTAGAGCTGGTACAGTCCCAGATGCTAGCCTCTAGTACAGTTCCTTCTGATCTTTAATTTTCTGATTGGGCTGAATCAGTGTTTATTTTTGCAAGTTTGGGAGAAGGTATATGATGTGTTTCTGACAGTTTCTGTCATGCTGAAGTTCCCTAACCTAAAGCACTACTCCAGGTGAGTGAGGCTATCCCAGGCGAAGGATTATCAAGCTCTCTAGTAAAGTTGCTGATTGTATCCCAGAGCACAAAATGGTAGGTCAGGTCATTTGTTGAGGCTGGTGGAGTATTGGTATTGAGTGATGACTAAAATTGAGAGTCGTGTACTATTAATTTGTAAGGTCATTATCTTTTTTTTTTTTTTTTTTTTTGGTGTATTGGCTTGAGGAAATTCTCTGGCAAATAATCTCTCTCTCTCTCTCTCTACATATATATATATGTGTGTGTGTGTGTGTGTGTGTGTGTGTGTGTGTGTGTGTATGTGTGTATATATTTGGAGAGTTAGCAGAGACCCAAGGAAATATCCAGTCCTGTGTCATATGGTCATGTCTTTTAAATTATTTTAATTCATACTTTTTGTCATTAGTGATTTGGAACAATCCTTCATATAGTTGTTAATCCTTTGCAAGTTTAATATAAATGAAAGGTGGGTAAATTTAGGTAATTGTAATAGAGTTGTGACATCAACAACTGAGGAAATAACAGTCCCACTGTATTTTGCATTGTTCAGACCATCGATGGTGTATTATAGTTAATAACTTGTCACAACTTCTCATTGGTCTAGGCGATTCTCTAAGTCTACAACTCGAAGAGATGTTAACTTACCAACCTGCCAAGATGCATTCATTAATAAATTTCCTCATCTGAGAATTCCTTTTACCAGTTAAATCACAGGTCTAGATCTAATCCCTATCAATTCAACAGTTAAGTGCCACCAAAAGGCCTGATCTAAAAGGGAACAACCCAAAAGGAAGATGCAGAGGCAGCTCATCCTGACTGGAGCATCCCTGTGGCCAACCCGCTCATTTGAGATACTCTGGATGTCCTACTGCACCTCTCCTCTAGAATATGGATGGAAAGATCCCTATAGGCTAATTGCCAAAGAATTTACAATTTGCCTTCTTTCTTTGATCTCTGGGGAGGCAAAGGCCTAGTAATGGATTTGCTGTGTCAAAGGTATACAAGTTTAATGACTTTTTGGTCACAAGCCCAAAATGCTTTCCAGAATGGTTGGACCTATTCACTGCTCCACCAACAATACCCTTCCAACATTGCCATTCTGCTTTTTTGTGTCCACTTGGTTAATTAAATCATTAATTCCTAATTATGTAAAGAAACTATATTCTGTATGACCTTTAATAAAATCTTTTTCTAAAAAGAAGGGTAAGACTTAAAGTAAGTTTTAACAATGGACTAGAAGCTGTTGACCATCTTGTAATAGGAGCTAAAAACACACTATGGATAAAAGTACTGATAGAAAGGACTTTTAGGGGAAACAAGGAGCAATTTCATTATATACCTGAACTTAATAGAAAATTTAACATATAAGAGCCAATATGAAAGACAAATTTCATGACAAAATTTCTCAAATTGTTTATGTTAATATGTAGAAAACTAAACCATATGTCTAAAATTGTGATTAACAATTGTGTAGTTCAAAAGAAAAATTGGGTAGAGCTAAGTATGATGTGACTCTAAAAAGCAAAACTGTCTAGGAAAAGGTAAAAATGGTAATCATGCTATACAAATGAGGTTTGAAAACAAATAGAGTCACAGAATTAGATGGGGGAGGAAGTGGGTAAAACCCACTCACGTTGAGAATGGATTAAAGAGGGAAAAATACATATACACACATACACACATGTACATACACCCACCAAGGAGGGTTTAGCACTTCCAAAATCTAAATGGGAGTGGGATAAAATATGTAGATTAATGGGAATGGGAAAAAGATGGGTGGGGGGAGAAGATAAAGGAGGGATCCTTGGAGTGGGGGAGAAGAGGTAGGGAGGTTAAATAGTAGCAAGGCAAGTTATCAGATAAAAGTAGAAGAGGTAGCAAGGATAGGAAATAGGAAATCTACACAAACAATAACAATGATCAGGAGTGGAATTTATTAGGAAAAAAAGTAGGGGTAATAATCATTGATCTCAGACAAAATCATACTTAAAAAAAAGTCCATCAAGAGAGAAATCTACACTGTAGGTCAGCCATATAAAAGATGTATGTGTATGTATATGTATGTGCATATGAATATATGTGTGCTCTATGTATATATGTATATGTGAATGCATATGTGTGTATGCATTCATAAATATATCCATGCTTAACTGCAACCTGCTTAGAGGAAGTGAGTGGGAGGAAAAGGGAAAAAAAGAATTTAAGAAAAAGTGCACAGAAGAGAACAAAAGAAAACCTACAAGAAAGCAAAGATGGACAGTTGTGAATGTTTTCTATTATCATATGTGCTTTCTTGAAACGAAAATTTATTGTTATATATTTTAAAATCCTCCCCAATGTTCTGATGGGCACACAATGTTTTTTGTTTTTTTCTTATTTTGCATTTAAATTTAAATAAATTGATACATTAATTTTTTTTTAAAGAAAAAGAAAGCCAGTTGAGACTGTAGTGATTTCTACCCTCTCCCTACCCCATCCTTTCCGAACTGCCAGGAACCCATAGCCAAAAGGAAAAGGAACTGTCCACAAGGTCAGTGTCAGCTCTGGATGCCACTCAGTGTCCACTCAGTGAGGGGAGAACCTACCCAGAGACTCTTGTATATGTGAAGTAAAAGTGTAGGATTCCTGTGAGGAAGCTCCAAGATCACTGGAAATTAGACCTTGGAAGCTTCGGGCAGTGGGCAGTCCAGTCCCTTGGGGGCTCCAAGCTCCCTGACACAGTTCTCAAGTGTCAAATGGATCCTGAAGATCCCGTTTACTGAACTTTAAAAATCCAGCATTGAAGAACCCTTGGAGATAGAGATCAGCACAGAAACTGAGGTGACCTACAGGGAGACCAAGCAGAGCCCAAAATGCAGAGATCAAGTGGTGAGACCCAGCTCAGGCACTCAGCGCCAATTCAGAAATAAAGCTGATGGGATCAGGAAGCCAAAGAAGGTACCAGTCAGTGGAAAAAAAAAATTGTAGATCTGGAGATTCCTCCTCCCCACCTTCCCAGTCCCAAAGAGGGCCAGAGTTAACTCTATAACCATAACCAAGAGAGACCCATAGGGGAAGAGGGGAAAAAAAGGATTTTCTACAATGTCTACATGAATGCTTAGAAGAAATTACATAAGAGATAAATAATGAAATAAAAGCTCTTGAGGAAGGAACTGGAAGATGAATAAATAGTTTAAAAGAGAAAGTGATCAATTCTTTTCAAGAAATGGATTGCCTGAAAACCAGAATAGGCTAAATAGAAATCAATAACTCTAGGGGACAGGGAGGAAAATTAAAACAAAATCAAAAGAATGAAAAACAAGAAATGTGAGATATCTAACATGAAAAGCAGGCAAAGAAAGCCATGAAGAGACCATTTAAGACCATTTAAGGCTTGCATTTTTGTTTTTCTTCCCAGTTATTTTTACCTTTCTAAATCCGATTTTTCTTGTGCAATAAGAGAACTGTATAAATATGTACACATGTTGTATTTAAGATATACTTTAACATATTTAACATGTATGAGACTGCCTGCCATCTAGGGGAGGGGGTGGAGGGAGGGAAGGAAAAAGTTGGAAGAGAAGTAATTACAAGGAACAATATTGAAAAATTAGCCATGCATATGTTCTGTCAATAAAAAGCTATAATAATAATTTTTTTTAAAGACCATTTAAGAGAAATGGTGTGTGAGAGAGAAACAGACACAGGGGTTAATTGTCCTGATGCCATGAAAAGGGGGAAGGGATATTGCAATATATGTGAAGGCAAAGGGTGAGGGTAGACCTGTCTTCATCAGGATCAGTGGCAGATTTGGCTTGATTATGGCTTCACTATTAGAAAGGATGGAAAAAGGAAGCAGAATGAAGGCAGGCAGTGGAGTGGTGACTGAGTCAACCACCCACACCATGGAATTCAGGGTAGGATTTAAGGTTAAGTTCTTTAAGGTTTGGTAGAAAGCATGGCTGGGAAGGGAATTAAAATTGTGGGAAAGAAGTGGAAGATTATGAGCCACCGGCTCCTATAAAAACAAAACAAAACAAAAAAACAGAGAAAGGCAAAATAAGGGTATAGAAAGTATGGCAAAAGATCTAAAAGAGAAAAATTAATATCTGGGGTATTTCAAAAACACACCAAAAACAAAAACAAAAACAAAAAAAACAACAAATGCTCCAAATCACTAATAATCAGAGAAATGCTCTCTTTTGTTCTCATTAGATCAGCAAAGACAATGAGATGAAAATAATTACTGGAGGGGATTATGGCAAGGCAGGCAAGTTAATGGACTGCTGGTCAAAGCTGTGAATTAGTCCATCCATTCTGGAAAGTCATGGGGAACTGTACTCCAAAAGCACTGGGAACTGTGGTGCCTTTTGATTTAACAATACCACTACCAGGTTTACACCTCCCCAAAAAAAGATCAAAGGAAGAAAGTAAAGGCCGGTATTTACAAATATATTTACAATAGATCTGTTTTAGAAAAGAGCTAGAAAGAAAAAGTTTTGGTCACCTATTGGGGAATGACTAAATACATCAAGAATAAGATGGAATATTCATGCCCCTTACCTCTGACAGAAAGCAGATGGTCCCAACAAGTGCAAATAAGGCATTTACTTTTAGAAACAATGTTTGGGTTTGTTTTGTTTGACTACCTTTGTTACAAGGGGTTTGTTTTTCCTTTTTGCTTCCCTCCCCCCCCCCCAATTGGGGGCAAACAATAGGGCTAGCAATTGTATTGTTAAAAAAGAAAAAAAAAACAAAAGGAAAACAAAAAAGGAAGAAAGATATTAAAAGCATGTAAAAATACACAGAAGCAGACTGAAGGAAGTTTGGAAAGAAAGGAAGATAAAGAAAACATCTTTGACAATAATACCGTAATTTATGGAGCTACTGGGCATACAGGGGAGGTCCTGGCTTAAATCCAGCTTTAGACACAAGTTCTGAGGATGGGCAAGTCACTTAAGCTCTTGTTTGCCTGTTTTCCCAACTGTACAATTGGAATAAGAATACCACCTACATCCTAGGGTGATTTGTGAGGAGCAAGAGACAGTCACTGTAAAGCACCTGGTGCCTAGTCAGACACACTGCAGGTAAAAATGCTTCTTTCCTTCCCTTTTTTATTAAATACTTAAAAGCAAAGCAAGCTGGGACGGACATTTGCTGCTTCACATACCATTCTCAATAGCAGCTCTACTTTGTATGTGTTATTTTATTTGTTGTTTGTTAAGCTCAGCGCAATAATAATTTTAGAAACTGACTAGGGCCCCCATGAGCTCTTGTGCTGTCTGTAATGTGGGGGGCCTTATTAGCTCATTTGCTGAAAGGCAGAGGGGCCCAGAAAGGCCTCTGATCAGGGTGAGAGGACCCCTGTAGAGAATGCCAGGCAGACCAGGTCATGGAGGGGAAGGCCTAGGAGGGGAGGGCCTGCCCCACTGGATTCAGCACTGGGTCCTTCCAAAGGCCTTTCATTTATATCAGATCCAGAACTGGAGTTTCTGGTAAATTCTCCCAGGAAATCAGGACTGGGGCTTTTGTGAGACAATTGCAGCAGGGAGAGAAGCAACCCGGGTGAGAGTCACGAAGAGCCGGGCTTGAACTCTGCTGCCAGTCCTTACTAGCTCTGAGACCACAGTCATCAAGTCCCTGAAGAATCTTCTGAGCCTCCACTTTCTCATCCATAAAATGGGTTGACAACATCCAGCCTCCTTCCTTCAGTCTGCATGGATGGCATGTGTCAGCGATGGGCAGGATCTCGCCTTCCATCTGGCCTCTCTCTGTCTCCCAAGGGTGAGAGACTGTCCCTGGAGGTCTAGGTAAGCTCTGTTTATGGCTCCTCCCCTCCCCTCCTGCCCATCACCAAAGTTTCCCAGGGCCTGCCATCCAGGGCTGACCCTCAGCAATCTGTTGCCTCATGTCGCTGTCTAGCTGTCATTTCTTTCATGATTAATTTTAGTTTTCCCATGCACTGGCCTGTGATTTTCAGACTCTGTTCTCTGCTTTATTTTTTTTTTAAGTAAAATTGGGATATCTGCTCTTCTCCAATCCTGTTTTCCAGGATCTTTCAGGTACTATGGAAGGTACCTCAGCAGTCCTATCTTGTGGGTCTCTTAAGTCTCAGAGACGATCTTCACCTGGATCAGGTGATGAGAATCTTTCCAGAGCATTGAGGAGATGTCTTCCTTCCATTTACTTGTCTTGGCGTTCCCTCCTGGTTCGCCATTTTAGTTTTGTCATTTCCAGAGTTAACAGTTTTTTCTTTTTCAGAGAGAATAGAAACAATCAAGGACTGAACAGCCCAGTGTTTTCTCTCTCTCTTTTTTTTTTTACCCCATCAGCTTGGTGCAGATTTTGTCCATTTTTTATTTTCCTTTTTCTCCCATTTTTCCCCCCCTCTAACATCATAAATAGCAGAGATACGTGCCTATCTACCTACAGGGAAGAAATGTGTTCATCATGAGTTCTCTACACAAATGAAATCACAATTCTGGCTGAAAACATTTTCATATGATTTGATTTGGTCTAAGATGTGGAGATCTTTTTTTAGAACTCTGACCTTGTTGTCCAATTGCTTGGCTCTACCTCTCAGATTAGTTTCATCAGCAAATCTAATAAACCTAACATCTATGCCTCTGGTTATATCACTGATTAAAAAAAATATTACATTACATAGGACCACAAATCCCCAGGGTACATTTCTTTCCAAGCTGACTTCAAACCATTAACAATTCTTCTTTGGGTTTGGTTATTGAACCAATTCTGAATCCATCTAATTGTGTTATCATTTAGCTGAGCCCACATCTCTCCAGCTTTCATAATAATAATAATAATAATAATAATAATAATGATAATGAATAGTATTTTAAGATTTGCAAAGCACTTTACATATGCTATCTCATTTGGTCCTCAAAACAACCATAGGAGGGAGGTACTTTTATTATACAACTGTACAGATAAAGAAAAGGCAGATTGGGAGAGGTAAGTGACTTCCCCGGGATAATACAGCTAGTCAGTATCTAATGGGGAATTTGAACTCAGTTCTTCCTATGAATTAGCTCTCTTTATCGAAGAGATCCACTTCCATCAGAATACATCCTCAAACAGTATCGTTGTTGAGGTATATAATGATCTCCTGGTTCTGCTCATTTCACTTAGCATCAGTTCATGTAAGAAAGGTCTTCCTAACTCCAAATCCAATACTCTATCCACTGTGCCATCTAGTTGCCCCTCAAGAGTAAATGAGTATCAAATGTTCTCTAACCTTTGTTTGACCTCCTGGCATCGAGTATTCATGAAGCACCTACTGTATGCTAAGCAGAAAGAAAAGAGCTCCTGCCCTCAAAGAGCTTATATTCTAGTTCCATCAGGGTTATTCTGGCATGAGTTGGCCCTTCTCTCTTAATTAGCATCTCCCTGAAATTCCTCCTCTCTTCAGATCTTGTAGCATTCTGTTTTGCTCCTCTCTGATGCTCTTAGATTGTATTTTATCGTGATCTGCATTTTATGCCTTATTCCCCAACTAGGCCACAAGCTCCACGAGGCCAAGGATTGTCTGTCACCTTTTTATGTCCTCCAGGAGAAGCATAATGAATGAATGACCAAAGCAGAGCCTCTCAGAGCTAGATGAAGGCTTGGATGTCCTCCAGCCCAACACTCTCATCGACCCAGGAGAAAACAGGCCCCAGGAGCCTCCATGGCTTGCCCCAATCATGCAGCTCCCCTTCACTGGGACTTGCCTTAGATTTTGTGATTCCGAACGTTCCTTCCTCTGTCCTGCTCTCCTAATCTAAGAGCCAAGAATGTGATAGAGGGAAATGACAGTCATCTCTTCATCTTTCTTTACTTTGCAGATGAGAGAATGGGTTTGAATACCACGTAATGCCCTCAGACACTGGCTACATCTTTTCAGAATGCTGAGCAGCAGCACCAGAATCCTTCCTTTCCATATCTTAAAAAACTCCATCAGGAACTTCGAGAAAATGAGAAGGAATGATAATTGTTATTATCTGAAACCTTCTTTAAGTAGGGGCGTACATGGGTATCGCAAAATGGAGTTTGGGAGTCTCTTCCAAAAGATCATTCCCTTATCTGACTCATGGAGAACCAGAGAACACGATCATACCAGTCACCTCCGGCCCAGCAGGGAAATAACAAAGTACTCCCTCTGCTCGGGGATCTGCAGAGGAACATCCCCAAAAGGAAGGAAGCTTTCTCTTAGGGTAGAAAACTAGGAACGGCAACAGGAAAAGGGCCTGGGAGGACTGATGGCACTGAGAGGGAGGACTTCTTCCCCTGGAGATTCCCCCCAAATAAAGCAAAACAAAGTCACATTATTTAAGATCAAGGATACTAGGCTGTGGTTGAACAGTTCTCAAGACATTCTTGAAATAAGGCTCAATTCACTTTCCTGCGCCTATCTGGCTGGGACGTTTACAAAGTGCTTTCAGGTAGGTACCGCCAATCATTCCAGGCTATTTCTCCTCGTGGAGTTGCTCTATGAACTTTAGTCGATAGGATAAATGCCATTTATTATTGTCATCGCCACCATAATCCCAGAGGTGGGAACGGTGGTCAACTGCAGAATGAAACCCAAGCTGAAGCTATGGTGCTAAAGAGAACAAGCATTTATTAAACACCTACTATGGGCCAGGCACTGAGCTAAACACCTTACAAAAATATTCTCTCATTTGCTCCTCAAAACAACCCAGGTCAATAGGTCCTGTCAATATATCCATTTTACAGTTGAGGAAACTAAGGCAGACTGATTAAATGGCTTGCCTGATGTCACTCAGCTGTTCAGTGTCAGAGGCAGATTTGAACTCAGATCATCCTGAACTCCAATCCTGACCCCCAATATAGGGATGAATATAGAGAGGACTGAAGAGACTTACATGAACTGATGTTGAGTGAAATGAGCAGGAGCAGGAGATCATTATATACTTCAACAACAATACTATATGATGACAATTCTGATGGGCGTGGCCATCTTCAACAATGAGATGAACCAAATCAGTTCCAATAGAGCAGTAATGAAACGAACCAGCTATACCCAGGGAAAAAACTCTGGAAATGAGTATGAACCACTACATAGAATTCCCAATCCCTCTATTTTTGTCTGCCTGCATTTTTGATTTCCTTCACAGGTTAACTGTACACTATTTCAAAATCCGACTCTTTTTGTACAACAAAATAACTGTTTGGACATGTATACTTATATTGTATTTAATTTATACTTTAACATATTTGACATGTATTGGTCAACCTGCCATCTGGGGGAGGAAGTGAGGGGAAGGAGGGGAAAAGTTGGAACAAAAGGTTTTGCAATTGTCGGTGCTGAAAAATTACCCATGTATATAACCTGTAAATAAAATGCTATAATAATAAAAAAAATGCAATCCTTCTCTATATATATTTTCACAATTATCATGCCACACAAGAAAAATCAGATCAAAAAGGAAAAAGAAAAAGAAAAAAAAACAAGCAAACAAACAATAACAAAAAGGTGAAAATAATAAGTTATGGTCCATACTCAGTCCCCACATCCTCTCTCTGGATGCAGATGGCTCTCTCCATCATGAGTCTATTGGAACTGGCCTGAATCACCTCATTGTTGAGAAGAGCCACGTCCATCAGAATTGATCATCATATAATCTTCTAGTTGCTGTCTTCTCTCCTCTTTAACCCAAATGTTTCCTATATCTTGATTTTTGCTACAACTTTTCCCCCCAAAAGATTAGCTAGAAATATATATATATATGTAAAACACACACACACACACACACACACACACACACTTAAATATTTAAATCAGGGCAGAGAATATGGATGTTAGGAATTTTCCTGACTGGGGGCTCTGAGCTACTGTGAGTGTCTGAAAAGCTCTCTCTCTGTTCTCAGTGCCTTGGTCTAAAGGCCATTATTGAGGGCCCATAATGGGGCGAGCCCTCCCATGGCTCACTTCCCCAATTCCCACTCTCATTCACAGGGTGAGTCCCCATCAAACAGGACCACCACTTCCCAGGGGGTCTAGGGGAGGTCCTGAGAGGGTAACATTTCCAATACCATGAGCCTTCCAATGGCACACTTCCCACTGATTGTCTGCCAAAGTTAATTAGCTTTTGGAGAGGGGGAGAAAATATATCATTATCACAAAAATAATTGCCCTGCACATTTTCACCTTGTATATACAAGGTCTCTAGAGGGAGTCGGCTCCTATTTAGAGAGCAAATCATTCAGGTTGGGGTGGGAAGGAAGGGAGGGAAAAACAAAGTGGGGGAGGGAAAGAGACACACAGAGACAGAGACAGAGACAGGGACAGAGACACACACATAAAGAGAGAGACAGACACACACACACAGAGACACACATAGAGAAGGGAGAAAATCAGAGACAGAGGTAAGGAGAGGGAGAGAGGGAGGGAAAGATCAATCATGTGCTTATTAGGATTAACTTCAAAATGAGGTAGTTTGTGGGAATGGGTAACACTGAGCGCCTCTGGGGTAAGAGATATTTTTGTTTGTTTTCTTAAATCCTTTTTATCTCTGGCACTTACAAAGTTCATGGCATTTGGCACGAAAATAATAAAAGCTTACTGAATTGAAATGACAAGAGTGGAGAGAGGAAAGGGATTGCAGGGAAAAGGCTGCCACTGAGGGAGAGCATGGCAAAGATTGAGAGGCATCTTTCTTGGGATATATTGGTATGTCTAGGAGATACGATGCATGTGTTGGGATAAGGTTAGGCCTGGAAAACAGATTGGACTGGGAGCAGAGAGGGAAACTTTATTCAATTCATTGCACAATAGGCAGCCATTGAAGGTTTTTGAGGAGGTAGAAAGGAGAAAATTTCTCAGATAAACCAAGCAAGAAAATCTGTTAATTGGGATTGAAATCCAACAAATGAGAAAATAGCAATAATATCCCTAAAAGTCCTCAAAGTCATTATACTGAGGCTCAGCTGAATTTTATTCCAAGGTACAGAAATAACTTCCAAAGGTGAATGATGAATTATTTTTGAAAGGTAAAAACCTCTAAAGGACTAGAAAAATGACATGGATCTGGAAAAAGTCCTAATATTCCAAAGGGAGAAGAAGTTGTGTTCTTATACCAAGTGCCCCAATCTTAAATTGGATTCTTGGCAAAATTCTTGTGATGATTCAAGAGCTCTCAGAGGGTGGTGACCTGTACAAAGTGATATGGTTCCACTTGGGCATTTGACTTCTGTCTCCTGTTTCTTTTAGGGATCAGCTAAAATTCCATGTTCTGCAAGAAGGCTTTTCCATCCCCCCGAGGTTCTACTGCCTTCTTTCTCTTTTTCCTCTTCCTTCTATTTCTTCTGTTTATTTTTGTTTTTGATGAGGCAATAGGATTAAGTGACTTGTGCTCTCCTGAGATTATCTCCCTTTTATCCTCTATATATTTTCTTTGCACACAATATGCATGTTGTGTCTCCTCTTATATTGTATCATGAGCTCCTCCAGGGCAGGGGCTGTTTCCATCTTTTTTTGGTATTACCAGCACTTACACAGTGCTTAATAAGTGCTTAATGTATTAATAATTTTTTTTCAATATACCTGGCATAAACCCAATTAAATTTACCAAAGCAATCCATCTCTCTATCCTTCTGTCTCTGATATGTGTCCCTCCATCTCTCTCTCTCTCTCCTTCTTTCTGTATCTCTCCCTCCCTTCTCTCTCTGTATGTGTCTCTCTCTCCATCTCTCTCTCTCTCCCCCACCCTCTCTGTCTTTCTGTGTGTCTGTCTCTTGTCTTTCTGTATCTCTCCATCTCTCTGTCTTTCCCCGTTTCTCCTTCTCTCTTTCCATTTCTCTCTCTGTATCTCGCCCTCCCTCCTCTCTCTGTGTATCTCTCTCTGTCTCTGTCTGTGTGTCTCTCCATCTCTCTTTCTCTGTCTCTGAGGCACTTGGGGCTAAGTGATTTGCCCAGGCTCACACAACAGAGGCGACTGAACTTCAGGCAGGGCCTCTCCCCCCCACCCTCCCCCTCCGCAGTCTTCCTGTAACATACCTATGGACAGACCCTTGCCTACTCTCTCAGCCACCTCCTGACGAGGTCTTGGTCCTTCCCCTGGGGCAGCTCCCTTCGGCCCTGACCACCTGATAGGGCTCTCTACAAGGTGATCTCTGATGGCCGACAGCCCTTGCTCTTCCACCACCCTCTTGGATGTACCACAGACCCCGGGCAGCTCCCTTGGCTTCTTCCCCAGCACTTTTGCCCCTTCCCAAGCTGGCCCAGGTGCCCAAGCCTGCCCCTCTCTCCCACTTTTTTTTTTTGCTGAGGCAATTGAGGTTAAGTGACTTGCCTAGGGTCACACAGCTAGGATGTGTTAAGTGTTTGAGAGCAAATTTGAACTCAGGTCCTGCTGACTTCAGGGCTGGTGCTCTGGTGCTCTATCCACTGCACCACCCAGCTGCCCCTGCCCCCACCCCTTCTTGGCCGGAGCACTGCCATGGCATAATTGGCTGGCCTGCCCAGGCCTGCCCTCCATCTTTGGCCCAGTTGAAACCATGACGTTCCTTTACTGAGCATATGATCCCATCACTCTCCTTACAAACTTCGAATGGGGTCCCTGCTGGGGAGTTCTGTTGGGAAGCCCCTTGGTAATCTGTCCCTAGCCCACTTCTGCGGCCCCATTATAGCTTCTACATTCTAGCCAAATAGGCCTTCCCACCTTTAGTCATGTATGACCAGCCATGAGCTGCCTTAAAGCTGTCCCACTATTTGTTTTCCATTCTTAGAATGCCTTCCCTTCCTCATTGCCACTTCTTAGAATTCCTGTTCTTAAGGCACCACTGCACACCAATCAGATTGGCCAATATCAAAAAAAAAGGAAAGAGATAAATGTTGGAGATGATGTGAGGAAAACTGGGACACTGATGTATTGTTTGTTTGTTTGTTTTTTGGTTTGGTTATTAAATTTTTCAATATTTTATTTTCCCAAATACTTATAAAGACAATTTTGAACATTTATTTTTGTAAGACTTTGTGCTTCAAATTTTTCTTTTTCCCTCCCTCCTCTCTCCAAGACAGCAAATAATTTGATGGATTGAATATGTGCAATTAAAAATATTTACATATTTGTCATACTGTACAAGAAAAATCACATTAAAAGGGGGGAAAAAACCATGAGAATGAAAAATAAACAAAAAATAAAAAAGTGAAAATACTATGCTTTGATCTACACTCAGTTTCCATAATTCTCTCTCTAGATGCGGATAACATTTTCCATCCCAAGTCTATTGGAATTGCCTCTTACTATCACATTGTTGAGAAGAGCCAAGTTCATCACAACTCATCATCACATAGTCTTGTTCTGTTGCTGTATACAATGATCTCTTGGTTCTGCTCACTTCACTTAACATCAGTTCATGCAAGGAAGCCTCTCTGAAATCATCCTGCTGGTCATCTCTTACAGAACAATAATATTCCATAACATTTATATACTACAATTTACCTAGCCATTCTCCAATTGATGGGCATCCATTCAGTTTCCAGTTCTTGCCATTACGAAAAGAACTGCCATAAACATTTCTGTATATGTGGGTCCTTTTTCCTTTATTATAATGTCTTTGGGATACAGGTTCAGTAGTGAGACTGCTGGATCATAGGTTGTGCACAGGGTTAGAGCCTTTTGGGCATGGTTTCAAACTGCTCTTCAGAATTGTTGGATCAGGTCACAACTCTACCAGCAAGGCATTGACATTAATGCATTCATTGTGAACTAGTTCAACCAATCTAGACCACAATTGAACCTATGATTAAAGGGCAATCAAACTGCATACCTTTTGATTACCTTTTGTTCCCCTCATTGAATATCTCCTTAAAGGTATGTAATTCTTTATGTACCTCTAATGGCTGAAATAGTGCCTGGCGCATAGCAGCTCAATAACTGATTGATTGATGAGATGAAAGTTCTCTAAAAGAGGGATAAAGAACTAATTAAAGATCAGCTCCAAAGAATGGTATTTAATGAACTAAGATTAATCTGATCTCTGCTGGTGTTCCAAAGAGCTATGTCCCTGGCCTTATTATTACACTTTTAAATCAATAATTTAGATGAAATCAGAAGGAATCTTTACCAAATTCGTGTCTAATGTATAGTTTGGTATAGATAGATAGGTAAATATATAAATAGCATGTTGGATGGAAAAATCAGAAACTAAAAAGATCTAGATAATCTAGAATGACAGATCAAATAATAAGATGAAACATAACAGAGATAAATGTAAACTACTGGTTTTGAACCCAAATTAAAAAAAAAATACACTAGTCCAGAATAAGGGAAGATGAGCTAGAAATCAATCCATGTGGAAAAAAAAAAAAAAAAAAGACGTTGGGATTTTGGTAGACTGTAGGCCTAATATAATCTATCTTCACATAATCCCATATGTTTTTCCAGCAATTTCTTAGTCTATCCTTCAATAATCTTTTATGTTAGGACATACATGAATCAGTTTGTATCTAGAGAAGTTTCCAAATACTCTGCGAGTGCAACATATAGGAAATCACATAGAATTAAGTGACTGTTTCTGACCAGTTAGAAAGGCCTCAGATGTGTCCCCAGACCCCAAGGCAGCTGCGGGCTGCAAACTTGAGTGGTCTGTTGGTTTCTTCCCCACGGCAGGCCACAGTGGAAGCTGTGGGCAGAGCTAGTGAGGACATGGTGTTGTAGCTTCGATCAGAAACCTACTTATATCGATCGTGTGGGAGCAAGGAAAGAAAGCTGCTTAATTCTGGCCTTGAATGTTCCCATAGTCTCAGAAATTCCCTAAAAAAGGGATATGTGATTGGAACGTTGAGGAGTATTTTTCCCTTTGCTATATCTAGAAAAGGGAGTTCCAGGGAGTCTAGATTTTGTTGACCGTGAGTAAAAGAGACAGTGCTGATTATTATAAGATGAAACATAACAGAGATAAATGTAAACTACTGGTTTTGAACCAAAGATGATTAATTTTGGAAATACCCAGGAATGAGGGAGCCACAGAAAAGATTTTTCCACAGTTCTGTGGACATCAGGCAATGGGGTAAGTATACAGTAACACAGAAGCTGTTGCATGGAAGTCACTGGAGAGATATCCAAAATTCAGAATACAGGTCAGTGAGCCCAAAGCTTCTTGCTGTGATCTGTAGGGACTTCAAATTTTATGCTAAGGAGAGGCCCAAACCAGATCTGTCAGTATTGTTTCAAACCTCCTAAAGCAACCCTTTCTGTGGCAGAAGCAACATTTACCTTCATGCAGCTTAGGCTAGTTTTTCCCCCAAATGCAATGGATCGTGCTGCAATCTTAATGGGTACAGGGGACTAAGGCTTGAACCACTGATATGATTTCCTAGTTAATATGATTTGGAACAGTGTAAAAGGCCAGGACACACAAGGTACCAAGGGCATCTCAGGTCTAATGAACACAGCTGACTGGGTGTTGTGCCTAACTGACTCAGTGCTCTATCCCCGCTGGACATCCCTTCCATGGTGTTGGACTTTGCAGTTAAATATTAGATGATTTATTACTGTCCAATTTCATTCTAATCGCAAATCTGAACCACAGGGCCAGTCTGACCCCCTTCTTCAGCATTTCCTCAACAGAAATGATAGGTATTGCTCTTCCTTTTTCTCTAATTCTATACTTTGAAACTATCAAAGGGCTATCACCCTTTATTCTCTCCTTTTCTCCAGGGTGTGATGAAGAGAGGGCCGTCTCCCTGCAGAAGCCAAACCCTTCTCCCAAAGCCTGCAATCCTATCCCCTCCTCTTCAATTGTCCCTCAATCATTCTGTCTAATCTTCAGTGTCTGCATATCTATTGGCCGCTTTCCTGTTGTCTAAAAACTTTCCTACATCTCCCTATTCTTTAAAAAATAACCCCAAATAAACTCATTTTACCCCATCACTTCCTCAAGTTATCAACTTACATATGGATGGATGCTGATTCATACATGCACCCATGTACACTGGGAATAGCAGACACACATGCTAATTGCATGTCACATGTGCGTACTTGCACGTTGATTAGTGCAGGTGCCGGTTTGTTTGTGTGTATGGACATACAGGTTGACATGTATAGGTGTGTGTCAATAAGGCTGATGCATGCGTGTACACACGTACATGCATGCTGACACATGTGCATGGCTGGGTTATATATGTGTATTTTTATGCTGATATATACACATCTATGTGTATGTATGTGGTGGTGTACATATATAGATCTATGTGCATGTATATATGTATATAAACACATATTCATTAAGCTACAAATTCTACAGTTCTTCATACTCCACATAAATTGTTATATATGAAAATCTGTTCCCTTTACTTAAGACTTCTGTAAGCTCAACTGGGAGGCAAACAAATCAAATCAACAGAAATTTCTTTCCCCTGGCTTATTTTTCATATCTCCTTTTTAGCATCTAAGTCGTCTTACATCAATATATCTGCAATGATATGGCTATGTCTTTCTAAGTGCAAATGATGAAGATGTGGTTGTATGTATTGGAATTTATACTAGTCAAAGTTTTACTTGATGTAAAATATGGTAATTGTAATTTCAATCAGTGGGAATATATAGTGTGAATTTTGAATAATTCAATCACTTTCATTATTTGAAATGGAGACTTAGTTGTATTATATAAAGGGCAGGGGAGAGAATAAACACATTTGAATCAAGGCAGATAGAAAGTATTCTCTAACAATTCAAAAATTTGGGTAAAATTTTTTTGTAAACTCTAAAGCATTATAAGCTGAGTAGTTTTTCTGCCTTGTCCAATTTTCCTTGACCCCATGCAGGTTTTTGTTTGTTTGTTTATTTTTGGCAAATATACTGGAGTAGCTTGCCACTTCCTTCTCCAGATCCTTGGAGAGTGAATGAGGAAGTGAGGTAAACAGGGTTGAGACTTGCCCAGGGTCATATAGCTAGTAAACAAACTTCTGAGGTCAGATTTGAACTCAGGAAGGTGTCCAACTGAATCCAGGCCTAGCAGTCTGAGTACTATGGTATCTTCTAGCTGTCCAAAGCATTATAAGCATTATTTAAATGTAAATTCCAGTTAGTATTGTGGTTCCTGCTAGTTTTTTGACTGCCTTAGAAGTTTTAACATCTTGGGCTGCAAAAAACATAGTTCTTTAAGAGGCATGTGAGAATAGGGCAAAATATTCCTGAAATTCTACAACTACTTCTTAAGTCTATTCAATTAGCTCCATTTTTAGTTTTTAAAATTTTTATTTTCAAAATATATGCACATAGTTTTCAACTTGCAAAACCTTATGTTCTAAATTACAAAAATTTCCCTTCCCCCTTCCCCTAGACAAGTAATCCAATATATATGTTAACCGTGTGCAATTCTTCTGCACATATATCCACAATTATCATGCTGCACAAGAAAAATCAGATCAAAAAAGAAAAAAAGAGAAAGAAAATAAAATGCAAGTAAATAACAAAAAAAGTGAAAATATTATGCTGTGATCCACACTCAGTTCCCACAGTCCTCTCTCTGGGTGCAAATGGCTCTCTTCATCACAATACCATTGGAACTGGCCTGAATCATCTCAGTGTTGAAAAGAGCCATGTCCATCAGAATTGGTCATCATATAATCTTGTTGCCATGTACAATGTTTTCATGGTTCTACTCACTTCACTTAGCATCAGTTCATATAAGTCTCCCCAGACCTCTTTAAAATCATCCTGCTGATCATTTCTTTTAGAACAATAATATTCCATGACATTCCTGTACCATAACTTATTCAGCCATTCAGCCATTCCCCAATTGATGGGCATCCACTCAGTCTCCAGTTTCTTGCCACTACAAAAAGGGTTGCCACAAACATTTTTACATATGTGGGTCTTTTTCCCTCCCCCATTCTTTGGCTTAGAGGCCCAGTAGACATAAGGCTGGATCATAGGGTATTCAGTTTGATAGCCTTTTGGGCCTAGTTCCAAACTGATTTCTAGAATGCTTAGATAAATTCACAACTCCACCAACAATGTATTAGTGTCCCAGTTTTCCAACATCCCCTTCAACATTCTTCAGTATCTTTTCCTGTCATCTTAGCCAATCTGTAGCTTCAAATTTTAAGAACTGGAGCTTTCCCCTTAAGAAAATAAAAATTCTCCTATTATAATAGTAATAAAAACAGCAATTGACATTTATATAGGACTTTGAGGTTTGTAAAGTACTTTGCCTTTGTCCCATTTGATGTAGGATTTATCTGTTCTTAGCCTCGCTATTTGATGGGTTTATGGCTCAGAGAAGATACTGATGAACCTTTTCATGAAGAGGATTATGATCTGTCCAGTTAAAAGCATATGCTCCTGGCCCTTCAAATGGGACCTGGAGATGGATGCTCTGCTGGCACTGTAGCCTGTCTCTGTCTTTCAGAGGGTACTCTGGTATTCTTGATCTGATTTTCTGTCCATCAGTGAATGGCTTGGTCAGTGCTTTGCTTTAGTCAGATTTCAGGGAGTTTTCAGTTCCCTCATGCCTGTGAATGTTTTCGATTGTGCAAAGACTTTCCTGGGGCAGGCTGGTAGTGGTTTCAGCTGTCTTCAGACTCACCATGACTCTTCCAAGTTTGAGGGCAGTTTATGTGCTTCAAAAGCACAGTCACATTCAATTACAGCAGCTCCTGGATGCTTCATGTTTTTCTGATAAGCGTTCTGCATTCAAAGGATTTCTCAGATGACTGAGAGCTATTTTAAACTGGCTCAGGACTACTTTGCTTCGTCCTTGAATAGGGCTCAGTAAAAGCAGTCAAATAAGACAAAGCCTTATGGATGTACATTCTATTATTTTTAGTGATTAGGGAAGGCTAAGTGCTAAATGGACAATTAGCACAACATTTTGTATAATACTAAAGGCACATCAAGTAAGCCTTAATAAATGATTGATATGATCAATTGTGGTGGATCATATCATACAAAATAGTTTTGGTATTTTTGAAAAATTCTTGAAATAGAGCAAGTTTATTAAGAGCCTCCTATATGCCAGGCACTGTGCTAGGCATTGAGGACAAAAATACAAGGAATAAAATAATATCCACTCTCAGGGAGGTCGGTCAAAATATATGCTAGATCTAGTATTTTTTTAAGCTTTATAAATCACTATATAATGGTGGAGTCAATTGACCATGACTACTCTTACATTTGAATGGATAAGAATAAAGTCAAAGATGTTTCAATAAAGATAAAAAAGTCTTAATCAACATATCTGGAATATAAACTGAACTCAAGTGTCATTTTTCCAGAAAGAGTGTTCAGATTGCTTGAAGAAACTTAAGTTACTTCCTGTGGGTTTTCTATGAAATCAAAGGCCACTCCCAAACCAGCATCCAAACCATGGATGACTTGGCTTGGTTTGGTGAGGAATGAGTTACGAGGTCTACTGCCCCTGTAATATGTATTTCATTTTCTTGACTTGCCCGTGAGGGTCTCCCAGAGCTGTCAGCCTTCCTCTCTCTGCCGGAGGTTCCTGCAGCCGGGAATGGGACAAGGATGGAGAAGACTGGCCATGGCCCAAGGTTTAGTGGATGCCCTAGTCTCCGGTGCCCGATCAAGCTCGAGGCTCCCTCAGGGCTTCCAAGGCCACTGGAACAAAATGGGCTCAGTTAGGATGACATCCTCATAAATCAGTGATGGGCTTGAGGCCCGGGGTCACCCTCAGTCTGGGTTAGCCCATCTGCCAAGATAGTTTTATTGGGGTATGGCCACTGTACCCACGCTAACTTCGGGGTAAGTCAGGGGGACACTCCAGGCTGAGAAGCAGCCCCCCACACCGTTGCTCTGCTAACACTAGTGGCAGTGTGTATGAGAGTCTGGGGGAGGGTGGTGGATGTGAGGACTCTTATTGTGTCATCTCAGCTACGACATCTTTCTGAAAATTGAGTCTCGCTAATTCCATGCTAGCCCACAATTATGGCCACAATCCCTCAGGTGGGGTCATGAATTGTAGTATTAGTAAAGAGCCCCCTAGAACCTCAGAGCTGCACTTAGGGAACTTGAGGACCTGACCAGTAATCTTGAAGGGGAGAGGGCAAATTTGTCTCACATTTCCTAAAATGGTGAAGATTTGGATACTATTTACTCTATTCCATATACTTTCCACAACAACAGTAATAAAAGCTAGCATTTATATAGCTTATATAAGGTTTACACAGCAATATACACAAATTACTTCATTTAATCCTCACAACTATCCTGGGAAGTAGGTGCCATTATTATCCTCATTTTACCAATGAAGAAATGAGATGAAAGCAACATTTTAATTTCAGTAGGGAAAAAAATCTTAGCTTCAAAGATTTTTACTGATGTTCCTAAGAACCATCTTCTCTGAAAATCATGATTTTCTTAATTACTTCAGAGCAAAGTGATTTATCCTTTCAATTTAATTCAACAAGCACTTCTTCATAGTTGGGCCCCCACACACTCTAAGTGTTGGGGATACAAAGACAAAAATGTAAACACTCTGCACCCTCAAGAAGCTTATCTGAGAAGATGTGGAACAAATGAATAAAATGAGTAAATGCAAAGTATACGTCTATAATTTTTTTTGGGGGGAGGGAAATATGAATAATTGGTGGTGGTAGGGAATCAAGAAAGGTTTTTGAATTGAGTTAAAACAATGTTCATATATTAATGAGTATACCATTAATTTCGCAACTAGCTAGGTATTGCGTTGGGAGATTTCTTTTAGGATACTGTTGTTAAATAACATTTCAAGAGTTAAATTTTTATTTATAGCTTATCTTCCCAAACTAGACTGTAAACTTTCTTGGGGATAGGGATCACACCTTATACTTCCTTCTATCATTCACAATACTTAGCACAGTGCTTTGCTTAGTGTTGGTACTAAATAAGTTATCAGTTAACTGATTAAAAGGAATAAAGCAAGCATAAGCTGAATGATTTATTATGAAGGAGGAGAGGGGGGAGCTCTTATAATAAATCATTCAGCAGGAAATCAGGGCACTAGTTACAATAAAGTTTCACTTACACAGATTGTGGGTGCTTGGTTAATGGAGAGTTATCACACTATATTTTCTGGATCAACAAATTCAGTTTGAAGGAGGATTGTTTTTCTAGTCAGCTTTATCACTTCATAGCATAATCAACTTTTAAACCCAGAAAATCTGGGATGTATATATAATTATATATGTCCCATGTGTATATATTTACGTTTAAATATCTACAACTCAATCTAAAAGCATTTATTATGAACATCAATTACTGAAATATGAACGAATGTGAAATGCGCAAAAGATTAAGATGAATCTACATTAAATCTACATTAGGAAAGAAGTCACATATCATTTTTCTCATTCACAAAAGTGTACTCTATCATCATGTAAGTTATTCGAATTTTCTGATTGTTTGAATGCCAGACAAGATGCATCATAAAAAGAATTGACATTTATTTCTTTAAGGTTTGCAAAACTCTTCTTACAATGTCATCCCAACCTCACCACAACTTTGTGAGTTCATAAGTCCCTATTGATTGAGAGGGCTGGATCATTTCAATCCTAAATCTCTGATCCTATGATTTCCAATTCATTGATGAAGGAATCGAGACTCGAGGGAAGAAGTCTTTTGGAGAGACAATAAATGTTAGAAGAGCACTTCCTAATAGCCTTCTTGCCCGGCATCAGACTAGAAGCTGGGACTATCTGCAACAATGCATGTTGGTTGTTAAGTTTCCTCTCTTGGATCATTTTAGGAACAGGGCAAGAAAGTCTTGTACACACCCCCCTTCTCTGAGGTTCACGGAGGCGCTACTACAGTGATGCTGATGGCAGTGGGAGGGACTCCGGCTTTTTAATATCGGACAATTTTTACAGCTCTCCAATGTCAACAAAGTAGAAGGGATCCTCACCAGGATTCATTTTGAATGTTCAGAAACAGCTGGGAATAAGCATGGGGGGGGGGAGGGGAAAGGGGGAAATTTCACATCAATATCTTTTTGAAAGAATCTAAATCATCCAGAAGGTTTAATTCTAATCTCTTCCACATGGGATTTGTGGCTGGCTACTCCTTCCTGTTTATTTGATTCCTCCCTTCATTTATTGAGCACCTATTACACAAAAGGAACTAAGACTATGTAAAAATTTTCCCATCTTTAAAGAATTTTTTTTTTTTGTATTTGAGGGCACAATAAGAATATGAGTTATTTTTTAAAAGTACAAATGTGCTTGTCAAGTTTTGAAATCCATTATAGTTTGATTTCTACAATATCTTAGGTATTTGAGAAACACAAATTTGTTTAAATTTTTAAAAAGCTTTTAAGAATATATTCAATTTTAGAGAAACTAGAATTTCCAAACTCGGAGTTCTAGAAAGACAGCTACTGTACAATTAAAACGTAGTTCTAAGGCTTCTCTTTCAGGAGACATCGGGGGCACTCCAAAAAGCCCACCCAATTCCCAGGGTGAGTAATGTCCCGCCCCCTTCCCCCTCCGGTACCATAAATTGGGGGCTCCGAGGGTGCACTGTCCCGAGCTGGGCGCCAGATGGGGGAGGGGCCCCAGCTCCGGGATCCCCGAGCCCCGGCCTTACCCTCAGAGAGCTTCCCATCTCCTCACCGTTTAGAGGAAGGCCGTAAAGGGAGCTCGGCCCCCCCTCCCGTTCCCTCCCCTACAGGGGGTGGTGGTGGCTCCCCCAGCTACGGGCCCCAGCATCAATTGGGGGCGCCCCCGCCCCCGCAGCCGGAGCCCCCACGCTCCACGCCCCAGCACAATGCCGCCGGCCCCGTCAGGGCCGCGGTAAACAATGAAGGCGGGGGGGTGACCCCGCCGGCGGCGGCGGCGGCCGTGGGGTGGGTCCCGCACTCCCCCGACAGTCCAATCCTCGGTCACATTGTTGAGAAGCAGATGTCATTATGGGTGGAGCTGACACTGCCGAGCAGCTGAAACATTTTTCTAGCCCAACTCACTCCCAGCCTGCCCCGGGAGAGGGTCTGTGCTCCAGACAGGTAAGTCGAGCTCTCTCCAGCACCCTCCCTTTCCAGCGCCCCCCCCCTCCCAACCCCCCACCCCCTTCAGGGGAACCCGGAAGTTCTGACCCGGGCGGCCGGAGGCGTAAACGCTCGAGTGAAGAGTTCAAAACTTGCTCCGGCCTCTGGGCGCCCGCGCAGACTCGGGCCCCGGAGCCTCCCCCAGCCCGGCTTCCCCGCGGGACGCTCAGGGACCGGCTCTGCTCTGGCCCTCTCCTCGCTTCCTACTGCGGGCCGAGGCAAGTGTGGAGGTGGGGAGGAGGGAGGCCGGGCTAAGCCCGAGGCAGGGCCAGGGCGGCCCCCGTGGGCCTCTGCCTCGGCCGCGGCAGGGATTTGACCGAGAGAGTCTGTGCGGTTGTTCGGAGCTAGGGCTAGGGAGCTTCCGGCCGACTCGGGTCGCGTCCGGGGACCGGTTCTGGGGTGGGGTCGAGCGGGGACGGGAAGGTGGCCCGGGTGGGCGTTCCGCGGTTCGCACTCGCCTGGGACCGGGTGATCTGTAGCTGGTAGTAGTCTTTACTCGGCGCCGGGCCTTGTCCGCCGGCTTCGAACAGAGTCTCTGGCAGCAGCGACGCCATCTTGGGACGCCACCGCCGTCGCCTCGGCAACCAGGAAGGGGCGGGACTTGGGTTGGGGTCATGGGGCCAAAGTCCTGGTAAATCGGACTCCAGCTTAAGGGCTAGAGGGCTTCCAATTTTACGTGCTCTGGGCATCCCCTTATTCTCCAAGGGGCCTGGTCCAAACCACATCCCTGAAACGTACACCCTGGGGACCCCATTGACCTGAAGGGGAATTAGTTCCTGCTATCTAAAGAGAGACGGGGGTGGGGGGTGGGGGGGGGTGACCCCGGCGGAGGGATACCAATAGAAGCCTCCACATCCCCCTTCCTGGTCCCTCGTAGGGATCGGGAGATCTGAAGGCGGTCGGGGGGGAAACGGGGGTCGGGCGGTGGGGGGGTAAGGGGGGGTAATGTGATGTGCCGCGGTCCGGGCAGTGGGGCCTGTCCCGCGGGCATGCCCCTGGCGAGGAGGATAAAGTAGTTCCTCGCCAGAGTGTTAGAACGGGGTGGGGGGGCAGGGAGGGGGAGGAGGGAGGGAGGTAAAGGCGGAGGGGGACGCTCGGCGCGGTGCTGCGGCTCAGCTGATAATTGAAGGGACCGGAGGATCCGCCGCCGCCGCCACCGCCGCTGGGGGGGGGTGGGGGGTGGGGGAAGAGAGTGGAAGTTACTGCCGCGCCACGGAGTCCGGAGCGGAGACTCGGGGCCGAACTAGGTAACTGAGACGCGTCTGTCGGGGCCAGGCTGGGAGGCCCGCCGCAGTGGGGGGGTGGGTGGGAAAGGAGGGGGCGCTATGGAGCCAGGGGGGAGGGGGGAAGGGGTGCTGGCGACTGGGGGGAGCAAGGGGGAGCGCAGAAATCCCCGGGAGCCTTGTCGTGTCATCGCCTCCGTACGGCCTTCTGGAGGCCGGGCTCGGGCTCAGGGGTACTAGGGAGAGATGCGGCCCAGCCGCAGTGGCGGCAGCGGTGGGGGGGGGGGGGGCTGCACTGTGGAGAGATGAGTTCGAGGGGTTTCGGATTCGGGGGAAGGGGGACTAGCCAGGGGAAGGGGAAAGAGGGGGGTAAGTGAGTTCCTCCCGCCCCCGGAAATGAGGGTCCTTTGGAGACAGTAAACGAGTGTGTAGGGACTACTGTGGAGAACGGGAAGCCCGAAGTGGGGGTTCAGTCGTCCGAGAGGGGTGTAGGAAGTGAGTAGTGGGGGGCCGGAAGTGCAGGTGGGGGGTCTATAAAGACGGAGAGAGTTCCCCGGAAATGGGACGGGGGGCCCGGAAATGGGGGGAAGGGACCACTGGGAGGCCCGAGGCGGCCCGGAAAGGGAAGCCTGGGAGCCAACCGAGGCACCTCGGGCTTGGAGGAGCGCCGTGGAGCCGTGCGGGGCCGAGGGAGGCCGTGGGCCCTCGAGGCTGGGCGGCCGCGGTGTGTGCGGCGCGGTGCGGGAACAGAGGCCGGGGAGGGGGGGGCGGCGCCAGGGAGAAGGGACGGCAGGGGGCGTGGAGGCACCGGAGGAGGGGGCGAGCGATCCCCTCCACCCCCCAAAGAGTGAAAAGTTGTGTCCTCCGGAGGGGAAGTAAGCCGGAGCCCGCCGAGGCTCCATGGCCCGGGCTCGGAATGCTTGTCACGGGCTCGGCCTTCCCCCGAAGTGTGCGTGGGAGTGTGTGTGTGTGTGTGTGTGTACGTGGGCATTTTGTGTGTTAAATAAACACGTTCTTCCCGCATCTCCCTCCCTCCCCCCAGCGTGTTAAGGAGGGAGTTTCAATGACAGTGCCCGAGGACCCGGACCCCAAGCGTTTTCTCGCGAATAGGCCACCCACGCCGGGAGGTGCTCCTGGGTCGGAGCAGCTCCACTTCCCTCTCATTTTTGGGGGGTGGCTTTTAGAGCCCCTCCCCCCGGTCTCAATGACGCCGGGCCTGCCCTCCCGACGGGGGAAGGGGATGGGTACTCCGGGGGCTGGACCGCCGACTGGGCTGCGGGCAGCACTTCCAGGAGGTCTGGCTCCGAGGAAGGCGCTGCCCTCTGCGCAGGAACGGCCACCCCCGGCTCTCCCAGCTTGACTGCGGGGCCGGCCCGGCACCCGATCGGCCTGCTTCCTCCGCCCGCTAGGCCCCTGGCTGCTGGCATTTAACTTGGCGTTCTTCCCCAGAGGGAGTCCCGACCTGGCCGGGTATTTAATCTCGCGTAGCTTGGGGAGCGGAGACTTGAGATCGCCCTCCCGAAACGAAGGCAGTTTAGAAAGTTGAAAGGGCCCCTGAGGAGGGGGAGAAGCCGGCGTTGGGAACAAAGGTCCTGCTTGTGAGAGAACAGGAGGCCCGAGGCCCGGAGCCCGGGCCTGTGAGTGTCGCATTTAGTGGCCCCGATTTCGGAGGCCTTGCTATGGCTAGGGAGCTTAGGGCTAGCTGCAGGGTCGGCGCAAGCTCCCACCGCCCTCGGAGAAAGAGGGAACCATTATGGATTTGATGTCAGCTTGAAAAAGGGAATTGGTGGCAGGCCCCGGATTTTATTTTAAATTTTAGTCTATACAGTATAGCTGGAGCTTGTTGGGTTTTGTACGTGTCTCATGTCTTAAGTGCTCGAATATCCATCTAGAATTAAAGAGTGACCATAATTAAGAACCTGTCATTGTTTCCATGCTTTTCAGGACTTTGAATGTGTTATTTGTGTGTTTTAAACTACTTAGCTAAGTTATTTACTCTGCATCCAACGTTTTTGTCATTTTTATTTTTTTAAAGGAAAATGTGTTACTTATATTTTAAACTTAACAAGCTTTCAACAGTTGAATATAAATGTGACAAATTTTGGAAGTTGAAAAACTTAAAAACTTTTTAAGTACTAAATGAACCGTAGATAATTGAAAATTACTACATTGACATAGAAGCTATTTAAATTTCTTTAGTATAATTTTAACATAATTCTGAAAATTTACCATCAATTTTTTTAGTCAGAAATTAAAGATTTGAAAATAATAAGAAATCTTCTGAATTATGCTACTTAGTTGTATTTTTAATTTTTGAAAAACAGTTGAATGCTCATTTAAAGGAGATGCTTTACATATTATTAATGTATTTATCATTTACATATATATGCTTATGTAAATATAGAAAACATAATGAGGGAATTGATTTGATAAAGTCAGTGAAGAAAAAACACTGGACTCAGTGCTCTACATATTAGCCACATGAACTTGGGCAAATTCCATAACCTTTCTGATATCAGTTTATCTGTAAGGAAAATGGTCTCTCTAAGATACCTTTTCACACTAAACTCTTGATAATTCTAGGAAAAATGAAACAAGGATCTAAGGGCTATTTAGAGTTTTTTCCCATTGGTGTTCCAGATGAAATCAGTAAATTTATCACGTGAACATTAAGTAGGCTAAAGCAACAATGCCCATTTAATAGAAATATAAAGATTATTTTCAAGTAAAGAAATTTGAATTCCAAGTATTAAAAATGTTTTCTTTTGTATATATGTTATCTTAGAGGAAGGAAAGAAACAATCATTTATTAAGATACTTCTATGGGAATTGTGCCAAGCTCCTTACAAATATCTCATTTGATTCTTACAATCCTGGGAATGAGGTGTTATTATCCCCATTTTACCATTGAAGAAACTGAGACTGAAAGAGGTTGTTGACTTGCCAGGTTTACACAGCTAGTTTGAGATGGAATTTGAACTTCTAGACCCCATGCTTTTAAGATGTTTAATAGCTTTAGAATTATCTTTATCGGGATAAATAAATATGTTGGTTGAAAATGCCATAGCCAGAGAAAGTGATGCTTTGAAATATAAAGAATCAATAGAAGCTACAAATTAGCAGGGATTGTATTTTTTGGACAGTTTTTTCTTATAGTCTAGATGGATAAAAGGAAATATTCCACTCTTTTGTCCTTGATGTACTAATTTGAAGCCTTGTTATATTTTAAGATGTACTGCATTCTGTTATTTATTTACTGTTCTCAACCCCCCCCTTCCACCCCCCCACCCCCACTCCATTTATTAGACCATGCTCTTTTAAATAGGGACCTCTTTGTTCCTCTGTATATGCTTTCACTCATACTGCTCTTCACCACTGCCCATCTGGAATGTGCTCCACTACTTCAAATTCTATACTTCATTTAAGATGTGGTTGAGGCTCATCCCTCCAAAAAACTTCCCTAATTCTACCATAAGGGAGTCTTTATTTTGAATTTCCTGAATAATGTCTATAAAATCTTTGCCTATAGTATTATGAATATGCTTATTGCTGCCTCATGATTGTTTGATTGTTTCCTCCACTAGATGGTAAACTTTTCGAGGGAGGACAAGGATCTGCCTTCCAGGATATTATCTACAATGCAGTGTTTCCTATCCAAAAATATACTGTAGCTGTTGGTGCTTTTGGCACCTAGGACTGGACTGGGGTGGGGGGGTGGGGGGGAAGGGGGGAAGTGGTTTGGATATTTAGAGCTTTAAGAGCCACATGCAAACTGGTTGAAGGAATAGTTTTTAAGTTTATAGCAGTTTATCCACAGGGAGAAATTGCTACAGTGTATTTGCATATTAGTTTTCCTGCCTGCCTGCTCTTAGCACTTTGCAACTCTTAGGATGCTTATCATTTTTGTCTTTTCTTTTTCTTCTAGATTAGTGTAGAGAGGCAAAGTGAAGAGTGTTGTTATCCATCCTTGAGCCAAACCATCCAGGTTCCAAAGGCCTAGTGCTGGCTCTGTCTTTGGCAAAGCTTTCTACCTCCCAGTGCTCCAGGCAGTGTTTTATTTAAGATTAGAAATTGCAGAATAGTTAGACATCTGCAGAAATACCCTACTGGCACAAACCAAAGATTACCTGTCTCAAGACCAAAATACTCCCCAAATCTTGGCTAACTGTGAGCTTCAGTTTTTATGTCAATAAGATGGTAATACATACTGCTTAACTCAGGTATTTTGTGAGGAAAATTGTGTAAACTTTATTACTATATAACTACTATCACTTTCATCTTAGAAGATGGAAGTTGGAAGGAACATGAGAGATTATCTAGGCCTTTTACAGATGATTGGTTGATTGGGCCAGAGTCATCCTGATGTAGTAATCAGAAGAGCAAGGATTCAAACTTGGGGCCTGGGACTCCCAAAGTTAAATCTCTTTTCCCTTGACAAAATGTAGGAAGCTACTTATATTTAAGTTGGAAAATAGCCCTGAAGAAAGTTTACTGTTTTTTTAGACACCAGGTTAATGTCAACTTGTATTCTAGGTACTTGGCAGAGCTAGCTTCCAACTGAACTCATTTTACCTGCCTGCATTTCATCAAGTCACATAACTTTAGCAAGTGTAATTATTGTATAGTTAATGCTTGGGTTAGGGTCACTTCCCAGAGCCTTGTAGGATTTGTCTTGACTAATCTAGCCTGTCTTTGCTGTAGCTACGATGTTTGCTTTTATAAGTGGTCAATTACTAATATTCTTCAAGTGAAATATTTGTCATGTCATTTTGTGCTTTTCTAAAGTGGACCCTGAAGGGTTTCTGAGCGTGGTAGGAGTGAATGTATGCTCTGATACACAAACCCAAATAATTTAGAGGTTATTTTGATACTTAGCTGCTGTTAATATAATGAAGAGTTTGACCAAAGCTCTTTATAGATGGAAATTTTTATTATTTCCCTAAATGGAGAAAGAGTTAAAATAGATTTTAAAAAATTCATAGTATTGAGCATATCTTTTGGATTTTTTTGCATCTATTTTTGCACTCTTCCCCATTTAGGCTTTCTTATCAAGGTAAGGACTTCAATTTACTGTTTATTTAGACTTCTCTATAGTATAGTGATAGCATTCTGTGACCTTGCTCTCCTCCCTTACCTCCTTTCTTCGTGATCTGTTACTTAAAACTTCATAACCTGGCATTTTCCTATTCCTGCTTTACTCCACCTTCTTCTAACCTCATCTCTGGAGGTTATACTAGCCTACTTGAAGTTCCTCCCACTTCATGGTCAGGCTCCAAGTGGCTTTTGTATTGGCTGTCACTTTCCACCAACTAACTTTTAGATTCCTTGGCTTTATTCAAGAAAGAATTCAAATATTATTCTTCCAGCTCCTTCTAAAGTAATTTTTTTTTCCTTTGCACATTTAGATGCTTTATGTAGTTAGGCACTTCCTAAAGGTTTGTTGATAAAGTTTATGTCTCAGGCCAATAGTGTAGCTGCCTAGGACAGTTAGGCAGTAGACAATATCCTGATAATTGTGTCACTATTGATTATATTTAGTTAGGTTTTAGGCATTATTTCCAAAGTATTTTACACTTAATGTAACTATGAAGTAACATGGGAAGCACTTTGCAAACCTTTAAGCACTTCATACATGCTGGCTATTAATAAACACACATAAATATTTAGATAGTTGATATTTTTATTAGAATTGTTTCTTTTCCCACATAGAACAAGTTAAGGATTTTAAAAATATTTTAAAAATAATTTTAAAAATTGTAAAATGTTCTAGTTATATGGCACTCTATGTCTTTATATAACATAATGTAAAGTTTTGGACTTCTTGGAGTCTAGACGACCTGAGTTCAAGTAGAGCTTCAGATAAGTTAGTAGTTGTGGGATCCTGGACAAACTGATTTTCTCTCACTTTCCTCACCTGTAAACTGGATAACAATTCACCTCCTAGGCTTGTTATGAAGATCATATGATATTTTAAAAGTACTTTTCCAAGCCTTAAAATATTAAATCTGTGTGAGCTACCCGTCTCTTTATCCTCCCTAGTAGACCATCTTTTATAATGGTAAAAAGGGGGAAGAGGGAACACAGTTTTGCAAATCTTGTCAGTTCATGCCATACATGTGACAGAATATGCAGCATTCCCCTTCTAAAATAGGTAGGGGGAGGTACATTTTCCTAGCTTTTTTCTAGGACCTAGTTTGGCTACTACGTATACAGTATTTGCTTTTATTTGGGCCTTGTCTATGTTGTTTTCCTGCTTATACTTCTTTAAATTCATGTTGTTTTTTTATAGGCCAAGAACAGGTGAGCTTTAAAATCTGAACTGGGTCTAACTTAGTAGTAATTTATGTGACATTAAAGCAACTAAACTGAATGAAATGAGCAAATATATCTATGAGACTTAACATTGTAAGTTTGAATCTTGGATTTTGAATGTTTTTTGGAAGCACTGGAACAACCAGGGCTATGGGTTTTTTTGGGCTAGTTTTAAGAGACTTGTTTTTAAGAGAACTTACCCTTAGGGTATTAGGAAAATTGCTTAATATTATCTATACTTGACCCTAGATGGTGATGCCTAGTTCTAGTGATAGAATAAATTGTCTGTTATGATAAATTATTATACTTTGCAAATTTTAACATCAAATTGATTTTTCTTTGCTTTTTAGTGCCTTTTCAGGTTTTTTGTGTCTGTTAAAAAATAATTTTAATAATTAAAGTAGAACAAATTTGGGTGCTGAATTTACTTCTAAAGCATAATGTATTATAAGTTACATGAATTGTTTGTATTGCCCATTGCAGATAATTGAGTTGATTGAATAATTTGAAATTTACTGTGAAGGCCTAAATATTTCCTGATGCTATTGTTAAATAATTTGAATCTCCAGCAGTGTTAAAAGTGGTAGGTTTGCTTTTAGCTCATTCCCATTGTTTCCTATTAGAAAGAATACTCTTGTTGCAACAAATGTGATGATGTCATTACCCATATATAGATTCTGAAAGCTTTTATTTATTTGTAAGCATAAGTGCCAGTCTTCTAAGAACTACTCATTTTGAATTTATATTTTATTCAACTTGTCAAACAAACCCAAAGAATTTTGGAAGTACTCCTACTACTTCTCTTCTTAACTGCATTTGCATAAACAGATTACTTTCTGGTGTTTTTTTGGTGGCACTCTCAGTCTGATTTGTTGTAGGAGTGGTTTGTTCACTTAGGGCTTTCATTGATCAATAACATCTTTGCCCTTTAGAATAGAGATCTACAGACTTTCTAGGAAAACAATTTGGAGTTTACATTCCCAAATATGTGCTTATTTATTTGCAAATTTTAACAAAATGGAGTCATCAATCACATCCTCCCCCCCAAATTGGCTTTCAACATTATTTACATATTAAATACTAATAATCATGTATTTTTGTAATGTATAAAATATATTTACATATGCATTATGTATGAAACTTTAACAAAACCAAAAATTTAAAAAAGTTTCAAAACTGCTTATTTACCCTATAGAGCCAGTAAGGAGCCACTTGAGTTTGAGTGTGAAAGTAACACTATATGATCTGCATTTTAGGAAAAAAACATTTTGTCAGGTCAGAGATGGTTTGAAGTAGGAACGCTTGGGGCTGGGAAGGTTGCCACTTAGCAAACTATTGCACAGCAGTACAGGGCAAGAAGTAATGGGACCATGAAATAGGGTAGTGACTGAGTGGAGAAAAGGGGACAAATGCCAAAGATGAGAAGATAGCAACATCAAGATTGAGCTGCTGATTAGATGTGTGGGGGTGAGGAAGGAGAACAAAGCAGTGGAAAATGATACTTGAGGTAGTGAACCCTGTTGGGTAACAGGAAGGATCATGGTGTATCCTTTACAGCAATGTGGAAGTTTGAAGAAGGAATGGGGGTGGAGAAAGATAATGTATTAAGAACCATCATTGCTTATTTGCTATGCTTAACATTCTGTCTCAAATGAAAAGGGCAAGGTGAGGCTTTTACACACTGGTCACTCACTACTCAGAGAGCTCTCTTCAAAGGGTGCTTGCTATAAAGCCACTGGTTGATCTCTGGTCAAGGGAGTGGTTATGCTGGGTTAATAAGTAAGGGGGGGGGGCAGATTTTCCCCAATGGCCTAGCTGTTATTGTTTGGAAGGGAGGATCTGGATGGAAGTTGGGGAGCTTTTGGGGTAAAGTATGATTAAGATGGTGCCGTGCAACAACATATCTATTTTAGTTATTCAAGTTTTGGGAATTAAATGACAGACCCCAAAGGGGTTGTAATAACTTGTATCTATATGTCCTTGAATGTAAAGTTTGTGTACTGTAATTTATGACCTGTTATTGGAGAAATAATTGAGCTCTGCTCTGGAGGGAAAAAAATGAGGCAAGATGGTAGGTATATATAGTGAATAAAGAAGTGACTTAAAGTTGGAAAATAACGAGTTTGTTAGAGTCAGGGGACAAAGTGGCTGAACCTGGATTCAGGAAGTCTTGGGTTCAAATCCAGCTTCAGGCATTTAATAACTCTGAATCCTGGGTGTGTCATTTACATTCTGCTTACCTCCCAGCAAAGATTAAATGAAGATAACATTTGTAAAAACTTTGCAAAACTTATAGTACTATAATAAATGCTGCTATTATTAGCTAGAGGTGATGGAATAAGTATTTCTATATAGCACCTTTTATTGGTGAGGGTACTGTGCCTAAATGCTTGTATAAATTGATGTTGATTTTTCATGTCTGACTATCTGCTGTGACCATGGACAAGTCTCTTAACCTTTCATTGTCCTAGACAACTTTATGGTTCAATAGTGGCAGAAAAAAATCTTTTGCACTGATAGTGGAAATTCCTTACTAGAAGTACACTATCCTAATGATAATCAAGTAAAGGAAAACAACAACAAAAATAACCTGTTATTTTAAGTACTACTTCATATCGATAGTCAACCTGCTTTTAAGAAAAAAGTAAATTCTAGTGGCATAATTCACTAACATTTCAGTGGTGAGCTTTGCCTTTGCCTGTGTCTGTAGATTTTTTCCTAAACTCCTTGGTATTCCATTGTTGGGTGACCTATAATGACATTGTAGAGCTTTTAGAATTTGGTTTATCATTAGTAACAAATCATATAGAGAATTTTTATGACAGTATAAAAAAGTATTTTAGCTTTTTAGGTTCTTTTTAGAAAATGTAAGATTCAGATTTGTCCAATTGAAATTATTGCTCTCTTTTCAATTCCTTCTTTGGCCTTTTAAGAAAAATGAGATTTAACAGATAGTTGGAAAAGTCTTAGTACATCTATCCCAACCAGTTCATAAGCAGTGGGGAAATATAATAGTCCAGGTAAACCCTTGTTTTCAACAGATTTGATTTATGGAATTTTTTTTTAAAGATAAAGAACTGTTTACATATAATTTAATATGAGGACCATTTTTAATATCAAAAAAGTTTGTTGATGCTCACATAATTAGTTATAATATTAATGTATTGAAGGAAAGCAAAATTACCAAAAGCAGCTATGAATTTAGTAATTTTTTGTAGTTTTTTAGTAATGCTCTGCAAGAGTATTTGTATTAATCACAAGTAGCATCTACATAGATGTAAAAATGATATTTATCTTGATATTCTTAGTGTACAGTTTATAAATTGGCTTGTAGCTTCTTAGGTGTCTTGGAACAACTTAAGCTGATTTCTCAGTTTGTGAAATTGTTGAGTTATGTCATCATTCTTCATTTTCTAAGACTTGTCTTCTAATCATGAACTCCTTCACTCAACTAATGTTTATTTTGCATCCACGTAGGTGCTTAATGTTGAAATAATTGCATATCCGGGGTTTTTAAGAAATTTAATGATTTTTTTTTTTTTTTTGTCCTCCTAAGGCTAAGGTCAATTAAAGTTGGGCAGGGAAGCAAAGTACTCTTAACACAAATGAAATAGTACCAGAATGTAACAAGGCAAGGATTTGCTTGTCCCAAGTGAATGGCATTTATTGTTGGAGATGATTATTTCACTGGATAAAAAGGTCTCTCCAGGATTTGAAAAGGACTAAGATGAGGCTTCATTAGACCTCATTGGAGACTATGGGTAGGATTTGCATAGGTGGTTTGGAGGTCTGGGCATTTACAAATAATTGGGGCATGCAGTAGAAGTGTAGATTTGGTGACCAATAGAGTAGCATATGTGTGTGAGGGTAGTGATGAACCTGGACTAACTGGAATGAAGGAATGAAAGGGAAAAGACCGGAATGGCATGTTTGAGACCAAGTTGTGGAGTGCTTAGAATACCAAGTTATAGAGTTTGGAGTTTAGGATAAAGTTGGTAATGAGAAATTAAGAGATTTTTGAATAGTGGAGTGGTAGAATGAAAACAGTATTCTAGGGATATTAACATGGCAAGTTGGGCACAATGAATTATTTGGAAAAATTTAAATGACTTAAACATGGAAAAATTTTGATTTCTTTTTTTCCTAAATCTATGTGTTAGGAAATATGCCTAAAAGCTGGGGATCCAAAGGCAGGCCCCCCCCCCAAAAAAAAGTCCCAAATCTCCAGCTCAGTAGAGTCCTCCTACCATGCTTTCTTGAGTGATGGTGAGATGAGGTGCCTGGGAGTGGTCTTAGACTAGAGGTCAAATGTGACCAACTTGAACCAAATTAAAATATAGTTGAGAAATATTTAACAAAATAAAAATATAATAGCACATAGATAACGTTTATGTAATTTTCTATGTACACTTTAGGGATCCCATTTCTTTTTGAGTTTCACATTACTGCTCTAAAGTAAGGTACATATTCCAAACTATAAAAGCTTAACCTTGGGAGTCTCTAGATAGTCTGGACCAATTTGGTCAAGTTTTGGAGAAACTTCAGAATAGCAATCTGGCTGCAAAATGTTTTTTGTTTGTTTTGTTATGTTCTTGAAATTTCTTGCAGGCAGAATGGGATTTTGATTTGTTTTAGAGGATTGCTTTCTTATATCAATGAAAAAGGATAATTGAATGAAAAGGTGCCTTTTTTTTTTTTTTTTAAACGCAAGTTTTAGAATCAATCCTTGCTCTTAAGAACTTCAGTCTTGAATTGGAGATGGTATCATGTAAGAAAATTTTAACTGGAAGGTGAATGAGGAAAAGATTCATAGATGATCCGGAAACGATAGTAGGGCAAGGAGTTCCGTAGATCTTTAGAAGTTTTTGATGTTAGGCATAGGACAGACCTATCTGCCAATAATAATTTATTGAATTTTATTTATATGCCTCTATCCTTGGGCGGGCCCGGTGCTATGATGATTACAAAGACTATATAAGACTGGGGATCT
This sequence comes from Antechinus flavipes, assembly GCF_016432865.1. Lineage (NCBI taxonomy): Eukaryota > Metazoa > Chordata > Mammalia > Dasyuromorphia > Dasyuridae > Antechinus > Antechinus flavipes. The sequence goes on from NC_067400.1 coordinate 52,209,164, forward strand.
TGTATCTCATGAAACTTAGTCATGCTGAGGATAGTGGAAGTGAGTTGAATTCAGGTTATGCACATTTTTGTACATTTTATGTACATTTTGAGGAAGCTTCTTATTGGAATGTAGTAGCTTGAGATAAGATTGTATGGAGGGCCTTAATTGTAGGTTGGAAACTTGACATAGGCAACAAGCCATAAAAAGGCCCTCAATTGTGGGAATGTCATGAAGAGATGGTGTATTAAAATGATTCTTATTTGAAAGCATATTGAAGGAGAAATAAATAGAAATGCTGTATGTAAATCTTCTATTTGGATTACTACACATTACTTTAATTGAATTGTGTGCAAGTGTTAATTAAACTCCATCCTCTTTTCACTCCTAATGTCTTTTTTTTAAAAATGCTTTTTTATTGTGCCAGTAAAAGCTCATTAGGTGTTTAAACAGGTAATCCAATCACAGAATTTGTTCCACTGTTAGGTGGCATATATATATTATTTTTATTTATGTGTATATTATTAACTTGAATCATGAATACTTATAGTAGATGCTTTAATAGCATATTTGTATTCTTTTATGTCTTCATGGTGGGGAAATATCCTTTCAGTGTTAGAAAGGTACAGCTAAAATGCTAGAAATGCATCTTGCATGTTTATCATAGTATTTTATTCTGGTGAGGAAGCTTTCTACCCAGTAGATTGTGAGCTGTTGTTCAGGGTCAAACAGCCAGTTTGTACTAGAGATGACTTAAATTTAACCCTTGAGTCATTTTAGCTCTGAAGTGGTAGTCTTGCTGCTCTCCACTCCAGGTTATTTTGGCTGTCTTAATTGTTTTGAGTGCCATCTTGGCACTTCTATTATATAGTCTGGCAAGAATAATTCAGGATGGTGACTTTTTGTCATCTTAAATTTAATAAATCAAAAATTTCAGATATTCTGGTTTTAGACTAAAAAGCAAAGCTAATCTATTTCTGCAGTGTGAACATTCTACTTGTGTTTTCCCATGAGGTTTATCTTTCCACCCCCTGTACTTCAATAAAGTAGATTGGCTCAAGAAGAATTATTAGAACTGGTGGCAACTCACTAACCTTCAAGTTAGGCCAAATGCATTTGTTTCTTTCCTCCAGTAGATGGCAATGGATATGTTAACTAAATTCTTGAGTATTTTTTTTTTTCTCCTAATAATGTTTTTTGAGCGTTAAATTCTTAAATGTGATTTGGACTTATTCTGTCACTGGCCTGATAATGCTTAAACCAAATAGTTGACCATTGCTTTGCATTTTCCTGCTTCCTTGAAATTCTCCCCTGTTGAGAAAATTCTATACTTCGAGTTGTTCCTGTGAAAGTAGTAACAGCTGTCAGTGCTCAGGCAATTCGAGATTTTTGGTTTGACCTGCTTTTTTTTTCTAGCTATTTGCTATTTCTATTGATTTCTGTTGTCTGTTCATGAGACCACTTCTTTTTTCCAGGTATTTTCATTCATCACCTCATAAATTCTATAGGATTGAAGGAAATTTATAAGTTGTAGATAAAATATTCTTTGCTCTCCTTATAATTGTTTTATTCTGTGCTGAACAAGTTTCTAGAGATAGATAGAATGGTGTAGTTTTTATGCTACTTTCCTTGGGACTGACCCAGACCTGACAAATAGGCCAATTTATGTTCAGCTTTTATTATTCACATATATTGATGGGATATGATTTGGTCTGTAGGACTCTCTTGTATTTTTTAAAAAGGTGGTTGACAAACTATCTTAAATATCCCATATAATTGTAAATTATTTAGAAGGCTTACTTACATTTCTGGTGACTTTTTTTTCTTTGTAAGCAGAACCTTTCTATTTTTTAGTGTTCTTGTTATGGGGTTATATCCTTCAGAGGAATGACAGTTAAATGGTTGTTTTAAATGGCTGTTTTTATAGTTGGATACAGAGTAACATTTCTGAAGCCTAACCTGTGGAATAGAGGTAAATGTGAACTCCTTCAAGGCTTTATTAGCAGAGCACCAGGGTCCTTACTATTAAATGATATTCTCATCATTTGAAGATGAAGCTTCATGAGTTTAGAAAGGCTCAATAAGACCATCTAGTGATGAACTTTTTAAAGGTAGAGCAACTTAAGATAGACATGAAAATAAGTACATAGATGTAGTGCTTATACCAATTAAATCAATAATTGAATGCCTGAAATACATTTAGTATAATATTATTTTAGGAACTCGCCTTAGGGTTTTGCTCCTTCAGAGCATAATTATAAAGGTGTTTTTTGTTTATTTTTTTCAAATCATTCTTAATATTGGATGTCCATTGTTTTTAAGTTTGTGTGAGGGTGGGTGGGTGAAAGAAAGTGCTGGGGTAAATAAATAGTATAGAATAATAAAAAGACTGTTCTCTTTAGAAGCTTACAGTCTCAGGAGTCCTCAAACTATGGCCTGAGGGCCAGATGCAGCAGCTGAGGACGTTTATCCTCTTCACCCAAGGCTATGAAGTTTCTTTATTTAAAGGCCCACAAAACAAAGTTTTTGTTTTTACTCTATAGTCTGGCCCTCCAGCAGTCTGAGGGACAGTGAACTGGCCCCCTATTTAAAAAGTTTGAAGACACCCCCCCCCCCCAAGTCTGTCTCATGAAGCCCTTTGGCAGCATGTTGAAACCTACGGGAGATCTTAGAATAATGTTTAAATATATAGGAAAAAATATATAGAATTACAAAGAAAACGAAAGATTACTGAAAATAAAGATAATCTTTTTTCTCATAAGTTCACAAGACCCCGGAATCTGTCCTTGGACCTAAATTCGGATCCCTTGGCCTGGATGTTTGTTACTCTTTTTTCCAAATGAAACAGCACATGATACAAGACTTTCACAGTAATGACTTGTGAGGCAGCTCTGTAAAAGAGTGGGAAGAAGATTGGGCCTGGAGTCAGGAGGATCTGAATTCAAATTTTGTTTCTGACACTTACTAGTTGTTTGACTTTGGGCAAGTCATTTAACTGCCATTTGATTGTGTTTCCTTATCTATAAAATGGGGATAATGATTCCTACTTCTGGCATATTATGAGGATCAAATGAAGGTATTTGTAAAGTTCTATTACAGTGCATGGTACAAAGTAGGTGATAGATAAATGTTAGCTGTTATTTATTGTTATTGTAAATGAATTATTTTTCTGGTTAAATAAATAGAGCTAAAGAGTTGTATAAATACAGACTTTGAATCTAGATTTTTCTCTTCAACATAAGCCTACTGATTTCATCTTGAAGGAGGCTTTCACTATTTTTAGAGATTTATTGCTCCATAAAAGTATTCTGATGGGATTATCTATAAAGAAAATATTCTCACAGGAATAGACTTGATCTTTGTAACTTCTGAAACCCTAAGTTAAATTATTCTCCTCTAAATCTCCTGACATCTGCTCCCTGTTACTCATTATTCCAAATGAGGAAAATATCTGAGCAGCCTCACCTGATAGGCTCCTTGACCCCTGGGGATCTCACCCTAAGCTTGTGTAAAAATCTACATATATGTTTCTCTCTTTGTTTTTTGGCTTGGTTAGTCACCTGGCAGTTGCCCATCAGTTGATGCCAATTAAACTTTTTTTCTTTTAGCTTTGGCTTTTGATTTATTAACCTCTGACTAGTCAGTGGTACTGAGATGGATGAAATCACTTTTCCTGGAGGATCTTGAGAAAATTCTCAATTTAAGATCCTAACAAAATCATTGTAGAAAGTGGGATTTGAGCTTGAAGGAAACTAGGAAGTGGGAAAGAAGAGAGAATGCTCTAGGTTTGGGACAATAGAAAAAAAAAATTTAATTGCTTACTATGTACCAGGCTCTGTGCTTAAATACTGGGGAATATAAATATGAATGGGACATGATGGAGTTCAGGTCAAAGGAATGTGACTAGTGGAAAGTGACATGATTGGCTTGGAAAAACTTCTTTAAATAGAAGTTTTGGGAGTTCTTTGCTTAGTCCTCCAATTAGGAGGCAGAAGGTAAAAGATATGAGTTCCAGAGCTGATGTAATTTGGCAAGATGATGAATTTCCTGGTGATGAAATTTCCTGGAGTCATCCATGTTGGAATACAGTCTAAGGGAGATATAAGATGTTACATGGAATGATTAACAAAGTCGGCATAGGTAGATCAGTAGAGACAAGTGTAAAATTGGAAGTAGACTGGTAAGGTAGGGAAAGTCAGATTGGCAAGAGTATTTTATGTTTGATCTTGGAGGCTCTGGAGATTTTTGAGATGGGTTGGGAAATGACATGTATTTTAGGAAAATAACTTTTGAGAGCTAGTTGTAAATAGGATTGGGAAGGGAAGGGGAACAAGCATTTATTAAGCACTTATTATGTGCTATATATTGTACTTTCCAGATATCCTTTCATCCTCTGAATAGCCAATGTGGTTCTTCTAGACATTTCATTAGATTCTCTTCATACTTTCAGCTCAGTCAAACTGACTTTCTGTCAGTCCAAACCTGGAGTGCATATGGGGCACATCTCATCCTCTTGCTTCTTCTAAATTCTGAATGTTACCACCTCTTCAGATTTGAGGGCAAGACCCGTTCTTCTCCCCCCCCCCCCCCCCCCCTCCTGGGTAAGTCTAGTATTAGCAAGCAGTATCTTGTATACATGAAAGGCGTTTGATAAATGTCTGGTGGTGGTAAATATAACTTTCCCATGTTTCAGTTGGCATTTTGAATCTTTGTCATTGAGGATCTTGGCCAAGTTTTTTTTTTGGGGGGGGGGGAGGAGCGGATGAAACATATACAGTTTCTGTCTTTAGGTTAATATTATCTTAATTTACTACAAAAATGAAATGGAAGATTAACAGTGTTTATTAACTTGGATAAAGTTTGTAGTTTGAGTCTGGTTTTTACTTTTTTTTTTTTTTTTTAACATAGTGGGGTTAGGTTAAGACACTTTAGAGGAATTTGTAAGTTCTGTATAGGTAATGTATTTGTGTTAATATCTTGATTAGTGTTTGAAAAAGTTAGACTAGAGGGAATTTTCTCATGAATTAGAATGTGGCTAATCCAGTGGCTTCAATTAAGGAACTTGGGACTGGAATGCACTTATTTAGCCTCCTTTTAGGCATTGGTCACCTTTCTTTCATGGGCATTTTTCAACTAGAAACCATGGTTAGTGCTTTGTCTTCCCAGATTATGTGATATTTACTTTTTTATATATCTGCACTAATATTCTCTTAATTCTTTTGATGGCCTGGGCTTTTTTTTTTTTTTTCCTTAAGAGAAGGGATCAGTGTCTTATGTATATGTTTGTATTGTTACTGCTTCTCCTTTGTTTAATGTGTAGTGTCTTGTATATAAGTTTGTTATTGGCTCTCCTTTGTTTAATGAGTTACTTGCTATTTTGACTTGTGATACAAATTTAAGTTACTGGACTGTTAGATATAGAATTCCAGCAGTGGAAAGAAACTGCCATGATGTTCAGAGGCACAATTTAAAAATGTTGCAGAATTTCCATTTGGTTATTTAAGAAATATTTTTTAGGAGCAATCTGTAAATTTGAATTGAACAATACAAGTTTCTTCTCACTGTTCACATGTTCTGTTATATAAAATCATTGTATGGTATACATTTTAAAAATAATTGTTTTAATCTTTTGGAAAATAGCAGCTTAGACCAGTAATACATTTTTTCCCCATGTGTTATGATACTATGTTAAAAAAAAATTTTTTTTTTTCCACAAAGATATGCTAAAATTTTAAGCTCAGACTGTTGTAGAAAATGTTAGTGACACTAAGTAGTAATACTATCCAGGTGATCTCTCCCCACCCTTCCCCCAAGCTAACTGCTTAAGTCTCTTCAAGTCTTAGAACTCATTTGAAAGCTTTCTATTAAAAATACACATTTCCCTGAGCTCTTTAAAAAATCTTTTAATTTTGAAAATCTTAAGAAATTTGGTTTTATTGATGTATTTTGTTTAATGTTTAGACATTTTCTGTCTTCTCCAACTTTGAACCATTCCTTTTGACAAATGAAAACAAAAACATCTGAAATGGTGACAATATCTACAGTGTATATAATCTGTTTTAATAGGCTTCCACTTGTTTTCTTTAAGTGGAGATGTTTCATTATTTTCCATATCTAAATTGAATTTCCTTTTTGGTGATGTTTTTAATTTTTTTATGGATGTAGATTGAGAAGGATCTTGTTGGAGGTTTAAAGGCACACCATTGTTGCCAGATATCTCAAAAGAATTTAATTTGCAGGCCTCAGATCCCTCTCCAAATCAAGGGGCAAAGTTTATTACAATTGTAACACCAATTAAAGTGGGCTAAATTCCAAAAAAGGAAGATGGGTAAGAGCAAGGAGCAAGTAGGTAAATTTACAGGGAAAAGTAAGGGGAAAGAAGGTTGTCCCTGACAGGTTAATGTTAACTGCTTAAAGATAGGATTGAGGAGTTGTTAGCCTCTTTGTTTACAGATGCAGTGCCCATAATTGCCTGGGAAAATCTGGGGGGGAGGGAGGGAGAAGGGAGGAGAAGGGAATCTTCAGAAAGTGTTTTTAGGCTTGAAACCTCTTTATGTCAAATGACAGGCATCCAGTTTTGTGTACTGTGCATGAGTTAACTTGAGGCACCTCATTATTCATTCTCATTAGTTTCTGAAACTTCTTTATCACTGATCAGTAGGCTGTTATCTGACAGCCACCAATCTTGAATTCAGCATACTAGCCATAAAATAGGATAGCCTAAGGGAAGAAATACATCTTTCCTAACTCCAGTTTCCTAGTCCAAGTAGCTGGAGGTAAAAGGGGTTTTTCACTACTTCATTCCTAAGATCTGCACCACATCAAAACCAAGTAGGTACTAAATCCATCATTTTACGGGTGATGGGGAAGGGACTTACCCCCACAGTTTTAAAGGTGAAATTCAAACTGAAGTCTTTTAGAATAAAGACTCTTTCCACTATTTTTAGCTCTCTTTGTTCTGCTTATTATTTTACTATAATAGTCTACATGTTTTTCTGAATCCTTTTTTATTTCCTTTCTTAAAGAAAAAAACAAAACTAAATTATCATTTCATTGTTAGAGGGATTTCCTAATGAGGAAAATTTCCTCCAAGATTGCATATTAGTATTTGCCTCTCAGAAAGTTTTCTTGTGGCACTGAAAGCAGAGGTTAAATGCTTGCTGGGAATTCGTAAATATTTCAGAGATGGCCACTTTCCCTTCCCCCCCTTTTCCCTAAATTTTATCTGTTGCTGTCTAGGGTAACTACTGTTCTGTTATCTAGACTTGAACCTCATGGTCATTCTCAACCTCTCTCACATTCCACATAGCCAATCTGTTGCAAAATCTTTTAGGGTCTATATAACTTGAAAAGTGGAGAGTCTGTCTCAATTATCTCCTAATTCCAATTCATCCTTCACTGGATGCTAAAGTGATTTGGTTTGTCTGAAGAAATTAACATCCCTTTCTCCCTTTTCCCTCCTCCAAATAAACACAAATCCCCTATTCCTCGAGAAATTTAAAATGGTCTTTGTTATTTAAAGCCCATCACAATTTGACTTTTTACTTACCTTTCCAATCTATGGTTCTACCATACTACTAGTCTTATTATTCCTTGAACACCATTTCCTGACTACCTGCTTTTATAATGGCTCTCCTTCCTGGTTTTCTTAATGCTTTTGCTTAAATATCACTTTTCACAATAGATATTTTCTCTTTGCTGATTTTTCCCTAACACCTTTCTTTTGTTTGTATTTAAGTGATTCTATCTTGTCTCCACCATAATGTGAACTCCTTGAGGGCAAAAAACTCATTTTGCTTGTCCTTGTATCTCCTCGACTTAACACTATACATGTACCTTGTCTAAGAGGGTGGTAATAGTTGTCTTTTTTTTTTTTTTTAAAGTTTTTCTTTATCCTCTGTTACCACATTAATCATAAAAATTTTCTTTTCTCATCCTCAAATTTGCTTTCTTGGACCTGTAAATCATATGACTAAATGTGCTAGAATTTTGTATAAAGCAAAAGTAACAAATCAAGAATAATAATTTTGGAGCTGGTGGGGGATGGCTGGAGGGGGACAAGAGGGGTTCCTCTTTAGGCATAAAGAATATAAGTTCAGTCAGCCAACAAATACTTGCTATACTTCAGACCCTGTGTTTAGCTCTAGGGACAGAAAGAATAGCAAAAATAGGTAGTTTGTTGTCTTTTAGGAAACTCCCATTCTAATAGGGCCATAACATGTAAATAATTGGTTACTTAGAAGACATACAGTTTTGGAGAGGGAGCTATTACCCCAGCAGTTGGTTCTTGAATATTTGTTTTTGAACCCTTGACCGTACCATGTTTGCCTCTTGGTCTTGTACCTACCTTGTTTGTTTGCCTACCCTGGTTCAATGATGAAATTTTCTGTTTTTTAAACTAGTGTCAAATAGTTTAGATCACTATTTTATAATATAATTTGAGATCTGGCAATTCTTCATTTGTGCTATTTTCTTTATTTCTCTTGAATTTCTTGCCTTTTTCGAGATAAATTTCATAGTTTATTTCTATTGATAGGGTGTTGAACCTATATGTTAATTTAGGTACTATCATTTTATTACATAATCTTTCTAGCTATTTGTTTTCCTTCATTTCTGTAAAGTTTTTTTTGTTTTGTTTTGTTTTTTTTGGTGATTGAAAGGCTATTTAACATGTTTTTGGGGAATTCAAAAAAGGGAAAAGAGTTTCTGCACTTACAGCTTTCAATCCAGTAGAGAAAACAAACATCAAGCCAAATCTATATACAACCAAGTTATACAAGATAAATAGGAAATAATTAATAGAAGGAAAGCATTAGAATTAAGGAGGATTGGGAAAGACTTCTTGTGAAGATAGGATTTTAGCTGGGACTTTGAGGTGAAGGCCATTTGGGAGATGAGGGGTAGTAGAATGGTGAGTTATTTTTTTTAGATCCAGCTATTTTAATGAAGTTACTTTATCAATTGAGCTTTTCATCAGATCTTTGTTGAAAATGATCATATCTGAAATGTAATTTTCCCTCATATTTCAGTTAATCTTATTATATATTTGATTTCCAGAACTATATGAAAAAATAACAGTGGACATTCTTGTTTTTGTTTACTTGTTTTAGTCATATCTAACTCTTTATGATCCCATTTGGGATTTTCTTGGGGAAAGATACTGGAGTGGTTTGCTATTTCCTTCTCTAGCTAATTTTACACATGAAGAAACTGAGATAAACAGTTAATTGACTTGCTCAAGGTTATATAATTCATGTCTGAAAACTGAGTTGAGCTCAGGGAGATGAATTTGATTTCTGGCTTGGTACTCTAACCACCGAACCTTTTGATCCTTAATCTTTGAAAGATTTCAAATGCTTCAGCATTACTTGCCCCATTTTTTTTTTTTTCCTTATATTCCTTAAGTCCTGTATTTTGTTGAAGGCTTTTTCTGTACTGTACCTCATGAAAAAGTTTTATTATCTTTTATTATCTTTATTGTTAATATATTGAGGTCATATCTAACTCTAAAATTCTGATTTCTTGCATTCCTGATCTATCTAACCTAGTTGTAGTGAATATTTTAAGATTTTTTTTCTGAAGGCACTTTTAGTCCTGACTTTCATCAGGACTTTTCTTCCCTTCTTGGTAATATCAATTTCTTTCTGCCTTTTCACCTTTGCTTAATATACCTCATTTCTGAATTATTTTGGGGGGATGATCTGTTGCTTATGCTATTAGTATGATTTTTCCAGTCTCTGACCATAACTTAGATGGAAGTGTCTAATCTGAAAGATTCTTTTCATCTCTACCAATAGCATTTTTCAATGTCATGGAAATCTTGCATTTTTGTATTTATATAGGTATATATGTATTTGTATATTGTATATAAGAGAATGCATTTGATTCAATAAATTTAACGAGTGTTTTTGTGGAGCATGCCCCAAATTTTGGTATAAAATGTTAGCTCAGATTTTTAAAGCACTTGGATTTTTAAAAGCAAAACACTGCACATTATCCATAAAAATCCTATGGAAGAGAAGGTATTAGTGCAAGAGTTATCCAGCTTTTATGGATATGAAAACCAAAACTTTTAAGGTGAAATGATTAGCTTGAATTACTAAAAACCAGGGGAAATTATTGGGGAAAATGGGGTTAGGGACAAAACACAGAATACTTTGTCAGTGATATACATAAAAAAGATAGGAACCTCCTAAAATGGTAGATTTTTAAGAAGTAAATACTACAATAAATAGTGGCAGGATCCATGCCTTTGGGATGTTGGTAGACTTTTGCCCTGATCATATAAGAGGACTAGGGCTGACAAATTGGGCAAGGCATAACTCCTGCTTCAGAGCTAGCTGTTATGCAGCTCCTTTTTGTCCTGGAAGAGAAACTATCAAAATGAATCCTATATCTTGACCAAGACCTGCTTGTAGAAGGGAAGGGTTTCAGTTTGGCAATTGGTGTACTGTCAATTCTCTTCATTCCTTTTTTTTTTTTTTAAATAACTTTTTATTGATAGATCTCATGCCAGGGTAATTTTTTACAACATTATCCCTTGCATTCACTTCTGTTCCGATTTTTCCCCTCCCTCTCTCCACCCCCTCCCCCAGATGGCAAGCAATCCTTTACATGTTGAATAGGTTACAGTCTATCCTGGATACAATATATGTGTGCAGAACCGAACCGTTTTCTTGTTGCAGAGGGAGAATTGCATTCAGAAGATATAAATAATCCGGGAAGAAAAACAAAAATGCAAGCAGTTTATGTTCATCTCCCAGTGTTCTTTCTTTGGGTGTAGCTGCTTCTGCCCATCTTTGAGCAATTGAAACTGAATTAGCTCTCTTTATCGAAGAGATCCACTTCCATCAGAATACATCCTCAAACAGTATCATTGTTGAGGTATATAATGATCTCCTGGTTCTGCTCATTTCACTTAGCATCAGTTCCTGTAAGTCTCACCAGTCCTCTCTGTATTCATCCTGCTGGTCATTCATTACAGAACAATAATATTCCATAATGTTCATATACCACAGTTTACTCAACCATTCTCCAATTGATGGGCATCCATTCATTTTCCAGCTTCTAGCCACTACAAACAGGGCTGCCACAAACATTTTGGCACATATAGGTCCCTTTCCCTTCTTTAGTATCTCTTTGGGGGGTATAAGCCCAGTAGAAACACTGCTGGATCAAAGGGTATGCACAGTTTGATAACTTTTTGAGCCTAGTTCCAAATTGCTCTCCAGAATGGCTGGATGTGATACAACAATGTATCAGTGTCCCTGTTTTCCCACATTCCCTCCAACATTCCACATTATCTTTCCCTGTCACTCTAGCCAATCTGACAGGTGTGTAGTGGTATCTCAGAGTTGTCTTAATTTACATTTCTCTGATTAATAATGATTTGGAGCATATTTTCATATGTCTATAAATAGTTTCAATTTCTTTGTCTGAGAATTGTCTGTTCATATCCTTTGACCATTTATCAATTGGAGAATGGTTTGATTTCTTATAAATTAGAGTCAATTCTCTATATATAATTCTCTTCATTCTTGCTGTTGGAAGAAATTCTGTAGAATTTTAAGTCTTGCAGAAATTCTTAAGCTTATCTTGTTCCCTAATATCAATTGTATTACTACATATTGATGTTTTTAAAAATGAGCCTTATAAATAGAACTGATTATATTTGAAGTATTGTGACAGTATCATCTTTATTTTAATGTAATTTGTGTAAGAAAGAAGTACGTGTCGTTATAGACATGTGCCAACAGTTCTTCTAAACATGGTGTATGTAACAAAGTTCACATTTCTTCCATTATTCCTTTTTAAATAGTGAAACATTTGTGTTTGTTTTATCAAGATCAAAATAAAGAAATTTTAATTAAAAAAAAATTAATCCCAACCCTATTCAAGATAGGTGACTTTCTGTTTCTGGAAGTAAATGAACTCAATTTTAAAAATTGAAGTGAATTTTGGATTATAGAATTTATACTTAATGCTTTTAGAAATTGAATATGTTTTTAGTGATGTTCGTTGACAAAATCTTTCTTAGATTCTTGCTTCTGAGCCAAAATTTTGAACAATGATTACATAGATATTACCTAAAATTAAATTGTTAGATTTAATAATAAAAATAAAATGAAGGTATAGATAGGATAGGATTTGAGTATGAACATTTTGATTCTTTCCCAAAAATTGAGATTTATTGATTGGTTCTGGTTATTTGATTCTCTCCAGTAATCATTAAATTACAGTCTTTCTAAACACTGACACGCACACACACACGTATCTATGTATACATATATATGAATGAATGAAATTAGATAGCGTCGTATAATATGTGGAAAACTGTACTTGAAATTGGAAAGACCTGGGCAGCTCAAAAACACATGGTACTTGTACTTTAGAGATGTTACTTACAGTTTCATCTGGCAGATTATTCTCATAATCTCATTAATATTTAATCTGCTTTTCCTTATCTCGGCTCTTCAAACCATTATGTTTCCTCTATCTTTTTTTTTTAAACTACATTTAAGGGTAAAGTAACTTGCCTGGAGTTAGGCAGTTAATAAGTGTCTTGAGGTTGAATTTGAACTTCTCCCTCTAGGTTTGGTGTTTTATTCACATCTCATCCTGTTACTGTTCTGTCTTCTCATTCTCTTAGACAAATAGAAAAAAACTGACAATCTTTGGTGCCTCTATTTCTTAACCTTCTCAACCATTTGCTGTTTGGGTTGTGGTATCATCATTCAACTTAAAGTACTCTTTACAAAATTACCAGCGGTCTTTTAATTGGCCTTTCATCAGTTCTCCTTTACAATCGTTTCTGAAACAATAATACCAGTATTGATTGATATAGCCCTTGAAGGTTTGCCCAAGTACTTCATATGTATTCTCTCCTGTTTTACAGATGAGGAAACTGAAGCTGAGGGAGTGACTTGTGCAGAGCACTCAGAGAGTTAATATTTGAGGCAGAAATGAAGATGTACTGCCTATCTTAGAGGGTTATTGTAAAGATCAAATCAAATGAAAAAACATTCAAATGCCTTGAAAATCTAAAAATGGCTAAAGAATTATTTGATTTTTTTTCTTTCTGAAGCATTCATTGCTATTGATCACCTTCCTCTCCCAGCCCCCCACTCCTCCATAGCTTTTTCATTCTGGGTCTTTGTGACAGTACTATTTGTTGGTTCTTCTCCTACATACTTGGATGTCTTTCAGTTTTCTTGACTTTCAAGGCACTGTTACCATTGGTCCCTTTTCTATTCTTTGTCAATGTCATCCTAAGCATTCCCTTGGGTTCAATTATTGTCTCTATGCCAGGGATTCCTAGAACTATTTAACCAGTCCTTTCTGCTAATCTGCAAAATCTCATTGCTAACTATATTGGAATTTTTTAATTCCTTAGAGATATTGATGTCAACATGTCTGTAACAGAATTAACCTGCTTCTCTTCCCCTCCCTCCCAAATCCATCTTTTCCCAAGCTCTCTATATTTTTACAGATTCTCACCATCTTTCAAATCACCCAAGGTTACAACTTTGAGAGTCATTCAATTCTGCCCTTCAGTCCCCAATCTCCATAGTTCTTTTTCTGTGTGCAGATAGTATTTTCTGGCCAAAATCTATTGGAACAGCTTTGGATCATTGATCCACTGAGAAGAACCAAGGCTTTCATAGCTGATCATCATACGTTCTTGCTGTTATTGCTGTACAATGTATTCCTAGTTCTACTTGTTTCGCTCAGCATCAGTTCGTGTAAATCTTTCCAGACCTTTCTCAAATAAGCTTGTACATCATTTTTTGTAGAACAATAATATTCTATTATCTTCATATACCACAACTTTCATTGCCAAGGTTTGAAGATTTTGCCTCCACGTCTCTCATTCAGCCCTCTCTCTCTTGATCATCAGTATGGTTCCAGACCTCATCATTTCTTACAATGTCTATATTGAGAGTAGGTTCTAATTGGTCTACTTATCTTGAATCTTGATTTTTAGATTGTTCTACATACACCTATCAAATCAATATTCTAAAAGTAGAGGTTGGTCCATACTATTCCATGTTGTTGCTCAGTAAGCTTGAGTGGTCTTCCTATTATTAAACCCTTTTATTATCAAATAGAATCTCTTTGGCACTTAACCCTTCACTACTTAGTTCCAACATACATTTTCAGGTATATGATTCCCTTTCTTTTCCCTTTCCTGATCTTCAGATCAACCAGACTGGTCTTATCACATGTGACTTTTCCTCACTGTTAATCATATTTGGAATACTTTTCTTCTCACCTCAGCCTCAGAATTCAGTTCATGGGGCATCTCCGGAATCAGAATTTGACTCCTTCTTCCCTATAGTAGCCAGAGCTTCCTCTGTACTACCTATATTAAGCTCTACATTTTACAGTGGAGAATGGGTAGATTATATCACTTAAATCTTGTTTCCTTAGGGTATAGTACAGTATCCAAAATATAAAAAAGGTGTTTAATAGCTAATAGTTGTGTCCTGCTCTACATTATTCTTTCTCATCTTTAATCCTTTCCAATGTACTCATAGTTCCTTTATTGCACACAGTTTTGCTGAGGTGTGTTAAAAACATAAATGAATACTCTATTACTGGACTTCTTGAATAATAAATTACTTTGTCCCTCTACTTTTTCAGCATCTTCTTTTTTCCCATCACTTTTAAAATTTGACTTTAAGGGGACCTTATTATTCTCTACAAAGTTACCAAAGGCTCACTTTACACCTCTATTTGGTAACCTTTCTCAGTCATTATCTACATTCTAGTTTTCTTAGTTTTAGATACTGTTGACCACTATTTTTGGATACCTTCTTTTCTTACACTTTTGTCTTAATCCCTTCTTTTTATTGTCTGTCCTCACGGCTAATTCTATGTAATTTATGAAACCTTTCAGAGCTGTCTTTCCCATTAGTGTTCTCTATTTTCTAATTTTCCTAGAGCACTTTAATGTTTTCCTTACTTTCCTCCTTTTCTTTGCACACTTATTGCATATATATCTTAGTATTGCCTAAGAATATTGAGGCTAGTTGCTATTTATTTTTATATTTCTTGAACATGGTGGGTACTTATTAAAGTCAGCATTAAGCTTGTACTTTTTAATCACTGCCAGAGACAAAAAGATAGTAATGAAATAAATGATCTCAATCAGTTTACATTCTGTTCTTTGGATTCAACTGAATTGGAAGGGAGAGAAATTTAAAGGCATCATCTGTGTGAGGTGATGAGGACCTGAACAAGGATGTGTTGTATATACTTATGGATTTTCTTATTACAAGAATAAAAGCTTGAGGATGAGAACTGGGTGGGTGAGGTTTTATAACCTCTGATTCTGGAACATTTTGTAGATGCTTAATAAGTGTTTAATTAACTGAATGTGAGGAAAGAACTGAACATGTAAAAAATAAGGGGCTTAGGCTATTAGGATAATGGTATCATTTAAAAAAAAGGTTGTTATCAGAAGTTTGGGGGAAATTAATTTTTGGTATAATAGGTTTTAGGGGATGGAACAGTCTTTGTGAAATTAGACTTATTTATAAGACTAGTAAAAGTTTTTTTTAGGACTAATCAGTGCAGCAGCAGTAATCCTTGAGAATAGAAGAAGAGTACAAGTATGGCAGCATGAACTGTGAGTAATCCTATTGTTAGGTGTTTATAAGGATATCATAGGCAACTTCTGTAAATTACCATTTTAAATCCACCAGGGAAACTACTTTTAAAAGGGGGTTACTCTGATACCTGATAAAGTTAATAATCTAAACTTCTCCTTCTCTTAATTGGTCGGCTAAGTGAATACACATGTTGAAAGAATTAATAATCCAAGGTTACAACATGTGTATTCACTTAGCCGACCAATTAAGAGAAAGAGAAGTTTAGACAGAATTAATAATCCAAGGTTACATTTAATTAGCTTGTGTGGCTTCCTGCATATCAGTTTCTGTAAAATGAGAGAGTGGGACCAAACTGTAATTCTGTAAAAGAATGATACCCTAATCTGTTTTTGGATCACTTTAATTTAATTCTATGTACGATATTTTGGAAAAGAAAATCAAAAACTGGTGAGGAGGAATTTATTTTCACACTTTTCCTCCCCTGTTTCTTAATCTTTTTGCAGTTGAGTTTAGTGAACATCCAAGAGCCTCCTTTGTACATGCCCCTCTCCCTTTTTGTGCAGGCATTGGCTTGAGGTGGTTGGGAAGTAGAGGTGAAAGTACTCCTTATTTAAAATACAGCATTCTTTAAAATGTGATTAAGGGCCTAAGAGTATTCAAAGATATTGTAAGATTCTAGGATGGGAGAGATCATGAGACATGAAAATAAGAGATGGATAGGTTAGGTTTTGTGGAAGCATCTTTGAAGGAAGAGAAGAATTTCTGTTCACTGGGATGGAGGATGGTCATTGGATGTAGGAGAGGACAAGATGAAATCAGGAAACTGAAAGTTCATTTTGACTGGATCAAAGAGTAGGTGAAGGGAAGTTTTATGAAATTGGGCTGAAGGGTGGTAAGTTGGAACTCCCTAAATACCTGAATTATGTTTTTGTATTTTAGCCACTTAAATTCCCCCCCCCCCCCCTTTTTAAATAGAATAACAATCAAATGTGTCCATTTGGAAAATTATTCTGACAATATTTATGGAGGATGAAAGGGAAAGTGAAGAGATTAGTTAGAGGAGGCTAAAAATATCAGCAGAAAGATGAGGGATTGAGCTAGGGTTAGAGTGGTAGAAAATATGAAATGAAGGATATTGGTACAAAAAAGTGTAGTAACACATACATAGAGTTTGTGGAGATAAATGGTAGGAGACATGCAGTTTTCATAAAAAGCCCTTCTTATTGCTGCAATTTTTATGGAGACACTCATTTTTTAGATGTTCTCAAATTCATAATTAAAAAAATTAATAACAAAACTTCATCTCAATTGATAACCTTCATTATGTAGTAGTGAATTGATTTGGCTCAGTCTAGCTCTTTATATAGACTTCAGATTTACATAGATTCAGACTTGTAAACTCAATGTAGTACTCTTAATATTACTTATAATTTATACTAATTATGTTCATCATTTAAGCAGAGGGGTTTTTTGGAGGATGGGATGGGGTGTTAACTGTTAAACACACTGGATAAAAATAGTTTGTGTAAAAAACCAAATAAACCTAAAAAGTCATTCAGTAAGCATTTGTTTAAGCACCTATTATGGCCAGACACTAAGTGCCTTTGCTAAGCATTGAGGGTACAAGAAAGTCAAAAGATGCCTTGTTCACTAGGAGCTTATAGCCTAATGGGTGAGACAATAAGCAGACAACTATAAATTTGAGATAATCCACAAAGGGAAGATAATAGCATTATATGGGATCTGGGAAAGAGGCCTTACAAGATGTGAAATGTTAGCTAAGACTTGAAGCTAGGAAGTGGAGATGAAGAAGAGAGCAAGGAATAGAGACAGTGAAAATGCAAAATTTGGAGATATGATGCTCATGTTTAAGAAATAGCCACTAAGGACTGTTTCACTGGGTCATAGCAGACTCCAAAGGAGTGAGGTGTAGGAAGTAGAAAGTTAGCAAGGGGTCAGGATATACTGAGTTCTTTAAATGTCATTTGGAGAATTTTACGTTCATTTGTGGAGGCCATAAGGGGTATGGAGATAGAATGAATGAACTTGATTTGTCACTTGATTAGTTGGGTGAGGATATTGTAGAATGAAGAGTGACTGAGGTTTCCAGCTAGAATGGCTGGATTTTTATAGTTGCTGATGCTATTAACAGATTTTAGAGAGAAAATGGGGATTTGACTAGACATTTGTTTTGGTCATTGCCTAGCAGGCAATTGGATTGCAATCTGAAAGTTTGGAGTAGATGAAGATAATATAGGTAAAGAGATGATAATTTGGTAATTGAAGCAATGCACTCTGGTGCTTGAGATTGAAAGAAGAAAAAAATAAGAAAAAAAGTTATGCAGACATAGTAGTCTTGATGAAGCGCTCCTGAGAGGAAAATGAGGAACCAGTGAAGGAGAAGGAGCATTCAGAAAAATGATGGAGAATCTACATTGGAATGGATCCTTACCCGAGTCATAAATCTGGAATTATAGGACAGCTCCTCTCCATCATTTGCTTCTTGGTAGCCCATTTTATTTTTGGATTGGACTGTTCCATTTATTAGGAATTATCTCTTTAGATTGAGCCCAAATAGTAATTTGTTGTGTGGTGCTGAAATAAGATAAAATTAATTTTCTTTCAATATGACTATCTTTCCCATATTGGGAGAATGATGTTTCCTCCTTTAAATACATTTCTAAGCTAAAAATCTCTTATTTTCAGCACATGGTATAGTTTCTAGTTAGCAAGTACTCCTACATGTACATGTTGTTGTGCCTTTAAAAAATGTGTATTCTGAGAACAAAATTCAAGACTATGACTTTCTTGCACAGAGAAAGCCAATTATAGTGAAATCATTAAAAGAAAACCAAACCAAAACCTCAAAAATTTGTGGACCCGAAGTTAAGAACTGCTGCTTCAGAATTCATTTCTAATGATGTAGCCTAATATTGAATTAGCTTTTGTGGCCTCCATCTCATATTGCCAATTCATTCAACTTGGAATCTACTAAAGTAACTTCTCTTCCTCTTCCCAATTTGATGAAACCCTTAAAAGTTTTGTGAATTCTTTTTATGAACTATTTTTAGCTATTGTTTTAGCTATTATTCACTGTGTGTGTGTATATATAAATGATTATTTTTAATAAAATTATTTCAAGTTTAACCTTATTAAATTTCAGTTTTATTAACTTGAGCTTGTCATATCAAAATTTTATAAGCATGCTTTTGAGCATTTTATCCAAGTTATTTACTAACATTGAGAAGAGCTCTGGAATACTCCATTAAAAGGGTCCTTTCAGATTATCAATTACTCATCAATCAGTTTTATTTACAGTAATTTAGTCAGTTCTAAAAATACCTCATTATAATGGAAAGAATGATAGACTTAGATGACACTTAGATTTGAATCCCATGCACATAGGACTTCACTGAGCCTTATGACATTAGGTTTAAAAAAAAAAAATGTAATGCTGGTACCAACCTCATGGTTTCTGGTGAGGCTCAAGAATTCTGGTTGTGTGCACACTAATATTTTTTTTTGACACGAGATGATACGGTGGAAAATGCACTGGTTAAAGATTTAGGTTAAAATTCTGTTTTGGACACTTCCAGTTTTCCTAATATATGAAATGAAGATGATAATGATATCTTTCTGATGATCAAATGAAGTAATGTATGTGAAACCCTTTCCAAATATGGAAAATATTAACAAAAATATCAGTTGTTATTCTAAATACCTTAAAGATTATTCATTAAGAGATTTTGTATCAAATTATGCTAAAACGCAGATGAAATATGCCTATGGAATTCCCATTCAATCTAGCTTTCTTTTCACAAAAGATCAGTAGGTTAGTCTGGGACAATTTATTAATAATCCTATACTGGCTCCTAATATCTTTACCTTTCCATTGTTGGCAAATCAGTTATTTAAAATTATTCATTCTACCATTTAAATCAGCTTTTCCATAAGTGTGGAGTTCTATATATTCTTCTTTACCTTTTTTGATAATTGGAATGATATTTGCCCAGTTTTTAGTTTGCGGGCAGCTCTTCTGTCCACTTGATTTCATCAGAAATGATTCCATAAATATATTTCTCAAATTATCTTGGTTAAGAATTGAAGTATAATTAGTAACTGAGAATAGCTAAATACATGTTTATTTCTTTGCAGATCTTGAGGTCCGGTTCTGTATTAGGCCTTTTTTCTTGGTAGAGAAAACTGGTTAAATATTGAGCATTCTCTTCATTGTTGACTTGTCTCTTTATTCCTTTCTTTTCCTCTTATAAAGAAAAAAACATGGTAGGATCTCCTATTGCACTTAAGGGAAATCTCATCTTTTTATTTATTTTTTTTTGTTCCTATTGTTTTTTAAAATGCTTAATTAAAACATGACTCTGATTTTCCAGTGACACATAACCCTTTTCCACTCTGTAAGAGAATCCTCCCTTATAACAAAGGATAGAGTTAAGCAAAGCAAATGAGTACTATATCCATATTTTATAGTAAGTATGGCTCATTTCCTACCTGTGGTCTACTTCTTCACTATTAAGATGAGAGAAGAATGCCTCAATTTCAGTCCTCTGCATCTGTATAATTGCATTTATTATAGCTACTATGAAAGATATTATAGAAGGACATTTGCTCAGTAATACATTCTGTTGATGATGGGAAAGAGATTTAAATAAAACTTAAGGTGAGTGTACCCACATAATAATGATATACATCAAAAAAATGAGCCAGGGAATTTAAACTAGATGGATAATATATTATTTTATGGCTATCACTGAACTTGCTAGATTCGTATATAGTATTGATCAGTGAGAAGTATATTTTGTTCAGAAAGAAGATTAGTTAGGATAATAATAGTAGCACTATACATGAAGGTTAGTGAAGTGACGTGTACATTTGCAGTAAGGCTTAAAGAAAGGAGAATTGAGATCCTGTCTAAAATACAGTTCTGGGTGATTGGCCTCATGAATAACCTGGATAACAAGTTTTTGGTGCAGATTGCAAAGCTGAATAAGTCGATGGTAGGGGATTTGAACTATCCAGATAGTTTCTCAGTTTTGCTGTGCTAAAAACAGATTGAACTTGCTATTTAAAAAAAAAATTCTTTTTCAATAGTTTTGTTCCTCCTCAACCTTTCTTCCCTCTTAAAAGGAAATCAAAATCCTTTGTTAAAAGAATTCTCTTTCAGTGAAGTCAATTCCCATATGGGCATGTTCAAAATGTGTCATTTCCCCTCTATAGAGAAGTAGGTGGCATCTTTTAATAGTTGTGGTTGAAAATTTAATTCTTCAAAATTGATTTTCATAATTATTTTGAATTTTTATAATGTTGGGTTGTGTAAATTGTTCAGTTGATGTTGCTCACTTCACTTTATCATTTCACAAAAGCTTAGGTTTCTCTGAAACTCTTTCCCCATTTCCTACACAGTGACATTCCATTATATTTGTGTATTATAATTTATTGAGCCATTCTCCAATTGATAGGCACCCCAGCCTTACTTTCTAGCTCTTGGACATTTTAGAAAGATACTTAGAAAGATATTAGAAAGATGTATATCTTGTGACTTTTATTGGAATATAAGTATAGTAATGATGGTAAGTTGTTTGTCCTTCATTCCTTGGCAAGAAGAATAGGTCTGGGTCAAATAGTATGTAATACATAGTTTATTAACCTAGGCATGGTTCCAGATTGCTCTCTTGGAAGGCTTATGCCAGTTTCTAGTCTTCAGTCTTTTTCTTTTTCTTCTCTCTTCCCTTCTCTTTCTCTTTAACTTTCTTCTCTCACTTTTTTTCTTCCTTGAAAACTGTTTCTTCATATTTCATTAGTTTATCCATTAGGGAAAGATTCTTATTCAAATTTGAATAAGTTCCTTATATGTCTTATATAGTATCATCTTTGAGGAAGAAGAGGGAGCAAAAGGTACTGATCTGGAGCTCATTCTGACCAGTGGCTAGCTAGCCAAATTGAGATGACAGTAAATTGGGCGGCAGCTATAACTAGAAGGAAAGTGCTTTGGAAGCATTAAGATAATTTTCTTTCCCTGAGGTCTCAGAATATGAAGGTGACTTTTTTCTTTGTCATTTCATGTATTCTCTTTTATCTTATTCATTGCCTTTTTGGTGCTTAGTTCAAGCATTCCTTTTCCCTTTTTCTAAAAACTCATATCTTTGTTTTATTACTTGCCTACAAATGCTTTCATTTTTCCATCCCTGATTTTTTAATATTATTATTTATTTTTATTTCCATTGCAAGTGCAGACTTTTGAATTATAAGAATATTCCAAGAATTTAAGAAAAAGCATACATTTTAAAATTCTGCTTGTTAATATGATTTAGTCTGCAAGTGAGTGAATATATGCTTTTATACCTTTCATTAGAAGTAAGAATATTCATCCCCCCCTTTTTTTTTTGTTAAGCACTTTTAGAGTATCTTTTTTTTTTTTTTTGGCCCTTCTGTATTAACACCTTTGGTTTTTACCATATCAGATGTTGTAAAAGGTGACTATGAAATTTCCATAGATCAGACTAGAATGTTGCCTCCCATTTGTATGATGATATATTTATAATATATTTTCTGGAAATTAGGGCTAGCTTCAAAGTGTTTTCCATCTAAAGTGCAGAATGATCACTGCATTGATAGGAATATGTATGTACCAAATTCATATTATTTTGACAGTATGAAAAATATTTTAAAAACAAAATTTTTGTTTTCCCCATGCATTTTGATCTCTTTTATATTAAGTTTCTTGCTGTATTAGAAATTACTTGGTTTTAAACATTTTTTCTTGATTTTTTTTTTTGTGTACTATATTTCACTTTCCATATTTCTTTGATTTCTTTTTTTTTTTTTTTGTTAATGATGCTCCAGTCTCTTTTTAACATTGCTTAATATTTGTGACAACTGCAAGTCTTCTGCTGAATGATAGTCTTTCCATTTACTTCTAAAAATAATCAGTATATGAGTATTTATTATTTATTGGTTAATTTATTCCTGTTTGTAATCTTTTAACTACTAGTTGAAATTTGAACCTCTGTTAATTGAGCCAAAACCCTGATATCTTTGATTTTTATTCCCATTGAGCTAAAACCCTGATTATCTTTGGTATTCATTCCCCATGATTTTAATAGCTTAATAAATAACTGTTATGAAGATCTAATAAGATCATCAAAGAGATCTCATTAATTTCAGAGTTTATTCTAACCATGCAGATAGTTGCCCTTCCTGTCTTTGAGACTCACCAATATGCTTTACTTATCTCAAGGGGTTCACAACAGGAGGTCCACCTGGAGGGGGGGATACCCATGTAACATTTTGGTTCCATCCACCCATTCATGCGACAGGACCAGTCAACAAACATTAATTGTCAACTGCATAGCATGACATTCTTTCCTTCTATCCATGGGAGTTTATTGTGTAGCCTGCTTTTTTATTCTTTGTATGTCTTTTTGTCACTCTCTTGAAGTCTTCTGAGACATTATTGTTCCATGTCTTAATGGTTTTATGGTAATAAATGAAAATAATGTTTGTTAAAGAGGGGAAGTACTTTGTAAATTTAAGCTGCTATTGTTATCAATGCTATTAGTACCTTAGGGGAGGGGTTGTTGAATCAAAGAAAACAATTTTGTAAATATTTTTGTGTAATTCAAAATGTTTTTTTCAAAATGGTTGGTCAATGGTTTTAGTCAAAAAATCAAGTCATGCTTGACTAATCTTAGCTCTTTTTGATTAAACTGATCTAGAAAATTTTTGTGAGGTAGTTTGCTTACATTTTCAAAACATTTGAATAAAGGTATCTTAATGCTGTTCTTTTTATGTTCTATTGTATTTTTCTTGTTTTAGCAAATGTTTTCACTTACAGTTTTTTAAGTGAAGAAAGTATGCTTCAATCTGCATTCAGAGTTCTTTTTCTGGATGTGGATAGCATTTTGCTTTACGAGTCCTTTGTACTTGTATTGCTGAGAAGAGCTGAATCATTCATAGTTGATTGTCACAGTGTTGCTGGTAACTGTGTACAGTGTTTTCTTGGTAATGCTCAATTCACTGTGCATCAGTTGGTACAGGTATTTCCAGGTTTTCCTGAACTTGTACATCATTTCTTATTGCACAATAGTATTCTCTTACGTTGATATACCACAGTTTATTCAGCCATTCTCTTATAGAGATGATGGACATTCCCCCCTCAGTGTCAAATATTTTGCCATCATAAAAAGGACTGCTATAAATATTTTTGCATTTTTGTATGTCCTTTCCCCTTTTTTCTTCATGATCTCTTTGAGATTGAGGTGCAGATCTAACTATTGTTATTGCTAGGTAAGAGGATAAGCAGTTTGATAGCCTCTTGGGCATAGTTCTAAATTGCTCTGCGGAGTGGTTGGACCTATTACAACAATGTATTAAAGTGTCCCAGTTTTTCCACATCTTCTGTAACATTTTCCTTTTTTTGTCATATTAGTGAATCTGATAGATGTGAGGTAGTTCCTTAGTTGTTTTAATGTGCTTTTTTTTTTAAATCAAAAGTGACAGCCCTTCATGTATATAGATAGCTTTGATTTCTTGATCTGAAAACTGCATGATCATATCCTTTGACTGTTTATCATAATCTAGGCTTGTTTTCTTACAAATTTGATTCAGTTCTCTACGTATGAGAAATGCAGAAAACACTTGATATAACTTGTTTCCCAACCATATGCTTTCTCTCTAATCTTAGTTGCCTTAATTTTTGTGCAAAAACCGCTTTAATATAATCAGAATTATCTACTTTGCATAATATTTTCTATCCCATTTGCTCATGATCTGTAACTTATTTGCATGCTGTACCACGTGGTTTATATATTGATCTTACTTCATTGTCAATAGTACTTTTTAGCAAGATGTATTTTCTTTAGGTAGGTCTGTTTTTACTTTGGCTTTGTCTGAGATTATTAAGATTGCTACCTCTAATTTTTTTTTTAAGTACTTCAGAATCTGCTCTAGCTTCTTAATCTTGGTTTTTCTTGTGAATTTATGTAATACAGGATTCCGGTTTTCAATCCACTCTGCTATCTGATTCTGTTTTATGGGAGAGTTAATCCCATTCACATTTGTTATTACAAATTCTATATTTCCTTTACCCTGTTTTTTCATTCTTTTGTTACTCAATAATATTTTGCTTCTGTCTGCCTCCTCTTTTGGTCTGCACTTTGTTAGTGTGTGTGTTTGAGCGTGCTGCGTTCAGCACCTGTTTGCCCCTTTCTCCTTTTATTTAATCTCCTCCCCTTCTACTTTCCTATTGGGTAAAATGGATTGTGTGTGTATTCCGTCTTTAGTCAGTACTGATGAGATTAAAGTTTAGGGCAATGCCCTACTCTCTGGGCTTTTGGGCCTCTTTAGGTGAAAGTATTTACCCTATTCCTTTCTCTTTCTTCTGCACTGAGAACTATTATTTTTTTTTGTCATTCCCTCAAATTCACCTTATATACCTGTATCATTTTGTTTATGTATATTCCTCCTTACAGTACTATTTGTGAGATAATTTTTAAGAGTTACAAGTATCGTCTCCCTATGGATTCCTTGTTTTCTTTTTCCTTTTTTAATCTTTTCTTGAGTAGATATTGGAGATCAAATTTTCTGTTCATTTGTGGTCTTATGAGAGCTTGAAATCTATTTCATTGAGTGAGCAATTTTTTGCTTGAGTATTATGTATTATGCTTAATTTTGTTAGGTAGCTGATTCTTGGTTGTAATTCTAGCTCTTTTGCCTTTTGTAATGTCATATTCTATGACCCTCCAATCTTTTAATATTACAGCTGCTGCCAAGTCCTGTATAATCCTTATTGTGGCTCCCTGATATTTCAATTAGTTTCTTTCTGGCCTCCTACAGTATTTTGATCTGATAGTTCTATAATTTGGCTATAACGTTCTTTAGATTTTTTTATTTGGGGATTTCTTTCTTAAGGTGTTTAAGTGGATTCTTTTCAGGGCCTATTTATATTTAGCCTGTGGTTCTACGATATCATGGCACTTTTACTTTTTTAATGATATGGGCTGGGGCCTCTCCTTGATTATGACCTTCAGGTAATCCAAGTTTCTGACATTGTCTCTCCTGGATCTATTTTCTAAGTCAATTGTTTTTAAAATGAGATTTTACATTTTCTGGCATTTTTTCATTCTTTTGATTCTTGATATCTCATAGTCATTAGCTTTTTAGCTAGTGTCAATAACTTTTTAGGAGTTTTTCTCAGCTTTTGAAGTTCCTTTTCTATTTTGTTAATTGTGTTTTTTAGGGATTTTTTTCTTTAGTGGATTTTTGTATCTACTTTTCCATTTGTCAGTTCTACTTTTTAAGCAATTATTTTCTTTTTTCAAGTTGTTAACTCTTAAAAAATAATTTTCTTCCATCATTCATTTCTTGTAATGGGGAGATGCACTGAGGTCAGAGTACTTAAAGCCAATTATCAACTGGATAATACTCTTATCAGTATATGATTGAAGAAAGAATGGCCCTGCCCACTATACTGCAGGCTTGATCTGTTGAATAGGAGATTGGGTGGAGGAGTTGGTGGGTGGAGTGAGAAAACCAGAGGCACTTCTGGCAGATTCGTCTCGTGATTGCTCTCACTTCGAATTGCCATTTTGTTCACCTTCACAATGAATAAAGATCAAGGACTTTTGCTGATCCTGACTGGCTCCAAGGTGCTAACACGGGCTTCACAACTTCTTTCACCAATTCTGTTTTTAAAATTCCTTTTTGAACTCTTTTGTGAGTTCTTTCTGGGTTTTTGACCACTTTACATTTTAGTTTGGGGTTTTGTTCCTAGGTGTTTTGGCATTATTGTCAAACTTTTTGAGTTTGTGTCTTGGTCTTCTGTCAATATAACTTTCTGTAAATCAGACTTTTTTGTTGTTGTTGTTCATCTTTTGGGGGGCATTATCTCAGATTTCTTGTGCCAGGTGCTGCAGGCCCTAGCTGTTGCTTCACTGATGTTGCCCTGCATTACACAGGGGGCTGTCTGATGGTGTGCTGAGATGGTGGGGTCTGGAGGATGCCTGGTGCTGCTGGAGGCCAAAAGAGTCTGGCAGCTTACTTGTACTAAGTAGGGGGTCCTTTCACGGCAGGCAGGCTGTTTACTGCCTGTTTGTTTTTAGGCATCTTTAAGATTGGCTGTTATGGATGTTCTTATTGGAGTCTGCCTCTTCTTCTGACTCTGCTGAGACTCTTGAGGGGTCTTGATGTTGTGTTGGTGTTATCCTAGGCACAAGTGAGGTAGGACCAGGTAGTGGAGGTGCCTCACTGCTTGGCTTGCTGGGATCCTTCCTGTGCTAGATTGTACTCCCTTCTACTAGAGTGAGACTGAGCTTTTTTGCTCATGTTCCAAGTTTCTTGGGCTAAAAGATTGTTTTCCCCTGTCTTTTTGCTAGTTCCCCTGCTCCAGCATTTGTTTGGGGGCACTATTTTATGGTGTTTTGGAAGTGAATATGGGAGAATTAGGGTGGTTTACTTTTTGCTCTACCATCTTGCATTCTAGAAATCCAATGATCATATCCTGTTGCCATTGTAGAAAAAGAGAAATTTGATCTTTTGATTAAATTTTGAAAAGGTAGGGTAACTTAGGTAGATTTGGAAATAACCAGTCTCTGAATATTCATCAATGTTTTCTTGTCTGCTTGGTCTTATATTCCTCTGAGTTTTTGTCAGTGATTAGATAATAGGACAGATGACTGTCCTTATAAAATCTAGAATTTATGCATAATTGGGAGGGATTATTAACACATCACATGACTGGTCTCCCATTTTATTTTGTCTTTTTTGAGTTCATGAAGGATGAGGTTTGTCTTTTGTGTCTTTCTTTGTGATACTTGAGCATGTAGTATCTTGAACAACCTAGTAGGTACTTGATAACATGTTTGTCCCCAGACTGCTTTTCTAATAGCTATGGGTAGTTTTTATTTATGATTTCCTAAAATATAGAAAGGTCAGAGCCTTCTTTCATGGTTTTCAGGAAATTAGCTTGACAGATATGTGACGCAGGGACCTTTTGGGAAGGATCTGAGTTCAGATTCTGCTGTACACTCTTTAGTAACTGTATCACTTAGTTATTGTCAGCTATAGATGAGTATAATAGCATCTATTTTCATAATTGTTGAGGGTATTAAAAAAAAAGCAAAGCACTTGACAATTCATGATGTGCTATGTAAAACTATTATAAAGATAAATCTTTACAGTTCAATGATGTATTTTTTTGTCAGTTGTTGCTATCTTAAATTTTAAGATTCTTTTTTCCATTGGAGTGTATTACTTGGGAAAGGTTTTTTTAAAAAATTATTATTTTCTAAGCTACTTAAATCATTTCTCAGAAACTTATATTTCATTTTTTATTTTTTAATCTCTTGCTTAATTTCTTCTATCCAAATGTTTCTAGAAAACCCAGTTTTCCCATTATTCTTTGTTTACAGTTGTTATAGAGTTACTTTCTCCTTTTTTAGATATCTTTAGATATTCAATATTTAAATATTTATTTATGTGTATTTCTTGCTACTAGCTCCTAAATTGAAACTTTGAACCAGGACAACCTGATGTACTTTGAGGCTCAGTGTTTTAGATCTTCAGGACCTTCTCTGCCACTTTAGGATGAAATATTAGGAACCTCTGAAGCCCAGCCTTCTAGTGCATGCTGTGATATACCACCTATTACTATTTGATGACTTTTGAGTTTTCCTGGAGTTTTCTGATGCCCCTAGGTTGTCTGATATGTCCTCTTTGCTATCCCTCTTCTCATTTCTTTACAGCTTATCTTTTAATATCCCCTCTTCCCATATGCTCTTTGGGCTTTTTTTTTTTTTTTTTTTTTTAAAGACTTTGGAACCTTTTAGGCTACAAGTATCCCTGGTTCATCTCTGATCACACTATAATAGAATCTTACAGGAGCACCCAGTTGAAGTGCTAGCTTTTTGGCTTCTGGTGAAAAAAGTAATTTTGTACAATTAAAATAGATGTTTTCTGATAAGAATTTACTTGGGATATTTGTAAGATGCAATATTGTAATCAGATTTGTGTTATTTTTGAGTTTATTAAAGCATGAGGTTCCTCTTTATATAGGTATCCTTTGGATTTTATCAAGTTTTACTGTTTTTTTTTTTTTTTTAATATTCCTTAATTAAGAAAAAAGCATATTCTCTTTTCCCATCTCCCCACTTCCAAAGATAAAGGAAGAAAATACCCTTAGAATAAATACGCAGCTAAGCAAGAAATAAATAAATAAAAATTTCAACATTGGCTATATCCCAAAAATAGATGTCTCAGTCTTGACTTGTAATCCATCAACTCTCCCAGAAGGTTGATGATTGTTTTTCAGAGTTCTTAGGTCTTCCAAGTTGTTTTTATAGTGTTGTTGCTTTTATATAAATTATTCTTTTGATTGTACCCATTTTCTGCTTTTGTTCATGCAAGTCATCTCAAATTTCTCAGTCATCTTTAACAGAACAATAGTGTTCATATACTATTAATTAGGCATTCCTTGATGCACTTACAAAACCTTTTCTGAGATTAATTCTTCTGTTAATATAGTTTTGTTTCCTTTGTCAGGGGTCCTCAAACTACAGCCAGACTTAGGATAATATGTTTTGTATGATTTAACATGTATAACCTATAACATTGTTTACTGTCTTATGAAGGAAGATGAGAGAAAATTTGGAATTTTAAGAAAATGAATGTTAAAAATATGCTATACACAAAACTGGGGAAAAATAAAAAAAAAGGAAATTATAAGAATATTTAATTGTTACTATTTTTAATGAAATTTATTATTTCTATTATTTTGTTGGGCATTTTCATCGGTGATCTGAGTTTTTATTGGATATGTGTGGGTTCACACACATGCTTGTGGGTGTATATACAGACACACAAACATATTTTTGTATGGTGGTCTGTAAAAAAATTTAATATATTATGTATTTGAAATGCCTTATTTCATGGGGTAATGTTGCACAACTGAAAAAGTGTATATTTTCTAGTTCCATTCATTAATTGCCTTTGGTTTATTATATAACTATCCAAAATACTATTGAGATCCTTAATGTGTGTGTGTGAGAGAGAAAGAAGTACATTAGAATCCTCTTTTATTACAATTTTACTGTCTATTTTATATATCTAACTTGAAACTCAGCTCTGTAACTTGAAAGCTAAGTAATATCTTTTCAGTTTGTAGATACTATACCGTTTGTATATATTTTGTATCAATATTAATTCATTGTCTTTGTTATTTTCAGTATAATGTAGTTTTGCTATTAATTAATTAATTAGTTTTTTGCTCTTGCCTTATCTGAGATTATTTTCACCCTTGCCTTTTCTTTAAACCTGGGCTGAAGCTTAATAAATTTTGCTCCAGGCCCTTATTTTTCCACATATTAATCTTTGTTTCAAGTACGGTTCTTGTTTTAAAAAAAAAAAAAAAAAAACCACCCACAAAGAATACCAGTAATCCATTTTGCTGTTCTTACATTATATGAATTATATGACTTTGAATTCATTCCACTCATATTCTCAGTTATGATCCTTAATTGTTTATTTCTTTCCAATTCTATTCCTGTACTTTTCCTCCTGTTTGTTTCTATATTATTCTTGATTGAAAAGAGGGTAGCACAAGAATATACCTCAGCATTAGTGCTCCATGTCTGATGAAATCTTGCTTCTCTTTCTGTGCTCCTTTTCTCGTAGTGCTTAGAACCTTTTATTGCTCTTCATCTTACCCTTTCTATGCCTCCATTGAGTAATATCTGTGCACCCTATTCTGAATATACATAATTTGATTAGTTCAGATGAAAGTGAAATTAATAACCCAATTCTCTTACCTTTTGTGTGTGTTTGTGTGTGTGTGCCTGCGCGCTTTTATAGTATTTTATTTTTCCAAATACATGCAAAGATTGTTTTCAGCATTCACCTTTGCAAAACCTTGTGTTCTAATTTTTCTCTTCCTCAAGACAAAAAGCAATCTGATATAGGTGCAATTCTTCTAAATAGATTTCTATATTGATCATGCTGACCAGAAAAATAAGATCAAAAGTAAGAAGGAAAAAGCAAACTAACAAAGAATAAAAAAAAGGTGAAAATCGTATGTTTTGATCCACATTCAGTCTCCATGGTTCTCTTTGGATGATGATGGCTCTCTCCCTCACAAGCTTATTGGCCTTGAATCACCTCATTGTTGAAAAAAGCCATGTCCATCACATGTGATCATCATATTATCTTGTTGCTACAGTTGTACAATGTTTTCTTGGTTTTACTTACTTTTTTTAGTGTCAGTTCATGTAAGTCTCTCCAGGCCTCTCTGAAAGCATCCTGCTGATCGTTTTTTTTAGAACAATAATACTACATAACGTTCCTGTACCATAACTTATTTAGTCATTCCCCAACTGATGGGCATCCACTCATTTTCCAGTTCCTTGCCACTACTAAAAGGATTGCTTTTTCATTTTTTTTTTTTTAACTTATGTACTCCAGTTGGGAGAATTTCTTCTTCCTCACCTCACATCCATTCCTTCCTTTCTTAGTTTAATTTTAATATTTTATTACCTATGACTCATCCATACATGTGTCATTTCCTGATACTAATATATTAATTCTTTGTTTCATTCATTCTTTGTTTCAAGTTTTCCCATTTCTGTTTTATTTTTGTTTGTATTTCAAGATTTTTACACAATTTTTTTTGTTTTGTTTTTTAAAATCGGGAATGTCTGGAAGACCTTTATTTCATTAAAAGGGCTGACAAAACCCATGAATCCTTTTTTAGAACCATGTTTTAGAAATGCATAAAACAAAACATCAAGTATTAACAAAAAGGGACAGCTAGGTGGCACTGCAGATAGAGCATCAGCACTGAAGTCAGGAGGACCTGAGTTCAAATGTAGTCTCAAGACATTTAATGCTTCCTAGCTGTGTGACCTTCCCCCGCCCCTCCCATTGCCTCAGCAAAAACCAAAAACAAACACAAAAACAAAAGAGAGACAGGATTTTAATGAAAATAATGATGTAATTTTCTCCTGTCAAAGTTTATAGACTCCCCTGAACTCTGCATGGATTACTTTGGATCTGCGAACTGTAAGTTAAAAATCTTTTCCACTGAAAAACTTGCATATGCTTTGGTTTGGGTTCGCTTTACTTACCTGTAAATCTCATTTATCTTGGAGAGTTCCTGTAACCAAAAACTTTTATCTCTGTAAGACCAACTTGATGAGATATTACTCTTAGATAACCTCATTTCCAAGAGTATTTTCATTATGGCGGTGTTAGGAAATGTCTGGCCTATTGGTCCTATAAGGCCCATGAAATCATTTGGTTTGCTGAAGGTATAACAGTCTCCTACTGCTTGAGTTTTTAAATTGATAATTTTGTATGATCTTCAAATGATGTTATATTATAAATATCGAAAAGGCCCTTAGCAGAAAAAAAATTTCATACCCCGGCAGTATTTTGTACAACACACACTAGAATTTGGAATTCCCTGGCTTTGCCTTGTATTATGTCTGAAAGTCTTCGTTTATAATGTGGTGATAACCTGTTTTGAAGGACAAATTTTAAATTGAACAAATATATAAAATTTTTCCTTAAGGAAAACTTTCTCTTGCCAAATTTTTCTCATCAAATTTCTGTTGGAATTAGAAGCTAAAGCTGTTTATTGCAAAATTATTAGTCATAACATCAGACCAGTATTTTAAAATAGGGCAGCTCTTGTCAGGGTATTAAACTTTTGAGACAGGAATTGGGGGATATAGGGAAGCAATATAAAGGAAGTAAAAAAAATTAAAAAAGTAATTAAAAAATTTTTAAAAAATTAAAATAATTAAAAGATCATACTTTTTTTTTTTTTTAAACACCAACAAAATGGAAAGTCAAATATTGAAGTCATCTATCAAGGGGTGTATTCTACTGAGAACTTAAAAAAAAAAAGACTCCTAAATGAGTTAAGTAATAGGCGAATTTAATGCCCTTTTCATGGAGTAGTTTGTCTTACAGATAATTGTCTTAAAGTCAATAGACTAGTTGAATTATTTTGGCATCAAATGAATTTTCAAGTTAGATTAATTTTTTAGTGCCATATATGCAACATAAGGCTGATGTCTGAGGCAAGTCAAATCAAATAAATTCATTTTCTTTTTTCATTCAAATAGCAGGAAACTTTGAGTGACCTTAAAGTCAAAACAAAGGATCTGAAAAAGAAAAAAATTGGTCAAATATACATATGTTATTTCCATACTATCAACATTAAAGTACCCTTTTGGTAAAAATTGATTAACTTACATTTGGGGGAATGTATGTTGTTAAGAGACGTTTTAGAAGGTATTTGTTAAAGTAAAATGCCATAACAAATTTAAAAAGTGAATTTTTGGGAAGGTTTAGAGTAATGGAGAGCTGGGACATGGAACTTTGGTGAAAAGTTCTGTCCTTAAAATTAAACATGACAATTATTTTTTGGGTGTCACTATTTTCTCTTGTTCTTAACAATCTGACAAGCTTTAGCTTAAATATCTGGTATTAGTAAGGCAACTTTATTAGGTTTATTTTTTGGAATCTAGCTTTAAATCCCAATTCTGCCACTTTATAGTCTGTGATGGACAAATCACTTTATTTATTTTGGACCTCAGGTTTGTCATTTCTGTGGTGAGGGACTTGGACAAAATTACTTCTAAGGTTCCATCTATGTCCTAAATCTATGGTCCACTGGTTTTTAAGTAATTAATCTTTATTTGAAGATAAACTTAGTTGGGATTAAATGAGTAGAAAAGTTAAGAGAAGGAAGTCATTATAGCCAGTTCTTTTGGATATTCTAATAATTGTTAGTTTTCAATCTGAATTTTTCAGACAATCTTAAAGTTTTTGTAAGACATAACAATGACATGAATTGAAGCTAAATGAAGTATAGGTTCAAGAGGACATTGTATACAGCAACAAAAGATTATGTGATGATCAACTATGACGGACCTGACTCTCTTCAACAATGAGCTGTGATTAGAGGCAATTCTAATAGACTTGGGATAGAGAGAGCCATGTGCATCCAGAGAGAATTATGAAGACTGAATGTATATCACAACATAGTATTTTTACCTTTGTTGTTTGCCTGTTTATTTTATTTTGTCATTTTTCCCCCCCTCTTTTTATCTGATTTTTCTTGTGTAGCATGATAAATGTGGGAAGATGTTTAGAAGAACTGCACATGTAGGGGAAGGGGGAAGTGGGAAAGGAGAAAGAAAAATTTGAAACACAAGATTTTGCAAGCGTGGCTTTTAAAATCTACCTTTGAATGTATTTTGAAAAATAAAAAGCTTGTTTAAAAAAAAAAAAGGCATACCAATAAGTAGCCAAGTTTATAGCAAGTTGGGATGTTCAGAGTTGTTGTTTTGCCCACCCATACTACACTGTCTCTGAGTCAGTATCTTTAATGTTAGGGATTGTATTCACAGCAGAACAGCCATTCTATTTTCATAATTTTAATTGTTGAGAAGTTCTTTTACAGTGAGCTGAAATCTGATGCTCTGTCATTTGACTAATGTAATACCTCCTTCACATGACATTCCTTCAAATATTTGAAGAAAGCTATTATTTCTAAACGTTTTTGTCTGATTCATTCAGTCTATTCCTATGATCTTGATTTCAGCTATCGTAAACTTTTCATTGTTTTACTCTTAAAATGTAGTACTTTGAACTGAGAACAGCAGTACTTTTCACTTGTTAGGAACAAGCTCATGAAAAATTAAAATCTATCAAAGTAATAAAATTCAAATTTTCCTTCTTATAATTATTTTCTGCCTTTAGTCATTCCTACTAAAAATTCACTAATGCTTATCTTCAAAGAGTTAAGCATAATTATTGGAACTCAAGAGTTTGGGGTTTTTGGCTTATTTTAGTTTTGGTGGATGAAATGCTTTAGTGGCTAATTGAAGGCTTTAATTGATCAGTAACTTTTTCTAATTCACACTGTAGACTTTAAAGTTGATCGATTTTCTTCATAGAAGAGGGTATCCTTTCAGCATGACCCATCCATCTTACTGGAACTTTTCATCATTTCAGAGATCATATCAGGAAGACTTTCTGAAGACAGGCAATCTGTCTTTCTTTTTCTAAGCAAAAATATTTAACACATGATGATCTGTATTTAATTCTTTGTCTCAGATTTCCATAACTAACTTTGGATGGTTTTCACTGACTGGTTTTATGATTCTTGTTAAACTTGTAAACTTGTCTATATAAACTTTTTTGGAGTAGATTATTTGTGAATTTTAATTCTGCGGCACATAAAAGGAAGTAGCAAAATACTGTTATTAGTTTTATTCTTTGAACTTTCAAAATGCCAGAATTTTAGAACAGCAGAAGGGGAGGGGACCTTAAGAGATTTATTCATAGGAAAAATTTGTGTATGGATAGGTAGGTATAAGATAACATTTCTTGGTGTAGTAGTAGATACATAATAGGTGCTTAACAAATATTGTTAAATAATGGGTTAACTTATAGTGTGTTAAATGAGAGACAACTTTAAGACATTTCAGGGCTTTATGCATTTAGTGAATGTTGGGTTTCTCCAGGGGACTGGATTCCTCCTTTTTAGCTGACCTTCATAGCTTTTCAAGTTAGTTTCTACTACATTAGTGGACTGTTTTTCTTGCATATATTTTTGGTTAATAAGTTTTTGGACTTGTGACAATTTATTCATTTGCGGTTTGCATTTTTCTAATTGCCATTGAAATCTCATCTATTACAAGCTATTAGGGGAACACAGAGAGATCACTTATTAATTTGATTCCTATTCCTTCTAAATTAGAAGAGTTCATTGCTCTTATCTCATTTATAGATTTCTATTTGAGATTTCTTTTTTTGGTAGCATTTAGTTTTAAAAATGTTGTTAACTAGAAAATATGCTTATTTATTGGCTATGGCAGTGTCAACTGAGGAAGGCTGGACAGAAAGCAGTCCCGGAAGGTGCCAAACTCACGGGTGTGGCTACTACTACCTGTCAGAGAGCAACTTATCAGTTCTGTTTTGATAGACCAAGGTTGCAGAAGTCCAACTAACAGGTAAAAATTAAATTGTGATTTATCCTTAAGTGTTTAAAATACAAATTAATTATATAAGTTTTTTGGGAGGAGGGGCTTGTGGATTTTTTTTTTTTTTTAAAGAAACAAAATAAATTTTTGATAGTTTTAAAAGATTTAAAGTTCGGATTGCTCTGTTATTCGTGCATTCTTATATTGGCTGAATGTCAGAAAAGGATATTAGGGTAGCTATGGGTAACAGGAGATGTTACCTGAATTAGTTAATGTGGAATAGGAGAGTAATAGGAGGTTGATGCCTTTTGTCCAGAAATTTAAAGTTTATCTGTGGAGACATATTTTTAATTAAAATTATTTTGGTCACTTAAATTTCCCTCTGTATTTTTTCATCTGCCCCTCCCCAAAAGTTACCCCCACTTTATAAATTAGCATTATTTTTTTAAAAGATAAAGAGAAAAATCAGTACAATGAAATATATCTTAAAATTTGTGCAGTGTACAACACTTTTGCAGACCTCCCATCAATGTGAACAGGTGAAATTAGAAGTGCCTTCTCATATCTCTCCTTTGGAGGCATACTTGTTCATTAGAAATACATAGAATTTACTTTTGATTGGGGGGAGGGGGGAATGACTTCTTTCTATTTACATTGTCACTGTATAGGACAGCTAGGTGTTGAAGTGGATAAAGTGCTGGGCCCCAAATTAGGAAGACTCATCTTCCTGAGTTCAGGTCTGACCTCAGAAACTTAGTAGTTGTATGACTCTGGACAAATCACATCTATAAAATTAATTGGAGGTGAAAATGGCAAATTCATGCCGGTATCTTTGCCAAGAAAACTCTAGTGAGGGTCACAAAGAGTTGGTAATGACTGAAAAATGACTGAACAGTAACAAGTCATTGTGTATATTATTTTCCTTTACATCAGTACATGCTTCTGTATTTGGTATTTCCATGCTTCTGTATTCATCAATTTCTTATAGTACATACAGTAATTTATCCATTACACTCATTTGAGTGTGTTCAGCCATTCCCCAGTTCAATGGGCACCTTTGTTTTCAATTTTTTGCTGTCAGAAGTGGTGTTGCTGTAAATATTTTGGTGTAAATGGGGACTTTTTTTTTTTTTAATCATTGACATTTTAATTACTTTATTTGTGTAATTCCAAAATGTTTTCCAAAATGATTCAAACTCTAGCAACAATATATCAGTATATTCTTCTTACAATTATTTATATTCTCTGGCTATTTATCTTTTGGGGAATGGCTTTTGGTTATAAATCCATGCAGGCTTATTTTTATTACTTACAAGTCATTTTTAACATTTAGACCTATCTTTATTGCTCACAAGTCATTTTTAACACTTTTGTTTGCACTTTAAGCTATGAGTTTGAAAATTAGTCCATTACGCTTTCTTTTTCATTTTAGTCCCCAGGACATAATAAACAATTAATGCTTGTTGACTGATGAATTGGTTTTAGAACAAAATAAGTAAAATCACAAAAGAAAATTAAATTCATAAAATATAAAAAATATAAGAACAAATATAAGTTGATAGCAATGACATTTGACAAAAGTTGACAAAAAATAAGAATCCCCTTCCCCCAATAACAGTCCTGGGCACAAAGTTTTGGAGCAGGGAAAACAAAGGGATGGACAAACTTTTTTTTTAATTATAGCTTTTTATATACAAAACATATGCATGGGTAATTTTTCAACATGGAAATGGCATAGGGTTTAGCAGAGTTTTACCTTTGGGATAAGAGGATGCAAAAGATGAGCAAGATGATATAGGTATGAAGAAAGCCATTTTCTATAATGGGATTCTGATTGGAAGGCTGTGTCTCTGGGCAGAATTATGACAAAAGAGATGAGTGGGTAAGGGTCAGAATAAGAAATTTAAACTCCAGTTTTCCTGACACTACAGTACATTTAAGAGAGCATTGAGGGGAGAGTGCCTTCCATGGTGGCCAAACATGGAATGGAATATGGAATAGCCAATATGGCTGGAACGTAGAGCTTATGAGGGCTTACTTTGTAATAATGTTAGGCACAGAAAGATAAGATCATAAGAGTATGGAGTTAGAACCAGCAGGGACCTTGGGGATCATTTAGTCTGTCATCTTTATGAAAGAAGTGTTAAGATACAAGAAGTGTAAGTGACTTGGTTAGGACCACAAAGCCAGACTGCCCAAGAGAAGCTTTACATGCCCAATATAGTAGTGTTTATGGAATCCCAGAGGAACTAGAGAATGACATGGGATCAGAGATCACCACTTTAGAAATACCTGTTTGACAGAAATAGGAGACCAACCAAGAGAGAGACACTATTATAATTATTCAGTGGAGCCAGAAATGGTCTGGATTCTGGATAGTGGCTATGTGAATGAATCCAGAAAGGGATGAAGTCTGGAGAAGTTGATTTTCTCTCAGGACTTAGTAGTTAATTGAATATAATGAGTGAAGGAGCAGGAGGAGTTGAAGGCAACTCTTAGTTTGAAAATGTAGATTTTTGGAAAATGGTGGCATCCTCTAGAAAGAGAGGAAATTTGGGGAATTAGATGGATGGGTTTTTATGGAAAAGGTATAAGTTCTGAATTTGTACAAAGGGCATCTAAGGGGAAATGTACAACGATAGCTAATTGTGGTAATATGGGACTAGAGCTCAGGAGAGATACCAGACCTGAATATAGAAATATCTGGCATCATTTTCATAGAAGTGATGACTTAACCCCATGAAAGCTGATGAAATCCTGAGAGAGGAACTCTTAGGCCAGAGCCAAGGCAACATCTCACGTTAGGAAGAAAAGTAGAAGAAAATTACTTATTATTTTAGTAACATCTGATTTATTTTAGTAAGCGAGGTTTTTCACATAAGTTGAACTTTTTTAAAAAGAGGAATTTTTATGAAGATAAATTATGAATATAGTGGGAATTTAAATTTCAACAAATATGAAACTTGAGGCAGTGAATAGAGCCCCTGGCCCTAGAGAGTCAGAAGGACCAGAGTTCAAATTTGAGCTCTTAACCCTGATTGCCTGGAGGTGTATCCCTCTTTCTCCCTGCTCCATCCCCTCACCAATATAAAATTTCTATTATTTAAGTGCTAGGCTTTTAATATTTGCATCATTTTTGCTGGAACTTTATTGGACTTAGTGCAAATAGTCTTTTATACTGCTTCTGGTGCAGAAGAGAGCTTTCCAGAACTCATATATTTTTCAATAAAAAGTATAGTGATTATCTTTTATCCTGTTTATGATGAAGACAGCTTTCCAGAACTTATTTTTAATGATAAATTGAGATTAAAATTGATTAAATTG
Organism: Antechinus flavipes; assembly: GCF_016432865.1. Classification (NCBI taxonomy): domain Eukaryota; kingdom Metazoa; phylum Chordata; class Mammalia; order Dasyuromorphia; family Dasyuridae; genus Antechinus; species Antechinus flavipes. The sequence continues at coordinate 52,248,084 of NC_067400.1, forward strand.
CCATTTTATTTTTCAATAAAAACTATAGCAAACATAATGTAATATTTTCTTGTTTTTTGGTTCAGGGTTACTTTACATTCAGTTACTGTTGCAATTTTGTACTGTAATATTCTGATAGCATCTTTTGAAGTTTTTGCTTTGACAATAAATGCTAAAGATAATGCTATTTTTTTCAGTTTTTTAACTATGAATGGTTACTGTAAATGGCTCTGCCTTTAACAGTTTCCTGACTCCCATTTGTTTTGCTTCTAACAAGTTTTAGCCATTTATTAAGATTGTAAATTGTTGTGAGGCCCTTAGAGACTTGCTTATTTATTAATAAGTCATGTTTCTACAACTTTATCTCCTGTTTTAAAAAAAAATAGAGGGATAAGGAATTATATATATATATATATATGTATATATATATATATATAATATGTATATAATATCAATATGAACTTTTATGTAGTTATTAATTTAACTACTCAAATATCATTTTTGCTTATTTCTATAGTGACTGATCAATTAAAACTCAGTTATCTATTTGCATCATATATAGTGAAACTTTCAGCATTATATATAATTTACATATTCTTGGGTTGCCTGCTAATCCTAGTAATTATATATTTAGAAAATGTCCATTAATTTTGATAATTGCTTAAAGAGAGATTTTAATAGCCACAACACATTCTGTTATTAGCACAATTTTTATATTCTTATTCCTAATGAAATAGATTTTTATTTATGGAATAGTTTTTAAATAATTAGGTTGGTAGTGTATTTAATTTTGAATCATAGCATCATCTTATTTAGAGCTGAAAAAGATCTTAAGAGCAATCTGCTGTACAGCCTCCTTGTTTTTCACTTGATGAATGTGAGGGGCCACTGGCCCCGTCATTTTAAGTGTCTGGTGCTTGAGGCCTTTCTGCCTGTCTTCCCGACTATATAGATGTCTTCTCATCCACTATACCTCATACTGTCTCATCGGTGTTAATACTTTTCCTTTAGCAATAAATTCTTAATCGTTTTTGATGTTAAGAAATAAATGTGTGGCAGAGCATTGAATAACATGTGAACTTAAACTTTTAAATACATGGATTGATTTTTAGTAGAAAATGCAAAAACATTTGTTCTACTCTTGATAGTCCTAATATTTACCTATCGGATTATTTTGGAAGTGAGGGAGTAGAGGGAAGAAAGTATATCTAGATGACTTCCCCTGTCAAAAGCTAACTTGAGATTAAAACTCATTTTGGAAGATGTTCCAGTAGGTAATCGCTCGATTTAAATTATGGGAAGTTTTTTTTCTGATCTCCCAATTGCTGGTGCTCCAGACTACCTTATATTTAATTACTTTATTAATATATACTTTTATTAACTTATATGTACCTGTTTCTTCCATTAAAGTTCTTTACTGGAATACAAATATTCTCAGGATTAACACCTAGTATATGCATACTGATTGATTGGGAGGTTTTGAAGATTTCTTCATGTCAATAAACCTAAACCTTATGCTATCATTTTTTTGTTGTTCTAATTTCACTTCAAGTGTGTACCAGGAACTATGTCCATTTGTGTTCCTGGAATACAAATACAAAAAGGAAACATCCAGTCATCATGAAGCTTCATATCTAAAGAACTAATTGTTGCTTTGTCTCTCAAATGATTCCCCTTTTTTCCGAATTGATCTGGTAGGTGTGTGTAGTTATTTTCCTATTGTTTCTCCTGGCTTTGGGGATAGGTATTAGTTTTGCTTTTTTGGGGGGAATGAGGTTGGAATCTTTCAGTTAGTACTGTGCCTGGCTCATAGGTATTGCTTAGTGACTGCTGGTTTGTTCATTGACTGCTGAAAGAGGGGCACACTTTTATCAGAATTACTTCTAACAACCTTGTCTGTTTTACAGATGGACACTTAGCAGTTGTTAGAACTGCACAAGTATACAGTATTCTCATAGAATGCTTATCTCTTTGAATACACCGAGGCACTTTTGAAATAATTTATTAAAAATCCCGAGATCACTAATATGATTTTTGTCAGCATTTTCCATCTTGAGTCTTGAAATTTTTTAGATAATCAATCATTGTATTGCTGAAAAAAGTTAAGTCTTATCAAAGGTGATCATCACACAGTGCTGTATACAATGTTCTTGATTCTGCTCACTTAAATAGCATTGCTGAATATTATATACTTTATATGCATTATTTTATAACCTTTTGACATAAGTTCCAAATTGCTCTCCAGAATGATTGGATTACTTCACAATTCATTGGTGTCCTTTTAAAAGATGTCACTATCATTTTTAAATAACAATTTCTTTTTTTTGTAATAAAGGTATAATAAAAGTTGAATTAAAAACAAACATTTTGTTCATGTCTCACAAATTAATGTCTCAATCAACAACTTTGTGGCTATATTTTTTGCCTAGAATAGGGAACTATATTTCCCTGCCCTGTAGTATCAAGTTAACATTGATTTGAGTTTATCTATCTTTCATTTCTTTCTTCATTATCGCAAGCCAATCCATTGATTTTTACCTTTCTCAATTTTATTTAAGTAGGCCTATAAAGATATAAAATTTCCCCTTATTACCCCTTTGGCTGCATTCCACACATTTTGGTATGACTTCTCATTATTGTCATTCTTTTGGATGAATTTAATTGTGTCTATGATTTGCTGTTTCTTTCACCCAGTCATTCTTTAGGATGAGATTATTTAGTTTCCAAATGTTTTTTAGTCTATTTTCCCCTGGCTTTTTATTTAATGTAATTTTTATTGCATCATGGCCTGAAAAGGATGCATTTACTATTTCTGTCTTTCTGCATTTGAATTTGAGGTCTTATTTGTTAATATATGGTCAATTTTTATATAGCTTCCATGAATTGCTGAAAAGAAAGTGTACTCCTGTCTCCATTTAGTTTTTTCCAATGATCTTATCATACCTAACTTTTCTAGTATTTTATTTACCTCTTAACTTCTTTCTTATTTATTTTGTGGTTTGATTTATCTAATTCTGAGTGTGCAAGGTTGAGGTCCCTCTATTAAGTTTTTCTTTCTATTTCTTCTTGCAGCTCTTTTAACTTCGCCTTTAAGAATTTAGATGCTACTTCTTTTTTCATTGTTGAGATAATTGGCTTAATTGTATTCTTAGTTTTTCTTTCTCTTTTTTTGGCTTCAGTTTATTCATATCTCTCACCAAGTTCTCCTTGGTTCTTCATAGGGAATAAAAACATTCCATTCCTTGTTTCACAGTTTATTCCCAATCAGCAGGCATTCTTTTTGTTTCCCCCCTTTTTTTTATAACCCCAAAGCAGTGCCATAAATATTTTGGTATAATCTGGACCTTTTCCCTTTGTGTTTTAGTTTTATTTTAGTTATATGCCTAGTAGCATTTCTGGTTTTTAAAGGGGGGGTGTATTTGTATAGTTTAATGACACTTTGCAGAATTATGAGTTGTTTTGCAGAATAGATAAATCAATCTACATTTTTTTCCCCCCATAGCTCCTCCAGACAATATACATTTCTTCCCCCATAACATCTTCAGCATATCCCTTTTCCATCTTTGTCATCTTGGCCAGTATTCTGAAGTTGAAATTAAAGTGAAATCCCAGTTTTAAATTTACATTTCATATAATTGTAGAGGGCTGAAACTATTGAGTCGATGCACTGAGGTCAGGACAGGGAGCACTTGAGGCTAACTACCGATTGGACAATATTCTATGGGCATATGCTTGGAAAATGGTCCTTCTCATTATCCTGTGCTGGCTGGATGATTGTTGTATACAGAGGATTGTAGGAGGGACTAAGGGGTGTGGAGTAAGACTAGATAGAGTCACTTTGACCAAGAGTAAAGACTAAGGACTTTTGCTTATTCTGTCTCTAGCTGATTCTAAGGGATCCAGGGTGCTAATGTAGTCATCATAATTGGTTATAATTTCATAATTTCTTTTGAAAACTGCCTTTTTGTATCACAAAGTAATCTAGGCCTTATTGTCACTTTAAAAAATATTTCTCTTGTCTTCTGTTTTTTTGTTGATTGATACTTTTATTTTAGGTGTTTTTTATTGATGAAAAAGCTTTTTTTTTTTTTTTTTTTTTTTTTTAAAACCCTTTATCCCAAAGTTTAGGAATTATTCCCTTCAAGGTCCTTTCTTCAAAACATTTAAATTTGTTTTTAATACCAAAAAATTGGAAAAAACTTACATAGCATAATACAAAGAACATTCACTATATGAAATGATGAACCTCTATTTCATAGTATTTAATTATTTGGGAAAAAAACTATAAATACAACTATACATTGTTTTCTAAGCTATCCTGTTTTTCTGTGCTTTCTTCTGAGGTTTCTTTTGTAAAAGCATAATATACAAATTTCTGTTTTATCAGTTTTTTCTCTGGAGGTGGATAGTATCTTCAAAGTGTCTTTGTAGGTTGATTTATAATGCTCATGGTAACTTAGTCATTCACAGTAGTTCTTTAAACCATATCTGATGTTCTGCTTATACTCATTTCATTCTTTATTATTTCCTGTTAAGTCTTTCCATGTTTTTCTAAAATCAACCAGATTATAATTTCTTCTTCTTTTTTTTTAATTATAGCCTTTTATTTACAAGATATATGCATGGGTAATTTTTCAGCATTGACAGTTGCAAAATCTTTTGTTACAATTTTTTCTCCTCGCTCAGATGGCAGGTTGACCAATACATGTTATATATGTTAAATATAATACATGTGTACATGTCCATGCAGTTATTTTGCTGTACAAAAAGAATCGGACTTTGAAATAGTGTACAATTAACCTGTGAAGGAAATTGAAAAATGCAGGCAGACGAAAATAGAGGGATTGGGAATTCTATGTAGTGGTTCATACTCATTTCCACAGTTTTTTTGCTGGGTGTAGCTGGTTAAATTCATTACTGTTCTATTGGAACTGATTTGGTACATCTCATTGTTGAAGAGGGACACGTCCATCAGAATTGATCATCATATAGTATTGATCATCATGGCATTTGATGATCTCCTGGTCCTGCTCATTTCACTCAGCATTAGTTCATGCAAGTCTTTCTAAGCCTTTCTGAAATCATCCTGCTGGTCATTTTTTACAGAACAATAATATTCCATAATATTCACATACCACAATTCAGCCATTCTCCAATTGATGGGCATCTACTCAGTTTCCACTTTCTGACCACTACAAACAGGGCTGCCACAAATATTTTTGCATATACAGGTCCCTTTCCCTTCTTTAAAATTTCTTTGGGATATAAGCCCAGTAGTAACACTGCTGAATCAAAGGATATCACAGTTTGATAACTTTTTGAGCATAATTCCAAATTGCTCTCCAGAATGGCTGGATGTATTCCCAATTCTACCAGCAATGCATCAATGTCCCAGTTTTCCCACATCCCTTCCAACATTCCGCATTATCTTCCCCTGTCATTCTAGCCAGTCTGACAGGTGTGTAGTGGTATCTCAGAGTTGTCTTAATTTGCATTTCTCTGATTAATGATGACTTGGAGCATTTTTTCATACGGCTAGAAATAGTTTCAATTTCTTTGTCTAAGAATTGTCTGTTCATATCCTTTGATCCTTTATCAATTGGAGAATGGCTAATTTCTTATAGAGACAATTCTCTATATATTTTGGAAATGAGGCTTTTATCAGAACCTTTGACTGTAAAAATGTTTTCCCAGTTTATTGCTTCCCTTCTAATCTTGTCTGCATTAGTTTTGTTTGTACAAAAACTTTTCAATTTGATTAAATAAAAAATTTCTACTTTGTAATTAATAATGACCCCTTTTGTCATAAATTCCTTCCTCTTCCACAGTTCTGAGAGGTAAACTATCCTATGTTCTTCTAATTTATTTATAATCTCATTCTTTATGCCTAGCTTATGAATCCATTTTGACCTTATCTTGGTGTACGATGTTAAATGTGGGTCAATGCCTAGTTTCTGCCATATTAATTTCCAATTTTACCAGCAGTTTTTGTCAAACAGGGAGTTCTTATCCCAAAAGTTGGGGTCTTTGGGTTTGTCAACCACTATTTGTCCTTTGAACCTAACCTATTACAGTGCATCTCATAATTTCTTATAGAACAATAATATTCCATCCCAATCATATACCACAATTTGTTCATTCATTTTCTAATTAATGGGTATCCCCTCAATCTCTGGTACTTTGCCACTTCAAAAAAAGATGCTATACATATTTAGAAAATGAAGATCTTTTCCCTTTTCTTCTAATCCTTTTTGGAAATCAGTTTAATAACTCATTGGGCATAACTTCAGATTATTGTTGGAGCAGTTCACTTCACAGTTTCACTATTGGTGTATTAGTGTCCCAATTTTTTCCATGTCCCTTCCAATATTTGTCATATTCCCCTTAAGTTGTTTTAGCTAATATAATAGATGTGATAAAACAATCAAAATTGTTTTAATTTGAATTTCTTAAATCATTAAGATTTAAATTTATTTTTTTCATATTATATTTAATTTTGATTTCTTTATTGAAAAACTGCTTGTTCATATCTTTTGACTGCTTAACTGGGGGGGGATATGACTCATACTCTAATAAATTTGACAAAGTTCTATGTATTTGAGATTTGAGATCTTTATTTGACAAACTGTGTATATAAAAGTCCCCCTCTCCAACTTTACCAACCCCCAGTTTTTCTACATCCTACTTCTCTTACCTACATTGGTTTTTTTGTGTACAAAACCTTTTAAATTTAATGTATGTTACAATGTTGTCTCTTGTTTATTCATAAATTCCCCAATTCATGTCTTATATGTTCCATGTTCTTCAATTTTCTTACGAGATTTCCCTTTATATTCATTTTGAATTCATATTAGCAAATGGTATAAATGGTCCATGCCCAATTTTCTACCAGATTGTTTTCCAGTTTTCTCAATAACTTTTATCACAAAGAATTCTTAAATGTAAAGTACTTAACATTTGTCAGACACAAGGATGATCATTTACTATATACTTGTATGTCTCTTCTGTTCCACTGATCTGAAGTTTTTTTTTTTTTTTTCCATTAACAAAGTTTTGATAATTACTGTTAAAAAATTAATTTGTTTGGTATTCTTCTCCTTTTGCTTTTTAAATAAATTTATTATTATTATTATATTAGCTCTGCCTAGCCACGAACAATTGGTATTTCTCCAATTATTTAAATCTTACTTTATTTGTATAAAAAAGTTTTTAAAGTTATGTTCATATAGTTCCTGGGTTTGTCTTAGCCAGGTATACTTTCAGACATTTTATGCTATTCAGAGTTGTTTTAAATGGAGTGTTTTTCTTACTGTTCCTTCTTGTAGGGTTTTGTTGATGGCATAAAAATGCTGACAATTTATGTGGATTTATTCATATTTAACATGTATTGGTCATCCTGCCATCTGGAGGGGGTCGGAGGAACGAGGGGAAAAATTAAAACAAAGGATCTGGCAATTGTCAATGCTGTAAAATTAGCAATGCATGTAACTTGTAAATAAAAAGCTATTTTTAAAAAAAGTTTTATTGTGGTAATTAGATGGGCCTATGGATATATAGAGCATTGGCCCTGGAGTCTGGAGTATATAAGCTCAAATTAGATTGCATGCACTTGTTATTGAATCCTGAGCGAGTCACTGAACTTGTTACCTGGGGGAACAGGGGGAGGAAATCATAATAAAATAAGTTTATTTAGATAATCTTTTTTTTTTCCTTTTTATTCTAAAAATCATTACCTCATAGTATTTTATTAGCTTAAAAAACTCAACTCTTAGTTTTGTGGTGTTTTGACTTTTTTTGAATTAATCTTATCTTTAATTTTTGGGATTTCTAATTTGATGTTTAATTGGAGATTTTAAATTTGTTCTCATTTAAGGTTTTTTTTTTTTAATTTTTTTTAAATTTCCGATTCATTGAGCTTTTCTTTCTCACTTATTGCCGTAAGTACTAAGAGATAAATTTTACAGCAATTACTACTTTTGATGCATCTTATAGGCCCTTATTTATATTTATTTTTTAATAGCTTTTTATTTACAAGTTATATGCATGGGTAATTTTGACATCGACATTTTTGGCATTGACAATTGCCGAACCTTTTGTTCCAGTTTTTTCCCCTGCTTCCCCCCACTCCCTCCCCCAGATGGCAGCTTGACTATAATACATATTAAACATGTTAAAGTATAAATTAAATACAATATAAGTATACATGTCCAAACAGTTCTTTTGCTGTACCAAAAGAATTGGAAATTTTTCTTTCCTTTATAAAATTACAAAATAAAGAATAATTTTCTTTATTGCCAGGATTATATAGAAGTCTAAGGTTGTAAATTAAATTGGAAATTGAATAGTGGAAATTCTATGTAGTGGTTCATAGTCATCTCCCAGAGTTCTTTTGCTGGGTGTAGCTGTTCAATTCATTACTGCTCTATTGGAACTGATTTGGTTCATCTCATTGCTGAGGATGGCCAGGTCCATCAGAATTGATCATCATATTGTATTGTTGTTGAAGTATATAATGATCTCCTGATCTGCTTTTTTCGCTCAGCATCAGTTTATGTAAGTCTTTCCAGGCCTTTCTGAAATCCTCTTGCTGGTCATTTCTTACAGAACAATAATAATCCATAATATTCACATACCACAATTAATTCAGCCATTCTCCAATTGGTGGGCATCCACTCAGTTTCCAGTTTCTTGCCACCACAAAGAGACCTGCTGCAAACATTCTTGCATATACAGGTCCCTTTCTCTTCTTTAAAATCTCTTTGGGATATAAGCCCAGTTGTAAAACTGCTGGATCAAAGGGTATGCACAGTTTGATAATTTTTTGCATCGCATAGCTTTTAATATTTGTTTCATTATTATCATTCATTTTAATGAAGTTATTGTCTTATATGGCTTGTTCTTTAAACCACTTTTTTTTTTCTTTTTCTTTTTGCTGAGGCAATTGGAGTTAAGTGACTTGCCCAGGATCACCCAGCTAGAAAGTGTTAAGTCTCTAAGAACACATTTGAACTTGGGTCCTCCTGACTTCAGGGCTGGTACTCTTATCATTGTGCCACCTAGATGCCCCCAAATCACTCATTCTAAGATTGGGTTATTTTGTCTTCAGTTAACTTTGCCCTTAGACAGTCATTTATTAAACAAAATCTTTATTGTAATGTGAAAATTATGTGTTTAATCTGCTTTTCTACATTTATAAAGGTTGAGGCAATTGGGTTAAATGAGTTTCCCAGAGTGACACAGCTAGTGAAGTACTAAGTATGCAAGGCTAGATTTGAACTCATATCTTTCCTTCTCCAGGGCTAGTGCTTTATGTGAATGTCATTTAGCTGCTCCTAACAATAAAGTTTTTGTGTTCCAATATTTGGTCATTTTTTTGTAAAAATGCTATACAGTTGAGGAAAAGGGATATTCCTTTTCATTTTAATTCAGTTCCCTCCAGTATTAGTCATATTTAACTTAGAGATTCTTTGAGAAATCACGAAACTCCTTTTAAGAAACAGTTTATAGCACTTTTAAAGAAAAGTACCAACATTCGACCTCTGTTAATACTTGGAAGCAGGACATGTATTGCCGGAGGTGTCAGAAGGTTGGTTACTAATGTGTCAAAGACAAAAAGAGTGATAGACATGGGCCATCAGATATTCCACTGTAGCCTTAAAATTTCAGGAGAAAGTGAAGGGCCCCCAGCATATCTAGTGTCCTTTCTTTTACAGACATTTTGGAGAACATAAAAGAGGGGCACAGAATGGGTGGGAGGCATGGATGGGTTGATCTGTTTCATTGAAGGAAATGCAAAAATAATAATGATCATAGCTGTTTTAGTTTTGTGCTTCTTTTTTTTTCGGGGGTAGGATTGGAAGGGGGAATGGGGATGACACAATGAGCAATTCTTTCTTTTTTTCTGTATAAGTGCCTTGTAGTTGCTGCCATATTTACTTGAGGAAAGTATTAGTTTGATATTGGATTTTCACCTTTTTTCCCCCCTTTTTCATCTTGCTGCATTTTATTGAGAAATATACAACACTTTCTTTACTTTGCAATTTTTTTTTTGGGAAAGGTTTCTGTAATTGTTTAATGCTTAGCTTTTAATTTCAAATATGTTTTGCTTTTATGTTAAGGTAAATTCCATTCTTCGTATGTTTTTTATATCTTTTGCCAAATGAATGCTGAATTTTATTTAAGGTGCTTTTATTTATTGATAGGTATTTTTGTGTTTGTTTTTTTAATTGCTAATTTAATTTTCTTTATTGCCAGAATTATATAGAAGTCTAAGGTTGTAAAATGCATTGTAATTGTAACCTATTTAATCCTTGCAACACCCTTGAAAAGTGGGTGTTATTATCATCACCATTTTACAGTTGAGGAAAATGAAACCGGCAGTCCTTTATGTGATTTGGAGTATCTTTTCATAAGACCATTGTAATGTCTTGTATTTCTTCTGAAAACTAATCATGTCTTTTAACTGTTTAAGGGAACTTATGTCAATGCAGTACCTGTATAATTTCAATGCTAGACTGGATATGGATATAAATTTTATTTTTTTACTTTGTAGACAGTATTCTTTCGACACAATAACTTGAATAGTGTTTCCTTCCTTAGAGTTTGAATAAGGGATAGAGTCATAAAGTCTTAGTTTTATTTTCCTCCTCTGATACTAACTTCATAAAGAACTTGCCAGTCCTTTAACTCTTGAATGCTTAGGGGAAAACATTGCAATTTAGAATGTGGGATAGACCTGGATAGAGCTCAAAGAAAGTTATTTAACCTCATTGAACACCTTAGAATTTAGCTATAAAATTCCATATAATCTGGCTTTGGTTTAGCAAGTTCTTGTTTCGGAACTTGTTTGCTCTTGATGGGAAATCTGAAATGACCTGACATTGTCTGTGAAGCATCATTAATTTGTAGTTCCAGGCTTTGTTAAAATGAATACTTTTTTAAAAATAAAAAGATGATTATTACTAAGAAGTTTGAAGCAATGGAAGGTCTGATTACATGTCATCCTAATCAGAATCACACTTTGGCTCTAAACTAATTTTTGCTTATTGGAACTTAAATTCATATCAGTCTATTCTGTCAGCTCTCAAACTTTTTGCAATTGGATTTCTCTTTGTACTTCCTCAAATGAAACTGTTTTCTTAAGGATCTTTAGTGATCTTTTTTCTTACTGCTAAGTCTTTTCCCTCCCCCCATTCCCTATTCCCAGTGCTGCTTGATTTCCGTTGTTGGAGCTTATATTTTGTTACCACCTCTTCTAGGTATTCCTCTTCTCCCTGGAGCTTCCTAACAACTGCTTTTTGTGGTTCTGCTTGCCTGGCTAGTTCTGAGTTTATTCTGCCCTCTGTATACAGAGGCTTTATTCTCTTTTTTATATTCTAGATTGTTTTGTGTGAGCTTCCATAGGTTCAGATTTTATCTTCAGAATTTACAGTTCTGAACAATTACCCCTTCCTCTCCCAAACAAACAGAAAAACCAAAAGCAGGATTTCTTCTTTGAGGTTTACTTCTCTTTATCTCCTCTACCTGTGATTTATCTTCTTCTTACCACTTATGCCATTATCACCTTTAATCAAGCCTTCCTTGTTTCCCACAGGGAACTATTGTGCACTATTCCCCAATTGGTCTCCCTGACTCCAATATCTTTCTTCAGTCTATCCTTCCCATATTTGCCAAGTAGTCTCACAATGTCAATGATTTATGGACAAGAAGCTTAAGTGGCTTCTTTAACAAAACTCTTCAATCTCATTGTAATATTTTTAGGTTGACTATGTCTTATTCTCCCTCACAAAAAGTTTATGGTTTCCTTGATCTTTAGGCTCTGTTCCTGGTGCCCAGAATGTTCTCCTATCTCATTTCAACTTGGGTTCTCCAGAAAATCTTTCATGAGCTTGTGTTAGTTCCCTATTCTTGAAATGACTATTTATTGTGTACATCTTTTATTTGCTCTTTTCTTTGTCCACAGGCACAACCTTCCTTATCTCCCCTTCCACTCAAGCTTCTTAAAGGGAAAGAGATTTTGTTTTTATATCCCCTATTACACTGCCAGTTAGTAGATATTTAGTTCTTGCTCAGTTGATTTATGGACCGTTCCTAGAATGACAGCACCAGTCCTCTGTGATTTGTTGCTGCAGACAAAAAGAAAAATAAATTTCTGGATATTCTTAAGTAAAGAAAATCTTATCTTTATATACATTAATTAGTTTATAACTTGGAGTTACCTCTTTATAGTTTTCTGGTTCGTTTTATAGAAATTTTAATAGAAGTATACTTAGTGAAAAAACAGCTTAAAATAGTCAAGAGATAGAATGAATGGTTAGCTATAAGAGAATAATCTTGAAAAGATATTAAAGAATTAGATGTCGACAGACTTGTTAAGTTGATATGCCAATATAATCTTGTTGTCTGTGCTAGGCACTCTACTAATTGCTTTACAAATATTATTTCACTTGAACTTCCAATTAACTGTTATTTTATTAGATTATTTTTAGGTTAGGTATTTTATAGTTAAGGAAAGGTAATTTATAGTTAAGGAAATTTAATTAAGATGCTTTAGGCCACACAGCTATTCATCTCTTTGAGTTCAGACCTGAACTTGGGCCTTCTAAATTCCAGGGTTAACACTTTGCATACCTGGCTAGTCATCATAATCACATGGAAGTCTTCAGTATTCGTAAAGTCCAGATTGTTCAAAACATCTTAATAGGCATTGGGGAAAACCAAGGCAAAATTCAAAAGAATCTTTCCTGTCAAGTTGTTCCTTTCTTGATGGAGAGAAACAGGGAGAGGAACAAATGAAACACAGATGAGAGGTGATAATTGAATGCCAGGAGCACTAACAACTAATGCTGTAAAGGCTTTTCATAAGATGGAGCATCAAAGATGCATGCCAAGCAGTGGCAGGGAACTGCTAATGTAGGGACTGTAGCTTTAGAGATTGAGCATTTAGTCTGTTCTTTCCATTTTCCAGGTGGGAAAATGGAGGCCCAGAGCAAAAAGATTGACTTAACTAGTTACACAGGTTGTAAACAGCAGAGTCAGGTTTTGAACTAGGCTCTTTGGCTGCAAATTCAGTTCTCTTTCCAGTCTTATCAGAGTTGCTTATGTGGATAGAGAAATTGACAACTTAAAAGATTCATGACTTCAAACTGAAGGAAACTGAGGCTCAAGGGAAAGTAAGCGACAGCAAATAATGGGTCTTGGATTCCAAAATAGAAGATGACATGTAAATCAGGGATTGATTCTATTTGGTTGGTTAAGGGAGGGCAAGATTTTTCCCCTTAAGAGAGGAGTATCTGAGAAAGAGAGATTAGACATAGGGTCAAATGCTCAAGAAGGACGAGAAATAAAAAAAAGAATCAGATTTTACAGCCAGAGATCATTGATAATTTTGTAGGAAATAGTTCCGGTGTAGTGGTTAGGTCAAAAGGCAAATTACAGTGTTATGAAATGAGTGAGAGGAGAGAGAGATGAGAGAGACAGGGGTGATGAAAAGTAAGTTTAAGTAAGTATATAATAAGTAGTTAGTGATAGAAATTCTGTGACTTCTACTCTTCCTTGTTCTTTCCAACACTAAGATGTTATAATTCATTGTTGCTGATTTTCTTTTGATCTTTAAAAATTTTTTTCTCAAATGAATTTCCAGTATAGTAGTTTATTTGATAGATGAAAAGAGTTGCAAATAGGCCTGGGTAACAGCACAAACTATAGAAAGTACTTCAGCTGTTTAATATAATGTCAGGATTACATGGTGAAGTTGACCTGCTTTTTGAATTATTTTAACTCAATTGGTTATTTAATAACAGGAAATGGACAGTTCAGAGACCCTTCAGATACAACTTCCTGTGAGGATATTCTTCCCTTTTGATTGAAAAATTATAGTAATCATCCTCATATTATATTCATACATTTAAATAAAGGTTATGCTGCTAAAATGATTATAAATCATTTAATAATTAAAAACCATTTAAGTATTGTTTCTTAATACTTAATAATAATAATAATAATAAATAAAACCTAAAATATAGGTTTCCAGTAGATAGATTTTATATTGAATTTTACGCTAAGATGTTGTTTTTTTTTTTTAACTAGAAAATTTTTAAAAAACTGTTCCTCTAAATGGAAATGTGAACTTTTCAGGTTATATCTTAGTATTTTTGCCTGTAGGTACAGCCTCCTCTCGCTCCTCATTATTGATAATTTAAAGGTAGCATGGCAAAGTGCAAAGTAGTACTATTGGCTTGGAGTAAGCCCTGTATTTAAAACTGACCTCAAACACACTGAGTAAGATTCATAATGTAAATTACATAACTACTCAATGCATTGGGTAACTGCTTGGAGTAACTCTATCCCAAGTTGTAGGTTGAAAGACTTTTGAGTTTAGGAAATAATAGATTTTTGTTATTTAGGCTGAATAAAATTGGTTTTCTGACCACAGGTTACTATCAAATAACTATACACATTATATATAATTATAATCTGTATACACATTATATATAGGAATATAATCTTTTATGAATTGAATCAACATGGAACTTTTCATCTTTTTAAACCTAACAAGAGAAGGGAAAAAGGAATAAGCATTCAGTACCTATTATGTACTAGACATTGTGCAAAGTGCTTCACCAATACTTCATTTGATCTTTATGATGATAACCTTATGAGAAGATGACACTATGATTCCTATTTTACAGTTGAGAAATTTGAAGCAGTGAGATTAAGTCACTTGTCCTAGGTCACACAAATAGCGAGATTTAAATTGAATACTAAAATGCTAATGAATACTAGAATAATAAAACTCTAGGAGTAGTACTATCACTCTCCTAGAGTTTTAGAAATCTTGTATGTATTGTCACTTGCATTTGGTAAGCTTTTACCTTTCTCTTTTTTTCAGTGAATGGTAGTGTCTAGAAAGGGTATGTCCCTTCAGGAGAGAGGTGCCAATGTCCAACCGGCCTAATAACAATCCAGGGGGGTCACTGCGACGTTCACAGAGGAACACTGCCGGGGCCCAACCACAAGACGACTCAATAGGAGGAAGGTATGTGTTTATCAAATGTTTGAAGTAGGTTTTGAATATATGTGCAATAGTAATGCTAAAAGCTATTTGTGAAGGCAAAAACTTGCATATTTTAGATGTTTTGTAGTATTTTTCATTCTACTTCCTTTACTATAGATAGATAATTCATTCTACAGATAAAACTCTGGCTTAGAAATAAGTGAATTGTAAATAATTCTTTACCAGATTAGGTTTTTAGTTTTTATATTTGAAATAAATAAGGGTAAGATTTGTTTAATACTCTAACTTTTAAAAATGAGTATATGTGTTTAATTCATGCTGAAAATGTAGCAATTGTATTTTCCTTTGAGGTCAGATTTTCTTTCAGGCTTAAGTATTTGGTCAGTATTCAATTTTGTACAATATTTATTGTAATTTGTAGATTGTTATTTTTTTTTCATCCTTCTTGCTTGTCATTTTAAACATATTCTTGCATATTTACATCTATTTATACCACTAGTAGTTTTTTTTCTCTTGGGAATGGCTCTATATGAATACTCAGTGATTATTTTTCTGTTTGAATTATTCCTTTATGATGGAATTTACCTTTTATTTAGATTTTGATGGCTTTTGATCTTAATAGAGAGCTGTGTGCAAATGAAATGCCAAAAGGGGCCCATCTACTTTTCTGAGTTTGGTCAAATGATACATCAGCCATTTCATGGCTGATAGAATACAGTGCTCTACAAGTTTCCATTTATGGGAGTGAAGACAGGCTTTCTGGAAGAAAATCTATTCGTCTTTTTTCAGTTACAATGAATGTTTTTCTCTCATTTTCTTAAATTAGAATTCATAATATTAGATTTATTCAGTGAGCTCAGACACTTTATTTTATGGGGATACTGGATACTAAGGACACTTGAGATTGAAGGAGATTAATGAGATCTCTGTGAGAGTGTGAATCCAACCTCCCACCCAAACATACACAATTTCTCTCTCTCTCTCTCTCTCTCTCTCTCTCTCTCTCTCTCTCTCTCTCTCTAAAAGAAACAACTGAGAGCTTTTGTCTTTTTTGGTTCACTGACAATACTTTCTTTCAAGACATAGATTCTGATAGAATATTTCTGAAGGTAAATATAAAAATCAACTTAAGGAGAGTGAGAGAAAACAAGTTTATTATTGAATTTGTTGAATAGACCTTTAAAAGAATGTTTCAGTTCTCAGTGACTCATCCCCAACCACGACTACTTCATTCTTTGCTGCTTGTGAGTACTCATATTTTATCAGTTGAATAAGGATTTTTATTAGTGGCTAATTTGAGAAAGGAATTGCTATATTTCCATTCTGAAAAACGAGGCTTCTGACCTCTCATGGTAATTGAAGGAGCAGCAAAGGATTTCTGGAAGTGAAGGAAATGTTGCTTTGTGATATGACCGTAAAGGCAGGGCTAATGAGAGGCTTCCCTAGCTGATGAGTAGTCTTCTCCTCAAAGAAGGAATTTTTTTAAAAAGAAAAGAATAAAGGCACTTCAGCAAAGCCAACCACCACAGTAACCATGTCACATTGTAAAGGTTATTCCACCCATAGTTCTCTACCTTTGCAAAGAAGAATGGGCTTGCATTTTCTCACCTTTTCTCCAGGACTAAACTTCTTGGGAGGGTTAACTAACTACTCCCCCACTCCCCTCCAAGATTCTGTTTTTATATTTACAATTATGTTATTTTCATTGTGTAATTATTTTATTTAGCCTAAAATTCACATTTTTTATTTTTCACATTGTGCCCCTTTTCTTCTATTTTCTATATTTGTTTTTGCCTGAATATTTTTGTTTTCCAAATTTTCAGTCTCTTTTTCATTTCACAGGTATATGGTTAGTCTCTCATCTGTTAATTATAACTAAGCTCCAAAAGCTCCAATTTGTAACCTCTGTTTATTGCTAAGTTTTTCTTTTCTGGACTTTATTGATATTTTGAAGCAGTATAGAGTTTCTTGTTATTTCCATGTACCTTCTGTCTTTCAAAAGACTATATTGGTTCATTTTATCTTCCTGTTAAGAGAGCTATGTCTTTTCCTGGAGACGTGCTGGTTTTAGAATCTCTTTTGGCTTATTTGCTTGTGTTTGTGGTCTTTATTGAGGCATTTTATTTTGATGACCCTTTATCCTCTCTCTCTCTCTCTCTCTCTCTCTCTCTCTCTCTCTCTCTCCCTCCAATGGCTCTCAGTTGTCCTGCCATTGCTTTTAAACAGATTCCTAACCCCAAGCTCCTGGGCTGCTTCAACCTCCTTACAGTGGAGGAGAGGAAAGTATGTTGGAGTTTATCTGCTTAAATCCTGAGTAACTTCTAAAGGGGCAGCAGTGATTTCTCCCATGGCATTTTCATCAAAATTCAGGTTATCTTGATTCCTCTCAGTACTCCCTTTTCCCCCTTTGTTTATTTAGTGGAGGAATTTTGGAAGTTGTTAGAACGGCTTGGATCGGAATCTGTGTACCTTAGAAGTGAACATTGTAAGAAGGCCTGGGATTAGGTTTCTCTTTTAGCCCAAGTGGAGAGAGGCATTGAAGGAATGCTATAAGTAATAAGGTTTTTATTCTCATTTTATAAAGATGTAGCCTTCTATGATTTAGTTGAGATTACTCTGTATCTGATGCATAATTTCTTGAGGGTAAGGTGTAGGCTTTGATAGGGAGCTAAACTGTTTTAGAATAAATCATGTTGCCCTTAAGATGACCTGTAAGACAGGTCAGGTGAGATATATATACTAATATATATCAGTAAGTCTTCCTGTATTCTCTGAATTCCTGTTCCTTGTTTCATAGTATATTCAGGTGTCACAATTTGTTTAGTCACTCTCCTATTGATGGGTCTCCTTTTTTTTGTGGATCCAATAATTAGTGTTTGGAATTCAGGAGAAAGAGAGCTTGAGATTTACAAAAACCAAAAGGACAATAATTGATAATTGATAAATGCATAATTCATCTTCCCTGCTTCATCCCACTTTATCATGACCCTCAGTGCAATTAAATAGCCTGCAATTTGGAGTTTTCTAAGATTTCACATTGTGTAATTTGCAGCAAGTCTTTGGGTAGTGTTTTGAGCACTACTGGAGCAAATGCTGGTAGTTGAGTTTATATCACTATTGCTAGGGAGACTTTAATTTACTCAGGGATAGGTAATTAAAGAAAGATTTGCTTCTTTGCTTTATATTATTCTATCATAGGTACCGATTTAGAGAATCATTTATTTTAGCTCATAGTTATATGTAACTTGCTTAATTTTACATGATTATATGCCCAAGGATATGTTTACTTTGGTTGCCTATGGTTATCAGATGTATACTTAAATATTGAAGTTAATGAATGCCTTGAAAAAAGCTCTGATATGAAACCAGCTGTACTAGAAATTAAATTTTCTTACAAATTATGAGAAGCAAGACTGCCTTTATCTTTGTCTAAAGAGGCTAATCTTAGGTAAAGTGAGAAAACGTCTGCTGTAAAATTATATTAAGCTTTTAAGTTTCTTATGAAAATTATTTCTTTACCTTTATTCAGATACCAAGTTTCCTCATATACCGTTCACACTTTGCCAGGACCAGAACTTTTACATTTTGCTTTGATTTAATGGTCCTGAATGATAGGACCGTATGTGGTACCTTTTATATAGATCTAGGCTATCAGAGGACAGGTTCAACCAATTGATCAAAAGATAGTTATGAAGAACCTCAGTATTTGCTTTATCCACTTATTAAAAATATGTAGTTATTCCTTCTTTAGTTTTTACTAAATTTTTCCCATCCCTATAGTACATTCCCATTCCCCCTCCTTGCTTTTAGCAAAGGAAAACAATTAAGTTGATAAATCTGTGCCATATTATATTTGTAATACCTTACCTCCACTGACAAAAAGGAGATGGGAACTTTTACTTTAGCAAAACTCTTAACATGCAATGGACCCGATTTATTTATATATTTTATGGTAATTATCAGGTTCTAACATCTCCCAATGCTCAGGGCTTTTTTGAAAATTAAAATTTTACTCTGGAACTCAATTTTTACTCCTTAACTACAGTAGAGGTTCTTAACCTGGGATCCATGAATGTATTTTAAATAGTTTGATCAACTATTTCTTTATAATGATTTGTTTTATTTGTAATCTTATGCTGTTTGTGAATGTACAAGTATCCCAAGAATAATGGGGTTCACTAGAAAAGTACTCTTGCAAAAAAAATTTACCTCTCTGCAGTTTTCTTTTTGTTGGAGATTTCAATAGCCACTTGCATGATTGTCATTCCTTTTCTCTTAAATGTATCTGTTTTGGTTTTTTGTTCATGGGATTTCTTCAGTAGATAGCAAGTATTAAAGTATTTGATTCTTCTTCCTTACCCCTTTTAAAAAAAATAAATGTTTATTTTCTATTTATTTAGTTTAAAAAGCAAAAAAATTATGAAACGTGTGGTGTGCTGGCTTTTATTGTGCCCACTTGAAGCATTTAAGATTTGCCTTTGTAGATTAACCTGCTATAACTTCTCCTGTGACCTTTCCAGTTTTGAAATATTCTTTTAATTGAAGCATAAGCTTTCTTACTTTGACAGATGTGTTGAAGGAGCTATGGAAATAGCTAGAGGATACTTGCAGTCTGCCAAATGTGAGATTGATCTTTGCTATTTATATTTATATTTACTTATTTTTTGAAAAGATCTTATTTCTCGGTCATACTGTGAAAATAGAAGTTTAGCCAGTTTCCTTAACTTGAGTAAGGGGTCAGATTTGAAGGCATCGATTTGTTGTCTAATCATTAGTGCCTCAGAGAGAGAAAATATACACACATATGCACTATATACATATATGTATGTATTAATATTTATACAATATGGGTACATATTTGTGTGCATTCTGTCTGGAATCCTTGAACATAAAAGTATATTTTTATATACCTGATTGTATGTCTTTCTGAGTGAAGAAGTGTGTGGCAGGGTGATTGTATCATAGAGCAATTTATGGAATCACTTCCATTGTGCTTGACTCTATGGTTGAGTGATCAGGTGAAGAGATAATTATTATTTCTTTTGGTTTTTGCTTCTTAAAATCAACTGCATGTTATTTTTGATACCGGTTCATTTTTTAAGGAATACAGATAAAATAGACTTAAAGCATACTGTTGATTAGGAGGTATTGTTGGATACCAATATCCTTGTTATTCTGCAGCTTTAATTAAAGATAGTGGATTTTCTTGCACTTTTGCTCTTAAATTTATGTGATTCTTTTAATAATGACATGTATAATGTGTGTCCAAACTATTTAGTTATCCAAGCTAGCTTTGAGATATATTTCATTTGGAATTCTGTGCAGAGCCATTTAAAAAAAAATGCTATTTGTTTCATTTTGGAAAATGTTTACTTATCTTACTCCCAAAGTGGTGTTTACTGACAAGGCTCTATCCCCCTGTTAGTGAGTGTGGGGTAACCTTGACTCTGACTAAAACTGATTTGCCCAGGCTGTCCCATTGCTCAGTTTCTGAGATGCCAGACTTAATGTGAATACTTTACTACAAATACTAGCCCTATTGTATCATAGAACTTTAGAACATAAATAATCCATTAGCATCAGCCTCCCTAGAACTAAGGATTACAAATATCTACAGTCATGGCTGGCAGTTTGGCAATTCTTTGTTGTTACTGTTCTCAGTAGCATTTTATTTTCTCCAATACATGTAAAGGTAATTTTTTAAGATTCATTTTTGTAAGACTTTGTGTTCCAAATTTTTCTTTCTGCCTTACTCTCCCCCATTCCCAAGACAGCAGTCAATCTGGTAGAAGTTAAATATGTTCATTCCTTTTAAACATTTCCATATTTGTCATGCTATGCAATGAAAAATCAGACTAAGAGAAAAAAAACAAACAAAAAAGGTCAAAATGATGCTATGCTTTGATCCGTATTCAGTCTCCATAGTTCCCTTTGTGGAGGTAGATGGCATTTTTCATCTCAAGTCTATTGGAATCAGTTTGACAATTGACAAATACCTAAAAGAGGTATTTTAGAACTGTAATGCTAGCCAGTTTGGCATAGGTTCACAGATGCCTAGTTTAAAGGAATTAATATGTAGCTTATATTTAGGAAAAACAGAAAAAATCTGTTATTAAACACTAAAAAAATATGTAATTGTTCTAGAATTATTCTTTCGGAAGAGTGCCTTTAAGTGGTTTATAAAGAGGAAATATTTGTTGTGAATAACTTGTCCATAGTGAGTTGATACTCAATAATAAGTTTCAATTTAGTTAGACCATATAGACAATTCAATTAAGCAAATATTGACTACAAAGCACTAGGCACTGATGCAAAGAAGAAAAGTGGCAATCTTTGAAGGAATTTGACAGGCCGATGGAATATATATGTAGATATTGTCAAATATATAAAACATGGTTAAAAGGCTAAATATAAAAGGGCCAATACAGCATGCTTTGTGAAAAAACATATGTGGAAAATCAAGGAAATTTAGATGGAACCTAAATTCAACCTCAGTTCAGAAGAAGGGAAATTTATTTACATGACACAGTGGTGAGAGAGAGTATTATTTTGCATGGAGTTTTGCCTGTATTGAAAGGAAAATAGTAGGAAAAGATAAGGCATCAGTTAAATCTAATTTGATTGGAATATAGAGTGTATGGAAAGGGAATACTGCTAATGGAACAATAATTAAATCTGATTTGGACCTTCTACATTATCTCAAGAAAATGATTATACTTATTCACTTAAAAACTTCAAGGAATTCTTCCTGTTTTCCCAAGATAGAAATGTTGGAAGCAGAATAGACTAATTGTTAGAAGAGCACGTAACCAAAAAAAATTGATAAATTTTGTTTTCCAATATAATATATTTTGAATAAACACTCAAACTCACTTCTCCTGTTTTATATCATGAACAAAAAGTCAGAATTTTGTCCTTTCAGCTGTCATCACATGGTAGCACTGGTGGTGATGCTGCTACTGCCACTCCTACTAGTACTATCGCTCCTGGTACTAGTTAGTAGTATTTATATGGCACTTTTAAGACTGCAAAACACTTTACATATATTCTCATTTGATTTCCACAAAAACCTTGGGAGGTAGAAGCTATTATTATCCTCATTTTAAAGATGAGAAAGCAGCTTCAGAAAGCTTTTCCTCAGGGTCACACAAGCTAGTAAGTCTCTTAGGTGGGATTTGAGTGTTGTATTTTACCAAAATTTTGTCACTTCTCTAAACTTGTTACAGTATGTATTAAATTGATTCTTTATTCTGAATCATTTCACATAAGCCTTTCCAGGTTTATTTGAATTTTTCTTGCCTATCATTCTTTCCTTCATAGTTCTTATTACACTTACTTTCATTTATCATTTAGCCTTTTCTTGTTAGGCATGCTGTAAATGTTTTTTCTACCTTTGGGTATTTCTTTCCTGTCATATCTACCTTGAGAAATAGACCTACCTGTGGAGTCTATTGGTCATAGGATTTGAACATTTTAGGAACTATTGTTTGCGAATTGCTTTCCAAAATGGATAACAAAACAGATTGATATTTATTTCTAAGATAGAATATAATATATGGAACACATTATTCAGATATAATTTGACATATTTATCCCAAATCAGGACAGCTAGGTAACAGTAGAGAAAGTGCTAGGCTTGGAGCAGGAAGATCTGAGTTCAAATTTGACCTCAGACACTTAGTAGCTATATGACCCTAAGAAAGTCATTTTACTTCTTGCCTCAGTTTCCTGAACTGTAAAATGGGGATAATAATTGCATCTATCTCCCAGGGTTGTTGTGAGGATCAAATGAGGTAATAATTGTAATGTGCTTAGCACAGTGCCTAGCACATAGTAATACTTGATA
The DNA here is from genome assembly GCF_016432865.1 of Antechinus flavipes. Lineage (NCBI taxonomy): Eukaryota > Metazoa > Chordata > Mammalia > Dasyuromorphia > Dasyuridae > Antechinus > Antechinus flavipes. Next base: position 52,270,925 of record NC_067400.1, read on the forward strand.
AGTGCTAAATATTGATACCATCATCAACAATCATTAGATGATGATAATATCCCACATAGCCATGAAAATAGTGCTTTCACCACCTGAGGCCTAAGATTTTCTCTCTTAAGTTACTTACTTTTCTCCAATATCTAAGTCCTAAGACAATTAAAAAAAAAAAAAAAACTTTCTCAGAACTCTTTTTCTTCTAACATATAAACTAGTCAATGATGAGTGACTCAGGGTTATGAAATGTTTAGTAAAGCCTCATATAGATTATTCTTATGTATGTTGTATATATATTGTATGGATGTATATAGTTCTATTTTCCTTCTTTTTCACTTTATAGAGAAAGGAAATATCTTTTCCTCTTTGAGCTCTTGGGTCACTGTTTAAACTGGAAACCATTGTTTCTTAGGTTTTTGTCCCCTAGGAAATGATGTTTTACCTGTCTTTAGTTTTTCTGAGCTTGTTTAGTGTATTTGGTCTTCAATCCCTGTTGTAGACACAACTTGTGGTACAGTGGGATTGGAGTGCTGGGCTGGATTTAGGAAAACCCGAGTTCAAATATTGAGTTTATACAGGTCATAGGACCTTGCTATGTGATATTGTGCAAGTTATGTAACTTCTGTTTCCTTGATTATCAAATAGGGATGTTAGCAGTGTCTACTTAGCAGTATTGTTATGAGGATCAAATGAGATGTTTTTAAAGTGCTTAACCTCCTATGCCTAGATTGTGACAGATATTACATATTTAAAGCTTATTCCCTTCCCTTTCTCTTTTTTTTCCCCCTTTTTTAATGGACTCGGCTTTTTCAACTGAAAAAAATTTCCAATTGTTTTCATCCTGTAAATCCTTGAAATCTTCTCCCACTTTCTTGTATTTTCTTTTATCCTACAACAAAAAGAAGGCCCTTCTCTTCAAAGCCACCCCATGTACACTTTATCCCATTCCCTTTCACGTTCCTCAGCAGCTTGCATTCTCATCTATCTGCCATTCTCTCAAATCTTGAGCCTTTCTCTGTCAATTGGTTCTTTTCCTACTGCTTTCAAACATGCTTACATTCTCTAAAAATCTCTACATTCTTTAAAAACCTTCACTAAACTCTCATGTCCCCTACAAGTATTTTTATCTCCTCACTTTCTCAGACAAATGTCTTGAAAAGCTATCTGTCCCCTTCTGTCATTTATTTACTCCTCGACCTCTTGCAGTCTGGTTTCCGATTTTATCACCTAAATTGAAACTAAATTTACCCGTGATCTCTTGATTGCAAAAATAACCCTTCAAATATCTGAAGGATTGTCTTAAGGAGGGGGAGGTGTTAGACTTGTTTAGTTTGGCTCCACAGGACATAACCAGAAGCTTGAAAAAGGCAAATTTACAAGCAAACCGGTAGGGAAGAAGGGGGAGGGAGTGGAGAGGTGGGGAAGGAATAGGCCGGTTGTGATATCTCTCATTGGAAGGAATTCTCAAGTTAACTAAGAGTATAGATTTGCTAGTGTATAAGAGAAACTACTAACATTTAGAGCTGGCCAGAAGTGGAATGGGCTTATTTAGGTGCTAGAGGATTATGCCCCATTAGAAATCTTCTAACATAGAAGTTTGATTAATTAGTGATCCCTTTTTGGGTTTGACATAGAAGTTATGGGTTAGACTAGTTATGATTGGAACTGAGGTCTTTGTGAAATCCAGAAGTATTGCCTAGTCTTTTCAGTGTTGTCCAAAATCTGATCCTTAGCTTCTTTATGTTGATATTCTGCAAAATAGTATCTTAGTTTAATTATAGTGGAATTTAGTGACATATATTTAGTGGAATATATTAATAACATTATGTTAATATTTATTTAATATTGATATATCCTTAATAAATAATTAATTGGAATTAAATGCCACTAAATTCAAGTTGGCTTGGTTGAAGAGTGAAATATCCAAGTGAATTGGATTTTTTTTGCTTAAAAGTAATTGTGGAGCTGCAGTAATTCACCTTAACCTTGAATGTTAGTAGTGCCAGAGAAATTAAAGAAAAAATAGGGACTAGCAGGGAAAAGCAGCACTGAAGTTTTTTATTGATAATTGGTTAGACACAATGATCACTTCCCCATAAGTGGATTCCCCTCTTAGTTCCTTATTTTTAAAGCCAGTAAAACAAAACAAAAATGAGTGGTTTTGTAACTATTAATAATTAACTTTCTGCTCTTACTTGTGCTGACAAGAAGTAGTTATTCTTTGTTGTAAATTAATGTCTTCACATGGCTCAGCATCCTCTTTTCTGTTTGAATTGCTTTCTGTTTACCTTCATTTCTATTATTATGATCTGTTATTCTTTTGCTTGTTTCTCAATTCATATGAAATTTTTATACTATATGTTCTTTAGAACAAAGCTTTTAAAATTATTGGTCAAGAGGGTCGTGAAAAATTTGGCAACATAAAAGGTATCAAATATTTTGCCAAGATTTAATCCTTTATGTAAAAATAAAGTACATTTAGCTCATTAGTATGCAAATCTGGTTTTGTCTTTAACAGATGGTAAAATGATATGTGTATCATTGTTTTAAACAATCAGAACTGTTTTAAAATAAATTTGTTTACATTTTATTATCAGTAAATGTTTGATTTGTATAGCTATTTTATAATACCTATACTTTCAATTGCATAAAACTTTCTTGGGTAAAAAGGGATCGTGAATGGAAAAAAGTTAAAAAGCCTTGCTTCCGAGAGTACAGCAATCAATATTCTTTAAAATTTACATTCCACAGTTCTTATTTGAAGGACATTGAATTTTCCAGCTATTTTACTCCTCTAGTAAGATTGCTGATAGTGCCTATGGGACCTCTTTTCTTCACTGATCTTGTAATATATATACCTCAATCAGTAAATATTTATAAGTGCTTACTGAAAGCTAGCCACTAAGTTAGGTGGTAGAAGTAAAAAGGCACAACTATATAATATTTGCCTTTAGGGACCTTAAATTTCGTCAGTCAACAAGCAATTATCAGACATATACTAAGGGATATTTAAAAAAGTAAAAATAATAGCTTCTGCCGTCAGGGAGTTTTCTGAGGAGACAACATAGCATGTAAATTACTAGTTAAGATAGTAGATAGATGGAAGAAACATTGAGAAAGAAGGGTAGGCCTTCTGGAGTAGATGGGATTTGAGCTGAGTCGTTGAAATATAAATTAGGACAAAACTGAAATCAGAGATAATAGATATAGAACATTTTAGGCATGAGGGGACAGTGAATGCAAAGACATGAAAATAATGTTTGGGAGTGTTGTTTTGTTGGAAAGTGGCATGTATGAAGAAATTAGGGTTTTGAGGATTGTTAATTTTTTATAGTTTATATAGATCCTAGAAGTAAAGCCATTGGAACACATTGATGAGGGCTGACATAATTATGCTATTCACTTTAGAAGAGTTGTCACTTTGGTAGCAGAGGCAATTAATGTGAGTGATTTTTCCTCAAGGAACTAGCCATAAGAGGGAGGAAAGATTCTTGTCAGTCAATAGCCAGTGGGCATGTAAGATGAATTTATAGGCAGCTGGGAAAGATCCAGTAAATAGGGAGAGAATGGTGAGTAATGAGGGTAATTTGCTAGAAAAGTTAGGGCTATTGCTAAATTAATTAGTTAAGGGGGTCTGTAGATGAATTTTCTTTATCAAGAAGACCCATCTCTTCTTCTTAAAAAAAATGGAAGAAATAGGGGAAGGTATGGAATAATGCACCATTTCTTCTTGCAATTCACTAAGAATTTGGATTCTATATCACTTGATACAAAGATGTTTAGTATTGATACCACTTCATTATCTATCCTTTTAGCAACATATAGTTTCCTTCCGGATCTCTTTTAATTAGATCTATTTTTGCTTTTGCTTGGTCTGAGACCAAGATTGCTGGCCTTACCTCCTTCCCTGTCCCTCCCTTCCCACCTCAGCCAAAGTATAATAGATTCTGTTCCAGCCTTTTACCTTTATTCTTTTTGTATCTCTCTGCTTCAAATATATTTCTTGACTTTTAATCAACTTCTGTTTTATGAATTTTATGAATTCACATTCACAGTTAAAATTTATATGTTTTAAAACTTATTAAAACATATGTATAATTTCCTTTTTATCTTTTTATGCTTCTATTGAGTCTTGTATTTGAAGATCATATTTTTGCTTAGTTTTAGTCTTTTCATCAGAAAGGATTGAAAATTCCCTATTCCATTGAAAGTCCATCTTTCCCCTGAAAGATAATACTTAGTTTTGCTGAATAGTTGATTCTTGGTAGTAGTTCAAGCTCCTTTGCCTTCCAGAATATCGTATTTCAGGCTCTTCAGTCATGTAAAGGGAAGCTGCTAGGTCCCAGGTAATTATGATTATGGCTTCTTTATATTTGAATTATTTCTTTCTGGCTGCTTGCAGTTTTTTTCTCCTTGATTTGATAATTCTGGAATTTAGTGACAATATTCCTTTTTTTATTTTTATTTTGGGAAATCTTTCAGGAGGTGATCAAGTAGATTCTTTCATGACTATTTTTATCCTCTGTTCTAGAATATCAGGAAAGTTTTCCTTGATGATTTTCTTGAAAGTTGTTGTTGTCCAGTCTCTCTTTTTTCATTATGGCTTTCCGGTGTTCTGTAATTTTTACATTGTCTTTCCTCGATCTATTTTCCAAGTCAGTTGTTTTACCAGTGAGGTATTTTCTTCTTTTATTTTCTTTTTCTTTTTGGTTTTGTTTGACTGATTCTTGATGTCTCATTGAGTCATTCATTTACATTTGTCCAATTCTAATTTTTAGTGTGTTATTTTTTTCAGTTAGCTTTTCACTCTCCTTTTTTGCATTTGGCCAATTATATTTTTAAAGGTATTGTTTTGTTCATTGGATTTTCTTTTTTTTCCATTTCGGCAAATTTATTTTTTGAGGAATTTCTTCCTTCGGCTTCTGTGTCTTTTCCAAGTTATTGGCTCTTTCCTCCCTAACTTTTATAGTATTCCTACATAGCACTCCCTTTTTTCCCATTTTTCTTCTCTCTTTTAAGATCCCTTTGAGCTCTTCCAAGAGAATCTTTTGAACTGGAAACCAGGTCATATTTCTCTTTGAGGCTTCACCTCAAGGCATTTTGCTTTTGCTATCCTCTTCTGGGTTTGTGTTCCGATCTTCCCTTTCTCTATAGGTAGCTTTCTATAATCAGAGCTCTTTTTGCACTTTTTAAAAAGTTGAGCTCTGCTCCTAAGGTGGGGGTGATTGCCCTAATTGCCCCAAGCTTTTTTGCAAGGGGACAAGGGCCTCTTTTTGATTGCAGAGGGACAAGGCCTCTTTATGATGGCACTGGATTGGGGCTGGGTGCTTCAGGCTTCCCTGTGCTCAGTGGACCTGTTGAAGTCTCCCTTTATTCTGGAGTTCAGAGGCTCACAATTTGTCTTCTGTAGTTGCGTTGGAGGTCTCACAGCTGATCTGCTGATCCACTGGCTTCCTGAGCCAGGACAGAGTAACCAATACTGTTGTATTTTGGTTAAAAGCCAAAAAAAAAGCCTTTGCCAGGCTCCCTGAACTGGGCCTCTCTGGGCTGGGCTCCCAAAGAGACCGGTCCTAAAATGATAAACCTTTTTTTTGTGTGTGTGTTATCTGTTGTTGTTGCTTTTTAAATTAGAAATAATGAATTTTAAATATTCAATTGTTTTTAAAAGCAATGAATCAAAATCTTGCAAAAAATTTGCCCTTTCACTCAATCCAGAGCTACCAATCTCAACCTAACCCTAACCCTATCTTTTTCTAATAATTGATATTGTTGATTCACCCTTTCTTTTAAAAATACTATTTTTGTATTTTCAAAATATATTCAAAGATAATTTTCAACATTCATCCTTGAAAACTTTGTGTTCCAAATTTTTCTGTCTTCTCCCCACTCCCTTCCCTAGACAGCAAGCAATATAATAATGTATGTTAAGCATTTTCAGTTCTTCTTTATATATTTCTACAATTATTATAATGCAAAAGTAAGATCAGATTGAGAAAGAAAGAAAACAAAAGTGCAAGCAAATAATAACAAAAAGAGAAAATGCTGTGTTGGATTCCACACTCAGTTCTCACAGTCCTCTCTCTAGGTGTAGATGGCTCTCTCTCATAAGATTATTGGAACCTGTCTGAATCATCCCATTGTTGACAAGAGCCATGTCCATCAGAATTTATCATTGTAGAATTTTGTTGTTTCCGTGTACAATGTTCTCTCTGCTCATTTCACTTAGCATCAGTTCTCCAGGCCTCTCTGAAATCATCCTGCTGATCATTTCTTATAGAACCATAATATTCTATCACATTCATATACCATAACTTACTCAGCCATTCTCCACCTGATGGGCATCCACTCAATTTCTAGTTTCTTGCCACCACAAAAGGGTTGCCACAAACATTTGCATATATGGGTTCTTTCCTCATTTTTATGATCTCTTTGGGATACAGGCTCAATAGAGACACTGCTAGATCAAAGATCAATTGCTAGTATCAATAGTTTGATACCTCTTTGGGCATAGTTCCAAATTGCTCTCCAGAATGTCTATATCAGTTCACAACTCCACCAACAATATATCAGTGTCCCAGTTTTCCCACATCCCCTCCAAACATTCATCATTATCTCTTTCTGTCATCTTAACCAGTCAGAGATGTGTGTGCTGACTTACCCTTTTTTGTCTGAATTTCAGTGTCACTATTCTCATGATACTTCCCCTGTCTGACTGTTTTTTCTTTTCTTCCCCTGGTTAATTTTTGTTTACTCTTCTATTTGTGGGTGGAACCCCAAATCTTTTTTTCTGATTTTCTTCAGTGTGCTGGTTAATGTGGACTTGGTATTGGGAAGACCCAAGTTCAGATTTGACCTCAGTCATTTGAAGTTATCCTGGTTGAGTCATTCAAACAAAGTCTGCCTCCTTTTGGTCATCTTTAAAATGGAGACGATAATAGCATTTACCTCCCAACTTGTTGTAAAGACAAAAATTGGAAGGCATTTACAGAAGTACTTTGTGAATGTTAAAGTGTTTTATTTGGAGTCCACTGCCATTTTTGTATACACTTTACTCACCACATTCTATGTTCTAATGTCACTGGCCATTTTACTTTGTCTTCCAGTTTGCACTCACTACTCTTCTTCATTCCTTTTCACTGGCTATTTTCCATGTTTGAAATATTCTCTTAGCTCAGTACAACTTTTTAGAACTCTTATTTCCTTTACTACTTTGCTTGGGGCACATCCTACATGAAACCTATTCTTATCCCTAGGTAAAAATGAGGTAAACATTTATTTGGTATATTGTACATTTTTTTTTTTTTTTACAAGTAGTAACTTTCACATTAGAATATAAAATCTTTGAAAGCAGGAACAGTTTTATTTTTGTTTTTGTCTAGCTGATGCTTAGCATAGTGCCTGGTACATAGTAGGACACTGAATAATTGCTTGTTGATGGATTTTCTTCAGATTTTTAACTGTTACTATTTTATCATTTTTATAAATGTACAGATATTTTAAGAATGCAGTTCAAATTGTGCCTTTTTAAATAATTTTCCTTTTAATTTTTATAAGGTTATCTTTTTATACTTAGCCTATCATATTAATGCTTTCTAAAACTTCTTTAACTTTAAAACTTTGTCTGTTCCTCACAATTCCTAATGCGTCTATTCTACTTATTTAAACATTGTTTACTGTTACTGTTATTCTAAATGAGCTTTCTTTCCCATCTCCAGTTTAGTCTATAAACCACTGCCAGAAAATATTAAGTACACATAGACATATTTTCTCTTTACCTAAAAACCAGTGACCCTCCATTTTTTTTTTTTTTTTTCAATAAGAACCAAAACAAGGGACTAAGTTCTCCAATCCTGATTCATGGCCTTCCAGTTTGACTTGAAACTATACTTGCTCTCCTTAAGGATATCAAATTAAAACAATTTATGATTATTCTACTTTCCCACCTCTGTATGGCCTTTTTTACATTTTCTCCTTGACCTGGAATTTTCCTTCCCATTCTCTTGCTGCCATTTCTCTATATAATGAATTACTTCTCAACCCTATTACTCAAGTTAGATGTCACATACATATTGATACTTCCTCAAATACTCTAACCCCAAGTTCCTTGACTTTTTAAATCCCCAGGACTTATTCTTTAACTTCGTCAGAGCTATATATTGTGGTGTTTCTTTTTCTTTTAAAATAAGTAGAATAGTTGAGTTCTTGTTCTTCTTTATAATAATGTAATCAAAAGATCCATCAAAAGATGATGGTTCTCTCTGGGGGAGAGGGCAGGTTTCTCAGGGGAGGTTTTCTTGGAGTCAGCCTTAGTTTCAGTTCGGATCAATAATTACCCCAAACACAGCCAGGTGATAAAAGTTCAGATCTTTTATTGTCTCCAATATAGCCCGGTTAGCTTAGAGGCCTATCTCTGCTTGGTTCCAAGAGCTCCCTCCGAATGTCTCCAAATCCAAAGGGTTTGTCCTTCAGCCTCTGCCTCTGCTTTCTTCAGCCTCCAGAGCCGGCACCAAGTTGAATCTGTCTTGCCTCTGAGAGAGCCTTCTCAATCTTCACTGAACTCTTGACTCGTAGCTTCTTCCTCTCAAAAGTCTTCTTCCGCCACCTGTCAGCCAAGTGGAGAATATTCTTATATATGACTCTTCTGAGAGAATGGGATTATGGGTTTTCTCCCATAGTGCTTTCTGGCCCTAAGAGCTTTAAGGGAGGTGTGAATTCAGATATCTCATACTAAACCCTGAAATTTCCCAAACTTGTGAACTCCAAGGAGTAAAGATGCAAACACAAGCATTGTATCAATTAGTTCTACTTAGTACCTTGTTTCAGGTTCTGGCCCGAAACATCTTCTTGTAAGATCAGATCAATAATCCATCAAGTCTAATGAGTTAGCAGTTTGTAAAGATTCCAACAATATATAATGATCAGATGCTTCATATTGCCATCACCTAGAAGTGTTCCACCGTCAAAATTTGTTAACTCTGCAGTTATGTGGCTTTTTTCTCTGCCATATAACCCTAAAACCTGTTCTTTGTCCAGGCCATGACTGCCGGCTACTTGACATCTTATTTTTTTCCCAGGTGCTCATCTCTGCTGTAGGTACATTCTTTCCTTCCCTACTTTTAATCAGTTAATTTCTACACTGTTATTTTCTCTCAAGTTCCTTTGTGCCTTGTCAAATCTGTCTTGGATTATTTTTGGTATACTCTCTCTTCATGCCTATTCAAGTTCTGAAAATGTTGAAATTGTATTACATCCAATACAAGTTTTTTATATGTTCTTACTTGGGCCCTCTATGCTGCAAAGCAATCCGTTTAAACTTCCTTAATTGATTCATTATTCCATTCATCAAAGTGGCTCTTCAAAACTTTTCATCCTTACTCACAATGCCCATGCCTCATCCTCTTAGCTGAGAATCTTTCATATTTTACTAAAAAAAAAATTTGGGACCATTTGCAGAGAGCTTCATCTTACACCTCTTCCTCATTTTGCAGCACATGCTCAGATGCTTTAACTACTCTTTCTTTAGCTAGTATCAGATAAAAAGTTATCTTTCTGTCAAGACACGTCCTTTCTCCCAATTAGATCTCAGCTTCTTTAGTAAATTGCCCACATAGATAGACAAATGTTCACTTAATAACTTTGGAATGGATACCAAATTTCAGCATGACTGATTTTTTTGACCTTTAAGGGCAAAAGACAGACATGGAAATGTTTGTCTTCTTTTGTCTGTATCTTCTGGGTCCAATATTGGATGTTGATAGAAGAAAATGGTTCCAAAAGTTTATATACAATGTTAGCACTTGAATATAGTGTTAAAACTGTAAGGGACTTCAGATCATGTGTTCAACTCCTTAATTTTATAGGTGAGAAAACTGGGATTCAAGAAACAGAGACCGAAGTCAGTTTGCTTAGTGTTTGCTTGGAATCAAACTTAACCTTCCTCGATTGTAGGTAGTGGTCTTCACTACACTAAGTGTGTTTAACAATCCATTTTTGTTATGAACAAGTAAAATAAAAATAAATGAGAGTTTTCATGAGATAATGCAATATAGTTGCCTTACAGAATAAACAGTTGTTTGGCATTGCTTTATCAACTTTCCCTTGTTTTTAGTAACTTTTTCTTTTAAATATTAAGATGTGACCTCCTCCCTTTGGAATGGAAGGAGAAAAATTGTGTGTATCTTTAAAGTATAAATGGATTGGTTCCTTTCAATGTTTATTTCATTTCATCTTCCTTTCTTTTCCTAATCATTCTATTTCTTCCTTATACCCATTTAACAGAAATCATTAAGTATACACAATTGCTGGTTGTGTCCCACAGCTTCTAACTAACCCCTTCACAGTTTTTCTGCTCCCTTCCCCTACTTTTTTCTACCTGTTTTCAGCCTAGTCCCAAGGAAGGACTGAGTGGAGGAAGGAATTGAGTGAGGGATAGAGGTAAGCTTGTGTATCCTAAATGGGGGTTGGAAGTGTGATGCCAGCCAGGTATGTGTTTTTTCTTGTGGGGCATGACTTGCTTTGCAAATTGTGAAGGTTGGTGTCAGTATATGCCAGTATTCTTTTAAGGGAGAAGTGGAAATACATTTACAACATTCAAATTTTGTGCTGTAATAACTTATCTTTATGACCTATCCAGTTTTTTATACACATACTGGTATTGAAATATATAATCCACAATATTAATCCAAGTACATTTTGGTTAGAATGAATAGATTCTTAGATTAAATTAGATTCACTCCCAAAGCACTGGCTTTGATTCTTCACCAAAATAACAGTACATTTGTCACATCACCTTTGTAAAGTGAGGACAGTTGTTACTTGAGCTTGAAATGTAAGGCAACTATTGTCTTTACAAAGCTTTTGTATTGAGTAAAAGGATTATGCCTGAGATAGGGACAGAGAAACAAAAGTATTCACCTAGTTTGACTATTACTTTTAAGAAAGTTTTTTATTTTTTAAATAAGTGGTAAGACTTTATTTCTCTGATTTGAGAAAATAAAACAAACACCTTGGATCGATGTATTTAAGAAAATCTTTCACAAATCATCTGTTAGCTCTATTCTTATTTATATAGTATGTCTTTTGCACTTTGTGCTGTGAAAGTAGTATAGGATGGAAGCTTCCTCTTAAATAACTAAATCCCTCTGGCTGGGGTTTCAAGATATTATTTACCGTGACATCTGCTCACTAGTTGTCTATAGGGATGGTTTTAATGGCAGATTTGAAACTCCAACATTTATGCCATTATAAAATTAAGCTGGGAATCTCATAATAATTTTTGATGAAATGGTAAATTATAAAGTGAAGCTTTTAACCTAATAAGTAAATTCCCTTTTATCTTTTGGATTGGCAGAGATTTTTAACTTTTAAACTATTCATGCTATGTGTCACAGAAGTTAACTTATTGAACTTTAAGTTGTTATATTTAGTCAAAGTAAGCCAAGTGACTTACAGTTTGGGAATGCGTTATTCTTTTGGATAATTTCTTTCTTCCAAACAAAGTGCCTAATTCAATTTTATCTATTAAACACTGGAAATGAGACAGTCAACATTTTGCCAAACTTCCCTCCCTCTTCTTGGATATGCTAAGTAATCACTAAGAAGAATAGAATAGATGAATAGCAACCCCATTTTCTTCTTATTGTCTCTTCTTCCTTTCCACCTCCTCCAATTCCTCTTTATACAAAGGTAAGAGGGGAGAAAAATCAAAATGACTTTTAAAATTATGAATTCTCCTTAGATATATTCTTGTTGCATACTGTCCCCATCACAGTTGACATGGGGGAGGGTGAATTTTTATTTTTTAAATACAAAAAGATTAGTTTTTTTTAATGAATTATGTAGCTGTTAGCTAGAAAGAAGACTATATCAAGTAATGAGAAACTAGCAGGAAAAAAGGATGGGTAATAGATGGAATTAATATAAATGTAAAAGCAAGGAATGTTAGCTCTAATTGGAGAGTGGTCAAAAGTGTGATGTACAGTAGGTGAGCAGATAGCTTGTTTTGGAACTGTAAATTCTTTTTTTTTTTTATTTTAATATTTATTTTTAGTATTCTAACTGGATTAGCATTTTAAGTTTTATTTTTTGAAAATTTGTATTCTAAGGGATTAAAAAAAATAATTATACCAGGCTAGCACTTCTCCCCTCCCCTAAGATATTAAGGAAATGAAAGGACTTAGTTTTTTAATAGGAAAAAAAAATCACCTTGTAGTTAAATGTTAGGACTGCATATAGCTTGTGTTGTTTTTTTAAGTATATTAAGAATAAATGCCTAGTGTGTTGCTGGATCCTTAGATTCATTATTTGGTGTGCAAAAATGCACAGTGCTATCATTCAGAAAGTAAATCTGGAATCAGTTTTCTATATCTTAACATGTAAAATATCAAAGTACAAGAAGCAATTTCTGCCCAAAGAAGGAATATTTTAAAACTCCCAACATATAATCATTGAGGGATGTAGACTTTGGAAGATAAGAAAAATTGGAAGGGGTGGAAGAAATCTTTCTGAAAAAGTCTTGGAATCAAAGCTTTTAGCTATGATCGATTTTGGACATGCCTTAAATATACAGTTTGGTAGAATAGTGGTTGTTTTTTAAGGGATTTAATTTTTGATACTTTTAGGAGATTCCTTCTTTTTAAAAGCCACCAAACTTTGTCGTTAATGAAACATTTGTTTATTACAGTAGTCAAAGGCATAATTTTCTCTGTTTCTCCCTCCCTACTTTTTGCCCATTCCCATCTCTTCTTCCTCTGTCCTGTCTTGGGGGAACTTTCTTGTTGTTATGGGGTAAAAAAGTTTCTTTGTCACTATGAATACATTTAATGGTTTTACTGATTATTATATGAAAGCATATTCCCTTTTGTTGCTCAATACAAAATGGAGCTGGAGCATTGTTCTTACCTTACTCTCCCTCCAAACCTTTCATAGGCATTTAATTTATAATAAAGGTTTTCTGCTTCTGTAGTGAATGTTCTGAACCATTTCAGGATAGTGTCACTTGCTAACAATTCTTTAAACTTTCTGGGTTTTGGAATCAGGGTGCTTTTCCCCCCCCTTTTGACTGAAGAAAAGTTTTGACTTTTCAATGAATATCACTTTCATACTGACACCAGGCTTTCTGGGCAGTTAATCCCTCAAAATCTGCATTATAATACTTCAAAGTATTCATTATGGAACTGTAGCTCCTCTCCCTCTGTTCTTATATAAGCTTGAGTTTCATTGTTTGAACCTGTAGAGAAGTATCATTTAACAAAATAATCAGAAAACTTCATAGCAACTTTTTCTATACGACACTCATTTGAGTACATAGTTTGCAAAAGAAAAATAATGCCTCAGTTTGTAAAAATCATGCATTTATACTTAATATGCTGTGAAGTGATGGAGTTTTAAGCAGCCATAATAATGTATGTAAAGTGAATTGTAAATGAAAATTTTGCTAAGTGAAATGAAAGCTTAACTGCTTCTAAGTAATCATGATTGTTTACTTTTAAAATGCAACTTTGTGTCTTAGTATTATTTTATAGAGTTCGCAATTTAATCTTTTTTTGATAATGTGTTTACAGAAAGGAAAAACCAAAATAAAGAATTGTGCATCTTCATTCCTATTTTATGTTAAAAATACTTTACCCAAAGAATTGTATTTACATCTCATTTTCCTGATAGCTTTCTGTTTTGGTTTTCTGCTGACAGGTCACATTTAGGGCAGGCAAAACATAAGGCATATAGCCCTCCTGAGAGTAGAAAATCTATTTCTAAGGCACCCAAAGTGCAGTCTAATACTACTTCTGAACAGTCAAGGGGACACATTTCTAAAAGGTAAATCTTCACATTCCTTATCTATTTCCAAGGCATAATTATTTGCACTTGAGAATTGCATATCATTTAAGGTGATTTAGTTACTTTAATGTTATGTATTTAATGTTTTACTATCCTTGGAATAGTTTAACTTTTAGAATTGATGTTTTACTATCCTTGGAAAAGTTTTAGCTTTTAGAATCAAAAATTTTCATCTATTCATTGATATTCAGTGAGTCTTGGACAATTAATAGAAAAGTAAAGTTTCTCTTAATATGATTTTGAGATTTTTCTGTTACCATTAACTTGCAACTTATTTCAATTGTTTTTGAAACAGCTGTGCTTATGATTTTTATATGTCTCTTCTCACCTTCATTTAAGATTTAGTTGGTAGCAGAGGTAAGTCTTCTAAAAAGCAGCTATTAGTTATATAGCTTTGGAGAATCCTTTACTTTTTTGCTCACAATTCTCTGTATTGACATTTTGTTCTGTACTTTTTTCATTTTAAAAAATAATGAACATTGATATATTGTCTTGATTGTCATTTTTCTATGATTTCCCTTGTAACAAATTTAAAAAATCATATTCTTGGTTTTTGAGAAGAAACCTTATTTAAGAGTGCCTTTTGGGCTAAAAACTCCTGTACTGGACTTATCCTATTCAATAATGTTTTTATAGTGTTTCACTGTTCAGCTTGAGCTTGAAAACAATTGTGTTCAAAGCAGAAAGTTATTTATATGAATTCAGTAGTGAAGCTCTGTTCTGTATATGGCTTTTTGGAAATGGTGGGTACTTAAGAAGCTTTAAATTTTCAGAGCTTCTTAGACATTTTGGGAATCTTCAACAGGAGATACATAGTAACTTTATTATCTTCTTCATAGAAGCTGCAGTTCATCATCTGCTGTCATAGTTCCACAACCAGAAGATCCAGACAGAGCCAATACTTCAGAAAAGCAAAAAACGGGGCAAGTGCCTAAGAAAGACAGTTCTCGAGGAGTGAAGCGCAGTGCCAGTCCAGATTACAACAGGACGAATTCTCCGAGCTCTGCTAAGAAACCCAAAGCCCTCCAACATACCGAACCTTCCTCAGAAACCAACAAACCCCATTCTAAATCAAAGAAGAGACATTTAGACCAAGAGCAACAGCTGAAATCTGCACCATTGCCATCAACAAGCAAGGCACACACCAGAAAGGGTGGAGCTACCGGTAGTTCACGAAGTCAGAAAAGGAAAAGGACAGAAAGTTCTTGTATAAAGAGTGGTTCAGTGTCTGAATCAACTAGTGCTGAAGAGCGATCAGCAAAACCCACCAAGCTGGCTTCAAAATCGGCCACCTCAGCCAAAGCTGGGTGTAGCACCATCACTGATTCTTCTTCTTCTGCCTCGACATCTTCCTCATCTTCTGCAGTTGCCTCAGCTTCCTCCACTGTTCCACAGGGGGCCAGAGTGAAACAAGGAAAAGACCAAAACAAAGCCAGGCGCTCCCGGTCAGCATCAAGTCCAAGTCCCCGAAGAAGTAGCCGGGAAAAGGAGCAGAGTAAAACCAGTGGCTCTTCTAAGTTTGATTGGGCTGCCCGTTTTAGCCCCAAAGTTAGCCTGCCTAAAACAAAACTGTCTCTACCAGGGTCTTCTAAGTCAGAGACATCAAAACCTGGACCTTCAGGATTACAAGCTAAATTAGCAAGTAAGTTGAGAAACTTGATTTCTAATTTGTGTCTTGTAGGAATTAAAAAAGTGGGATCTTTAACATAATCTATTGCAATTGTAGATTCTTTCATTTCGAAGTGGTGAGTTTAGATTTTTTTGGGGGGGAATATTTGAGCAAACAGCAGCTGTCTTTACCCCACTCCCATATTTTCTTCCCAAATAAGTCAATAGGCCCACATACACAAAAAATCTTGATTTAGATATCAAATAATTGATATCTAAAGAAACAATGGAAACTGGTTCAGTTTATATTAGTCATAAGCTTCTTGATTTTCTTAATCTCTTGCCCTAAATAATACTTTGTCTTTTTAATGGTATTTGCTGAGTGCCCTAAACATGTGAAGTTCTTGTATCTGATTTCTGGATTTGCATTGTTTGTAAAAGCAAAGTTGTTTACTGTAGAGAAACTCAGTGGGGTTGAGGTTGGGAGATGGATTTTATTTCTAAGCAGTTTAATTGTTGCCAATAAGGAAAGATAATAACAATTACAATTATTGGAAGACTATAGTGTCACATAAGGATTATTTTGTTTCCTCTGAAGTCCCTTCAACTTTGGAACTTGGGGATGAGTTGGCAGGGTGAAGGTGGCCCACTGACATTTTTTGCTATCTTGGATGTGCCTGTTTGTTTGGGTATGTATTTGAAAGAGGCAGGGGAGTTACCATAATGGAATTCAAAAACACTTCTCTGTGCCATTTTCCCAGCCCTCCAGCTACCTTTTCCTTTCATTGAAGATTATTCCACTCCTTCAAGGACCACTTAAAAAACATCCAAAAAACCCTGTAGTGTTCCATTCTCATGTTGTTATAAGGGGGAAGCAGATTTTATCCAGTAACATAACTAAAAGTTTCGTGGTGTGAGGTGCCCTGGACACAGGAACATTTGTCTTTATCATTTAAAGAGGGAAAGGTTATTTAGAAACATTCTTTGTTGGGAATAGAGGCTATTCTTTTAGGGAAGAGGGTTTCTGAGATCTATCAGTTTCTGATGGTTGAAGTAACCAATATTCTTTTTCTTTTTTATTCAGTGCTAGAGTATATAGTAACTCGCTTCTTTGCCCGTTTCTCATTTATTTAGGAAGGCTAGCAGTCAAACATTAAATTAGATTACTTTAAGTATAAGATATCAAATTCCTTTACCTCACCATGTTATGGAGGAGAGCTCTTAGGTTCTTGGAGACTTTGTCAGCAGCAAGACAAGTTTTGGCAGGACCTAGTTAAATGAAAAGGCTTCAAATGCAGGCCCAACATTGGACTAGAAACCTGATCCCAGAGGGCTTGCTAGCTAAGTTTGGAGAGTTTCAGCTACCAGAAGATTGCCCTTCAGAGGATGAATGTTTTTGATCACTTATAGTTCCTGAAAAATATCTACCAAGGAGAGAGGTGTTCTACAGCTGCTTGTGCAGATAGGCAGCTACATGGATTTTATTTCCCATTTTGATTGAAGAACTTTCTGTCTTTAGAATATGTTTCTTAAAGCTCTGCAACTAAGTAACATCAAGTTTTATTCTGGTTAAATATTAGAAGGAACTAAACCTGTATGTTTAAACAAACAAAAAACTAGTAATAGATATGTGTGGCCAATGGGCCTGTCTGTCCTAGTAACATTAACATGGCAGTTAAGGTGTTTGTTTTTGTCACCTTTGCTGTAACAATCCACACTCCATTCTCCATGTAGGTCTCTTCCTCAAAAAGCCAATTTTGATTGCTTTTTGCTAGTGTCTTTAACAATTTCCATAGCTGATTGTGGATCAGATGTGCCTGTGAGAACCATGACAGTTAAAGTAGACCTCCTTTCTTTTCCTTTTCCTTTTCCAGCCCCTTGGACACAATTTTTTCCCTCAGAAGTCAGTGTCTTGTAGTAGGAGGATTTTTTTTTTTTTTTTAAAGATAGAAGCATGAAGCAACTTTGCTGTGTCATTTCCTCAAGAGACAGGGAATTTCTGCATCATCTTCTTTTATACAGAGAAGTTGGCAGATAAGGATCATTTCTGGAACTTGCTGTTAGGATTTCCTGGGCTGCAGGGATGTTATAGTCATTCAGGAGTTCTGATATGACAACTATATTGGATAAAAGCAGTACCATGATTGTCAACATACTAAGTAGTTTATGATGAGAAAACAAATGTTTTGGTTCTTCTGGTTCTTTTTGTTATTAAAAGTCTTTTGTTATTCATAGTTTATTCCAAGTAAATGGGAATTGTTAAATATAATTTTACTTTTGTTTGGCTTAATGATCCCAAGGATTTTGAAGATCTAAGCAAACCATCTAAGCAGTAAAATTACCTTGCTTTAAACAAGTTGCAGGTTTGTTGTTCTTAGCAGCCCAGGAGCTTCTCATTTTACTTTATCCTAATTTCAAGACTACCCTCTCCATATATTCTGTGTATTCAGTGAAATATTATAATACCCTGCTGCCCCAGGAATTAATTGGTTCTGTGAAAATAGCATAAGGGCATTTTTGAAGAAGTGCTATTTATAAATGGATAAATTGTTTGGTAATAATCTTAGATTGCTTCATTTTAAGAAAGGTATTAGGTAAAATGTTAGAGTTCAGTTAATCTTTGTTAGAGTATTTAAAATATTTATATAAAGTGATAGGCAAAAATTGTGGAGAAATGGATAAGAAAGTCATTCATTTGGGTGGGCTAGAGTTCAGTTAATCTTTGTTAGAGTATTTAAAATATTTATATAAAGTGATAGGCAAAAATTGTGGAGAAATGGATAGGAAAGTCATTCATTTGGGTGGGCTTAATTGGAGAAGCCTCTTAAAGCCAACTTGGAGAATGACATAAATCATTAAGAAGGCATTGCAGGTGGAGAGAATATCAGATACCAGAGACATAGAAGTGAAGCAAGTTTTGGGGACCAGCAAGCATATTTTCTTTTTATTTAGGGCTGTGGATGGCCCTGACAGGACAAGGTACTGGCAGAGCTGAAGGAAGAAAGGGAGAAAAGCCACCTGAACTACCCTAAGGATTCATTCCAGGACCTCTGCCTCATTAGCACAGTGTTCTAACCAACCAAGCTCACCAACCACTACCGTGTTCTGTATCAAGCATAGTTCTCTTTCATGGAGGTCTTGGAGGAATTGTAGAATTTAGCTTGGTGCAGAGAGAAAGAGAAAGGGTTTTCCAGGTGAGTGGAATAGGAATAGCATGAGAAAAGGCATAGAAATAGCAGTAAGCAGGGCACTTATTAAAAAGTACTTACCATGTGCAAATCACTTGGCTAAGTGCTAGGAAGACAAATAGGAAATCCAGATAGGCTTTGCTTTTCAGGAGCTCATATTCTAGATGGGAAAATGACATATGTTGTAAGTTTTAGCTGCGGGTCAGATGGAAAGGTTTTGGAGTATTTAGGATTCAGCAGTAAAGTAGATGTATAATAGAACTGAAGAGCATAATGATCCAAGCTGGAAAAGAATCTTTTGAATCCAGTAAAGAATCACAATCCTCTTTAAATTGTTAAATGCTCTCATAAGATCTCATTTTATTTGATTGTTTATCTGAATCCATTTAATTTGCTACAATAAACTTATATTACACAGTCACTTGAAGAAAGTTACATATGCCTAGTCAAAGAAATGCTGGTTTGTGATAGGTGATTAAAAACAGCTTTTTAAGCAGCAGGTTAAGTCAAATTGTATCGTCTATCAGCCTGAAGTTGATGATGGTAGCATTGTAATATCTGTTCTTGATGGTAAGTATAAGTTAAAAAAAAATCAAACCAGGTTATTTCCTATCAAACCTTCAGCCCTCAACCTCTCTCTTCTCTTCTTATCTGCCTCCCCATAAGTTTTACATTTTACTCTGCAGATTGGCATATGCACCAAGTTAAATAGTCCCTTGACATTCCATATTTGAAAAATAGCTTTTGATGAGTAAGAAAGTGATGATAAATTTCAGCAAACCACATTTTACACATTTGTGTATTCACAGATACAGAGGAATGAAAAACCCTAATTGGGGGAGAGGGAAGAAAGCAGGGGTACAAATAATTACATTTTTAATACATAGAATTCTGCAAATTTAATTTTTAGTTTAATTAACCGATATTAAAATAAGTTCATTCTTTCCCACATACACAGGCCTATGGTAAGTGAATGGCCTTGGGCTTGTTTGTTTTTAGGAAAAGTTAAAAGAAAAGATCTTGTCATACTAGCTAGAAAGTAAACTCATGCAGCTAATCAAGAGAAAGTATATTTCTGTTTAGGTGTATAGAGCTTTGCAGTCAGTCTGAAAAGTGACATGTATGTGTCATTTAAATGTTTTAGAATTATTGAATCTGGAAGCTTTTACTGTTAAAAATTTCAAAACATTACTGTCATACTAATATCTTCAATTTTAGCTATAGAGCAGAGAACACGAACATCATTCTAACTTACTAGGTATGGTAGAAATAATGTGATCTCCTTAATAGAGAGGGGGGGGAGTATTATTAAACTATTTATTTACACTCTTTAATAATGTCGAGCGAGGAGGGTGGAGATAGAAAAAGAGGGGAAGGGGAAAGAAAGAAAGAATAGGATATGTCAAAATACTTACTGTACTGCTTTGAGGGACTGATACAGGAGCAGTGATAATTCAGCCAATCTGCTTCAGCCATCAGTTTCCTTTGCAGTGTGATTGTGATGGCTATTATAAATCTTAGTTTTTCTATTCTTTGTTCTTTAGCATTATTACATTAAGTTTAATATCCCATTTATTGTTACTATATACAAATGTAAAAAAGTGGTAAGGAACATATCACCAACTTGAAATTAAGTGCTGAATAATTTGTTATACGTATATTTATAATAGAAATAATTGTTTGAACTTTTATCCTTTTTTTATCATGATATGTATGACAGTATCTTGGTATTGAATAAAATTATTGGTATTAATGACATTGTTAATATGGATACTATATAAACTGTAACATAACTGAAAGCCAGATTATAATTAGGTTTCTTGGAGGATTTAATAATGATATATAGTGGCACTTATGATGCCTTTTTCTCATGAACTAAAGTATTTAATACTATCTTACTTTTTTCCTCACCAATTCTTTAGGTAGGTATTTTAAGTTTTTACAAAAAATTAGAAAATAATGAATACCTTAATATTAAAGCCCAGTTATATGGAAGGTGGTTTATTGGTCAATCAGTGTTCCCAATCAAAATGTTCAAATAGCTAGGAGATTCCCAAGAGCAAGATGAAATGTTTTGTGATGTCAGCCAAAGGTTTGTGAGCTCATGGAATAATTAGTCTCCTAGAGTCTATTTGAAAGAGACATTTCAAATGTGAAGTAGCTCATTATTAACAGTGTTTTCAATAGATGATTATTTGCTGTTAGTTTATTGTTGGAATATATATTCATGGCCAAAGATAAACTAAAACTTGAGAAACCTTTTTAAGCTGTGCTTTTTTGTTTTGCCACATAAATCTTGTCACCTTGTTTTCTTTGTATACTCCTCTTTTGTGCCAAAAGTGAATCAGGCATGTCATGATGAGAATGCTTAGATATTTGCACAAGTTTTCATTAATTCTGGTTAACTATTGCAAGAAGAAAAGGGGACAAGAGTAGTAGTCTAAATTATAGGATATGTATTTTAAAATATTTACTACTTGCAAGAATAATCTCAACTCTTTTCCTCACAGGAGGGTCCCTCATACATTGTCCCTCACAAATAATAAACATATAAACAATAAACAAATGTGTCTGGGGGATTAATAGAATGAGAAACTTTTCCAATCCTGCATTAATGCTGGTTTTTAGTACAAGTAATTAATTTCTGGTTACAGGTAACCTTTTATACATAAATAATTAAGGTAAAATTCTCATTTCACTTAAGTAGTTAAATCATCCAAAATCTTTTTGCTCTCTCCTTCCTAAGCACTTTTTTCTATGGGTAATAAAAATTTCATGGTATAGTTTGACCAGTTTAATGTAATTTTGCTATAATACTTTTTTTCTTCCATCCCCACACCTCTTTCTAGAGTTTATAACAAAGTCACATGAAACCCAAGTCAGGATCCATTAACCTTGCTTTTTATATCTCACATCTGCTAGATTGAAAATTTTGAAAGAATCAAGGTCTGGTTGGGAATAACTTATACATTGTAGAACATTAGACTGCTCAGAATCAGCTGCATAATAGAACAGGCAGGTAGTGGAGAAAGAATAGACCCAAGTATGGGAAAGACTGAGAGATGGAACTTAAGATATACTTTACTCTGGGATTGGCAAGTTATTGAGATGAGGAGCTGTGCGATTGATGGGGAGGAGAACATAGAGCTTGAACTGAACTCCAGGGCAGAAGTGCTTGAAAAGAAGGGAGGTGATGCTTAGGGACTTTGAATGATAGGAGCTTGGGTATATCATTTCAGTTGTGGTGCCATCAAGTTTCCTTTTTTCACTAAGATTTTTATTTTATTTTACTTATTTATATATTTGGGAGGTGCTTTCTACATATACACACCACATTCCATTGCATGTAAAGACAATTTTTAACATTTATTTAAAATTTTTTTTTGAGTTCCATATTTTTTTTCTCCCTCTCATGACACCCTGAGACAGTAAGCAAAATGATAAAGCAATCATGCATAATGTATTTCTGTATTTAGTCATGTGAAAGAAGACAGACCCAAGGAAAATAAAAACCTAATGAAAAAAATTATGAAAAATAGTCTGCTTTGATCTGCACTCAGATGTCATAAGACTTTAGTTCTTGTCCATTTTTATGCCTAAAACTTCTCTGGCATTTTTTAATATATAGGTTTAAGAAAACCTTCTAAGAAGCGCAGTGAGTCACCACCTGCTGAGCTCCCCAGTTTGCGGCGGAGCACACGCCAAAAGACCACGGGCTCCTGTGCTAGTACCAGGTAATTATTAACATTTGTTTTGCTGAGGATTCCTTCCTTATTCTCATCATAACACTGTTCATGTAATGTCACTTTCCCTAAAGAGGAAGTCTTCTCCCAATGCCCATCAGCATCTTAGAGTTGTTCACAGTTAGTCTGGGACACTCAGTGGGTAGGTCAGTTAATTGTCAACATGTGATCTGGATGGTAGGTTTTCTTTAATTAATTTCTGTTTCTGTTTGTGATTTTTAGCTTACTAGTTCATCACCCTCATTTTTCATTTGTCATTTTTCTGTTTTCTCTGTGCCTGTTAAGTTTTTTTCTATCACTGCGGTTTAATCAGTTGGTCCAAGCATTGAGGCTTAAGCTGTTAAGCATAATGTTGAAGAACATAACATCTCTTAACATTTTTAAATAACAAAAATTTTAAAATAACATTTTTTAAGAATAAAATTTTAATATAAATCAATAAAGCACGTCCTTTTCTTTGAGTGCAATTTTAGATAAATACTTGAAACACCTTTCTTTAGCACAATTTTTACTTAGACTTAAAAGCTCTTTTTTTTCTTGTCCCTAGCCACTTTGGGGATTATAAGCATTTATTGGTGATTCCCTTATTTTGCTATTTATTTTTCTCTTCCTGACACCTAAATTGAAACTAAATGAAAAACATTAGTTTTCCCTCCTTTCTAGAAGACCTGGTTCTTTCCTTTTTAAGAACAGAAAGTCAAAAATTACCTGTTTGCATGCTGCTGAGGAAATAGACTTTGATGTTGCTTAATAGGTTAAAAAGTATCTTGAATTCTTCTTTCTCTCTATATGAAGGTAATTATCTCTTATTTTTAAAGTTGATTTCTACCAATTAGCTTTTGACTTCGGCTCAAGCTACCTTTGGTTTCAATAAATAACTGTAGTTAATTTTCATCTCAAGATTCATGTGACTTTATTGAATATCTTTCATTATGATATCAAATCAAATGATAAAGCTGTTTTCATGAAAGATCTGTTCTTTATGAAATTTAAGTATTTAAAAATTCATACTTTCTTTGGAGGAGAGTGACTGTGGGAAGGAAAAAGGGCAACCTCTGAGTGCCTAAGAAGTTTGTCTTCAGATTTGCTGTATTTTAGCCATTCCAGACTCTGGACAGCCCTTCACACTTTAACTAACCTGATCCTTCAATATTAAATTTCTGGGCCAGTGTTTGAAATATTTTTGGCTGAGGAGTACACATAAGCACTTATAATACACATCACTGTAAGGCTAAGGTTGTGGGGAATATCTTAAAATTAAAATTTTAATGTATTTTTAGAGTCCTCAAATAATTTTTCATGACTGTAATAATGATTGTTACTGTGATTTAATTTCAAAGTGAAAAGCTGACAAATTGAACTATGGGAAGTCCTACCTTCTAAGTTCATGTGAAACGAGTGGTTACCTTATTTGTTAGGAAATTAAGGGACAAATAACCCCCCCAAAACTTTAATACATCCTAAATTTTTTGAAGACTGAATATATTAGATTAGACTAGCAAATTAAATTTTAGCATCTAGAGCACTTATTAATATTCCTAGTAGGCAATAGGTTTACCTAGGAAGGAAAATTACACAAAGAGAAAATGATTGGGGAATCAGAGGTTAGAAAATTAGTAAGAGTAAGGCATCCTCTATCATGCCCATAGGACATCCTCTTCTAAAAGCTTAAACATTCCTATCTTCTGCTATTATAAAAATAGCCTTTTAACTTTTTCAGAAGTGATGTTGTGGGAAAAGCACTCCCCCCACTCCTTCAAGCAGGATGCAGTTTACCACAGATATATTTAGGCTTACATATGCATATGTACAAACATACATATGTAACATTCATACACACATAAAAAGTACATGTTGACAGACACATACATAAGATTGGAATATCTTGTTTCCCATTAATTTACATACCCTTCTATACCCCACCTCCTATTCCCTCTCTTTTTTTTTTTTAAAATTGATTTTTGGAGGGGTGTGTGTGTGTGTATGAAAAAACCCACTAGTATTTAAATTTTCATAGTTATCTGTTTAACTCATTCAAATTAATAAAACTTTCTAATATTTCCTAAATTGACGCTGGAGTACACTGCATTAAATATATAGCTGATATATGAATGTGAGAGTAGAAAAATAGGCTTTTTATTCTTCTTCTTTTTTTGGGGGGGGGGGGGCTGAGACAATTATGATTAAGTGACTTGCCAAGGTCACATAGCTAGGAATTAAGTCTGAAATCAGATTTGAACTTGGGTTCTCCTGACTTAAGGGGTGGTGCTCTGTCCTCTGTGCCACCTAGCTACCCCGTTTGTATTCTTTAGGTTGATTTATTAGTCATTTAGCCCTACCATTTGTTAGATAGTATGTATAACCTTCCCAGATAAACTCTTAAAATTAGGCAAACATTTGGTGACTTTCTTTAACAGAAATTTTCAAAGGCTGGGTAAAAATGTGTATAATCTGATTAAAATGTAGAAAGAACTCCCTGTATTTAAATATATTTCAAGTTATACTATCTAAACTTCCTTATTTAGTGAATTAATTGCATGGTTATTTAAAATTTGTTCTATATAAGTTATTGTTAGACTACAAAAATGTTATTTCATTAAATATTTCCTAATTTGACTTTTAAGATTTTTAATATTATTATTATTATTATTTTATTTTATTTTTTTTGAGTTCTAAATACTCTTTTACCCTCATGTCTCTTTCCCATTCCTTCTGGTTAGGCAATTTGTCAATTATACATGGGAAGTCATGCAAAATACTCATTGGATATTAGCCATGTTAACAAAAGAAAACACAAAAACAGGAAAAAAAATTTAAAAAGTTTGCTTCAATTCTTGCTGAGCATCATGGTAGTGTTTTGTTACAGTCTACGTTACTTATTTTCTTCTTTCCTTCCTGAAGTGATATTGTGAAAGTATGTGTAGAGGATAGTTGAATCATGATCTATTGACGTTTTTAAATGACTTGAAATTTTTCTTTGGTTGGAAGTATTTAAACACATTTCTGTTTTGACAAAGTCATTGTAATAGTTCAATATAAAGAACATAAGTACATAGTACCTGTTAAATTCTTACCAATGACAAGGAGATTGAGTTCAGTGTTTTAAAATTTTTTAATGTTTCATCATTGTCTTGTTTTACATCATTAATTTGAAATTTCTCTCCTGTTCATCAAACTGCTTTTTTTTTCTTTCAAGACTTCCTCCAACTTAGTAAATTTCTAGTGAAAATCTGCTATTTTGACACCTTAGTTGAATTTCCAATGCTTTCCCTTTTTCTCTCACCTTTCATATCTTAACTCCATTGATGCTATTTTTATAACATTTTATTGTACCTGCCCTTTCATCTTTATTTCAAATAGCATTCCTTCTCCTAATGGCCCCCATTACTGTTTAGTTACTTCCTAAGAGGTATCTCATCTGATCTCTTCAGTTTGTTCTTTACATTACTTTTTATAATTAACCATTCTGCTCAAAAATCCTAAGGAATTCCCTTTTGTCTACTAAGTAAAATTCAGATTTGTTTGCCTAACATTTCATGCCTTACCTGTCTTTACCTAGTACTATTGTTAGCTTTGATTTCATTGTACCTCTACTATCTAGCTAATGTGGACTACTCTGAATATTCTTGGCACTTTGCCATTTTTACCCTCCCGTAAGCTATTCCCTATATATGGAATGTCTTCTCAATAATTTGGTTTTTAAATTCCTATTAATCTCAGATTCTTTTATTTATGAAGCCATCCTTGACTTTCAAATAAATTATGTGAAAGTCCTGGCTAAATTTTGAAATAAGTCTTCATTTTATAAATACTCTTTTATTGAACAGATAGTGTGTTTATTAATCTGTGTTGATGACTTTTCCCCTACTGGATTATAAATTCCATAATCACCCCATGTTATTTAAATGTTCTCTTGGTTCAACCAACTAGCACAGAAACCTGTACACATTGTGTTCTTGGTAAATGTTGTATTCAGTTAAATTAAATATTGTAATGTTTGTTGTTACATTATTGCTAAAGGCACATATATGATAATATATTGATTTAAACAATATGGCATTGAACTCTCGAGTCTATAAGCATGACTTAATAGAATATGATTTACGGTCTGCTTTTGGGTATCTGATTTTCTTTAAAAGAGACTAAAGACTAGTTTGTTTTTTAATTTTTATTATTGTTTAGGGGGGTTATTTTTGATCTGGTTCATAAGGGCCTTGGTTGTTCCTTGAATGGCACAGAAATTTAACAAAGACCTGTCCGTAATGAATGTAGAAAAATTGACATTCTAAAAATCTGTAATCTGAAAAAAAATAAGGAAATTTTTTTCTTTTTCTTCTTCTTTTTTTTTTTTTTTTACTGAAGCAATTGGGGTTAAGTGGATCACACAGCTAGAAAGTGCTAAGTGTCTCTGAGGTCAGATTTGAACTCGGATCCTCCTGAATTCAGGGCTAGTGTTCTACCTACTGCACCACCTACCTGCTTCCCAAAATAGGGAAATTTTAAAGTCCAGCCTCAGCAAGAAAAGTTCTGTTTAGTAGTCTTTCTGTTTGCTAAACTATGTGCCTACTATTGACATCATTATTCCAAAAATCTCTCTGGAACTGTATTTTTCCAGAATCATTTGCTTGATTTTTAAAAATGGAAAGAAAAAACAAATGAACAAACAAATGAGGAAACTTAATTTTCTATTATATTGTAGCATTAGTTTATTATAATTTTGACTTTTTTGTGATTGGATCAGTTTGTTGGTCCAAAAATTGATTGCCTATGAAATATTCCACAGTTTAAAGCAAAAAAAAAAAAATTAAAAGGTACCTTTAGTGGAAAGAACTTTCCTGTCAAGGAAATTTTCTGTCAAGCCCTTTTCAAGGTTTAGCTACTTGTTTCTGTAATTTTGAGTAAGTCACCCTAATTCTCCTGGCCTTTCAGCTATTTCTCTTATGAAAATTATAAAGTTAACAAATTGGACTAGATGATTTCTAAAATAGCTTCCAGCTTTCATTACTCTGGCCTTCCCATTTTTACAGTGTGAGTTTGTGCTATATTTGCTAGAACACAGTTCTTCTTTCTTGATTGCTTTGCCTAACTGGTAATAGTGCATATGGCGGCGTTTGTCCCTCTAGTCGGCGAGGCTCTGGCCTGGGCAAAAGAGGAGCGGCTGAAGCTCGCCGACAGGAGAAGATGGCGGACCCTGACAGCAACCAGGATGGAGTGAACTCATCAGCTGCGCGCACAGATGAACCTCCACAAGGAGCCGCAGGTAGGCATGACAGCTATGGCCTGCATCATCTCTACCATGCCGACCAAAATGCAGGGTGGAGATGGGAGGGCAATTAAGGGGAATAGTTCAGGGTATTTGTTTTCTGTCATTTTAGCATTAAAATGTTATCATGTGCCACTAAAAATTGTTTAAATGTGTTCTGATTATATGGGTTGAAAGGTGATGTGGGAAGGCTTATGATCTAACACTTAGGAATTTTAAGTCCAAAGTGATAGCCTTTTAATTACATATATTAATTAATGTAACAACAGGCTTGTTTTGTTTGTTTTTGTTTTGTTGGGGAGGTGGAGTATTCAGTGTATATATATACTTTACATGCAACTTTTTTTCCAGGTACTACATTATAGATATTTTTCATTTGAACCTCAATACCCATTTGTGAAAATAACTTAAAATTTTAATTTTCCCTTTTCCAGATTTCAAATCATAATATATCAATTAATAGTTATTATCCTTTTTTCATTAACCTTTAAAATTAATGCACTAATGAACAATACCTCAATTTTTTTTTTTTTTTTTTGATTCCTGGTAGACTTTGAGAAGTTATTTTGTGTAAAATGTGTGATTCAGCACCAGCAGAGTATGGTCAGTAATTTTAGATCTAGGAATTCACAAAAAAAGTCAGTAACAAAGGGTGAATTTTCATTTTATTTGTGTGTTGTATGTGTTTAGACATTTATGATATAGTCTTGATGCTGTTTGTGTAGCATTGTCAGATTTTGCTTTGTGAAGTGAACATAATTTTGCTATGGTATTTTCTCAGAAACATTGATGCCTTTAAATTTCCATACATTAAATTTTACTTTTACTCTTAGCATATTCTGACTTTTCAATTAAGCTATTTCACCCCCAAACTTCATAAACATTTGAATATGTACTTAGTTTTATGCTTTTGTTGAGATGAATCTCTCGAGTTCTCAATTATTTGCTAGCAGAAATAGTTAGGTCTTATCACTTGTTCTTGAATATTTTTGCTAGAATTGTTAATAACTTATTTTGACCAGTGTATATTTTATAAAGATACCTTTAGTAGAAGTTATCTGTTGAGAAAATTTCTAAATACATATATATTCCATCCATCTTAACATACAATGGAGGCTTGTTTTCATGCATTTTTAGTTTCAAGCCTGAAGATGGAAGCAAGAGGACCCTTACAGAAAACCAGTTGCTCTTATTCAAATTCTAATTTCTACTAAAATACAATATTTGTGTTTTTTGATATAATGCAAGCAAAATTATGTCCTCTAAAGTATGACATGACATGACTTTTAAGGTTGGTATTAGCCATATTCTCTACAGAGGGTTCTACTATATTTGATAAAGTACTGCATGCATATATATATATATACACTTTTCCAAAGACCACATTTATTGTAAGTATTGAAAGATAATTTTTTTTAGTATTGTTATTCACAGATAAGGATGAATCTATAGATAATTATTATAGAGCCAGTGTAGCCTACATATATATGAGACTAATAGAAATACTGTCCCCTTAACTTTGATAATGTAGGCAAAGTGGACAAGTTATTAGATATCTGTGCCTTAGTTTACCCAATTTGTCAAATGGATGATATATTTGTAAGTTTGAT
Source organism: Antechinus flavipes (assembly GCF_016432865.1). NCBI lineage: Eukaryota > Metazoa > Chordata > Mammalia > Dasyuromorphia > Dasyuridae > Antechinus > Antechinus flavipes. Next base: position 52,300,158 of record NC_067400.1, read on the forward strand.
GTAAAAATGGCAAATGTGCAGTATACATTATATAAAAGACCTTTCAACTATTTAGACATTTCTATAATAATAAAAATGAAGCTTTAGATTTTTCTGTGTAAGCCCTCCACTCACTACCACCCCCAATAGCTAATTCTCAATTTTGCTTTGTTTTTTTACCATTCCACAATGGAAAAGATGGCTTCCCCTCCCCCCAGCTTTTAACTACCCTGTGTCTTAATGGTACTTAAAATGATTTTAATTTCTTTGGTAAATGTGTTTGGGTCCATACTGTATCTTCCAATTTGAATATTTGGAGTTCTCTGTTGTTTCACTTAGCCACAAACTACAGAATGTTCTAAGTCCTTTCTTTGTCAGTATCTATTATTAGCTTGCCTGATAATTACAATCAAAATTGAGAGAAAATTTGAGGAATTTCAAAACTGCTACTCTAAGAATTTGAGTAAGATTAAGGTTATATTCAGTCTTTTGTTCTATTTGTTTATGGCCCATTTTAAATTTGAGCTAGCCCTTTTTGTTTCTGATCCAGACTCCAACAGGGTATCTATTCCCAGTTCCTCCAAAATCTTCCAACTTTATGAGGTTCCTTTAGCCACTAGAACTCTACTTAGGTATCCATCATATGAGCTAGTAAACTTTGTTACTCTTGCCAAATCTTAAAATGAAAAAAACAAAATAGCAAAAATACTAGGAAATTTCTCTCTCTCTCTCTCTCTCTCTATCTCATACACACACACACACACACACACACACACACACACACACACACGTACGTATATGTGTATCTATTATTAGGGCAGGAGGAGAAGTGAACTAGATTTTTGTACCTCCAGTTTGTTTTAGTTGCCTTTTTTATAATGTGTGACCAAAGGTAAGGAAATATTTATTATCTCTCTCTATCTCTTTTATTGTTTATCTTTTCTTATATCTTTATCTTTTCTTATAGTCCTCAAAGTAAATGGTGGCTCTTATGACCACATCAAGGCATATAGTACTAGTGTTTATCATAGCTACTGATATCCATGTTCCAGAATTTCAATTCTATCCTAGGTAGTAGACTTTTAGTTTTTAAAATAAACACCATACAATAAATTTGAATAGCTTCATGTGTACATTTATGTGCATATCCCTTTTGAGAATTTAATCATATCTTCATGATCCACTAAAAATCTGTTCACAAGCAAGGAGAACAAAATAAGTAAAGATTAAGGTACTATAAAGAGCAATATAGAACTTTGAGCAACTTCCATTGTTGTTTCAGCATTTTATAGATTATCACCTAGGAAATAAATTCTTGCACTCACTCCTGGAGAGTAGCTCCGTTCCCTTTAATCTCTTATTTCAGTCAGAATATTCACAAGGTAGGCAATAATAAATTGTCTTTTCTTCCATCCTAAAGTCAACATTTAGTAATTTTAGTCCATATAATACAGCAAATTTGTAAAGGGACAGTCTTCTTCCCAACTGCTGACCTATTATGAGTATTAAGGATCTAAGCACATGGATCAATAGCTGCAGAGAAGAAAGTAATATCTTTGTCAAGAAATAGAACATTGGACAAGGAAAGTACTTAGTACATCACTATCAGTATAGTATTACCACACTTTATTGATAGGCTCTTAAAGTTGTGAAATTGGGTAGACTCTCAGCATGACTTCTTACATGTTTTTAAATATTGGTGCACTTTTTCATTACAATATGTAGTTTAAAATTTTTTTCTGATGCAGTTGAAACATTTTTACAAGTAATATAAAAAGTGCTACCTTTCCCTCTGTAAGGTGGTTGGGGTTGGGCTGGAGGTTAGATGGGGATAAGGTGAAAGGTTTCAGTGGAGGCTTCTTTCATTGATTCATATTATTGTTAAGAACTCCACTGTAACCAGTCGTCTTAGAAAGCTACATTGGATACTAAGGTTAGAGCTTAAAGAGCTTTTCTCTCGGTTCTTTTTTGATCTAGGTAATTTATCCACTGTATACTTTTCCCTACCAAGAATTTCATTGATACATTTAATTTTTCAAAATGATTATTGATGATCATACATAAAGAATCCAAAAAGTGAATTTTTGAGTAGTCTTAAATGGTAGCCATATATATATATATACATACTCTCTTCCTCTCACTATCAGGAACAACATTATTGTCTAAGCTTGTTGGTTTTTAAGATTTAATATTACCAGCTATAAAAATGGCCTTTTCTTAATGTGCTTGTATTGTTTTTTTTTTTTTTTTTTTTTGCTAAAATGATATTCCATTTAGTCATTTCATATTCTTGCATTGATATTTAATTCTAGAGCATAAGTTTTTATAGCATAGGCAAGGCTTTTACTCCTGATAAAATGAAATATTTGATTTTGTATTAAGAAAACATGAAAATAATTTGAAACTTGTGGCATTTTGGTGTTCCTATATTTTGTCTTTAAAATTTTTATCCTTCATTATTTATAATTTGTGTACTTTTTCTTTTAAAAAAAATAGCAACATTCTTCTTAGTATATACACATGCTAATTTTAGAACTAAGCTTGAAAGCAGTTCAGGTATGTGGCTTCAGATGTGCTGGATGATATGTGATCTGAGGTAGGCCAGGTGCAAAGGGCTGGCTTTTATTTTCAAGGAGATGTGAGGAAATGTAAGCAACTAGTTTTACAAGTACAGGTCCCTCTCCTGCTATGTTTCATAATAAATTTGAACTTTTATTGGGTGATTCTGAATTGGTTGCCAGATTGGCATTTGTGGTTTTAGGATTTTCCTGAGTAGATGAGCTATTGCGTTTAGTTTAAGTCTTGAGGTGGACATTTGCTATTTCCAAATAGTGCTTTACTAGTGAAAGGTTGTAGTAATGTAATGTATGTATCAGTACCTTCATCATGAAGATTCAGTCTTCTCACAGTGTGGAAATAGAGAAATCATTTTGTCTACCAGGACTAGAGTCCAGGAAGTTTGATGAACAAAGACTTCCTAGAAGGCACATCACTTTGGAGGAGCATTTCCCCAAAATATCAATTTCTGGTGCTACTATTTCTGAATGCTGCCTTGGAAGGTCGGTCCTCTGATTTAACATCATCCCAGTCTTATCAGTCTTGTCTGAGTTGAGTTTGAGCAGTCGAATCCAGGACAAGATTTCATTCAGGAACAGTTTCAGAGAGACCTGCTTTGGGCCCGCTGAGAGGGACTCGTGGACGACCTGCAGAGGCCGCGCTGTGGTGCTCACGCTGTAACAGAACACACACTGCGAAGGCTGACTCCTCCTTTGACCACCAGAGGACACAGTGCTCAGCTTTGAGGGCAGAGAAGTGACTGACTCACCATGATCCCTTGTGATCTGTTAAAACTTTTTTTTAAAGAGAAGCCAATCATACGGTGATTAAGTAATCCTCCCCCCTCCCCCTTTTTTTTTTCTTCTTTCCAGCTTCTAGTTCTGTTGCTGGGGCTGTAGGCATGACCACCTCTGGTGAGAGTGAGTCAGATGATTCAGAGATGGGAAGACTGCAAGGTAAAAACAAGACAGTTATTGGGCTTACAAGAAACTACTGGTAAATCCACAAACCATTGGTTCTGGTTCTAACTTTTGGTCCTGAAATTCATTCAGACAGCTTCATTTGTTATGCACTTTTATCATCTGAACATGTTTTTTCTAACTATGTCTACACTTCGGAGAAATGGGTCCTTCTCTGTAGAGACTTGAGGATTTTGCAGTATAAGAAGAAACATCTGCCTCTATTATTTCTAGTGTGGAACTAGGAAAGTATTGTTAGTGAAGGTCTTGCATAGTTGGTATTTACATTGTTTATGGAAAAATACAGGATTCTTTGGCTGATTTATTTTTTTGGTGGTGGAGGTGGAGGTGGTGGTGGTGGTGGTGGTGGTGGTAGTAGTTTATTTACCGTGTGCTTTATTTTAGTCTTCAATTTTGTACATATAGGAATCAGTCTGACAATATATTACACTTGTTATTAGAATGTAATATTCTCTATTGGGACAAGTCTATGTAGCTGTAATAGTTGTAATAAGTCTTTTATGACTTATTTTTAAAGGGGGAAAATGTCAAAGCAGTTAAGTTAAACTATAATGTTAAACTCATGTGCCAATATCACAGTAATATAAGTATAATAATGTATGTACATATTTAGATGTTGACTTACTCCTTTTCTAGTTTCTCACTACAGCATATTTGTACCGTTTTTAAAAGAAGTAGACAATCAAGAAAAGAGTTTAAATATATTAAATTAATTTTTATAGTATGTTCGTTCTTCTTTGAAATCTTCTTTGGCCGTCAGTTTAATAGAACATATCTAATGCTACAGGTGCCTTTTTACTTTTTTTAAAAAAAGGTTTTAATTCTTTAAACTTGACAGAAGACTTGCCCTAATATGGGTTCTTTTCAACAGAAGAGTAATAACAGCTCTCCAATCTACTCTCACAAGAAGCATATTATTTGTAAAATAGTTTAGCCGTGTAGCTTGTGAGAATTCCTTAAAGAATTTAAGATTCTGAACTTCTTGACAATTCCAGCTTTTGTGAGTCATGCATCTTGTCCGCCATTCTTAATTTCACCAGATGCATAAATCACTTGAGGATTTTTCCTCCAAATTGTTAAAAGAGTTTTGTGCTGACTTGCACTTTTTAAAAAATGACATAACAAAAATGAAATTGGGACTCAAGCTGATTTTGAAAATGTACCTATTTGGGATCTGTTTGGGAACATGATCCTGAATCACTGACAGCACTAATTTTTATTTTTATTTTTATTTTTATTTTTATTTTTATTTTTTACTGTTTTGGTATAAAATGGGTAAATTAAAGAAACACAAGGGTCTTAAAGTGTAAAGGTTGTATGAATCAGTAATCATCATGTAAAATTGTGTTAGAAATTTTTGTGTATGATCAGTTGCATTAAGCCAGCTCATAATTTTCTTTTCTCTTTGTTTTTGTTTTGTTCTTTTTGTTTTTATTTTATTTTATTTTATTTTAATTTAATTTTATTTTATTTTTGTGTGTGTGTGTATGTGTTTTGTTTTGTTTTGTTTTTTAGCTCTGTTAGAGGCTAGGGGTCTTCCTCCTCACCTGTTCGGCCCTCTTGGTCCTCGGATGTCACAACTTTTCCACAGGACAATTGGAAGTGGAGCTAGTAAGCCATAGTTTTAAATTAGTTCTCCCCTCCAAACCCTTATTAGTTTAGTGTTATTTCAATTAGTTAGTTGTTAATGTAAATATTAAGAATGGAAGTGAGTCTTCATAAACTTTAGCCTGTTTCTAAAAATAAAATTCATTTGTTATCAGCAAATGTAAAGTTATAGGGCTAACATTTAACACTATGTTTTCAGACTTTCATATATTTTAAAATCATGTTAATATCTGGAGGTTATATCTTGGGCTTATGTCAGATGAATTTGTGATAGATGGAATGATAAATTGATCCATTTAAGTTATGTGTTTGGTGATGTGCATACACAATAGCTTATATTATTTGCATTTACATACAGATTTGAACTTTTAAAGTCCTTTATCTGTATGTGTAAATCTCTTTTAAAGATTTTTTTTTTTTTTTTTGCAAGTTACAGACACATTACTGTGCTGTCACAGAACGAGGGAGTATTAAGTCTTAAACTTACAGCTGAAAATGTTTTGAACCACCAATCATTTTATGCTTTTTTTTACAGAATCCTAGCTTTAGTGCTCTTAAAAAATAGCATTTTTGTTAAAATGATATCCAAACACATTATTTTGTCTATAGAAATTGGAATTGTTTGAGATAACATCAGAATATGTTAAACTTTAAAGACACATAATGACAGTGATCTGTTAAATATTTCTAGCCATTTGTTCTTCAAATAAAATAAAATATAGATGTATGTGTGGTGGGTGTGGGTGTGTGTGGTATTAGGACAAGTGTTAAGTTTATATTTTTGAAGTCTTTTTAGTTTTTAGTTTGTCCTGATATATTTAAAAAAAAAAAAAATTAGAGATGGAGCCCAGATTCTATTATCAAAAAATCTCTAAGAAAGTTTTGAGGTTCTCATTGTCCCTTAGAGCTAACCCATTATCTAAGTTCTTTATTTCATTTTCTAAAGAAATATTTGTCCAATATAAGGACTTCATAAACATGGGGAAGAAAGCCTGCTATCACTGTGCCTTCTTGTGATGCATAGTCTTGGCAGGAACAGACGTGGAAAATGAGATGAGGTGTTAAAAGAGCCTTGTCTCACCTGGGAAAAACTGCCTTGGCTCTTTGGTATGGGCACTGGTGTGCTGTACACAAGTGTTGATGCAGGGGTTAGCTGATCAGAGGGTCTCCCTGCTTGTTGGTAGGAGTGTGGCAGTTGTATTTCATTCACAGATTGTGATTAGCACATAAGCTCTAATTGGCTCCATTTGTGAATTGAGTGATCTGAGGCACAGAAAAGTGAGTGACTTGTCCAAGCTTTCATGGATTGAAGCCCCCCACACCTTCTTAATAAGAAAATCTTTGTATTAGGCAATACTGTTTTTACATGGTCACGTTTCTTAATCTCATCCTTATTGAAGTAAATACTGTCAATAATTGTGATATTGTCCTTTTATGCCAGTCTTCTAGGACTTTCAAAAATCATTGCACTATAAACTTTAGTATTTTATCACCTGTATAGGATCAGTTAAGATCAGAAGTCCAAACCCAGCCTTGTGACCACTTTGACTGTTTTCTCCTACCAGAGGCCCTTATGTGCATGTGTTTAGAATAGTGTCTGTTATGGGGCAAGAAGCAAGGTATCTCCAGAAACAGTAACTGTCAACATATTAATGTGAAGGGTTACCTTATCTGGAACTCATAGCATCATAATATTTTTTGAAGGTTAGCACTAATCAGTGGGCTTTCCTAGTTGTTAAAGGCTCACTATATGCATATTCTTTACTGCTTTTCTGGCGTAACACTTAATTACTAAAATTACTTTTAGTTGCAGTCAGAATGTCCAGATCCATTCTGGAATTCTAGCATGAAGCTAATAACTGACATTTAGACACTTGAAGGTTTTATAATGCACTTTATTTTATTTGATCCTTATAATCATCCTGTGTTGTGAGGTCTCTAGGTATTCTCATCTTACAGATGAGGAAACAGAAGGCTAGAAAAAGTCATTAACTTGTTCATGGTTGCCCAACTAGTAAAATGTTAGACATGAGATTGGAACTCAAGTCTTTCCTGGGAACCCAAGAGCTTAGAATCCCAGCTTGTTCATGGCCCTGGTAGCCATCTGGGATGAGATCAACTTTCTCTAGTCCTCCATTTCTCCATTTGGAACATGAATTTGTAATGTTGGTAACTTTTATGGTCTCACTTCTCCCAGACCAGAACTGTGTCCACTAGGCCTCCCACTTTTCAAGTTTATTGATAAAGAAGAAAAGACAGAGCAAATTCCGTTGTATAGAAAGGTTTATATTAAAAATATGTACTCTTGAAGGGAAGTGATAAAAAGAAAAATGTCACCAGCCTTGATCGTACATTGTAATTTGATTTGGACTGGATAACTGCCTAAAACTTAGATGGTTTTCTCCTTATGATGCCTTTTTTACAGTGGAATTTAAAGAAAAAAAGAAGGCGCCCTGATTCATTATGTCACTAACTCTATTTAGTGCTTTTTAGGTTCTCACTTTTGCGATCAATGCTTATATAACAAATTCATTCTGCCTAGATCTTAACTACTCTTACTATTTCCCTTTTTGTTACAACTTGAAACTAAATGGAATTTTAGAGAATTGTTGAATTTCTCTTAAGACATCAGTGCAGCACTTTTTGGTGCAATTAAATATCTAGCTTTATAAATAATGCTTTCTTTACAATATTTCTTTTTCTTTCAGAGCTTGTTAGTCCTTATATGCAAAAAAACAATCAGGGAAATTTCAAAGTTCTACACTAATAGAGCTGTAGTTAAGTCCCTATTTATTCCATAAGGTTGAAAATCTAGTTGAAATGCTTCAGATTTGAATTTAATCCAGCTTTTTGAGTTTTTTTTTTTTTTTAATCTAATAGAATATCACCTGTTTATATATTCCCTTAAAGCCAAATATATATTAGATTTGTAGAATTTTCTATTTTGGCACTGTTCTTCATATAAAAAAAGGAATTTAAAAAAATTATATGGAAATATATTAAAGTATAGAAAACATTTAGATCATATGAAATCTTTTTGGGTGCTTAGAAGTTGTGTAGTTCACCAATAGTTATTTAGCTGTTCTTTATATATATTGATCTGTGGTATAGAGATGGTGTGTTTCTTTTTTTTATTTTAGTTTAAACCAAAAGAGGAAGAACAAGTACTCTTTCACCTAAGTCTTTTTAATACCAAGGAATTAATGGTTCCTTAAATGTAAAGCAAGGTTCTTTTTCTTCTATAGGTTCTAAGGCCCAGCAGCTTCTACAAGGACTACAAGCTACTGATGAAAGTCAGCAGCTTCAGGCAGTGATTGAGATGTGTCAATTATTGGTCATGGGAAATGAGGAGACGTTGGGAGGGTTTCCAGTAAAAAGTGTGGTTCCAGCTTTGGTAAGGATGATAGGATTTTGGTGGGGTTTTAAAATGGTTTTTTTGTGTCTTTACCATAATTATCTTTTTCTTTGCTAAAGCCTTCTACATATTTCTACCATTTTGTTTATTGAAATAATAGTTGACATTTATATAGTATTTTAAGGTTTACAGAGTGCATTTATTTATATTATCTCCTTGAATCCTGACAGCTATGGGGAGACGTAGCTACTACAGGTAATGTTTAGAGATCAGGAGACTGAGGCTTGGGACTGAAGGGACTTAACCTGTAGTCACCGATATTTATGCTGTGCAAAGGATAATTCAAACCCCAGTTTAGAACTCTATCCACTATGCCACACCAACTACTACACTAAATCAAAATTTTTTTATTTGTTGATAGGGATGTTCCTTTGTGGAATGATAGATGGACTAGCTTTCCTTCATCCTTTCAAGAGTATTCTGATTATGAGTGATGGCACAGCTAATAATCTGGCTGGCTGATCTTTTCGGGTGGCCGGTACAGGTTGTACCTCAATACAAACTCTGGCTCTAACGCTTTCTACTTGTGGGCAGGTGACTGAACATCTCTGAGCCTTTATTTCTTATCTGTTAGACCAAGGGTTTGGGTTGGGTTAAATAGCTTCTGGAAATCCTTCCCACTGTAGATTTATGATCTTATGGAATGGATCACCTAGTATTTTCTTTCTTCTTTTCATTTTGTGTCTATTTTAGAAGGGGTAGCATTGGACCAGTTTTTGTATATTGAATGGCACTAGCTTTTTCCTGTGTTTCATGCTATTACTTGGAGGGGTGGATTACTTTCTTATTTCCACATATCTTAGGTGTCCACACCCTATTGATTCTACCTTTATCTCTTGTTTCTGGCTCAAATTATTCTCCTTAACATCATTCTAGTATAATTTATTATTGTCTCTTGTATATCCTGTGGCCATAGGCTTTTGATTGGTCTTTCTGCTCCATACACAGTGCTGCTAATCCACAAATCTGATCATGTTATTTTACTGTTCAGAAATCTTCTGGTTACTTTTCATTGCCTGTCCCAAGTTCAAACTTTTTTTTTTCCGATGCTTGGCATTTAATCCCCCTCCCAATCCAGCATATCCTGTCTTCTTGTGCATAGTGGTGCTGTTTGTTACCTAAGGCTCTGCTTTCTTTCTGCAGTATCTGACGTAGATCTATTGTCCTTTCCTAATTTTGTGTTGATACTCTATATTCTTAATTTATCATGAGATAGTGGGAAAGCACATTGATATTTGGAGTGTTGTTTTTTATCTGTTATGTTTAAGATGTCTAATTTTGTTTGTAATGCCAAAAAATATTAAGGCAACCACATTTCTTATTCATGATAATGTTGAATGCCTACATCAAGAAAATATCCTTAAAGTTATCACTTAGGTTCAGGTTTATAACAATTCATTATTCTAATATGGTAATTATATTTTTCTATAGTTAGTGTGTCATATTAAATGAGCTAAAATCATGTGTCTAGTATAAGAGATGAGTAGTCACTTAGTGTATTTCCTTCAGGGCATTGTTTGATATATTTAGGTATTACTCAGTTCATTAAAAAAAATTGGAGATTTGTTTGCTCTAGTATCTACCTATAATTTAGAACATGGTCCCCAATTTCAGGAATTAAAGGTGTTAATCAGTAGATATGAGGACAGTAGTATTGGATTTACTATGAAATCTGGAGGCAATGTGGTACAGTAGGAAGAGGTCAAGAATTGGAAACAGGAAACCGGGGTGTGAATAATCTGGTTTGCCACTGACTACATGTCTTGACCTTGGGCAAGTCACTTTATTTCTCTGTGCCTCAGTTTCCTCATCTGTAAAATGAGGGGGTTGGACTTCATGGCCTATAACTTAGGTCCCTTCCAGCTCTCAAGACCCCGTGAGAAATATGGGTTGGCCCAAAAGCCTTGTCTTCTGTCATGAAGTGTGAAGGCATTTTAAAAATACATTTCAATAGGAACAGCCTACTTATCGAGATATTAACAAATTTAACTTGTATAGACCTGGACAGGTTCTTAACGTGAAAATTTTGATCTAGGACAATTTGGCCAACATGATAGCTTCAAAGTTTTATTGTTTAAATGGAGGAAAAACTATTTTGGAGGGATGTGTGTGTGTGTGTGTGTGTGTGTGTGTGTGTGTGTGTGTATGTATGTATGTATGTGTTTGTTTTTAATGCTATTTCAGAAATTTAAAAAAATGTTTTCTTCACAGATAACACTGCTGCAGATGGAGCATAATTTTGATATTGTAAGTATGCGGAGTTTCTTTTTAAAACAGTTCAGTTCCAATTTAAAAGATAATGCATTAGGAGTGAGCTCTCTTCAATTTTTTTTTTTTTAGATGAACCATGCCTGTCGAGCCTTAACATACATGATGGAAGCACTTCCTAGATCATCTGCTGTGGTGGTAGATGCCATTCCTGTTTTTTTGGAAAAAGTAATTGCAAATTTTGATTCATTTTTGAAAAACCAGTTCAAGAGAACTATGTAAAGAATTAAATTAGATTCTATAAAGTATTAACATCAAAATTTGTATGTGTGTACATGGGTGCTCATCACCTATCATTAGTCAAATTGATTTTGAATAATACTTGACTATTTAGCATACCACTCAGTCTATTTAGGATATATTTTGTGAAATCACACATGAGGTACACACTTTATAGTAACAACCTTATATTATGATTGTACCTTTTTTCAGTTTTGATATAAAAAAAAATCTTATTTCTAAAGATTATCTTATGTTGGTTGATAAGCATTTAATATTTCTTTAAAGCTAAGCAGGTTGAGACACATTTGATCAAGGCCATAAAGTGAGTTACTAAAGAAGGATACTTTCATATGATCTATGTATAGATCATATTTCTTGGTCATATTTAAAAGACCCTTTTAAAATTTGCCTGGCAAATGTGTAATGGAAATTATAATTTTGGTCCTGTTTCATTGCTTAACATAAAAATTTTTCAAAAAGTGTTCTATTACATAATTAGAAATAGATTTTGGTAATTCATAAGTTTTATTTTTCATAGTAGTATTCAAGAAGCAAGTTATTTAAATTGTGTAGAAAAAATATATTCACTTTTTTTTTCAAAATTGCTTGTAAAGATTATAGCTTCCTTAATTTCCACCCACATAATATATATATATATATCCTTAGAAATTAGAACGAGTCTTAACTAACATAACTTTTGTGTTGTAGCTACAAGTGATTCAGTGTATTGATGTGGCAGAACAGGCTTTAACTGCCTTGGAGATGCTGTCGCGTAGACATAGCAAAGCCATTCTTCAGGCGGTAAGTACAGCTCCTCCTTCATGTCCTGAACTGTGGTTTCTGATTTGTCTGTCACCCAAAGAGTGGCGTTTCTGAATTAGTGAACACCTAGCCATTTGAAAATACTGTTGCTATTGATAAAGACTATTTCTATTCTCTAACAATATTCTGTATTTTAGGGAGGTTTGGCTGACTGCCTGCTCTATCTGGAGTTTTTCAGCATAAATGCCCAGAGAAATGCTTTAGCCATCGCAGCTAATTGCTGCCAGAGTATCACACCAGATGAATTTCACTTTGTGGCAGATTCCCTCCCCTTGCTTACCCAAAGGCTTACCCACCAGGTAAAAGAAAAAGTTATTTGTCATATTTATTGTCATATTTATGCACTTGAAAAAAAGATTTAAAAAATTGTCTTTTCTCCTTTTGATAAACAATTTGAGAATATGTATCTTCTTATATTCCTTAGCACTGCTCTATTTTACACAATTTTGGACTTGAACATCAAATTGAGATGAGGGTGAATATAAAAGAAGTATTCAAAAAATATGAGGTTTTATTTGTAAACATTGAGATTCATGGACATGTTTTTACATGTTTGGCAATTAGAAATTATTTGACTTATAGTAGGCTGTAGTTGTTTATAAAACAATTAGTTTTGAAGCCAGCCTCAGTGATAGCTAGGTAGTAGAAGGGATAGAGAGCATCAAGCCTGATGCTGGGAAGATTTCAATACAGATATTAGGTAATTTATGTGACTTACCCTGGGCAAATCACTTTCATATAACTTTGTAAGTCTCCATTTTCTCATTTAATAAATGGATATAACAACAGCTACTTCTTTTTATCAAATGAGATAATAATTGCAAATCATTTAGCCCACAGCCTGGTGCAAAGTAAGCCTCCCATAAAGGTTATTTGGTTATTATTCCTATTGTGGGTATTATTGTTGTTGTGGAGGGAAGAGGAAACAGATTTCTTTGATATAATTTTTACATCTTGTATCCAAAGATTTTCCAGAAGTTTTTGAAATGAAATAGCTTGAATATAAATACTTTGATGAAATTTCAATTTACGTAGTACCTTTTTGGATAGTTCTTCTCTTTGGCATCTTTGATATGCACCTTGATTACTTAAGAAGAGATTCTTTTTCATTTTTAATAGATCGTTGGAATTCTTCAATAATTGTATTTGCTTTGTAAGCTACCTTTCTCTTGGGACCTTAAGTCCCTTTATCCAGGTAATTATGTTGAAAATAGTTAATGAGGTCATCTAGGGAAGGGGGTGGGGAGGAGGGGAAAAATTGGAACAAAAAGTTTGGCAATGGCTGTAAATTACCCATGCATATAAGTTGTAAATTAAAAAAAAAAAGAAAAATAGTCAATGAGCTCTCAATAAGAGCAAATGATGGCTTGCTTTAAAGATGACATTTAAGGACCATTGATATTAGTTGTCTCCTTGGTATTTTATAGTAGTACTGTTAAATATGTTAGTGGACCTAAATTTACACATGTAAATTGACATAAATATATGTTTTTAAAATTAGTGTGAATTAGAATTTAAGAAGGTATCTATCAGACAAATCTCAAGTTTTTCCCCTGCTTTACTATTATATAGAGAATATAGAACTATATTTTGTGAATCATGCAAATTCAACTATTTAGTCCTGGGTCAGTATTTTTGTTTTTTTGGTTCCTCCCTCTTACGTTTCAATTATAGATCTGGGATATCCCAGGTGGTAGTCACTCTGAGCTTACCAACAGTTAAAATTCTCTGTATTCCTTTGAAATGGACAAACTGACAGTTTCAGACTTGTTTAATATAATATTTAAGATTGCCTTTTGAAGGCATATTCACGTAAGGCATAATAACTTTTATACTTTTTGTTAATAAAAGAAAACAGTAATATAGTTAATCACTTATTCTTTTAGACTATATGTTAAGATTTTTAAAATACAGCTGATTTGCTTAATCACAATATATTTATCAAGTATATATAGTGTGCCAAGAAATCTGTTATGAACTAGCGATAACATTATACAGAACAAAATGAAATCTGGCTTAATATCTTATAGTAAAGGAGACAAGTACGTATGTTATATATGAGCACATAAAATAAATAAACCATGTCTATATTTTAATTTTTTCTGTATTTTCTTGAATAAACATTTGATTGAGAGACTTCCTAGAAGTCATTAAAAGCAGGTGGAGGGTGGGAAGGGGCAATGATGTAGATAGACACATCATTTTTTATAATTGAATAACATTTCAAATAATTTTTTAAAAATGCAGGACAAGAAATCAGTAGAAAGTACTTGTCTTTGTTTTGCACGGCTAGTGGACAACTTTCAGCATGAAGAAGTGAGTATTTTATCTGATATGTAACTTTAATGAAAATTGAAAATAAGGAAATCATTGGATATTTAAAAAATACTTTCTCTTTTCTCTAAGAATTTGCTTCAGCAGGTTGCCTCTAAAGATTTGCTCACTAATATTCAGCAGCTGTTGGTCGTTACTCCACCAATTCTAAGTTCTGGGATGTTTATTATGGTGGTCCGTATGTTTTCCTTGATGTGTTCTAACTGTCCAACTCTAGCAGTTCAGCTTATGAAGCAAAGTAAGTGCTGATATTTATTTTCTGCTTTACATTTGAAAAAGTAGTATATCTTCTCTGTTGTGGAGAATGTACTAATTTTCTAGAGGAGGGCTGGATGGGTAGTCAGAGGAATGACAAGTGGAGAGAGTGCCCCACCTTTGCCATTTAATATTTGTGTGGTCTTGAGCTAATCATTTCCATTTTCTCTATATAAGATGAAGGCTGTGGACTAGATGACTGAAGATTGTTTCTGTCTCTCAGAATATGCTACTGTTACTGGCATCCTTACAGGTTCTCTCTATGTACAATAGGAATTGAATGAATTCACAGGAGCTAGGGGAAAAAAAAGGTGACAGTTGTATAATCTTGAGGGAGGATAATTGTACAAAACTTGTAGATTGAATGGACCTTATGATTTTAACTAGAATACTGATTTGAGAGTGCCTCTGCTTGGAGTAACTTTATTACTTTAGTTAAAAGGAAAAATGAAAATTTACAGCAAATTGATGGGACCCATTTTTAGAAGGTATAGCTATATATGCACAGGTGCATGTGTGTGTGAAAGACAAAGATGTATGTACATAAAGTATATGAAATGATCACAAAGGAAAAATCTACCCAAAATAAAGTTAAAAATACACTTGCTTAGGCTTATCTCAAACTATTTTTAAAAAAGTTTGGTTTGATATTTGTTGTTAATTTTAAGTTCATCACACTATTTGATAGAAATATTCATCATATATCTAGATGCTTGGGTGGGAAAAATTCAGTATGATACAAGTTGCTGCTGCTGAACATAAAGACAAGATGATGTGTTTCTCTTGGCTGTCCTAAAGAGTCTGTGGCCGCCTATAGCCTAGGGGTATAGGAGTACCTATATCAACAAAATGATGGCCCTTTGAAGTACACATTTGATGTCATAGGAATTATGCCTTGTAAGCTATTATATTAAGGTTTCTTAAAATAGTGTTTGATATTTGAGAACTATAGTTCTCATTTTGCTGAGGGACCCAATTAAGATAGTTCCTTATGCAAACAGGCAGTTTGGAGTAAGATAGAAATATGAAGAATGAAGAATTTACTGTTTCTTCCCCCTTGCATGCCAATATTTGCCATTATAACAGTTGAATTATCTTCATCTTCTCATGTAATGACAGTCTCTAAAAGTAAACCCTTAAAATAGTATCCATAAAGTACATATTGTTCTTCAGCTAAACATAAAATTAACTTGTAATGTTTTAATCATTACAAAATTGTTGGGTGGGTCAAATATGTTATTCCTCATTCTATCTACCTCAAACTACAACCATGTTATAAATAGTCTTACTTCATTTGAACCTAACGGTCAAGAACTTCAAAAATAGAATATTATAGAATGGGTTTTGCATAATTTTAAAAAAATTTGCATATAAACAAAAATTAATTCTAAAAATGTATTAGTGTGTATGTGAGAGAGAGAAGGGGGAGAGAATTGTTACAATAAACTAAGAGACAACCGAAAGTTTTCTTTTAAAAATAAGACTTCATGGTAATGAAAGCATTATATATTGTTAAATGATACCTAGAACACAAACTTCTGTGGCACATCAGTGAAGGAAAAGAAATTAAAGCTTAGAGTAAAGAGTCATATATTTTATCTTAGTAACTCCCTTTTTTTTTTGAATGATCTTTTTTTTTTTAATACTTATATATTTTTAATCTCTTTGCCTTTCTCCTTGAGTCTCTACCCCTCAAATCAAGAATTTAAAAAGAAAAAGGAGAGAAAAGCAATTCAGCAAAACTAATCAGCATATCAAGCAGGTCTGATGATAGTGTTCCCCAGTACAAAAATGGGAAACAGAGCTGAATTTTCTCATCACATCTTTCCCTTTGGCCACCTTTGATCATTATGATATTATATAGCATATTTAGTTTTGTTTTTAATAGTGATGGTTCTTTCAATTCGAAGTATTTTGTTTTCTGGTTCTGCTTACTTCCCTATACCTCACTTTCTCTACATCTTTGAATTCATCAGTCACTTCTTCTCAAGACAGTTATGTTTAACTATATTCTTGTCATAATTTATTTACTATTCTACACAGTAAGTTGTTACTTTCTTTGAATTTTATATTTTAGGGTACATGACTAGCCTAATGGCCGGCCTAATCTCTGAACTAATGATACAGTTTTGTCATTTTAAAACAAGATTCCAATTTTATTTATTTATTTATTTGCGGAGGCAATTGGGGTTAAGTGATTTGCCCCCAGGAGTCACACAGCTAGGAGGAAGTGTTCCTGTTTGAGACCAAATTTGAACTCAGGTCTTCCTGACTTCAGGGCTGGTGCTCTATCCACTGCACCAGCTAGCTGTCCTCACGCTAATAATTTAGTATTAATTCATGATTGTATCAACAATGTATCAGCATAGCTATAGTTGTGCAGTTTGTTTGGATGAGAATATTTTTTTAATAGTGATTTTTGAGCAATTTTGTATAATGTTAACAATTTGTGGTTCTTTTTAGAATTGTTGCGGCAAAATCTCTTATAGATGTTTATATTACTTATTTTAGATACTAGAAATGCTTTATGGAAAGATTTTTTTTTTTCCATAAATGTCTACTTTTCAGCCTAATTGTGTTGATTGTCTTCACAAAAGCTTTTCATTTTTGTTTATATCTCTTGTGTAAGAATTTTCCTTCTAAATAAAAGTACTCGATCACCTTTAATATATATCCATTGTCAACCAAAGACTTAAGTGTTTATATGTCCACTATGGACAAGGTTAGATACAAGGTAAATATTATTAGATACTAGAGCCAAAAGTAAAACAATCCTTGTCTTTAAGGACTTTGCATTCTAACCAGGAAGTCATGTGTAAGTGCATCCATATACAAATACGTGTGTGTGTGTGTGTGTGTGTGTAAAATACACACTAAGATGCAAGGCAACCTTGGGGAGAAAGTATCTTGGAAACAAGGAAAGGTGTCATGCAGAAGGTAATGTTTGAGATGAACTTGTATTAAAGTAGGAGAGTTTGTTGAAGCACAAATGGAAGTGGAAGAGCATTCCAAACATGAGGGATAACCAATAAAATGGCATGGAGAAATAAAATGATATGTATAGAATACTTAATTTCCACTATGAAGAACAGAAGACTAGACACAGTTTGGGACTAGCTTGTGAAGAGCTTTAAATAACAAAGTTTCTGTCTTATCTTCAAGGTAATAGAGAAACACTGGAGTTGATTGAGTAGGGAAGTGACATGGTCTTACCTGAATTTCATAAAAATAATTGGTTATTTTGTAGAAGATTGTTTGAAAGGGGTTTAAGGTAGGGACACCATTAAGGAGCTTTTGCAAGTGCAGAGAAATAGTTGATAGGAAAATCACACTGCAGTAGCCGCCCAAATCAAGTATAGAGAAATGTTGTGGTAGTAGAATTTGGGTATTGAGTGTTTGGTGAGGGATAGTGACAAGTAAAGAATGATCCTGAAGTTGCCAGCTTTTGTAACTGGAAGAAGATGGTGGTACTTTCAGAAATAGGGAAGTTGAGGGAAGGGGGAAGATAGTGAAGTATAATTTGAATTGATTGAATATGAGATATCTCTGGGACATCCCATTTGTGATATGTAATAGACATGAGGTGATGGAAAATTGGTACTTAGTAGAAAGAAGAGGCCTGGATTTGTAGCTTCAAACACATGATTTGTATAGAAATTATTGATTGAACCCATGGAAGACTGGTGAGATTACCCAGTAAAACAATGCAAAGAAAAGATGTACAAAGGATCTTGGCCTTGCCCATTTGTGAGTAATTTATGAACTAGCAAAGAAGTTTTAGAAGCAATCTTGTAGGTCAGAGTAAAAATAAAGAAGCATTATGAAATCTGAGATTTTTAGAATGCTACATATACTTAAAGACAATGAGGATTGAGAGAAGACCCTTAGATTCGACCATTAGTAACTTTGGGAAGAACACAGTCAATTGATAACTGAGTTTGGAGACTGCTGAGAATTTAAAGAACATGTGGTAGCAATGAGTTTGGACAGTTGTTTCAGAGTTTGACAAATATGGGTACAAGGATGGTAGTTTGATAGGTGGATGCCATAGACTTGGGCATGTTGTGGGTAATACGGAAGGAAGTTGTTGGTAGAGATTGTTATTTGGAGAGATTGAAAATTTATTGTAAAACCGTATCAATTTGAGAAAGAAAATATTATTTTGGATAAGGGTCTGCTAGACATTATAAATAAATAATAGAGCGGCACAATTTCCTGGACAAGATAGGAGTATTAATGATATATGTGTAGTTAGCACTGGTAAGGATCTCAAGTGGTATAGGATATGACTTAAGAGGGTTTGCCTTTTCTTCTTGAAATCCTTATTTTGCATATCATTTTAGAAGATATTTCTAGTGGGTTGGCATAGTTATCTAGAGAGAAGAGACAGATAATACCAAAAATTGGAAAAGAAGAGCTCAAATCTTTATCATTTTCTTACTATATAATGTGACTGTAACAGAAGTGGACAAATCGTAGTCCTGAACTTGTTTTTTTTTTTTTTTTTTTTTAATTTTTATTTAATAATTACTTTATATTGACACTCGTTTCTGTTCCGATTTTTTTTCCCCTCCCTCCCTCCACCCCCTCCCCTAGATGGCAAGCAGTCCTTTATATGTTGGATATGTTGCAGTATATCCTAGATACAATATATGTTTGCAGAACCGAACAGTTCTCTTGTTGCATAGGGAGAATTGGATTCAGAAGGTATAAATAACCCGGGAAGAAAAACAAAAATGCAGATAGTTCACATTCGTTTCCCAGTGTTCTTTCTTTGGGTGTAGCTGCTTTTGTCCATCGTTTATCAATTGAAACTCAGGTTTCTTTGTCAAAGAAATCCACTTCCATCAAAATATGTCCTCATACAATATCGTTGTCGAAGTGTATAATGATCTCCTGGTTCTGCTCATTTCACTTAGCATCAGTTCATGTAAGTCTCGCCAGTCCTCTCTGTATTCATCCTGCTGGTCATTTCTTACAGAACAATAATATTCCATAACATTCATATACCACAATTTACCCAGCCATTCTCCAATTGATGGGCATCCATTCATTTTCCAGTTTCTAGCCACTACAAACAGGGCTGCTACAAACATTTTGGCACATACAGGTCCCTTTCCCTTCTTTAGTATTTCTTTGGAATATAAGCCCAATAGAAACACTGGTGGATCAAAGGGTATGCACAATTTGATAATTTTTTGGGCATAATTCCAGATTGCTCTCCAGAATGGTTGGATTCGTTCACAACTCCACCAACAATGCATCAGTGTCCCAGTTTTCCCGCATCCCCTCCAACATTCATCATTATTTTTTCCTGTCATCTTGTGTAGTGGTATCTCAGAGTTGTCTTAATTTGCATTTCTCTGATCAATAATGATTTGGAACACTCTTTCATATGAGTGGTAATAGTTTCAATTTCATCCTCTGAAAATTGTCTGTTCATATCCTTTGACCATTTATCAATTGGAGAATGGCTTGATTTCTTATAAATTTGAGTCAGTTCTCTATATATTTTGGAAATGACATAGTCCTGAACTTGTACCAGATTATTTTGTATTCTGACTCATTGTAACTAAGGCACCAAAACATTGTTCTAAGCCTTCTGTTGAGATAAATGAATAAGCTGTTATCAAAGAATGTTTCATATTTGGGACTCATTGTGATTTTATGTGTTGTAATTATGTTTAAATTTACATTAAAAGAGCAGGTAATACACATTCATGTTCAATGCATCTATGATAGTAAATTACTGAAGAGTCACAGAAAATTCCAGGTTTGGTGTGAGAAAGGAGATCTAGCATAATCCCCATCAAAATGACTCCATTTTGACCCGATAGGACATAGTTTGAGCTGAAAGATTTAGAAATCTTATAAGCAGCAGTCAAGTTTATAAAAATTTTATTTTTGTTACTAACAATTAAAAGAGAGAGAAAAGTGACCTAAACCAACTCACTAGTTTTAATGTGAGTGTTCTCTTACAACATGTGCTTCTCTTTATAGTGTCTTTTCTGTTGATCCATTGTAGTTTTTTTACATGACAGCTTCCCCATTAGGTTTCTTGTGAATTCTTCTGTGATCACTCAGGGGTTATTGTTTGGTTTGTTTTTCTTAGTATCCCCAGCATTTAGCGATGTTTGCCTCGTAGTAGGCATTTTATGAAATGTTAGTTGATTTCCAGTCTCTGTCTTATTTGAGATGCACGATTGCTAAAGAAGTTGTCAAAAAATTATCCTTATTATGTACACTTTCAGTGTCCTACAGAACCTGGCTCTTTCGTCCTTTTCCTATCTTCTCCTTACATTATTAAAGTAAATAATTTCTCTCCCCAAATTCTATAATTCAGCTACATAAGCCTCCACCTTCTTAAACTGTGGTTCATGAACCCATATGAATCTAAATGTGTGAGAGTCATGAAATTGATTTATTATCAGTAAATGTTTGATTTGTATGTCCATTTTATATGCCTATATTCTTGGAGTCACATAGATTTCTGGAGTAAAAAGGTGTTTTCAAGTTGAAAAAGTTTTAACAACCCATAGAGAGAACTTCTAAGGCTGCTTCTAGTTTATAAATCCATGATCATATGAAATTTATGGCATATATGACACAAATATTTGTATGTATATATGATAATATTCCATCTCTTTTCTTTGGCACACCTCTTATCTCTTAGCTGACCATATTTTGCTAACGTTTTGCTCAGATCTGGGAAGCTTTTGGATCTATGTCATCTATGTTTTTTTTTTTTTTTTTTCTCTTCCAGAACTTTCCCTCTGAAATTCCTCCTCTTTACTATGTATTTCATGCGTGTGTGTATGTATGTGTGCACATTCTTGGTGGCATGTTATATTATTCCCATTAGGATAGAAGCTCCCGATAGCAGGACTTGTATATTTGCCATTCCTTTCTTTCTCCAGACTGACCGATTGATTTCTATCAACTATGTATGAAGAAATTCATAGGCTCGTAATTGTTGCAAAGCAGATTTTAAAGCATTTTAGATATTTTTATCCTTGGGTCTTTATAAGTTCAGTTTGAGATAAGACTGTCCTTTAATGATTGCTAGTAATTCCAATAGTTTAGTTTTTTGTTTGTTTTTGTTCTGGACCTGTGATTTTTTTCATTGAATTGAGAAGTCTTGGTATGATGATTCTGTTCACTAATACAAGTACTACTTGTCTACAACTTAGAATCCTGGGAAATTATTTAAGACACTGAAAAATTGTGGATTTCCTAAGGTCTCAGAGCTTGCTAGTTAACATCTCCCACTATCCATGGATAGTCAGTCAATAAATTGATGTATTGTTGCTGGAATAATTTTTGGGAAAAAAAAGGTCATCTGTATGTTTCATATTTATTTGAAAATGTATTTTTATCTCACAGTCTATTCCTTCTGTAAATATAGTGAAAATGTTCTAAAACTTCTTGCTTTGTAGCACTTTTAAGTTGTCTAATCATCTGGAGAAGGCATCCTATTAAGAAGTTTTAAATAACTTTGCTTTTTTAATTTATAGTAATCTTAGTGTAGTAACTCAATTATATTTTTAAAGATATTGCAGAAACACTTCACTTCCTTTTGTGTGGGGCCTCAAATGGCAGCTGCCAGGAACAAATTGATCTTGTTCCACGAAGTCCTCAAGAACTTTATGAGCTGACATCTCTTATTTGGTAAGTTTGGAGACAGTAAGTCCAACATGTATTCCTCAAATTGTCTCCCCATTCCAGATCATACACCACATAGCTTAAGTAGTGTTCTAAAATATAGATCTGACCACATCCCTCCTAAGGTCAAGAAGCCTTCATGTTACTCAGATTGAATTACAGACCCTTATATCGGGAATTTAAATGTAGGCCCAAGCCTACATTTCCAGATTTATTATACAATTTGTTTCATTGTCCACTCTCCATACTAAGCTAGACTACTCAACTTTTCTCTCATGATGTGTGAGGCATAGGAATTTGGGCAGTCTAGCTTAGAATGGAGAGTGGACAATGAAACAAACTGCATAATAAATACATCCCATTTCCTCTCCAACTCCATGCTTTGGAATATCCTCTTTCTTCACATTCTCCTCTTAGTTTCTTTAGTTACCAGCAGTCAGTTAAAATAAAATCTAATACATGAGACATTTATTGATTCCTACTCTTTCCCTCCCCACTCCCCCTTCTAAAAAGGTGGGGGGGGGGGGGGAAGCTAGCACCTTCCTGCCAAATTTGCCTGTTTTTTTGTTTTTTTTTTAAACTTTGTGCATGGGAATGTATTATTTTATTTACTTAATTTGTGTATATTGCATATGTGTTTTTCTAATTGAATGTAAGCTCTTGAGGACATATTTTCAATAGTCTAGCCTCATAGGTCTTAGTAATTTTTTTTTTAATTTAAATTGTCAAATTTTCCTTTTTTAATGAAAATTAAAAATACAGGAAATTGCCAAAATATCGATGTATTCTTTTCAGTGAACTGATGCCATGTTTACCAAAAGAAGGAATTTTTGCTGTTGATACCATGTTGAAGAAGGGAAATGCACAAAACACTGATGGTGCAATATGGCAGTGGCGAGATGACAGGGGTCTTTGGCATCCCTACAACAGGATTGATAGCCGGATAATTGAGGTAGTAGTTTCAGTACATTTTAAAGTGGTGTGTTGGGTCAAGGAATTTTCCTTGTTTCTTTAACTTCTATATGTAACTCAAATGCAAATAATACATTTTCATTTTATTATTTGCCAAACTGCTGACAATTAGATGATTTCTGCTGACAAAGCATTGTTATCTTTTAACCTCTAAAATTGCCCATGGGCATCTCTTGCCTCTAGTTTCCTCAGGTTTAAAAGTGAGAGAGTTGATTTTTATGCTTTTCTTCTTTTTGCTTGAAAAAAATCTCTAATCTTTTGTAATAGTTCCAAGAGTAGTGCCATATTTCTGAATGTGATATATACACTGCTTCTGTTAAAGTTTTGTAAAATTCTTCCCATTTCCTAAATCTAGTTAAAGTTTTTTTAAAAGGTAGCTTGGAAATTTCATCCTTAGTTTCCTCATTAGTAAGAAGTTCCTTCAACCCCTAAATCTCAAAACTCAAAACAATTACTTCTGTATTGGCTATATTAAAAACTAAGGTCTATGTGTACTGTCCTTAGTCTGAGAATCTAGGAAGAAGGTAGAAGGATGATTCTTTGCATTGCCTAGAGTGATTATTATTTTAGTTACATCCTTTCTATTAAGTAATTCACTACCTGAGGATGTCATTCCCCAAAACTTAAGGTTTTCTTTGCTTTTTGGGAGTGCCTACTCTCTCTCTATCAAGAATGCATGTCCAAGAAATTTACATCCTCTGAATTTTCTTTTGTTGATAATACCTAAGAGTTTTAAGTAGAAATAGAGTAGAGTTAGCCAAAATGAGACATCTAGGGTATTTTTAAGTTTCTGTTTTATTTCAGATACTTACTAGACTGATGTTTATATGTAAGATATTTCTTTCTTTTTCTTTTTTTGTTTTTAGGCAGCTCATCAGGTTGGTGAGGATGAGATAAGCTTGTCCACCTTGGGACGAGTTTATACTATTGATTTTAATTCTATGCAGCAGATCAATGAAGATACTGGGACTGCACGTGCTATTCAGAGAAAACCTAACCCATTAGCCAATACTAACACTAGTAAGTAGCCTTTGAATTAAAATTAAATTATTATACTGTAAAGGAATGAAGCTGTTACTGAAGCCTTATCTATGCATAGGGCATGTCTGTTTTGTGCCTATATATATATTTTTCCTACCAAGTACATTGAATAATTAAACAAATCTTTTCACTCTTTTTCTAATTAAGAAATTTATCTCTTCTCCCCCCCCCCTTTTTTTTTTTCTTTCTTCCCCCCCACTCCCCCCCCCCACCCTCCCACCCCCCCCGATCCTTCCCAGTACAAGTCTCTACAACAAGGATTCTTAACCTGGAGTATACACAGTCCGCAAAGAGTCCATGGGTAGACTTCAGGGGCTCTTTGAACTTGAATGAAAAGAACGTTTTATATATATATATATATTTTCCTCTAACTTGTAACTGGAATTTACCATTTCGTTAAGTTATTTTAGAATATGGTCCTGAAAAGGATCACCTATGTAACAGCAACTCTATTGGGGATTAAGTATCTTTTCTCTATCCTTTTCTGTTGTTCAAATCTACCTTGAATCATCCAAGTTCCCTCTTAAGGAATTGTGCATGTGCGTGCGTGCGTGTGTGTGTCTGTGTGTCTGTGTGTCTGTGTAGTGTGAATAAGCTTATAAATGAAAAAGCAAATAAAGCTACATTAGGGAGTTCCCCTTTCCTCTTTTGTAGTCACATCAGCTCTAAGGCATGGTAATTTGGAGAATCTGAGTGTTTGCTGCTTCTCTGCAGGCACTTCTCCTTTTTCTGTATAATAGTCAAAATAACTTTATCTTTATCCTCCTTAATAGATGGCAACAGTTGTCCTCTCCTTCTTCTGAATTAACTCAGTTTTGGGAGGTTCTGTTTATTAACCAAGCCACAATCTAATTAGTTGTTTGATATATTTCCACTACCAATGTACGAGTATCTTAGTAAACCAGAAATAAGGTCCAATTGTTGTGGTGTAAGAGACAAAGGCCTGGCCTCAGATTTTTCATCCCTCTTCTGATACTTCCCTTGGTTTGTGACTCTAGGCAAGTCATTTAGTCTGTTTTTGCCCTAAGCAACCTGCCATAGTCATATATGAGTTATTTCTTTGCCAAGAATCTCCTTTGATAATGAATTCATAGGTACAGACCAAAACTTTTTTCTTTTTTGCACATATTGAAAAACAGTTTCACTTGAAAATGATTATTGAATTAGTCTATGGCTTGAACTCTTTAGAGTTTGCTTATTCTTACCTTTGGGTTGTATAAAACACCTACATTTTCTTTTACAGGTGGATATTCAGAGTTAAAGAAGGATGATGCTCGAGCACAGTTAATGAAAGAAGACCCAGAACTGGCTAAGTCTTTCATTAAGACGTTGTTTGGTGTTCTTTATGAAGTGTATAGTTCTTCAGCAGGACCTGCAGTCAGACATAAGTGCCTTAGAGCAATTCTTAGGATAATTTATTTTGCGGATGCCGAACTTCTGAAGGATGTACTGAAAAATCATGCTGTTTCAAGGTGTGTATGTTTTCTGTCTTCTTTCCTATATCTGCATATTTTTTAATCACAGACAACTAGATGTCTGGGCAGTTAGGTTGTGGAAAGAATGCTGAACTTGGGAGTCAGGAAGACTCCTCTTTCAAAGTCCAAATCTGGCCCCAGATATTTCCTAGCTGTGTGACCCTGGACACATCCTGTTCGTCTCAGTTTCTGCATCTGTAAATGAGCTGGGGAAGGAAAAGGCAGACCACTCTAGTATCTTTACTCAGAAAACCCCGAATGAGGTCATCAAGAGTTAGACATGACTGAACAACAAAATCTAGATACCTGCCAGCATATCTTGATTGGGTTCTGAAAGTGATTTGGGATTCATTGAGCAAATGGAAGTGGACAGTTATGCTGAGAAAAATCAAGGGATCTTATTCTTTGAGGGAAAGGGAGAATGGGAGTGGAGCATCGTTGAGGTAGTTGGTTGGTGATGTTTTTAGATTTACTTCTCATTGTATTTTGTTTACATTATGTGTGTGTGTGTGTGTGTGTGTGTATAATTTGATACTTAAAATGCTTATGTGTATAATAAATATTTTCATGTAATAAATATGTCTTTATATTGGATTGGCCCAAATGATTCAAACTTTAAAATTTAATTTTTATGATCCTTTTTCAGTTGAAATTTGTGTTTGAGTGAAATTGTCTGGTTATACCTTTATGTCCTTTTTTTCTTTTTAGTCACATTGCTTCCATGCTATCAAGCCAAGATCTGAAGATAGTTGTTGGAGCCCTTCAAATGGCTGAAATCTTAATGCAGAAATTGCCTGATATTTTTAGTGTTTACTTCAGAAGAGAAGGTAGTGTTACATTTAATTCCTACTTATCAGAATAAGCTAGTTTTTAGTTCTTAGAGTACTTATTAGTGAATAACAATTTTAGCATTAGAGTATTTTATTAGTGAGTAATAATTTTAATGTGTGAGAACAAAGGTGTTTACTTTTATAAAGAATAAAAAAATAGTATTTGACTAGGTAATCTCAGGCTCATTGTTTACCTTTTCTAAAGATGGAAATGGAAATCCTAAATTTAGAATTGGAAAGGCACTTTAGGGGTATCAAGTCCAATCTGTTGATTTTCAGTTTGTATGAGTGGACAGCATTTTCTGAACCAATAGGCGAGAAACATATTAGCTTTTTAAATGTCTATAAATCTAGAGAAATAATAAATTTTTAGAGTCAGTCACAGTAAGCTGTAGTCATAATAAAGAAATAATAAGTCTTTGTCATACTAGCACACATCTTCTTTGTTGCAGCTCTCCTCTACTTTTAGATAATTGAATTTCTAAACCATCCGTGAAAGATAATTTTTTTCTTGTTCTTATGATGTGTGGTACTAAGAAGATCTCTAATGTCCTTTCCAACTCTTAACCTTCAGTATTTTATTTACATGGCCTCTTGATCCTTCCCATTTCAATGTTTAGTGCTTTTAGCGTGTCCCCCCTCCCCCCCAGCTATCCAAGACATTGTTCATCATAATCTGCATCATATGTATTAATTATAATAAATCATCTCAATGAATCCCCTAAACTTTTTAAAAGTCTTTTTATTGGATTGTAGACAGTTTTTTTTCTCACAGAAATGCATCTAAAATTTCTTTGCAGGAAGTCATTTTTACATTCCTATTAATATAAAACATGTTTTAGAAGGATTGTATTTCAGGTTTTTCAGTGTCATTTGAATATATCCCAGAATCAAGTTAACTCTTTTTCCCTACATAACACATCCCTGGTCCGTTTAGCTTGCAGTCGATGATAATCTCTTAGGTTTCTTTTTCTTAGTTTTATCTCGTTTATTTTTACTCCATTTTAAATATACATGGCATGAATTTGTGAATATAATTTTGACTTTACTTTTCCTGCATTATCTAGAGTGCCTCCAAGCTTAATATTCTTAGAAACTTGACAATAATCTGTTGGTGGTTGGCTTTTTTTTTTTTTTTTAATCACATTAAATTTCAGAGCCATAAGAAATTTAACAGTTCATTTAATCCTATTTCCACATTTTATAATAAAGAAATTTAAGAAGTCAAATTTCCTGACCAGTAATGTTACATGGCAAGATAGAAATAGATACAAGAATTTTCTCACTATAATAAGATGACTGTTTATTTTGCCTCTTCTTTCTTGGCTTTTCTTTTATTGATATGAAATTGCGAATAGTCTTTCTAGATTTCCATGAATCAAATACATATATGCTATTTTATTTAATTTTTTTGGAAAATCTGATTTATCTGCACTCTTTATCTGTTAAGGTGTGATGCATCAAGTAAAAAATTTAGCGGAGTCTGAGACTTTGCTAACAAGTCCACCAAAGGCGTGCACTAATGGATCGGGGACCTTGGGTTCCAGCACCACAATCAGCACTGGGACAGCTACTGCTGCCAGCAACGCATCTGCAGACTTGGGCTCACCCAGCTTACAGCACAGCAGAGATGATTCTTTAGACCTGAGTCCACAGGGGTAAAATATTCTTTTCCAGATTTTCTTTTTCCATTCTTAATTTGTTATTTGCTTAAGCTCTGATGGAAAAGAATCTTTTTTTAAGCCTTAGAATGACTGCGTGATGTCAGTTTATAAGTTCTATATGATACATTTAGGCAAAATAAATTGCACATTTTGTTGTCAGATTTTGTTAAGAGGCATATATAGAAATTAATCACACTATCGTTTTATAGGAATTAGAGGGAAAGTAACATCGATTTCCAGCTTTAGAGTTGAGACTTTACTTAGAATCCCATATATAACAATTAATTTCTTAGAGCCTGTGGTTTTTACCCTACAAAGTTGCTGTGAATATTAAATTAGATAGAATTCAAGGTGTCTCAGAAGTCTTGGTGCAGTTTGGCAGCCCTTCTGTATACAGACTATTTCTCAGAAATGTCAACTCCCATTATTAATAGTTTTCAGACTTTTAACATAAGAAAACATGGATATAAAAATACTAAAGAATAGTAAAATGGCTAAAACCAACCTAAATTTAGAACTGAACAAAGCATTGATAAAATTTAACAATATTATAGACCAACTAGCTAAAGTGTGCTTAAAGCAACAAGAGGAAAAAGAAATAAAGCACAAGAAATCCCAATTAATGTTTTCAAATATATAATGATAAGAAAAATTAAGCAGGACATTGCATTGCTAAGAATCACAAACCAAATAGAAGATCTTGGCAAAAATTTGAAATTATGAGAGATTTAAAGAATTCTATCATCATCATAATATTTATTATTATAATATAATAAAAGTATAATAAATTATATAATATTATTATAATAAATCATAAGAATAATCTGAAAGGAAGGAAGAAAGAAATCGGTGGAACAAAATCTCAGACTTAGAAAATTGAATCCTGTATCTATATAAAAATAAGATATTGGCAATAAATTCCCACTTAAATATTGGTTATTAGAATCACAACTCAGTGATTGGCTGGCTTTAAAAAAAAAAACCCTAATATCTGTACTGAAAATCATTTATCACCACTGAAGCCAGAGTAAATCAACAATTTAAGGGATTTTTTAAAAATTTAGAATGAAAATAATATATTTTTTCAACCTTGGCGCAGAAGGATGTTTATGAATGAAATTCACTAAAGAATCGTTGTAAGAAAAATCAGTGGGTTTGGTTCTTATAAAGATTTTATGTAATTTGGATTTTATGCATTTCGGAGCATTATCATTAAATATATCAAATAAAAGTAATGCTCAGATTTCATGGGAAGTTGATAAATAAAGCAAGATCAGAGGACATGGACACATACTTGAAGAAGAAAAGAACTATAAACTGGTATAATTTCTAGAAAAAGATTAGCTAATTCCTTTATTACAAAAGCAAGAGCATTCCAATCTTATTTCACTAAAAGAACAAACAACAAAATTTGAATGTTAAAAATCAAATATTGACAGGGTCATAGAAGAATAGGCAGCCTCAACAGAAACAACCTTTTTTTTGGACTGTCAAAAGCAATCAAATATTGATAATACCTTTTCACTCAGCAGTTCCATTTTTGAGAAAACATAAACTGGAAAGGGAAAAAAAAAGTTTGTCAGTGTAAAAATAGTAGAACAAAAAGGTAACTGACCATAGTTGGAAAATGGCTGAATAAATTACTGTAATTTTTGTAATATTAAAAAAAACAATACATACATATAAAAGCGACATCAGCAGGCCTCATTTATAGATATGCTGAGTACAATTATGATGAGAGATCTTCAGAATTTTGTATCAGAACTTTAGATTCAACGAAAGCATTTTTGTTGTTTGTTTAATTCATTTGGTTGCAGCTTATTATATCGTAAGGATTTCATTCAATTTTGCCTACCATTTCATTGATTTGACTATCTTTTTTGTTCTTATTAAATTTATTCTTTTCTAAAAAGTGGAAAAAGAGACTTTGAACCTAATAAAGCAGAATCTCTTATGGTCAGACTATTTCCACCTACTTTTTTTTCCTGAAAAAGCTCACCTGAATTTATGGTGTTTGAGGATTTAATGACTTAATCAGTACTAGTACTTCTCTAACTTCCCTCATCATAATATTAAAAAAAAACAAGTGACCTGTGCTTACTATAAAATTTCATTTTGCTCCACTGTTGAACAGCAGCCATTATTATGATCATATTAGTTGGGATCTACTGAGGAAATATGGAAAAATGAGTGTGAAATTTTTTTAAAAAGCTCTTATGATGCATCTTCCTTTCTCTGTCACCCCCTTAATTTTAAGCATACTGAATAAAAGATGTAAACAGAATGCTGGTTACTGCAGATAAAAGCTAATGTTTTTTGTTTATCTTCTTTTAAATTAATGAATTTACGTGGTTTTAACCCAACTCAAATCTATAATTTTTTTCTTCCTAGTGCTTCAGTGTTGTGTGTGTGTTGTATGTATTTTTTGGTTTGTTTGTTTGTTTTTTCTAATTCTTTGTGTGTTCCAAAATATAAGCCTGGTTTTAATGAAGGAAAAATTTTAAAATTCTTCCCTCTTAAGAAAAGAATAGTTTATCTAATTAGTATTTTTATAGCATTTGTTGAAAACTGCCTTAAAATTAAATTCAGATTTTGCTCTTCTTTTATTTTTATTTATTTTGCTTTTTAATTTTTTAATTTTGCTCTTCTTTTATTTTTAAAGTTCTCTCTTAAACACTTAAAACAGTGTAGTAGTAATAAGCCCTCTGGGTTTATAAAGTCAGACGACCTGGATGCAGATCCTATCTTTGTTACGCCTTTAGCTCTGTGATCATGAGTGTTAAACTTGTAATCAAAGAAGGACACACAAAAAAGGAAAATCCCACAAAATAGATCCAGCTCTTTTAAAATGTCTGGTCTTGTAATTTGCATCTTTGTTAATTCCTTAGAGGGAGGTGTATGATATCTCACTAGAATGATTTTATCCTTGTAGTTTTTAAAATTAAGCCAAAAATTCCAGAAAGAAAACTTTGGGTTTCTCTTCATATTCTCATATTCTTTCTATTTTTTCCCCTTGTATACATTTTAAAAACTGCTGTAAATACATATTTTATTCCTCTGCTCATAGTTTTGTAGTAAATAAAAAGTGATAAATGAATGTCTAAGTTTAATCTTCACAGTTCTAGATATGGCTAGCTTTGTAATGAGATTGGGGTTTACATTAGTTAAATCAGGAATAAAAGCTGTGCTTTTTTTTTTTTTTTAATCTGGGAGAACACAGAAGAGAATAGAGACTAGAAAATTACATTTAGCAGTTTTAACCCATTATAGCTGACTGTTCAACAGTGCTCTCTTGTTTTTTTGTTTTTTTGGGGGGATAATTTGATAGTCGACTAAGTGATGTCCTGAAGAGAAAACGACTGCCAAAACGTGGGCCAAGAAGGCCAAAGTACTCTCCCCCAAGGGATGATGACAAAGTAGACAATCAAGGTAATGGCTTCTGGATGTGCAAAAGTAACAGTCTATGTGTACTGTGTAGATACCCTGTATGTTAAATTGTAATGATAACTGTTCATGTTTAACTTAACCTGAATTCTTTATTTGCTTTACATCCTGGTGACATTATATTATACTGGTGTGTGTTTTAATATTTGTGGGGATTTTAGTCATTATGCTTAAAGTTGACATTATTGTTATGTTTTCCATAGCTAAAAGCCCTACTACTACTACACAGTCTCCTAAATCTTCTTTCCTGGCAAGCTTGAATCCCAAAACATGGGGCAGATTAAGCGCACAGTCCAATAGCAACAACATTGAACCAGCCCGTACCGCCGGAGTCAGTGGTCTTGCCAGGGCTGCCTCAAAGGACACCATATCTAACAATAGGTAAAATCAGTTCTATCTGTCCTTAGGCTTTCATGGCACATTTTAATTTGTCCTGCTTATATCTGTGATAGTTAGAAATTAATATTAGTATTTTCATTTAAAATATGAGCTTGGTTGGTGTGAGGCCTTATTTCTCAAACATAGAGGAAAGGGATTCATTTATAAAAAACAAGAGCCACACCCAATTAATAAATGATCAAAAGAGATGATCTGTGTCCAGAAGGCTATAAATTCATACTTATCCTTTGACCTAACATCACCACTACTGGGCATGATTACAAAAAGAGATTTAAAAAAAAAAAAAAAAAAAAAAGAAGATGAAAATATTCATAGCTGTTCTCTTCTTACAAGGCAAAAAATTGGAAATTGAGGGGATGCCCATCAATTGGGAAATGACTCAATAAACTCTGGTATATGTTTGTCATAGAGTATTACTATTCTGAGCAAGGATGCTTTCAGAAAAGAAAAAATCTGAAAAGTTCTCCATGAACCTCAAGCAAAGTGAAATGTAATATATACAAAGTAATAGCAATGTTCTGGGATGACCAGTTGTAAATGACTTTGCAGTCATCCATGACTACTCTGAAGAATCTATAATAAAAAATATTATCCAAAACCAAGAGAAGGAAGTAATTTGTGTCTGCACACAGATCTCTCTACCTCTCTTTTTTTTAATTTAATTTTTCTTCATGGTTTTTATTTTCAATAGGGTGGGAGATTTCATGTTTTCTTTCACACCTTGATTTTTATGGGAAATGTTTTGCATAACTTTACATGTAATTTTAAAGTTGTGGGTGAGGATAAGGGAGAAAACCCAGAACTCAAAAATTATGAAAAACAAATGTAAAAAATTGTTTTGAATATAACTGAGGGAAAATATTAAATAAATAAATAAAAAGAAAAAAAATGAATGGGTGGTGGGGGGGATATGGAGGCATCTTAATTAGCTTATAGACCTCTGTTTGCACTTGCACATAGCTCCACAACCCAGTCCTTGCTAATTAGGTTGTGTGACTCTGAATGAACCATTTAACCATCATATCACAATGTTGTTGAGATTAAGCATATGTATGTGCATATATACACACACACACACATACATATACATCTGCATGTATACACATACATGTGCTATTAAGACTTTACACATGTAAATTGCTATCATTTTATATAAAGGCTTGTATTGAGGACCCTAAAAGCGATTGATGCTTTCTGAGAAGCTATCAAGAACAAAATTTTTTAAATGTCCTCTGAATGTTTATAGTATCTCCAAGTCTAGTTTATCTACAGTGTGGAGGCTTGGTCTTTACTTAAGAATTTTTTTTCCCTGAAGTGTTTGTTTACATCAGAGTCTGTTTTTGTTTTGCTTTTTACTAAAGAGTTAATGGTTCAGAGCTGGAAAGATTATTAATGGCTATCCCCTTCTTTTACAAATGAGACCTAGAAGTTAATTGACCTGCCCCAAATCATCCGCAATAAGTTCTTCCTCACCCATCCCTTACCCTACATGTTTTGAACCAAAATCTTCTGACTCCAAATATGGTTTTTATAACAATGTATTTTAGAAAATCATTACTTTGCACTAATTTTGATGACTGCATTAGAAAATAAAATGTTGCAGCAGCATATTTCAAGGAACTGTAAACTTGGCTTATTTACTTGTTGGGTAGGTGCGAAAAGTCAAGTGGTACAGTGGACAGCCTCTTGGACCCAGAATTAGAAAGACTAGATCCAGTCTCATGCCCCAGGCACTTCTTATTTTTATGATCTTGGGTTATTCACTTAATCTTGACCTACTCACTTTTTTCCATCTATCTAAAAAATGGGGATAATAATATCACTTTTCTTCTTCCAGAAGTACTGGAAGCAACATATAAGATTATATTTGTCAAGTACTGGGCAAACCTTAAATCACTTCATCAATACTATATTATTTGATTGATATGGGAAATTCCTACATGCAGAAACGTTTTCTACCAATGCAGATTGGTACCTCCTCTTCAACTTATCAAATTAACCAGAGTCTTGCCTATGTTTTTACAGCCAGTGTGTGTATCTGAGGCGGGACTAAATCCAGTTCTTTTTGGTTTGAAGGCCAACTTTCTCTCCACTATGTCACATTGCATTGAATAATCTCATCTGAGTTAGATTTGTGTAAATGTACACAGCTTTTCAAAGTAGAGCATTTATATTATTCCTGAAGGGGGGGAGTGGGAGGGGGGAGGGAGGTGACAATAGGTTGAAGCTTCATTATTTTTTTGCTTTGTTTTTCTCATCCAGAGAAAAAATTAAGGGTTGGATTAAGGAACAAGCCCATAAATTTGTGGAACGATATTTCAGCTCTGAGAATATGGATGGTAGCAATCCTGCACTAAATGTCCTTCAGAGACTTTGCACTGCAACTGAACAACTCAACCTCCAGGTAGAATTTAAACCGTGATTTATCAATGACACCTAAGATTGTCATTATGTTATGAAAGCTTTTTGAGAGTAAGAATGTTCCTTTGTTAAAATAGTATTGAATGTATACTGGATGAGATGGAATTTTATGCCAGTTTAGATGTAGTGATGATTGGATCATGATAATAAGATTGTTCTTGATGATATCTTTGATTTATTCACCTTATTTTATATTGTAGGTAACATAGGTGGCGGCATCCTCTTTTAATTAAAGTTAATTTAGAAATAATTGAATTAAATACAACCTTCCTTTAAAAAGACAATTTTTAGGGAGAACGTTCATTTCCAATAGACATTGATATCCTTTTAGATTAGCTTTATTACTGGTAAAGGAATCTTAGGGGGAAAAAAACTTTATTTAGTGAGTGATTGTAGAATATTTAGAATCTGGAATCTGAACTCTTAACTATTTTTTTTAGGTGGATGGTGGAGCTGAGTGCCTTGTAGAAATCCGGAGCATAGTTTCAGAGTCTGATGTCTCCTCTTTTGAAATCCAACATAGTGGGTTTGTGAAACAATTGCTGCTTTACTTGACATCCAAAAGTGACAAAGACGCTGTTAGCAGAGATATCAGAATTAAAAGATTCCTTCACGTCTTTTTTTCTTCTCCAGTAAGTTATCTATTTAATGTTAGAGCAGCTAAACCTGTTTCTACACCTCTGACATTTTGTACCAGAATAACGAAGAAAAGCTGGGTTGGCCCATTGAGTATAACAATGGGCCTGGAGTCAGGAAGATGTGAGTTCAAATGCAAACACTTAAGAACTGTGTGATCCGTTTGTCTCAATTTCCTGAAATGTAAAATGGATGTAATAATAGCACCAACCTTCTGGGATTATTGAGGATCAATGAAGACATTATATCTGTAAAGCACTTGGCACAGTATCTGGTTCATTTTAGGTGCTATGTAAAGTTAGCTTTTGTTGTTGATAATTTGGTCCTTGAATATCTCCTAAATGTGTGTTTTATAATTGTTCAAGCCTTTGGCCATCTTGGAATTCCAAAAACACACATATTTCAATAGTATTTCCCTCCAATAACTGATCAATATATCACAGACTGTTCACCTTTTAGTCTTTTTTTCAATAACTTTAACAAGTTGGTATAGGGAATGGAGGATGGGGTAGAAACAGATTAAAATTTATAATCTTAAGAAAGTTTTATAAATTTATTTTAGCCTGTAAATATTTGTTGAAGATTCATTCTGTAATGTGGACCAATATTTGAGCAAAGACTGTGCTAATAAAATCTTTAGTAGAATGACTTAAGCAAGAACTAGGCCTCAAATATCTCTCTAAAACTTTTCTAATGGGAGAATAAGGGTATCAGGAACTTTTTTCTCCATCTACATTCACAAAAATGAGTGATGATGTCTCTACTCCTTCATACAATATGAAGAAAAGGGAACTTCTTTCTGGGTTATTTATTTTCCTTGTTTCTGATCTGGAAAGTTCTGTAATCAATGTGCTCCCTTCCTGTTAATTCATATATAGAGAGAAATTTCAGGAAGTTTTAAGTTGTGTGTAGCTTTTTGGGCAATACAGAATTTGAAATATTACTTAACAGTTGATCATATAGCAGATCAGTGGCAGAATTGAATACAGACCATTGGTTTTTTGACCAAATTTCATTTTACCAATATTACTTTTTATTAAACTCTTCCCCATACAACCTCAGAAAAGATAACAAGACAAGTAGGAAATTGACAATTAAAATTGTGAATTTAAATTGTTAAAGTTTTTATTTAGAACCATTCCTTCCTTTAAAAAGAATTAACTTTTGATTTATTTATTACTTCAGCTTCCTGGAGAAGAACCAATTGGAAGATTGGAACCCATGGGAAATGCACCTTTGTTGGCGTTAGTTCACAAGATGAATAACTGCCTTAGTCAGATGGAGCAGTTTCCAGTCAAAGTTCATGATTTTCCAAGTGGGAATGGAACGGGGAGCAGGTAAGGATTAATGCTTAGGTACATCCTTGCCATCAGGAGTTTGGATATGATTTCATAAGTAGGAATATTCTCCCAAGACAAACTCGCATAGTTACATGTGATGGGTGCAAGCTGGTGTAACTTGTAAACCATTTTAAAAGAGATCTTAAAAACTTTTTAGAGAGATTGAAATGATTGTAACCATTAAGTTTTTTTCCATACCCCAATATATTCTGAGCTTCAAAAATATTTGTGACATCCTTTCTTACAGTGTCATTACTTCTGTGTTAGTGACTGACAGATTTATGCTGTTGAGGTGAACTTTATTATTTCCATTTCAAAAGGAAATCCCATTGTTCTATAAGTACTGAATATATATCATATTTGCTATAATACAAAAGACACTGGAGTAATGATCAGAATAACTGTGCTCTGAACCCGACATACTACTAATTAGCTATGTGACTAAATAAATCATTTGGCTTCAGTGGTCATTTTGTTTCTCAGTCACAAAATGAGAAACTTACATCTTTAAAACTGAACATAAAATGTTGTGAATAAATGGTTATATAATGATTTGTACTGAATTCTGAACTCAGCAATGAAATCGCTATCAATTCCAGTTAATCTGATTATTAATCTGTTGACCTTATTGTTAACCAATCTTTCTGATGACTTTTAAAAGGAGCTTTTTAGACTACCAAAAAATTGTCCAAAAATGTAATCATTAAGATTTTTGATTTTATATCTTTGAAATGAATAATATTGAATAAAATATGTATATTAAGTGAAGAAATTAATGAAGAAATTAACTTATTGACTTGGGAAGTGTGTTTAGTTTGTATGTTTATGGGGAAAGAGTTGATGTAAAATTTTGGCCCACTGGTAAAATCATTGAATTCTTTAGACACTTCATTTTTGATTTGATTACTTTCCCCCTTTTGCCATTTCATTTGCCATTGATTATTTTGATAAAAGTCATTATATTCCTCAGGATAATAAAGGGGGAAAATGTATGTGCACACTTATATTCATACGTAGATAATAAAGGGGAAAAATGTGTGTGCATACTTGTATACATACGTATATATGTAAAAGTTTTTGAATGCTAATATGATTTTTAAAACATATTTAATAGTCTTATCTAATATATATTATAACCTGGATAATGAATAACAAGTATGTATATATGTTAGGAAATGAGGTTCATAATGTGATCTCTTGTAATGAATTTTGCAACATTTTAATATTTCATTCTATCCTTCCCCATACAAAAGTTTGTCAGCTCTTTGGTCATTTTTTTTCCTATCTTTTTTATGTTTCCATCTTCAAATTAGAAGCTCAATAAATTGGTAAGATGAGGGAGAATTCTTCTCTTATTCAAGTAATATTGGCTTGCAGAAATTGATGATCTCACTTAATGTTTAGCACCTCTTAATTATGTGAAATATCACTATGTATTTTAAACTGAAGAGCTTATTGCTAGAAACATACTATTTATTTACAGGATTGTAGATTGGCTATTTTCATGTCCTTTGGGGGAAATCCTTAAATTTTATCTAAAGCTGGGCAACATAATAAGCAATTCTAAAATTTATCAAAATTAGCTATTTAGAATTGCTGAAAAAAGAAGCAAAATACACTCTTCCAAAAAGTATAAGATTATGGAAGATAAACTGCAAAAGGAGAAAGCAAAGCAATAATTGTTTGCGTGATGAATTGGAAAGATCAAACTATTTGCATTTATTTCCATTTCCCTTCACATTAGCTTATGGTTTATTTTATTTTATTTTTTTATATATGTTGTTATACTGATCTTTGCTAAAAATAAATTAGTTCAGTTTGAAGACATTTAGTTAAATGAGAAAATGTTTTCCCAGTTTATTATGTATATTTTGAGATGAAAGATTAGTTTGCATGAACTCTTTCCTTATCATAATTGTATTTGTATATGTTTGTAAGATAACAAGTAATAGAATAATTGTAGCAACTTTTTTCATAAATTATCTTGAGTTTTTCTCTCAACAGAGGATCGCAAGCTTTAAAATTTTTCAACACACACCAGTTAAAATGCCAACTACAAAGACATCCCGACTGTGCAAATGTGAAACAATGGAAGGGTGGACCTGTGAAGATAGACCCCCTGGCGTTGGTGCAAGCCATTGAAAGATACCTTGTAGTCAGAGGTATTTCTCTACACCTACATGTCTCCATATTGGTTTGGAGGCTTGTCATTTGCTGCTTTACACTGGTCATTAATCTTCTGGTCGCATACATTAGCTGAACAAGAGAACTTGAATGTATTAAAGAAGAAAGTACTCTTGCTATGTCTTTTTTGTTATTAAAGAATGATAGCATTGAAGAATTTTCTTTTCAAGAAGAAAAAGTATATTCTTGCACTTAGGCCCTGTGGATTTTGTTAAATTTAATATGTTGCTAAGTTCATTTTTAACAAAGAAAATAACTCATCCTCTTTGCAAGGGAAGTACTCTTTCAAAAAATGTCAGCATTCTGCTCATTTATGTATAGTTTGTAATCTATTATAAAAACAAATGGAATGTCACCTATATAGTCATCCTAAGTGTTTTAAGGCGTTTTTGATCTGATTGTTATAAAAATGTCTTATTTTAAAAAAAGAAAATAAGAAAATGGCTCCTTTTTGGTTTTGAGCCACTATGTCGAAATTTATAATCTTAACTTGTTAAGCTATGTTTTGCTAAGAACCCAGGGAGTTTGATCTCAAGTTTTCTAATTAACAATTACATGAATAATCTATGTTATCCAACTTTATGTCCAAAAGTCTCTTGGAATAAGATGTATATAATTTATTGCTCTTTGTTGTTAGTATTACTGAATAGGATGTTTTTATACTTAAATCATTCTCAGGAGCCATGTGCTTTTCCTCTACTAAGATCGACAATTTAATATTCTGGTGTTTTATAGGGGTTAATTGCTCCTAATCAATATGTTTAGTAGTCTTCAGGTGGAATGACAGAGTAGTAAGATGAATTCTTTTGTCTTTAGGCTATGGCAGAGTAAGAGAAGACGACGAAGACAGTGACGATGATGGTTCAGATGAAGAAATAGATGAGTCTTTGGTAAAGCGCTATTCATATTGAGTTTTCATAGGAAAAAGTAGGTGAAGTATAAATTAAAATTTTTTTGCTTTTCTTTTTTTAGGCAGCTCAGTTCTTAAATTCAGGAAATGTAAGACACAGACTGCAATTCTACATTGGAGATCATTTACTGCCATATAATATGACCGTGTATCAGGCAGTTAGACAATTCAGTATACAGGCTGAAGAGGAGAGGGAATCTACAGATGATGAAAGCAATCCATTAGGAAGAGCTGGCATCTGGACAAAGACTCACACGATATGGTAAAGTTTTCTTTATTTCTTTTTTTTGGCATGGAGATGCTTTAGTTATGAGGAACATTAAAATAGATTTGTTAATTTTTAAAAAATTTTCCTTTGAGTCTTCCCTTTTGCTTTTGCAATGGTGCCTAGCCATAAGGAATATAGAAGGTATTGAAAAAGTAAAACAAATATGAAATTTATATCATGTAAAACAGTGGGCTTTATAAAACAACTGAAAAACGATAAAGGATATCTTTAATTTAGAAGCTTTTTCATTTTCTTGAAATTTCTTTTCCATGCCTTTACCCAAACAGCCATATTATACAGGGTGGAGGAGGTGGAAATCCAACCATTGCAAATGAAATCTACTTTACTTTTTTTTTTTTAACCTTCCTATTTTTTACTTAGAAAAAAGAGAAGAGTATGTTGTATTGCTCACTTAGGAAACATTGGGTTGTTACTTCAGCTTTTAGAAGGAGGTGTGAGGGGGGCACCTTTTATTTATAATATTTTCAGGCTTAGGTAATGAAGAGTCATTGTGGATAGGGAATCCTATTGTCCTAGCTCCCATGTAACCTTGTAATCCTTATATGGCTATCAGTAGAATAGCTTTATTGCCCAAGTAGAAAACCATTCTTGGCCTTTAACCTCTTCCAGGTGATACCACAGTTTTAAAATATTATTCTTTAAGGCCTAATTTTCAATGTCTGCACAGTTGATTAAAGTTGCTTAGAATTTACTGTTCAAATCATTGATATTAACACATGATATTTAAAATGAGGATTTTTTTGATCTACTCTTTGAATTCTCTCTCTCTTTTTTTAATATGTTGGGTACTTTTCTGTCATATTTAGGTATAAACCTGTAAGAGAAGATGAAGATGGCAGTAAAGATTCTGTTGGTGGTAAAAGGGGAAGGGCCCAAACAGCTCCAACAAAAACTTCCCCTAGAAATGCAAAAAAGCATGATGAATTGTGGCATGGTATGTTTTCTAGAAAGTAACTTGTTATAAAGGAAATGATGATTAGAAACTGCTGTCTCACTGGCACTGTCTTACTAAGTTGATAGATATAAAGAAGTGTTCACAGATATAAAAATAGTTTCTGTTTTACTGGGGCAGGGGAGGGGGGAGGCAAGAAATTAAATACATTTAAACTTTCTACTATCTTGACCATGATACTTTGAAGCCTTTTGAAATTAAAATATTTGAAACTTGAAAGTCTGATATTTTATTTTAGGTAACACAGTCACTCAGTGTCAGAGTTCCTTTATACCATATGCAATAAACATTCAGTACTTTGTGTATGCAAGGTTTTATATGAAGGGCAAGTGACAAGGATCTGTTTTTAACCCCTTAAGCTATATATATTTATTATTGAGCCTTGAAGCGTGTGTGTGTGTGTGTGTGTGTATGTAGTGAATTCTATATTGTCATTTGCTTCTTTGGAAGTAAAAGCATTCATTGAAAGATTGCCCCCATGCCTGGAATCAAGAGTCTTTTAAAAAAATTAATCTTTTGCTTTTTTTACATTACCTTGACTTCCTTTTATTTTTCCCCCTTTCATTTCCAAACATTCCAGGAATTTATTCTTTCTTGTGGTTTTTTTTTTTTTTTTTTAATAACTTTTTATTGACAGAACCCATGCCAGGGTAATTTTTTACAGCATTATCCCTTGCACTCACTTCTGTTCCGATTTTCCCCCTCTCTCCCTCCACCTCCCTACTCCAGATGGCAAGCAGTCCTTTACATGTTAAATAGGTTACAGTATATCTTAGGCACAATATATGTGTGCAGAATCAAACAGTTTTCTTGTTGCACAGGGAGAATTGGATTCAGAAGGTAGAAATAACCCGGGAAGAAAAACAAAAATGCAAGCAATTTATATTCATTTCCCAGTGTTCTTTCTTTGGGTATAGCTGCTTCTGCTTGACTTCCAAATATATTATTTTCCTCACTTCCCCAAAAGTTTTTTTGCCAGTAGCCCCAACCTTTGCAAAGGGGAGAAAAGTGCATTTTCTCCTCTCCTTTTTGTGACTAAGCTTGATCATTAGAATTACACAGCTTTCATTTTTGTCCTCTCCCCTGCATTATTTAGTCACGATATATACTTTAAAACCTGATTTGGCAACAATTTTGCCTTGGTTATGGAAAATCTTCCCAGATTTTTCTGCCTTCTTATATTTCTGGTTTCCTTTCATCATCTGCTTTCTCTACTTATCTTGGGAATAGTCATACTTGAAGCTCTATTTGTTTTCTTTCTTAGTTTTTTTTTTTTTTTTTTTTTTTTGGCATGGTTTGAGATTGCTTTGTCATTCATAGTTGATTAAGCACAATAGGCCCATCTGAAATCTGGTTTATGAAAGTGCTTATATAAGTTAAATAAAATGTTTTAATTTGTTGCAGTCTGTTACTGTCAGTTCTCTATCTCGAACTTAAACATGAGACTCACAAATGAAAAGAATTAGGTTTTTAAACAGTTCTGCTAATGTAGTTCACAAGTATCAGGTTGATGAGTCCCTCAGGAATATAACTTCAACTATCATTTGAAGTTGTCTCAATTAAGATAATTTTTAGCTATTCATTATATATGCTTCATGTAGGTTTTGTTTTTAGCTAATTATCCCTCCTAACATGGCTTACTCTGACTAGATGTTTAGTTAGCTGCAAGGTTTATTTGTGCCTTTCAGTGCATTTCTTTTGTTTTCTAATGCCTTTTGCTTGTCAAGAGATGCCAGGAGAGGAACAGATTCCTTCTTTAGAAGCAAGTTGAAGTTAAGTTGAAAGTACTTCCTTAGTTTTGGCCATCATATGTGGATTTCACAAAATCCATGGTCTTTTTCATCTTTAATTATCCAAGTTCTTAACTTAGTAATTTGAAAAATTGCGTGTTGGTGTGGGTGTTTTTGCTTATAGATAGAGTTAACCTCTCGATTCTCCTTAACACATAGTATTCATCGACTCACTGGCGATGATTAAAACAGATGACACTTGCTGAATCTATGTGCAGAGTCTTACCATGCATAATTAAGAAACAACTAGAAAAATTCTTTCAGATTCATATTAGCTATTGAGTAAACTTACATTTGCGCTATTGCTGTAATAGTCAATTTTTACTCTGATTTTTCTTCCTTTAGATGGAGTATGCCCATCAGTATCAAATCCTTTAGAAGTTTACCTCATATCTTCCCCACCTGAAAATATAACCTTTGAAGACCCTTCATTAGATGTGATCCTCCTTTTAAGAGTTTTACATGCCATCAGTCGTTATTGGTATTATTTATATGATGTAAGTAATCTTTAGTTTTCTGAGATTATGTATCATATTAATTTCTTTTGTCTCATTATGTCTTTGTGATGTAGTAATATGAACTCATTTGGGTAGAAAAGAAATTGGCTCTCTAGAATAAAATGATACTGATCTCATGGAGCATTGCCTTAATCATGTGATTCCTCTTTTTCTTGTGGCCTATGTCCTTTATAAAGCTTTTCCAGCTCTGTTTAAGTGTTCTTGCTCAGAACTGAGCAAGTATATTTATTGAAATATACTAATGAGCTGGATTTGTGTAGAATCTAAATGAAGAGATGATTCCTAGTTATAAAAGAGGGGGAGACACATCTCAGAAAATGTTCTTGTTGGTAAATAATACTCCCTTAAAATTTTTTACAGAATGCAATGTGCAAGGAAATTATTCCAACTGGCGAATTTAACAACAGTAAACTGACAGCAAAAGCAAACAGGCAGCTTCAGGATCCTTTGGTAATCATGACAGGAAACATCCCAACATGGCTCACAGAGCTTGGAAAAACCTGGTATGCTGTCTTTCTTCGATTGAGAGAGAGAGAGAGAGAATAAAATTAAGGCCTGTAGTCTTATAATTATATAAGAAACTCATTCTTGTTTTCAATTGATTTTTAATATTGGATATGATTATTGTACTCATGTAACTTTAAGATAGGAAAACATAGAAGTGTTTAGAGCAAAATGAGCAAAATTTCCTCAACTATATTTTTAAATCCCAAAAAGAACATTTATTGAATACATGCTATATGTGCTAAATATTGGGCATATAAAAAAAGTCAAAAAATATTGCCTTCAAGGAGCTCACTGTCTTGTTGGTAAGATAATAAGCAAACAAACAATGGTTACAATCTGTTTGAGGTAAGAACCAATACTTTTGATGACTTGATTATACTTTAGTTTTCTTTCTCCTGTTTTGGTTTCTTTTAATGCAAA
This sequence comes from Antechinus flavipes, assembly GCF_016432865.1. Lineage (NCBI taxonomy): Eukaryota > Metazoa > Chordata > Mammalia > Dasyuromorphia > Dasyuridae > Antechinus > Antechinus flavipes. Next base: position 52,344,051 of record NC_067400.1, read on the forward strand.
ATTTTAAACAGCAATCATGTTTATATATCAGATTTTTTTTTTAAATTATTATAACAACTTTTTAATGACAGAACCCATGCCAAGGTAATTTTTTAACAACATTACCCCTTGCACTCATTTCTGTTCCAATTTTTCCCCTCTCTCCCTCCACCCCTTCCTCTAGATGGCAAGCAGTCCCTATATATGTTAAATATGTTGCAGTATATCTTAGATACAATATATATATACGGAACCAAACAGTTCTCTTGTTGCACAGGGAGAATTGGATTCAGAAGGTAAAAATAACCTGAGAAGAAAAACAAAGATGCAGATAGTTTGCATTCATTTCCCAGTGTTCTTTCTTTGGGTGTAGCTGCTTCTGTCCATCGTTGATCAATTGAAACTGAGTTAGGTCTCTTTGTCAAAGAAATCCACTTCCATAAGAATACATCCTCATACAGTATCGTTGTTGAAGTATAAAATGATCTCCTGATTCTGCTCATTTCACTTAGCATCAGTTCCTGTAAGTCTCTCCAAGCCTCTCTGTATTCATCCTGCTGGTCATTCCTTACAGAACAATAATATTCCATAACATTCACATACCACAATTTACTCAACCATTCTCCAATTGATGGGCATCCATTCATTTTCCAGTTTCTAGCCACTACAAACAGGGCTGCCACAACCATTTTGGCACATATAGGTCCCTTTCCCTTCTTTAGTATTTCTTTGGGATATAAGCCCAGTAGTAACACTGCTGGATCAAAGGGTATGCACAGTTTGATAACTTTTGGGCATAATTCCAGATTGCTCTCCAGAATGGTTGGATTCGTTCACAACTCCACCAACAATGCATCAGTGTCCCAGTTTTCCTGCGTCCCCTGCCAACATTCATCATTATTTTTTCCTGTCATCTTAGCTAATCTGACAGGTGTGTAGTGGTATCTCAGAGTTATCTTAATTTGCATTTCTCTGATCAATAGAGATTTGGAACATTCTTTCATATGAGTGGAAATAGTTTCAATTTTATCATCTGAAAATTATTCATATCCTTTGACCATTTATCAATTGGAGAATGGCTTGGTTTTTTTATAAATTAGAATCAGTTCTGTATATATTTTGGAAATGAGGCCTTTATCAGAACCTTTAACTTTGAAGATGTTTTCCCAGTTTATTGCTTCCCTTCTAATCTTGTTTGCATTAATTTTGTTTTGTACAAAGGCTTTTTAATTTGATATTTTCTATTTTCTATTTTGTATTCTGTAGTGGTCTCTAGTTCATCTTTGGTCACAAGTTTCTTCCTCCTCCACAAGTCTGAGAGATAAACTATCCTATGTTCCTCTGATTTATTTATAATCTCGTTCTTGATGCCTAAATCATGGACCCATTTTGATCTTATCTTGGCATACGGTGTTAAGTGTGGGTCCATGCCTAATTTCTGCCATACTAATTTCCAGTTTTCCCAGCAGTTTTTGTCAAATAATGAATTCTTACCCAAAAGTTAGGATCTTTGGGTTTGTCAAATACTAGGTTGCTATAATTGAGTATTCTGTCTTGTGAACCTAACCAATTCCACTGATCAACTAATCTATTTCTTAGCCAATACCAAATGGTTTTGGTGATTGCTGCTTTATAATATAGTTTTAGATCAGGTACAGCTAGGCCACTTATATTTGATTTTTTTTTCCCATTAATTCCCTTGAGATTCTCGACCCTTTATTGTTCCATATGAATTTTGATGTTATTTTTTTCTAGATCATTAAATTAATTTTCTTGGAATTCTGATTGGTATAGCACTAAATAAATAGATTAGATTAGGGAGTATTGTCATCTGTATTATATTCGCTCGGCCTATCCAAGAGCACTTAATATTTTTCCAATTATTTAAGTCTGACTTTATTTGTGTGGAAAGTTTTTTGTAATTTTGCTCATATAATTCTTGACTTTCTTTTGGTAGATAGATTCCCAAATATTTTATGCTGTCGACAGTTATTTTCAATGGAATTTCTCTTTGTATCTCTTGCTGTTGGATTTTGTTGGTGATTATACATCAGATCTTAATAAGAACATTTAATGATTGGCTCAAAACTAGTAAGAAACCATTTTGGTCACATAGTAGATAACTGAGCAACTGTTTATGTGTGTATATATGACAGACATGAAACCAAAACGGGTTTTTTCCCCTTGAGCGGAATATTTTATTGTTCAGTAGTATAATCCTGAGAAATTATGTTGCCATCTGCGTCCTAAAATTAGGAGGTGTAACCATACAAATTATTCAGTAAATTTCTGCTGGTAAAGAAATTAGCAGTTTATCTTGATTTCCAGCTGTGGATAAGCCATAAGATGGACAGATTGCGTTTCAAACAAAGAGTGCATATAATAGGCAAAACTATAAGTTAAAATGTTGATATAGTCTGTCATCAAGATTTTTAAGATTAAATTACTTAAATAGATAATAACAATGCTGAACACAGACTCATGCTGACACTGAATTTAATAATGAATTTATCAATTTACACATAAACCACATGCACATAAATTGTTCAGTTGTTTTGGTCATATCTAACTCTTGGTGATACCATTTGGATTTTTTTGGTTGGTTTGCCATTTTTTTCTCCAGCTCATTTTAGAGGTGAGGAAACTGATGCAGGCAGGATTAGGTAACTTGCTTAGAGCCACGCATCAGGTGAGTACGTGAGGCTGTATTTGAGCTTAGGTCTTCCTGGTTCTAAAAGCTGATGGCTCTTAGCTTTATTAGTAGCACCATCATCTGTCTCCTGTCCATCTGTCATGTCAGTCTATCTAGAGGAAGGAGGGTAGCTGTCAGTCCAGCTTCAGGTGCTTATCAGCTGTTGTGTGACCAAAGGTGGGTCAGCTAAACTTGATTTGTCTCTACTTCTTCAACTCCAAATTAGTTAAAAATTGCCTCTGCCTCTCAGGGTTTTTGTGTGAGGATCAAATGAGATGTTTGTAAAATGCACAGCATGATACATAGTAGCAATTTTATAAGTTCTAGATAATAAATGTATGCATAAAGCTTAAAAAACTGCTCATTGTGTCTTATACATGTTTAAAGAATGGTGTACATAGTTTCTTGGTTTGATAGCATTCATTCAGCATGCGTAACCTAAAAGATAATCATATTATTCACATTTTTAAATTATTAAAGGTTCCTTTAAAAACACAGACACCAGTACAAAAGCAGTTTTAAGAGGAGCAAAATAAAAGTCCAACCCAACTAAACTATTGCTTGCTTTTTGACATCTTAAAAGTTCATTTCAGATTAGATATTTTGTAATAGACAGGTCTCCTTTGATTATATGATAGTACTGTGATTGGTTCCACAACAAAGAACTGCCCCTGACCCTGAACCCCATGGCTTTGCCTCATTCTTGTATCTTGTATAATAGGGTTTTTTCATCTTAACTCAGAGATTAGGTGCTGATTTAGACTTCATGTTTTTTAATAAGCATTTGATTTTATAAAGTAATTTTATTTTGCATCTTTCCAGCCCATTTTTCTTTCCATTTGACACTCGGCAAATGCTTTTTTATGTTACTGCATTCGATCGAGACCGGGCCATGCAGAGGTTACTTGACACCAACCCTGAAATTAATCAGTCAGACTCTCAGGATAGCAGAGTTGCCCCTCGACTTGATAGGAAAAAGGTAAGCTTTTTAGAAAGTTGTTTTTCTAGAAGTCTTTTTTTTTTTTTTCTTTCAAACTTAGTATTTGCAAGTAAAATGGAAATAATATGTCCAGTTGTGTGAAATGACTCCATTGATTTCCTCCTTTATTAAGTACCATCTTTGTTCTCAGTGCTGTGATTGGTGGTAGGATTGTTTTTTTTTTTTTTTTTTTTAATTGTCCTGTTCTCAAGTAGCTTACATACTTTTTTGGGGGTAGAGGAGAGGTTGGGGAAATGGGAATTAAATGAGTTTTTAGAGAGAGCACAACATAGCCACAGATGAATAACGATCGTGTTTATCACCAGTTGTGATATTGCCATCTTTTCTTTCAATAACTGGTTTTGATCTTTTTTTCATCCATTAAAATTATGCTATTTCTAGTGTTATATCCCATTATTTCCCCATTTCACATTGCTTTTTAAATTCATCTCCATCAAGAATAACAGTCCATATGTTAATCTTTTCTTTTCCTACTGAGGTTGGTTATTAACATCTCTTCCTGATTGGACTTCCTGGAAAAAATTCAAGCTTTGATACACACACACTATGTATTATACACACACACACACATATATAATATGTATTACACACACACACACACACACACAGATATATATACATATATATACACACCTACCTAATTCTTTACATATATTTTTCACATCTCATCCCTTCTTTGTACTCCCTCAGCTAGCTCTTTTCCCTTAAAATAAGCCACAAGCACTGCCTACTATATGAAAGCTAGTTAATTTCCTTTCCACACTTTTAGTTAAACTTGTGGATGTGTTAGTATTTATTCACTCCCTGGTTATGCAAACATGCTATGCATGTTTACTTTTAGTTGTTAATGGATTAGAAATTACTTGCAAGCAGGTATTATGTCATGATTTGTAATATACAAATTAAGTGGCCTAGCATACAGGAAGGGCACCTAATAAATAACTCTTTGACTGGTTGACTCAGAATTTCTTGGACAACTTCCTATCATCTCTCACACCCTCATTGTCCATGACTCCAGAGGTAATTTAGTCTAATCCCTGGAACTGGGCCTATGACAGCTTAAGTGATGTGGATGACTTTGCCAAGGTGGTAAATACCAAAAGCACAATTTGAATCCAGGTCCTCTATCTCCAGGGCCAGGGCTACTGTTCACTTTAGTGAGTTTAAAACAAAAAAAAATTCAACCAAATTCTTTGCAGATTTGTAAGTCCTTAATACTAATTGATTTTGCCTTTCTTGCTTTATTTCATCATTTAACCTTTCTAGCACTTCTGTTTGTGCTCAATTTAAATTTAATTTTTATCATTCTGGTTCTACCTCTCTGCTTTTGACCATGGCTGAATTTTTCAGTCATGTCCACTTCCAGAAAGCCATACCTCAAGTTTTAATCCCCAGTTGTAGCTCATTCATTTGATGCTCAGTAGCCCTCATGAATATCAAGAAGGAAGAAATGTTGCATGATTTTAAAAAAGGAATGGGATATAAAATGACGAAATGGTTAATAACAAGTAGATCTCAATCAACTGAAATCATGCCATTTTTATTCCTGCTTATTGATTCCAATGGGAAAAACAAGACAGCATTGCTGAAATAGTAAGGCACCTAAGGAGAAATGGAGGCATCATGTTTCAGGCAAATCACTGATAACCACTTTGGTGACCACCTTTGTTCCGACCCTGACAGCCAGCCAAGGCAAGGCCTTGAAGCCCAAGAATTCTTGGGGGGGGAGAGGAGAGGTAATAGCAGCAACTTCCACCCTGGCTCTCATAGCCAAACCCGTATAACAGTGTGGTATGTCAATTGCTGCTGCAGCCCTCCTCAGCTGCTGTATTTTAAAGAATGTGTCTGTGGCTTTCCAAGTCCTTAATACTGTCAAATGGTTCAGCATCATAAAGGGAAATAAGGTTTTGCCAGTAAAAGTGACTTTAAAAAAGATATATTCCTATCTTTTCTATATGTTGTCTTCTCCATTAGTATGTGAAATCAATAATTCTTATTACATGACATTTAAATAATTTGTACAAGCAACAGCAGTGCATCCAGGATAAAAAAGTGGTTGCCTGAGGGATAAAGTGTTTATATCACATTTCTCAGGTAATAGTTTGGTATCCAAAATATATAGGAAACTCTTAGAAAAAATATATAAAACTAAAAGCTGTTTTCCCATGGAAAAATGGTCACAGGATATAAGCAAACAATTCTAAAAAGAATTGAAAATTAAAATTTTTGCCATCGGCCATTTTTTAATCGTAATCAAAACAATATTTGTTGTATTTGAAGACAGCTGAAGCTTTACTTTTGAATTATTACCTAATTGAAGATCTCATTTTTTTCTAATTATTCTTCCCAGCGAACTGTGAATAGAGAAGAGCTTTTGAAACAAGCAGAGTCTGTGATGCAGGATCTTGGCAGCTCAAGGGCAATGTTGGAAATTCAGTATGAGAATGAAGTAAGTATCTTTTCTGTTATTTGAGAACCACCTACTTGATAAAACTTCTTTTGAGCAAATTCATGAAACTTTTCCCACTCTTTAAAGGGGAGGAAATTTTATGAACTTCTTTTTGTGAGGAAAAAAACCCATTTATTAAGGATTTATGTGCCAAGAATTGGGAATACAAATAAAAAAGTAAGAACAATCCTTATATTTCGTCACAATCACATACTACTCATGCTTAGCCATTCTCAAATTGATGAATATCCCTCCATTTTTTTTTTTTTTTTTGCTACCACAAAAAGGACTTCTATGAAATATTTTTGGACAAACGGACCCCTTTCCTCTTTCTCTAATGTATAGACCCAGTAGTGATGTTGCTGGATCAGAGGGTATGCATAATTTAATAGTTTTGGATTACTCTTCAGAATGGCTGGGTCAGTTCACAGATCCTCCAAAAAAGTACAGTGAACAACTTCTTCTCATAGCCCCTTCAGCTTTGCTCATTTTCCCTTTTATTTATTTATTTATTTATTTATTTTTATTTCCAATTTTGCAGTCTGATAGGTCGATAGGTTGGGGAAGAAATAGGTGGTGTATCTTAGGGTTATCTTGATTATTTTCATTCTATTTATTAATTTATTTACTTATTTGTTTAGCAGGTTTTATCACTTTAAATTGATTTTTTTTTTAAATAGCTTTTTATTTACAAGTAATATGCATGGGTAATTTGCCAGCATTGACAATTGCCAAACTTTTTGTTCCAATTTTTCCCCTCCTTCCTCTCACCCCCTCTCCTAGATGGCAGGATGAGACCAATATATGTTAAATATATTGAAGCATAAATTAAATACAAAATAAGTATACATGACCAAGCTGTTATTTTGCTGTACAAAAAGAATCATACTCTGAAATATTGTACAATTAGCCGGTGAAGGAAATCAGAAATGCTGGCAGGCAAAAATATAGGGATTGGGAATTCAATATAATGGTTCTTAGTCATCTCCCAGAGTTCTTTCATTGGGTATAGCTAGTTCAGTTCATTACTGCGCCATTGGAACTGATTTGATTCATCTCATTGCTGAAGATGGCCAGGTCCATCAGAATTGATCATCATATAGTGTTGTTGTTGAAGTATATAATGATTTCCTGGCTCTACTCATTTCACTCGGTATCAATTTATGTAAGTCTCTCCAGGCCTTTCTGAAATCATCCTGTTGGTCATTTCTTACCGAACAATAATATTCCATAATATTCATATACAATTTATTGTATTTATTCAGCCAATCCCCCATTGATAGGCATCTCTTCAGTTTCTAATTTCTGGCTACTATAAAGAGGGCTGCCACAAACATTCTTGCACACAAGCCCCCTTTCCCTTCTTTATGATCTCTTTGGGATATAAGCCCAGTAGTAACACTGCTGGATCAAAGGGCATGCACAATTTGATAACTTTTTGAACATTGTTCCAAATTGCTCTCCAGAATTGTTGGATGTATTTACAATTCCACCAACAATGTATTAATGTCCCTGTTTTCAGTGGATTTAATCTTGTGGGAGATTTTATCACCTCCTCCCTCTCCTACCACTGAGGACAAAAGCACAGTTCATTTATATTCTTAACTCTGGTGGGCAGCAGATACTAGTTTTTTTTCTTTTTTTCTTAGAGGAAAGTGCAGCTGGTCAAGTTTTAAACAAGATTGTCTTATAAAAACCAAAGAAAGTTGAGAGAAACTTGGAAACTTAAATTCATTCTGGTGTTCATCTTGTTCCATGAAGTAACTGAATGAGGAGAGTGGCCCTAGATATAAGACAGGTTACTTAATAAGCACAAGCCTCAATTTCATCTGCCAATGAAGGGTATAGATGAATGATGTCTTTTCTAGCACTAAATCTAAGGCCCTTGGACCTCAACTCACTCATTTTCAAAGCAAAAGATTTTTATAGGATGACTTCTAAAATTCCTTCCTGCTTGTAAATGTCTTTTGATGGGAAACAAACAGAATTTTGCATCTTGAGCCAGTTTTTGCAGGCAGCCATGCCTCCGTCCAGGGTTTGAATTAAAGCAGTGACATGACAGCATCAGTACACCGCCCCTGGAACAGATGGGGATGACCAGCTGGATCATGTGTGGGCAAGAGGCCCAGGATGTTAGCACTGGGCAAAACCTTGGAGCTCCCTGGATCCATTCCTTAATTTTAAAGACAGGGAAATGTGAGACCCAGGGGACGGAAGTGACTTGGGCTACCGTGGCCACACAATGAACACCACATTGTCTGGTTAGAGACCTTTCTTCTCTCCTGGTATGTCACAATCCGAATGTCTTCAGTTTCTTCCTCTTTCAGAAATGAAGGAATTATTACATGAAAGTCAATAGAAAATGGCACTATACTTCCTGTTGTATGGCTCCTTTGACCATACCTTTGTTGAATATAATGGAAGATGGAGTCTGCCTAAATTCTAAAACAGTTTTCTTTTCTCCTCTTCTCTAGGTTGGTACAGGTCTTGGGCCTACACTGGAATTTTATGCACTTGTATCTCAGGAACTACAGAGAGCTGACTTAGGCCTCTGGAGAGGCGAAGAAGTAACTCTTACTAATCCAAAAGGTGATTTGGGGCGAACTTGAAATTTTTCTTAGAGAACAGCTCAAACAGCTTAAAAATTTATTAATTCTGGCTTCTCTAGAGCATTATGTACTTCCTTACCCTAAGTAATAGGGCTTGGACTAAAAGATTGATTTGTTTCTGTGTTTTATATGCTTTATTTAAGGGAATCAAATAAAACAAACACAGAATTCATTTTGTTTGCTTGGGACTCTTAGTTTTTCAAGAATATAACAAATTATCAGTAATTACTTATCGTTACAGGAAGCCAAGAAGGGACCAAGTATATTCAAAACCTCCAAGGCCTGTTTGCACTTCCCTTTGGCAGAACAGCCAAACCAGCGCATATTGCTAAGGTTAAGATGAAGTTTCGCTTTTTAGGAAAATTAATGGCCAAGGCTATCATGGATTTCAGATTGGTAAGTTGAAGATTATAATAATATTTCTTAAAATACATGTTTTCATGTAAATATGGAACGGTGAACATTGGAAGAGCCCTCAGGGACCATTTAGTACAACCATGAAATATAGAAATGCCCTGTACTTGGGAAGTAGTAGTCATATAGCTTCTTCTTGAAGATTTCCAAGAAGGATAAATCCATTGCCTACTGAGATAGCCATTCCACTTTTGGAGAGTGGAAAATATTAGGAACTTTTTTCCCTGGCATCAAGCTTACAATGTCCTGGTACTTTTGGTTGAGCCCTCTGGGACCATACTAGACAAGTCTGTTCTCTTCAACAGCCTTTTAAGTACTTAACTATTGTGTTCCCTCTGAATCTTCTTTTCTTTACTCTAAATAATCTTAATTCCTTCGGCTGATAAGTCTTGTCCGCCAAGCCCTTCATTACTGTCCTTTGACAGTCTTTGAGATAGCCTCCACCTTAATGGTGGCCTTCTTATACTGTAGGTACTGTAGTAACCAGAACATAGCACAATTACATAAGATGAAGAGTGAAATGTAGTAGGATTGTTATTTTTAAAAGCTCTGCTGTTGCTAAAATATACTTGCTAAGATTATATTTATTTTAATTGCCCTATTTGTTGTTAATTAAAGTATCTAGTCTGTCGAAAACTCCTGATTCCTTTTGGAACAATTATTGTCTATCCCTGTTCTACTTGTAAAATCAGTATTTTATATCTTAGTGTAAAACTTGTAAATTTATCATTATTTTAATATAATCTTATTACGTATTGTTCGATGGTGTAGCCCATCAAGATCCTTTTAGATCCTGACTGTCATACCATATGTTAGCCATCCATTTCACTTTTGTGCCATTTGCAGATTTCATGAGCATTCTGTCTGTGATTTTATCCAAATGATTGATTGAAATGTTGGAACATGGCCAAGCTCAGATCTCTGAAGTGTTTTACTGGATACTGCTTGCCACATTGACACTAAATCATTAACAACTACTTTGAGTCTGTCAGTTCTCATTCTCATTATATTCTTAAATAATTTACATCTTTCCTGTCCAATAGGACTTATTCATGATCAAGCCATGCAGAGTCTTCTTGAAGTCAAGCTCTCAGGCCTCTAGCTTATTTCTTCTGATCACTTCCCTTTAAAAAAAAAAAAAAAAAAGATCAAGAAAACATAAGCCCTTCTCTTGTTTTGCTGTACCTCTGCTGTTTTCTGGGAAAACATTGAAATCTGCTGGTTCTCTCTGGATCCAGTCACGTACAACTAAGAGTGTTCTTTTGGAGAAGGTGGGAGGCAAACAGGCCACATTAGACATCAGACAGATACTGTCATTTCCAAGTCATCTTCCTGTTCATCCTAACCATTTTTTAAGGATGTCTCTTTTCTCCCCATGGTACCAATACAAACTGGACTTCAGCATTCTCAACACTTTAAACAACCATATCATGCCTTAGACTCATCTTTCATTACCTTATCTAAAAAAAAAGTTGGCACAGAGAAAATGTAAGTTATGCTGTGGATAGAGCGCTGGCCCTGGGGTCAGAGGACCCGAGTTTAAATCCAATCTCGGGCACTTCCTAGTTTTTTAAGTGTGCAAGTCACTTAATCCCTATTGTCTCTCCTACAAAAAAAGGAGGGAAAGAAAAATAATAAAATATTGGCTATTTCCTGTGCTTCCATAGTGATCTCTTCAGACAAAATCTTTTTCCTCCTATTTTCTCTTGTGCCTTTAGAATTTCATTTTTGAGCATATTTCATTCTGTTCTGATTTTTTTTTTCCCCCTGAAATATTTTAGTCCATGAGTTCTATATCTTTTTTCTGAACCCAGTGAAATCTGCTTTAACCAACCTATCTCTACTCTGTCACAAATTCTAGGATGGCTTGGTCACTAGGATGGATTTTTAATCATTTCTACCCCAGCAGTCACTTTCTCTGTTAATGAAAATCATATTCAGAAAAGGATTTTCCTTTGTTGGTTTTTTCACCTGTTCGAGGTTGACATTTTCACTTAAGTACATTAGTTGATCTTTGAGCAAAGAGTACATTCTTTCAGATGTCTGGTTCTTTGAAATCGTCCCTCACTATGATTAAACCATATCCCCCTTCCAAGTTCATGATCTATTTACCAAATGCCTCTCTAAGCAATGGTACAAAACTGCATTTATTTCTTCCTCCTTTGTCCTACTCCCCATTCTTCATTATTCCTTCTTCAGCTTCACACGGTATATGTTCACAGTATGGCTGCTGCCTCTTTCTCTTTTTATCCTGTTTTCTTTCTGTGTATTATCCAGAGCTCTGGTCTTGTCACAGGTTCCATGTGACTAATTTTCACTGATGTTTATGATTATCCCATTGGCTGCCTTGCTTTTAAAACCTTCCCTCTTGCTTATTGCCTAAACTTTAGAAACTACTGTTTATGCACTTGATGGCATGAGTTTTAATATTTGCTTCTTTCTTGGATTTTGTCTTCTATGAATTTCTAGTTATCTCAGCTTCTTTCCCTCTTTGAAGGTTTTCCTTATATATTTATTTTAGGGCTATACACCATTGGATATATTTCTCCTCATACTCCTATCCTTTTTAATTTTATAAAGCCTTTACTGACTAGATTTGCAAGATATCTGGTAAATCCATTCTTACCATCCAAGTGGCACAGTGGATAGAGTGTTGGACCAGGAAGAAATGAATTCAGGTGTTGGTTCAAACACTAGCTATAACTTATATACTTTGTAACTTGGGGCAGCTCACTGAATCTCTCTTTGCCATGGATTCCTAATGTGTAAATTGGGAATAATAAAAATGCATCTATATCCCAAGGTTTCGTGAAGATAGATGACATATTGTAAAAATCCTTTGCAAACTAAAGCATCTTATAAATATTAGCTTATTTAGTTCATAAATGTTGTCAAACACTTGTAAAATATTTGTCATGAAATTTAAAATAACTAAACAATTTATCCAATTTAAATTAGCCCTGAATAAATTTGACAACTTTTAAGAAGAGAAACCTAAGATAGGAAACATCCTTGTCCTTGGCCCAAATTAGAATCCCTAGTTATGAACTAAATAAGCTAATATTTATAAGATGCTTTAGTTTGCAAAGGATTTTTACAATATGTCATCTATCTTCACGAAACCTTGGGATATAGATGCATTTTTATTATTCCCAAGTGTTTAGTTTTAGAATATTTTACCATTGGAAAAAGCAATTAATTATGAAATTGAATAGTAAAGAAAAAAGCTTTTATCATAATTAACTTTTTTTGTTTTATGAAACGTTATGTGATGTTTCATTAAAAACTAATGTGAGAATAGTACTCAAGTACAAAAAATTAAGCAACATTGAAATGTAAGTGAATAAATATTGTAGGAGAAAAGGAGTCTTCTCACAATGACTCAAATTTCCCCAGACTTGCTTCAGTTTAGAAAGTATTTATTTAAGGTTTTTTGTATGGTATTACATTTTATCTTGCTCTTTTACCTTGTCTGATTTTTCTTTGCGGGGGGATTGAGAGAGGATTGGCATGGTGTGCAACCATGGTCAAATCACTTAATTTCTCAGTTTATCCCTGTGCAGCTAAAATGTGTCAGATTTAGGATTTAGATTAAATTTTCTGGTCTTAAAGGCCAAGCTTCTCTTGCTTATCAGGTATAAAACTTCACAAAAGTACTGTTCCACTTCACCAGAAATGGTGTCTAACATTTTTATTGGAGTTTTTCATATATTTTCATATATGTACTTCGGTCAAACAGTGGTTTTAAAATTTACTAAATAAACCAATCTATTTCTCTTGTGGAAATACTGGAAATCTTACTTAAAACTCTTTGGGTTCTAAACCAATGAACTTATGTGATTGCATTTCTTGTCATTTTTAATGAATTGTTGAAGCTTCTTATATAAAAATATAATTTACAAATGAAATTTAGTTTCAGGGAGTATCTTATTTTTTCCCCCTCTAGGTGGACCTTCCCCTTGGCTTGCCTTTTTATAAATGGATGCTTCGACAAGAAACTTCACTTACATCACATGATTTATTTGATATTGACCCAGTTGTAGCAAGATCAGTATATCATCTAGAAGATATTGTCAGACAAAAGAAAAGACTTGAACAAGATAAATCACAGGTGAGCATATAAAATGAGGTGAAATTTTTTTTTACTTTTCATAATTTTTGTATTGATCTGTAACTTATCACAGCCATTTATTACTAACGCAGCATTTTCACTCCATTATGAAATTAATGAATTAGAATTTTTAAGAGTTTCATAGTGAAGTATATCAGGATTTTGTAATAAAAAAAAGAATAGTCAGTGAACTTAGTATTTCATTACCATTGGCTTTACTTTTAGTAGTTTCTTTTCAAGCATTCCCAGCAATATTTTTTAGAGAATATTTCCATATTAGCTATGAAAAGGGTGGGGGGAGCAAGAAAAATAAAATGAAAAGAGTATGCTTCAGTCTTTACTAAGAGTTCATCATTTATCTTAGGATGTAGATAGAAATTTCCATCATGAGTTCTTTGGAATTGTCTTGCAAATCTTTCACATTTGATTGTCCTTATATTATTGCTGTTGCTGTTCTCCTGATTCTGCTCACTTCACTTTGTATTGGTTCATTTCAGGTTTTCCCATAACTATCCTGCTTCTCATTTCTCATAACATATAATATTACTTCATAGTCATACACTTCAACTTATTTAGCCATTTCGCAATTGATGGACATCCATTTAGTTTCTAATTCTTTGTCACCACAAAAAGAACGTATATTTTTGTACATGTAGGTTTTTTCTTTTCTTTAATTTCTTTAAGATACAGATCTGGTAGTGATATTACTGGAGCCAAGGGTATATGCACAGTTTTATGATCCTTTGGATAGCGTTCCAAATTGCTTTTCAAAATGGTTGGACCAGTTCACAATTCTACCAACAGTGCTTTAGTGCCCCTATTTTTCTACATCCTCTCCAGAATATTTCCTTTTCCTTTTCTGTCATATTAGTTAATCTGATATCTATGGTGCATGATTTTACCAGTTTCACTCAAATCCTTAAATATTTGAAAAATGAGGCCTTTATTAGAGAAACTGATAAAAATTTTTCATCCCTCAGATTCATACTTATTTTCCAATTCAGGCTATAATTTGTATTGTTTGTGCAAAACCTTTTTTTATTTACTGGAATAAAAATTATCTCATCTTCTATGATCCTCTAGCTTTTGCTTGTTCATAAACCCTTCTCTGATCTATAGATCCAACAGGTAATTTTCTCATACTCCCCTCATTTACTCACATCTAAATCATTTACCCATTTTTACCATATCTTAGTATGTACAATGTGAAATGTTGATTTATACATAATTTTCTGCCAAGGTGCTTTTTAGTTTTTCAAGCAATTTTTGTTAAACAAAAGGCTTAGTTTTTGGGTTTATCAAACACTAGATTACTGTTGTCATTTACTACTGTGTACTTAATCTCTTCCACTATTCCACATATTTCTTGACCAGTACCAGATTGTTTTGATAATTACTACTTTGTAGTTTAGTTTGAAATCTGGTACTGCTAAGTTGCCTTCCTTTGTTGTTGTTGTTAATTCCTTAATATCCATGACCTTTTGTTGTTATAAATGAATTTGTGCTATTTTAACGATTATAATGTCATTTAATGCTTAGTTGGAAACTTTATCATGATATGTATCATATCATATTTCTAGAATGTTTCAATGAATGGTTTGATCTATTGTACACTTTATCTGCTCTTCTCTTCAATAACTTTATAATTATTATATAAATTTAAAGGTAGCCAAGGCTAGGAAAAGCTTTATGAAAGCTTCTAGTACTATGCGGTGCTGTCACACAGCATTATATTGTCTCTTGGAACTTCATTTCTTTGAGAAGTAATAAAAAAGATTAAAAAATATATTTTAAGGTCGTATAGGTGGCACAGTTGATAGTGCTAAGCCTGAAGTCAGAAAGATTCATTTTTCAAAGCTGTCTTCAGACTTTAACTGTGTCACTTTGCCTTGTTTGCTTCAGTTTTCTCATCTTCAAAATGAGCTGTAGATGGAAATTGGCATCCTACTCTAGTATCTTTGTCAAAAGAAAATCCTAAGAAATCATGAGGAGTTGAATGTGACTAAAATGACTCAGCAACAACAATAAAAATTAATGAGGTGTTTTTTTTTTTTTTGGTTAACCTTACATAGTCTTCAAGAATTGTTAGAATTATTTAGAAGTTTATGAATTTGGTTTACATTATGAATCAGTTAGTGAATTTTTTAGGTATATTTTTAATGTACACTTCAAAAACAAATCAAGACGTGTAATGAATAATTAACATCCTTTTCTTATTGGAAAAAACTTCATACATTTCCTTTTACTACTATATTTAATCTTTTGCTTTATTGATTTAAGTTGAACTAATTGTAATATGAATTAATAAATTATGCTATGTTTTTACCCCCTTTACATTTTCAGACCAAAGAGAGTCTACAGTATGCGTTGGAAACCTTGAATATGAATGGCTGCTCAGTGGAAGATCTAGGATTGGATTTCACACTACCAGGATTTCCCAACATAGAACTAAAGAAAGGGGGAAAGGATATACCTGTCACCATCCACAATTTAGAAGAGTATCTACGAGTATGTAACACACAGGAATTTTTCAAGGGGAGGGATGATTTATAAGAGTACCTTAAGTCAAGGCTTTTATTGGGGGTGGGGGGAGAAAGGGATGGAATAGTTCTAACTGTATCAGTTTTAAAGAGTCAGACTTGTGATATGGTATTATTTGGCTTATTATATATTTGCTATAAAGGTATCTTGTATTTAAATCTATTTTTTATTGTATTCTATATGCATAGTTAATACTGGATGTCTTGTGTGAAAATCAGGTTTTGGATAAAGTTCATTTATATTGAGATATCCTGATCAAGTGATCCTCCCAACTTTTGCCTGAAGACCACTGATGAAAAAGAATGCAGCCATTGCTTTCTAGGGAGCCCAGCCCAGTCCAGCCTAGTCCAGTCTTACTGTTAGGAAGTTTTCCTGACATTAAACTTAGATTTGCCTCTGAAACTTGTCCTATAGTGACTAGTGGTTGTTGGTGCTATAGGGAACACCTCTAATCCCTCTTTCATATAACTGGTCCTTTGTTATCACTTTGCCTCTTAAATATTCTCTTCTCCAAGCTAAATATACTTAGTTCCTGGAAACAAAGCTGGTACTGATAATTTAGTAATGATTAAACAGATTGTGGCATATATTCATTTACAAATACAAAGAATTTGAAAGTATAGGAGAACTGGTTTTTGTTATGAGGTCCAGGAGAGTTGGGAGGGAAGGATGAACTCAGAAATGAATGTGATATGAAAACAAAAGGCATTAATAAAAATATTTAAAGGAATTTGAAGAGAGAAGTAAACTTTTTAACCTATACCTATATGGTATGAACTTAAGACCCTCCATCATCTTGACTGCTCTTCTGTGTGTTCTCCAGCTCAGCAACTTGGTAAAATGTGATACCCAGGCCAGGGTATCATTTATTCCTGAACAGTGTGCAACCTGAAATTGGTAGCTTTCTTGGCTACCATATGTTGACTGATAAGAGTTTGTAATCCATCAAGAGCAAATCACAGCATAGTGTCATCGATGATTAGTGTAGACTTAAAACTTTATCTATCACTTCAGTTTTATCTAGTGAAAAGATGTAGCTTCCCTGATGAATTTTATGATACTAAGTTTTAGAATCTACTTTTTACTTGTATTTATTTCCTATTCAACAAGAGCCAGGCTTCCACTCTCTCTGTCTCTGTCTTTCTCTCATTATCTCTCTCTCCCTCTCTTTATTGGTTTTTTTTAAAGAGGTTTTTGTATGTTCTTGTAATATTTATATGATCAAAAAGAGCCAACTGATTTTTGACTAATCTTTTTCTGATTGGTGAAAAACCAATTGAAGGCCATTGGTGTGCTTCATGTCCCTGCATAGCTTAACAAAAGCTGCTGCTATGTTTCCTGCTAGGTGTGAAAAGCTGTGAGACCCTTCTAAAGTCATGAGCCTTAGCTGTGTGGAGAAGCAGGGACCTAGAGAATTATTGACTATCAGGAATTAGATCTCACGTGTTTGGTTGCAGAATAATGGGGGTTTGCCCAAGATTTCCAAGAGTTGTGAAGGACCTCTACTGGCTTATTATTTACAGAATACTTTAATTGTTTTTCTCTACCTATATTTATATCCATCTATAGATGTAGATACTTTATATATTTTAAGTAAATAGATCCCACAAAGAGATAGGACACTATTGAAGGAAATAACAATATGTAATGTGGCTGGGGGCAAGGGGTATACCAGGTGACTGTCTCCATCAGGTGGAATTAGTCTAATTCTGTTTGGTCCTAAATTAAGCATCAAGCTTTAGTGATTACAAGTTGCAGAGGCAGATTTTAGATTGATACAAGAAAAAATAGCTCTCCAGTATTAGAATCATCTGCCTTAGAACATATTGGTTCTCACTGGAGATCTTTTATACAAGACTAGATTATGTAGAGTGAATCTTGGGCCTGGAGTCAGGACCCTGTTTGAACCTGAGTTCAAACCCAGCCTTGAACACTTAGTAACGTGACCCTGGCCAAATTGCTTAAATCCTGTTTGCCTTAGTAGCTCCTGCTTCTCAGGATTGCTATGTATTTGTAAAATATGAACCTATTGTTCTATATAGTAGTATAGTGCTATATAGTAATAGTAATTAAAGTTATGATGATGATGTTCCTGGTACAGTGTTGTGGGTGTTGTTAGCCAAGTATAGATTGGATCATAGATGACTTTTAAGGTTCATTTCAACTTTGCTCTACTTTTGTTGTCAAGTTATAATCCTAACTTACCCTTGGTTTCTTCATCTTTAAAATGGAGAGGGAGTCAGAATCTAAAATTATGTAATTCCTATTACTTTACATTTAGTTACGTTGTATATGATTGCTTCTTTAATATAAACAAGTATGTATTGCTAGAATGTACTTCTGCATCTGCATATGTACATTTGCATATCAAAAGTTAAGTATACACAAAATGAATTTATATTCTGATAAAAACTTTCTGTTACTACTTAATGCTACAGTGTGTTTTCTGTCCAATTGTTCTCAAACCTAATAGGTTTTTTGGTTCTAATGTAAAAGAATTCTTAAAAATATTATTGCATAAATTTTCTTTTTTCTTTCCCTAAATGCTATGCAGATGATACTTTACTCTTTTGATTGAATAGAAACGGTTAGGATAATAGTTCAATTTTAATGGGATCTTAATTTTTTTTTAATGTCTCAATTTTTTTAAGCTGGTTATATTCTGGGCACTAAATGAAGGTGTTGCCAGGCAGTTTGATTCATTCAGAGATGGATTTGAATCAGTCTTTCCACTCAGCCATCTTCAGTACTTCTATCCTGAGGAAGTAAGTAATTTTTTGAGCATAATACTAGTTTCTTAAATGGGCCCACAACCCCTGATGGGCACATGCCAAATTCAAATTCCATATCCTATTTCTTTCCCCACCTCACAGTCAGGTCCTCCTCTTCCTTCTCCCTTCCCTCCTTGATTATAATTTCTAGCAATTATAGTACCATGATTTCCTAGATTTGTAAATGTAAGGACCAGGCCACATGCTACTAATCTTTATATTCCTTACAGAACCTTGCACAATAAATGTTTGTTGAATTTAGATGGGGAAGGAATTAGTGGACCAGATTAGAGCAGTGTACATGTGAGACCACTGTACATAGTGAGGATCCACATTATTTTGTTTAGATTAATTTATATTTCTAACTATCTGCCAACTGAGAATCATACTTCTCCTCCTGTTTCCCTCTACTTTGGGAGTGAAGGTTAAATGTGGTTCAGTGGCTTTAGGTGTAGGACATTTTAAAACTGGATTTTTAAAAATAGACTTACTTTTAATTAGATGAAATATATGGTCATACATGGTCATCAAGGTTGGTGTTACAATGACATGTTGGGAGGAGTGGTGATTAATTGCTGAGAGAGTATAACAAAACCTTGGAAAATCATTGGTGGTAATAAGGCATGGGAAGAATCAAATTGTTGCATAAGTAACATTTTTAGTGTACCTAATTTTATAATGAAGTATTTTTTCTTGAAAGAAGAGACTAATTTTAATATTCTCTTAGAGCCAATTTGATCCCTTATGTTCATTCTGTCCTTCCTTCAAGTACAAATTTTATGTCCTGTTGTGTAATAGAGGAGACCGTTAATTCTTGAAGATCCTAGCAGAGTCTTTGAGCATGGTCATGGTGAGGGAGTTTTAAGTGTTTTATCTCATGCAAAAATACACAGAGATTCATCAGAAGACTGGCCACTCTATTAGTCTTGAACGCAGGAAGGAGTTAGAGCAATTAAGGAAGAACATTTTGCTTAACCATAACCTAGAGAGGTTGTGATCTTTGTAAGTAGAGTAAATACTCTATTGAGGCAATACCACATATATATATTCTCCTCTCCCTAAACTTTCAAAATTGGGAGTACACCCTATCACAAGCATGATTGCCTTTTGCTCCCCGGTCTCTCTCTCTCTAATCAAGCCCCGTCTCCTGATTTTGGAGGACTCCTTTTGCTGTTGCATGAATAATATCTTCTGTGTATTTGAACATATAGCTGGATCAGCTTCTGTGTGGCAGTAAAGCAGACACTTGGGATGCAAAGACACTGATGGAATGCTGCAGGCCTGATCATGGCTATACACATGACAGGTAACAATTACTGAGATCTGTTGCTTTAGAGAATTTTCTTATTGGAATTTGAGGTAGAGGCAGGTAGGTCCCATTATAAGAGGTTTTCTGACTTAAACACGAAAAGCTGTTTTAAAGGATCCCTTTTAATGCATTTATGAGTTTTTGTGTTTTGTTTTGTTTTTTTTAATTTATTGCTACCTAGTCATTTTCCAGTGATAAATAATAGAAACACGAAAAGCTGTTTTAAAGGATCCCTTTTAATACATTTATGAGTTTTTGTGTTTTGTTTTGTTTTTTTTAATTTATTGCTACCTAGTCATTTTCCAGTGATAAATAATAGAGGGAAAGAGTATTATGTTTTGTAATTGACATCAACAAAAATCTTATATCCAACATATCTAAGCTTATCCAGGTGTAGTGACCAGTTTGTTTAATGATAACTTAAATTTAGCTAGTGGCTTATTTTTTATAGAATACTTTGTTTTTCTCTACCTATATTTATATTCATCTATAGATGTAGATACGTTATATAATTTAAGTAAATAGATCTTTTCTATCACGGTGGGTCTCAAACTTTTGTTCTCAGTATCTTTATACTATTATTAACATTTATTGAAGATCTGTCCAAAGATTTTCTATATGGATTATATTTGTAGATATTTACCATATTAGAAATAAAAACTAATTTTTAATTTGTAGACCCTCTGAAAGGATTTCAGAGACCCCTAGCATTCTCTGGACCATACTTTGAGAACCACTGTAATAATCTGTAAATAATAAGCCACTATCTGATTTTATTTTGTCATTAATAAACAGGTCACTATGTGGGTATCTTGGATATTTTGGATCCAAGATTTTGCCATATAATACTAATCTTCTCTGTTCCTGTCTCTTTCTTTCTCTCTCTCTCTTTCTCTCTCCCTCCGTCTTACCCTCCCCCAACTTTATTTTCCCTCCTTTCCCTCACAAGTCCTATTGACTACTCAGTGGTAGAAGCTAGAACTCAAATTTCAAAACGTCTGATTCATAATCCAATGTTCTGGACTTAACTGTTCCTCATCATTTGTCATTGCTACTGCCTCAATTCCAGAATGAAATTATTTTCCTTTGTTTTGTTTTAGTCGAGCTGTGAAGTACCTGTTTGAAATTCTCAGTGGTTTTGATAATGAGCAGCAGAGATTATTTCTCCAGTTTGTGACTGGTAGCCCAAGATTGCCTGTAGGAGGTGGGTATATGTCTAGCTGGAGAATGATTCCATAGGTTTTTTTTCCTTTTCAAAATCCAAAGCCTACAGATATTAGAAATGTTAGCAAAATTAAAATGTCAGTTATTGATGAAAGTAAGTACTGGTCCTCATTTAAATAGTCATAGATAATTTTATATCTTCTATTTTAAAAGATAGCAGTAAATGTATTTTTAAAACGTTGAATTTGGTTTATGTTCCATGCTGACTTATCAAGTTAGTGTGTATATATGAGAAACAAAATGAGTGAGCATATCAGATTGAGGTTTAATTGTTTATTTATAGAAGGAGGATTGATAATCTGCACAGTTTTTGGATAGTTATAGAAGGAGGACTGATAATCTACACAGTTTGGCATTTCCAGGCTATGCATTTTCATCATGTTTTGATAAAAATACAACATTGTATATTGTTTCTACGAGTCCTTGCTGACTCCTTCCCTTTCCTCTTCCCACCCCATCCTTTATTGGTTAAGAAATTTCCACTATATAAAGTAGCTGGACTTCTCTGATGGTCCTTCTTGGTAGAAATTGGCCTGGTATATTTTGCCTTTTTTTTTTTTTTTTTTTAAACAACAGGAAACTACTTATAAAAACTCAGTTAAAAAAAAAAATGATTGCCAGCTATCTTATATCCTTATTGATGAATGCATTGGCCTTTTCTTCCTTTCCTCTCAATCAGGCTTCCGAAGTTTGAATCCTCCTTTGACAATTGTCCGCAAGACCTTTGAGTCAACGGAAAATCCAGATGACTTCTTGCCCTCAGTAATGACTTGTGTGAACTATCTCAAGTTGCCAGACTATTCAAGTATTGAGATAATGCGTGAAAAACTGTTGATAGCTGCCAGAGAGGGGCAGCAGTCATTCCATCTTTCCTGATCACAATGAAAAATGCAATGTCTGCCTGTTACAGCAAAAGAGAAAAAAATCATGATTTCTTTTCTAAATGTATCACCTGAGTCAAGGAAACGTGTTACTCCTTCTTGTAGAAAAACGGCTTGCAGATTATAAAAGAGACACTTGGTTGATATTTCTTAATGGCCCCATGGACTTAAAGTGATCAGGCCCTAAAAAGTTGTTGTGACAAGGTTTCTTTAGCAAGTTCTTGTTTAAATTATCATTTATTTGATGAGTGAAGTTTTTAAACTTGCTTTGCTGTGTGAAATTTAAAAAGGGATGTTTTTCCAGGCTGGAACAATAAATGTCGCTGTGCAGTTTAATACTGGGCTGTGTGTATCCATCTAGCTAAGTCTGCAGTTTTATTTCCTCCAAAGACAACTTTTGTACATAAGTACAGAAATTGAGACTCACATGTATTTGACATATAGTTCAGTAGACTAGCTCTCTGTACCTTCACTTGCCTCTGATTTTTCTCCCTTCCTCCGTGTATTGTCTGATGTGCAATTCACATGGTTCTTTTTTGTGTACAACACTCACAACAATTGTTACATTTTCGTTGGCATGGGCGTTTAACCGTTCCATGGTTTTTCTCAAATTAAGATATAATTTAAATTTTACTGAATTAAAATATATTGTCGCTATAACTCAGCCTTTGTAACTAGGTAGATTCTTTGGTATAGCTTAGTTTTAATGTAGTCATAGGCTCTATTGGCGCTACAGCCTTTACCAGATGACACACTAGGACTGTTGACACAGTTATTTCAGGCAACAAAAGCCTCCAAAATGGAGGTGAGGAAGAAATCATTTTTTTTTTTTTGTGTGTGTGTGTGTGTAGTTGAAAAATTGAACAGATTGGGCTGGCCAGTATTTATTATTATATGGCCAGAGCATTTTGAATTGATGTAAAGTTTTAAAAGTAAATTAGCAGTTTTCATCCCCTGTTCTAGGAAAACTTTTTTCCCCTTGTTCTTAAGTTCTTGCTTTTTTTTCATAGTTTTGCTTTCATTCCTTTCTCTTAACCCTGCCTTCCTTCCTTCCCTCCCCACTCTCCCAGTGCTAGCTTGGAACAAACAGTTCAGCCTTTGTCTTGAACACAGATAAAGCACCTGTAAGCAATGCTCTGTCCAATTGTTTTATGTGCTGATTTCTCAAATCTGCAATAATTTACTTCATCAGGTTAATGTTTTTACCTGAATATAAATAAATAAAGTTTGCTTCACCTTTTTGTTTATAGTTTTGTACTGTATCCATAAGTTCAATTGTGTAAATTTATTTCAATGCTAGTAAATCATTTAAATCTCCATGACTAATTGCCTACGGTCATGGCTGATTTGCTATTTAAACAAGAGTTGCAATATATGCTATTAAATTCTGTGGAAAGATGAGTGAAGGAGATTCTTTCCTTCCATGGGTTAAAAATTTACAGTCTGCTACAAACATTCTTGAGAAAGAACTTTCTATGATTCATCTCTGAAAATCTGAGATGAATTAATTATTTTTATTCAACTTTGAGAAATCAAATTTATTTTCAGTTTGATCACTTGTTCAAAAATTTATTTTGTCAATGTAAGAATTCCTATCTTCCTCCCCTTTTCATCCCTAAAGTATCTTAGTGGCTTGTTTTATTTGGGTGAATGTGTCATTTTAGAGTAAATTTAAATGGCCTTTCACAGAATTCTTTACAGTTTAGTCACAGAATTTCATATGAAGCAAATCCAGCTAAGTGCCATTGAACTTATAACTCAAAACTTATGTTGACGTATGAAATTTGAAATCATTGAAGAAAGAATCCAAAAATTACAAAACCATATTAAATTGAATAAAGAAACTACATTTCTACATGTGACATTGGATAACATGATTAGTTTCTTTTTTTAAAAGTCAATATTAGAGCATGGATTAATTTGTTTCATGTTTTTTTTTTATTTTTTATGCTAAGCACAACATTTTGTGTTTATAATGTCTGGATATAGCATTTCGTTCTGCATTTAAACAAAAAAAAATTTCTCTATTTAAAAAATTTTAGATTTGTGTTGCCAAAAAGTGAGGCAATTAATGTTTTATATTAAAATATTTGTATTTGATTTATTTTTAAAAATCCATGTTGTCTCCCTGCCTAATATGGCTCCATTGGTTTGCATCTAACATAGATATAATTATGGTTTCAAATTGGAAATTTGTATGAATTAAGTCATCTCTTGTGACAATACCAGGAGAGGCATTGTCGACCAATTAAAAAACAGAACAAAACAAAACTTTAAATTATTTTTAGTGGTTGAGCACTCCTGTCACAAAAACAACAGATTTAATTCATTAACTCTCTAATGAAGATTACAGAAATTGACTGAAGGATATAAGCTGCTTTTTTCCTATTAGGCAACCTTTTTGGCCAGAATCAACCACCACTGGACAATGGAATGAAAAGTTTATTTCTCAATGGCTTTTGCTGGGCTTTAAAAAGTTCCCCATACTGCCTCCAAGCATTAGTCTTAACTTTACAAAGTAAATTACTGGCAACAAGGTATTCAGTGAAACTTTTACTATCCTTTGATTTCTACTGATTTGGTTTCAAATTAACATGGACTATAACTGAAATAAGTCTGTTGATTTATTCAGCTCTAAAGGACACATCCATGCCCACATTTAGTCTTACCAAGTGTGGTCAAGTAATTTCTTATTTGGTATGTATATATATATCAAATACATATACATATATATATATATATATATATATATATATATATATATATTTTTTTTTTTTTTTTTTTTTTTTTTTTTTTTTGTGGCAGAGCTATTTAGAGCACCCTTGGTAAATTTTGGGGAGAGGAATAACCACTGCACTTTTTAATCCAGCTCACTTTGCTTCATTCATAGCAGAAGGGACTGAGAAAGTTAACATGATTGAAATCATCAGTCTTGACCAATCCAGAATAAAAAGCTGCTTGCCTTGCCCTTAAGGGATGGATGAATAGCTGGCTTAACAGGTTAGGAACCAGTCATGAGTAGAAAATGGAATAGGTTATCTTTTTTTGAAGAGTACAATGAAAATCACAAGGTAGTTATATTTTGTACTTAAAAGTTAGTCTTTTAAAAAGAGGGTTGATCTAATACATTGGGTCACATCACACAGCTCCTCTGTACATAAAACACAATTACTCTCATTGTCATGCAGCCTATAAAGAAGATTGATTTCTTGACTTCTAAGTCCATCAACTTATTTTTCAAATTCATCCCAAGGAACTACAGTCAATCAACTCTTGGTTATCCACTTACAGGGTTTTCTAGCAAATTTTAAATGGAAGTTTCTTACTTTATTGCCATTGAGGCAAGTACAGGCAAAAAACCCCACCACATACACACTCCTCAACATTAAGGGTGTGATTTTAAGAAATAAAAATGCAGTTGTTAGCTGAACCGAATTTACTCAGGAGAGCAAAAGCCAAATTACTTGAATTATCTCCTTTATGGGATTGTAGATACCATCAGTTTCACCAGTAGCATGGAGGATGATCAAGAGTTGACTCAGCAATTTAAGGCTTCCTTTCTACACCTTGTTTGCTTCTCTCCTTAACTGTAACATGAGACCATGGTTTTTAAAATGTCTCTGGCTATGTAACCTTCTCTTGGATGCTTTCTGAGCAAATTGAGTCCTCAGTTGGGACACTGAAATGACATTAAATCCCAGTGACAGATAACAAAGTGCTTTTATGATCTCAAAAAAGCAAGATAATTAAGATGCAAATTCATTCAAATGTATAGTTTTCCAAGAATCTTAAGATAATTATCATTATGCAAAAAAAACAACTATGAACTTACTTTGCATAACACAAACCAATGATTCTTTAATGATAGAATTGTTTTTTTTTTCTCCCCAAAAGTTCATTGGCATAATCAAACCTATATTGATTGCTGATTCTTGTATAAAGCTTTTTTCTCTATTTTACCCTAAACAGTGATTTATATGAAAGTTTTTCCTCTGTTGGAATAATAAAACCTCAAGCTACAGATGCATATGTAAAAATGCATAAATGCACTGACTATTCTCCTCCCTGAATATATTTTTAATAAATAGCATTATCCTGACTTGATCACTTGTTAAATTGTATTTTAGAGAGTTTCTTCAGAAAAGTGGAATGTGCCTTTATATAGTGTTTTTGGAAAGCTGATGAATTACTCATTGTAGGATACAGCTGACCATTATAAAGAATGCAGTTAACTCGCTCATTTTTGAAGGGATGGTTGTGGGGGAAAGTCCTAGAAACATAGAACCTCTGGTTGGAATTGTTACTAAAGGTTTAACTAAGGGTGACACCTGTACCTTTAAGTAATGCTCTCTATGCAGTGATGAAATTGTGCCTTTGAGATTTGGTTTATATTTGAAAATAAAGATCCTCAGTAAAAAATTAAGACTGACTGCAAAAACAAGAGGAGTTATTTTTCCTGAAAAAGTAAATGTATCCTCTTAATTACAACACCGGTTGCATTCCTAGGCTTCATGCCTATCGTGGGACTGGCTTGCTATGGTAACCTTGAAGACTGGGTCAGGTTTTCATCAAAAGAGGAAAGTAGGTAGAACTTATTAGATGGGTAGGGGGTGGGGTGGGAAAATGAAGCTATGATTTTTAGAAGGGTCTGTTTGAAATTAGCTTTAGTTTTACTATTTTTAGGCAATTTAGTGGAACTGGATAAAATATCTCTTGGTTATGCACATCAGTTGTAGAGGTCTTTAACCACCAACACCAACTAAAAATTCCATACTTCACATTTTTCCTGAGTGTACAGCTATGAGTTATGTGTAACAACTTTGTGATCAGTAAAATGCTCTGAGCCTCAGATGAACGGTGCTATTCAACTTAAACCTGTTACAGACTAAGAGCATTTCCGTAACATTTGTAATTGATGCGATGCTGTCTGTATTATATAAATTGTGTATATTGAGGTAGTGAGGCTTTATGTTAGATAACAAATTTAAGTTGATTTAATTATGTTGATAGATGTTGACATTTTAATGGCTCCTTTGGATAGTATTTTTAAATCTTTACTATTAAAATGGAAGTTATTTTGACTACTGTTCCAATATTAAGTTTACATTTTAAATATTTTGTCCCTTGAAGTCCTATTTGGAGGCCAGTGGACACTACACAAGACATTTCTATTTTGGCTTGAAACTCGGCATCCACTAACATTTATTGGTAACGCAGTTCATGTTTACTAAAACCCAGGCTTTTCTCTTTTTGCACAACCCAAGGCCCAAAGCTAGCCCAGATGTTGGATGCTAGGGTACAGCTCCCAAAGACAGTATGTGAATTGTGCACATCTTTACAAAAGGGACGATGGTGTACTGGAATACCAGCGTGCTGCTGCCCCCATATCTATGCAATGGGTTGTCAAGGTGGTCATCTTTAAGAGTCATCCTTCACAATCTCCTTTGTAGGAACAATACACCAGTGTTATGTGTTGTGTATAAGAAAGCCTGGCGATCTGGCCTAGCTGAGGAAAGGCCGTTTCTGCTTTGCTTTACTGCCCGTTCAAGTCCATGGTCAGATGGTGGGATCCATATAATAATATGCCTAAATGGAGAAGCTACATTGGTTTCAGAGGCTGGTATCTTAATCAAATGAGACATAAATGCTTTCTAAAGCTACACAAGCTAGCTATGCTAAAATGTGAATGTTACTGTTTATTGGCATCTAAGAAAAGAATTTCTTAAATACAAGCAAAGGCCTGATGACCATTTATGAAGGGATGTTTTAGAAGACTTTTTTTCAGGTGTGAGTTGGACTAAACCACTTTTGTAGTTTCAATTCTGAGATTCTATAATTCTAAGTAGTATCCTTGCATTCATTTATTTTATACATGTTCCTGTTTATCTGGTTTTTAAAGCTGTTGGTCTAAAAAGAAATTTAGCATCTTGAAATTAAAAACATTCTGAAAAGAAATTTGAAGGCTTAAAAAAAAAGCCAATGACATTGGCATAAAAATTGTACTGGACCTAGTCTTTCAAAGACAGTTGTAGATTGGTAATTGAAAATCTAGCTTCTCATCTCCATTCCCCAAGTATAATTACATTTGAGGAAAGAAGGTCTAAATTCAGCTCACACCAAAACCAATTTATTCTTAGTCAATCCCAAAGATAATTGTAAAAAATTACATAGGGACATTGTTATTTCTAAGGAAACATCTAGAAATTGTCTAGATTTAAAAGTTCAACTATATTTTTAAATCCCTTTTAAGAAAAATAAGGATTAGGTTCAAATTGAATTATATCAGTCCCAGTTAATATATGTCAGTCAACAAGTGCAGTTTGATGACAAAACTCATTTTTCTGGTGCAAAAATTTCCAAAGATTTCCAAAACATTTCAACAAGAAAGGTTTATGTGGCAATAAAGCAGTTGAGTAAAAAGAGCCTGGGAATGACAAGTTCTGGTTTCTGGTTCTTGCTTTGCCTCTAATTGTGAGACCACTTGGGAGAGAAGCTTAGCTTCCCTGGGCCTGGCTCTCTTCATCAGCACAATAACTTAAAACAGAGCCTTAACATTTGCAAAGGTCTTCTCGACCCATGGACTTTGTGAGGAAGGAGGTGCTAATTTTGTTAGCCCAATCTGAGCAATTGAGTGACTTTTTCATATGGACACAACCAGTAAGCTTTAGTCTGATGCTCAGATCTCTTGACTACTTCCTATATGGACTGTTTTCTGCATTGGATGGAGTAGCTGATTTCCAGAATCCCAACTCTTAAAATATGGGACCATAATATATAGATCCTTTGCTCTCTGGGTCCTCCTAATCCAATCCTTATATGTAGTTTTGATCAAGCTGATTTTTTGCAAGTGTCATCATTTCTTGTCAATTATCCTCACTTTTCCTATTCCAGGCTCACCTTTCCCTCCATATATTTCCTTAACCATCAATTTCTTGCACATCACTAATCACTGAAAACATTGCCTATTTCTCACCGGACATCCTTTAGTTATCTCTTGGTTTGCTCACTGGACTTGTTCTTCAAAGACTATACCCAAGATTCACTTGTGTTTTACAAAAAGGAAGAAAAAAGAAGAGTTTTTGTGTTAGGAAGCAGCTTGTTATTGCTGACTGAGCCCAAGTTATCATCCATTTGCAGTGCCTTTCCCAGGTATATGGACAGACAGACATACACACATACCTCTAACTTAATGGACTGTACCTTAAGCTGTAGTTGAGTCTAGAAAATAGGTATCTTAAAATTCCATTTAATTGTTCTTGCCTGGAGTTCTTAAGCAATCCTGCATCTCATTAAGAATGTCCTATAATGTTTTGGAGCTTGAAGAAATCAGCACAATATCATCCATGAACAGCAATGTCTAAAGGACCTCACCAACTATAGTAAGGTTTCTTCATCTCTTGTATCCCAGGAGTCTGGTGAAGCATATGGATCTCTTCTCAGAAACATGTTTTTTAAGTGCATAAAATACATAGGATTACAAAGAAAGCCAATTATCCTGAAATAGTTATGTGCATACACATAAGCATATATATTATATACATATATGTTTTTTAAAGTTCATAGACCCCTTTACAGGGAATCCTTCCATCTGCTATTCAGAAACTTTGTCCAAATTTTGTTCCCATAAATATAATACATGTTCTATATTTTAAAAATACAAAGCCACAAAAATCTTGCAATATCAGCAAGATAAATTTATATTTTGAATTTTTAAGTAAAACTGAATCGATATATACTGACTGGATGAAAAGAGTGTATAGCTATTGTTATGTATATAGTAATAGTTTTTTTCTCAATTTTACCCTTTTTTTTTTCATCAACTAAACACTTTCTCCCACTACTTCCTATGTCACTGGCGAATTCCCATGTTGACTATGTCGCAAAAGTATTCTTTATTCTACATTTCAAATTCATCACATCTGGACTCTGTCATTCTTCTGAGGTGTTTCCCCCTTCCCCCCCACCTCCCCCAACCCAACCCAATCTTTTTTGTGATTTCATATAGTACAATACAATTCCATTACATTCATATAGCAGTTTGTTACATAGAGGTGTGAAAATGACAATCAGAGGTATTTCACTTTTTTTTGTTGAGAAGTCATCCTTTTCTGTGTAAATTTGTATGTCATTTATTTCCCTGGGTCTTCATCTATAAAATTAAGGAACTAAATTATATGATGTCTAAGGTCCCTTCCATCTCAAAAACTTTGTAGTTCCCTAAATTAGAGAGTTAGGAAATCATAGCAACCCTATTTATTCTTAAGGATCTCTGCAGAATGACCTTAGAAACAATCCTTTCTGGTTTTGCTTCACGGATGTTAAAACAGCGCAGAAATTGCTTGTTCAAGGTTGTCTAGAAACTAGCACTAAAATCCAACCCTTCTGATTACCAGTCCATCTTTCTTTCCATGATACTTAACTTGGTCCCTGTAAATTCCATCATTTGGAGGAACTTGGAATTAATCCATCTTAAATTTCACTGAAGAAAGTCCGTTTGAGTGTTTTCAGGGGAAGATGTAGGTAGGGACATCAAGGAAAGTACAGAAAGGTTACTGTGAGAGTTTTTCTCATTTTAACAAGGAAATCCTGTAGAAGTTTACTGGAGAACTCTAATCCCCCCTTAAAGTATAGCATTTCACATTCCCAAATCTTGTGTGTATTGACTTATGTGTACGAGACTTCTTTTGTGTTCCCTCTCCCAGAAGCAAGTAGCTAGGATCTTATGTTTGGTACTGGAAAGAACCATTGAGATCATTTAATAAAAGCTGTCCATTTTTAGTATCTTAGGAAACAGGCTCAGAGAGGTGGATTAACCCTCCCTTGAACATATTATAGGTGGTTAGCAGAGATGGACTTCCAAAGTCAGTGCTCATCTTCTATTCTGAATCGCTCATGTTGGGAACTCACCACCTCATTTCCCAAACCACCACTCCAAATTCTGAGATAAATTGTACCATCATTCTGCAATGATTCTGTATTGTTAGTCATTTTAAAGCCTTTTTGCATAGTGCTTTGGGGAGTCCACTGAGCCACTGATTGGTTGAATTAGAATTCTGATGTAAAGGGCTGATGTACCGTCTGACACTGGATTCATCTGGGCCAAAAAGTTCGATGGAGTTTAGAATTTTAAAAAGTTAAAGCCAGATTTATTTTTCTTGAATAAAAGTGTTATCTTTTTTAGGAAAATAATCTTGCAACTTGAATCAGATTATTTCCCAGCTTGGACTGAATTTTACATCCTTATTGGAGTGTGTATATAACTTTGCTAGTATCCTTGCATTATGTTTGCTACCTCATGTTCTTTATGTAAGAACAAGTTTCCTGCAATTATACTTTTGTGTTGGTTGTACTGTTCACTGACCTCTTTGGAACTCTTTTCTTTCTCCCTTTCCCCCACCTTGACACTCATCACTGTTACAAATAAAAATTATTGCTAAAAGTCACTTGAGTTTTCCTTGGAAGGAAAAATAAAACAATCTTTAGCTAACCAAAATGATTACATATGAATAAAAGAATCTATTATGTTACAGACTTCTTATTCATTGGGTTTACCTTTCCTCCAAGAGACTCTAGATGCTATACATAGATATTTTGTTCTGATTTTAGAATGGTAGTTTTAAATATGATAAAGAAAAGTAGCAAGGAGATGGGGTTGAAGTGGAGTAGGAGAAGTGATGTGGGGTGGATAGGGCTAATGTAGGGCAGAAGATCACAGGGATGATGAGCAGTAACAATAATAGAAGTCTTCTATCATTTTCACCCAAGCAATTAAGCTGTCTGCCACATAGACTTGTGGGGTTATAGAAATGTAAATAATGATAATGATGAGAAACTAACATTTATATAGCCCTTATTTTTGTACCAAGTGTTAGTGTTAAGCACTTTACAAATATTTGATCCTTGCAACACCTCTGGGGGCAATTATTAATCCCATTTTACAGAAGGGGAAACAGACAAGTGATTTGTCCAAAGTCACAAAGCTAGTGTGAGAGATTTGAATTCATTCATTTACTCTATCCATTGCACTCCCTAAGGGTTATAGAAGGCTGCACAAAGATGGGACTTCTGCCTCTGACTCTGGGAGGAAATCCAAGTCCAAGATTGTAAAAGAAACTGTAAAAAGAACCTGAGGCTCTTAAATATAATTTTCCTTTGTATAGAGTACATAGAATATCCATAGGTCCACAATCTTGAACTCTAAGAGCCCATATATATGGTAAGAACTTGAAACATTGGATAAACCCTTGGATTTTTAAGCCTAAATTTTCCCCTAACAGAAGCAAAGGCAGGTTTTAAACACAGACCCTTTGACTCTCAATTCAGTGCCTCTTCCACAAGTTCTAATAGCATCACATCTGATTCCCCAATAGTTATTCTATAACAATTCTCTGGCAGCTGATAATTTTTTCTTTTTGGTAACTAAATCCTCCTCGTCTCTATTTTTCCATGGGCTTGTATATAATTTTCTCATATGCATTCCTTTAAAGGAGTAAGTGTTCAGGGATATTCTCACTGGTGACAATTATTTTTTCATTAGTAAAGATAAGCAAAAATAAAGCTCTGCCCCCTGTACCTATCCATACTCTGGGCCTCTCAAGGTACCTGGTGATGCTCTGTTGTGACTTTTTTTTTTTAGCTGAGGCAACTGGGGTGTTAAGTGACTTGCTCAGGGTCACATAGCTAGGAAATGTTAAGTGTCTGAGTCTGGATTTGAACTCAGGTCCTCCTGACTTTAGGACTGGTGCTCTATCCACTATTCCATCTAGCTGCCCTCTTTCTGTTGTGACTTCTCTCCATAACTAATATATGGATAACAGTTAGTTATAACCTGATTGCCCCTAAAAACAAGTTTAAAATAAAGGTTGAATATGATATATATCCTGGATCAGGTAGGTCTTAGAAATAGCTCTGGACCCTCCTTTGAGGATGGACAGACAGCCTTATTGTCCTATGGGAAGACATGCATCTTAAAGGCCTTCCCCTCAGGAGGGTAGTGATCAAAGCAAACGCGAAGACTCTGGGTTCAGGGAGAAGGTAACTGTGATACAAAGAGAGATACCCTTACATGAACCTCCCATCATTTTTTATCCTCTCCCTACCAACACAAAATTATGAAAGAAGGGAAATTCTGCATCCCTGAAGTTGTTTGATACAGGAAATTTCTTGCTCTGCCTGTAATTGAGGTTGACCCTATTCTAACCCTTTTCAAAGTTCCAACAAAACCTAAGATTTGGGGGCTAGATAGTTACTGGGGGAGGAGGGGTACGGAAAGGGGCAAGTCAAGGACCACCCCAAGTTTGTGAATCTGCTTGGCCAGAAAGATGCTGGTGTAAGAAAGAGAAAAGTTTGGGGGTCGGCTTTAGGGAGGAAAACTGAGTTCCACATCTAGGAAGAGATCTCCAACAAGCAATTGAAGGCACAGGATTAACAATTCAGTATAGATAGCTGAGCAGTATATGTAGATTTTGGAATCATCTCTGTATAGATACTTGAATCCATAGAAGTAGAAGCAAAGATGATCACCAACAAATAAAAGGTCCAAAATGGAGCCCTAGGGGACACATGCTGGGAGCAGGAGGTGGATGGTAACCCAAAAAAGAAGATGGTCTAGGGCACTTAGGCAGGTAAATGGAGAATGGGAATTAGTGTCATAGAAACTAAGAGAATAGAAAATGTCTAGGAGGAAAGGATAGTGCCAAAAATTGCTAAAAGAGTTAAATAGAATGGATAAAAAACTATGTGACTTGGTAATGGAGTGGTCTTTGGTAATCTTGGAGAGAGACCAGTTTCTCATAATTGGTAGAGTCAGAAGCAAGGTGAGGGCTGAGAAATGAGTGGGAAGGTAAAGCAGTGGAAGGATTAAATACGGATGATTCTTTCCAGGAATAAAATAGAACATAGATGTTTATTGATATGTCTTTAAGTGAATGGCAAGTGGATATGATTTTCAAAGGGGGAAAAGAAGACCTGGGTGTGTTTGTAGGTAGCAGGGAAAGACCTAAATCAGGGGTTCCTAACCCATTTTTATGTCATGGATACCTTCTCAGAAAAATCTTTTTAAATGAATAAAATAGAATAGAATAACAAATGAAACCAATTCTATTGAAATACAATTATTACGGAGAAAAAGGGCTACTAAGGAAGAAAGGGACTGGTGGAAACTAAGGTTAAGCTAGGAGAAAATAGGGAATAGTGTCAGGAAAAAGGGACTTTTGCAACACGAGATGTCACCTCCAAATTACAGTGATTAAGGAAATAAGATATATTAACTTAATTAGCCAATGAATTAAGAGACCGGCAGCTAAGTAGATAATGGATTCAGTGTTGTACTTAAATCAAGAAGTCCTGGGAGCAATGAGATGTCACAAAGGATAAAACAATGGCCCTGGAGTCATGAGGATCTGGGTTCAAATTCATCCTTAGACACTTAATCCTTATCAACTGTGTGACCTGGGGCAACTCACTTCACCGGGTTTGACCTTCCTTCTAACTCTTACTAAAGATGTATCTACTTCAGTTCTTTGTGAAACTTCTCATTTCAGTCATCTGTAAAATGAAAGTCTTTGACTCAACGATCTCTAAGGTTCTTTCATCCTACAGAAGTATAGCTTATGGCTTCCTTGCTGCAGAAGCATGTTACGATGGAAGACAATATTAATTCACATGTTTTCTCTTTAAAAGCTAAGGAGCTGGGATTGGTGGTTGGGAATTAAGACCAATGAATTGAACAGTATTCCAAAAAGCTAAAGATATAAGCTTACAAGGTTAATTTATCCTGTAAAGCTTTGTATAATCCTATAGGGGGAAAATGGATCTTCAATAGAATACTATCAAGCGTTTCTGATTTTTTTAAAAAAAAAGTAGAACTGAATAGGGACTTGAAATACAAATAAAGGAGTCAGTAGAATCCTAGAAAGATGAATGCATTTGGATATTTGAAAGGGAGTTCATGATGATGTACTGCTAATATTCTAATGGGGAAGAAAAAGCAAATCTCCCTTTAAAACCTTAATGTCTTCAAAGGATGTTGAAGGGCAGACCAGCAAAGAAATCAAAGTAGAAGGAATCATTATAGTCCCGTTCTCTCCCACAATTACTCCAATAAAGATGTGGGAAGAACATTAGATGAGTAATGATTGGGAAAATCCAAGGAGAAGCCATAATGAGTTTTTTTTCCCACGTCAGATCAATATAGGCACTGGGAAGAGCATCTGACCCTTTCAGCATCAGGACGAAACTGATTTTTTGATTGCACACTAGGGCAAGAAGCAGATGAAAATCTAGCAGAAGTATTATGTTGTAAGAAATACTGAAGGGGATGGCTTCAGAAAAACCTGGGAAGATCTATATAAATGATGCAAAGAAGTGAATAGCACCAGTAGAACGTTGTACAAAGGAATAGTAATATTGTGAAGATAATCAATAGCAAAAGATTTATACCACAATCTGTGACAATTTCAAAGGACTTATGATGAAAAATGCTACTCACCTCCAGAGAGAGAAAAGATGAGCTGAGTATTTTTTTCTCGACTTTTTTTCCACAACATGGCTAATGTGGAAATAGGTTTTATATAACTCCGTAAGGGAAAGAATTCAGTACTGAATTTTTTAAAAAGACAATTAAAAAGAGATTCTAGCAGGGACTGGATTTGAACACTGTACACTGAAGGGAGCAGAAATGGGACCCAGCTATGCTCATGTGACTTTGTCTCCAGAGTTGAGATCCAGGGTAGACTAAGATGAGGATCCATGTTTCTGTTCAGGGAAGCCAGCTTGTGGGTCTGTTATGGATTCTCAGCACAGAGCAAGAACAGAAATGAGCAGCAGCTCTTCACCTCAAAATAAAAGCATTGATTCTATGCCTACAGCCGAGTGATCAATGCACAGAGGTTAAACAAAGTTGGGGAGGGGAGAGAGAAGGGAAGTAGAAGTTTACAGCGAATCTTCAAGAGCCTTCAAGCTAACTGACAGGATCTGTATATCCAGTAGCAGTATATTGAAGCTCCACAGGAGGCAAGCCTGAAGTTGTGTCATTCAGACTCAAACCACAATCAGGAGATTTTATGAAGTTCAGACCAGAATCAGATTTCACTCTAGATCAGACATTTTTGAGATTGACTGGAAGCTTGCAGGTTCTGAGCCAGAGTTATCCCTGAGATCCCCATGTGAAAGATAGAAGTCAGAACCAAACAAGGACTTTTCATTCCTTCTTAAAATGTGGAGAACCTGAATCTAACACAAAGTCTTAATTTGGAAAGTTAGGCTGAGATAATGAATAATCAAGAGAGTATTGACATAGTAAAATAAGGAAAACAGCTTGGCAGTGAATAATTCTGTTCTGAAGGTTTTAAGGGGGAAAGGGAAGGGAGGATAGAAGGATACCAGCATAAAAAAGGAGGAAAAGGGGGGAAGAGTTAGGTGTTTGAAAAGAAAAATATATACCTAAAATAAAGAAATTGGCAGGGGAGAAGAGCATCAGATGGACCTCATTCTTATCTGAAATAGTCAAAGGAAAATGCTAATCCATATAATCTGGTGTAGAAACATCAGTTTTAACTGAGAGAGAGAAATGGGCCGTAAAAGGGAGGGGCTATTATAAGAGAAGTGATCCCAAGCAAAACATATTTCTTGATCATAAAGGGAAGATTAAAAGGAAAGAACTAGATATAATGGGTGCGGCTATCAATTAGGAAATGATAAAGCATGTTTAAGCTTGTGAATGTAATGGCAGATTATTGCATCATAAAAAATGGAGATAATTTCAGAGAATGCTTCTTTAATGCAGTGAAAAAGCAGCTGCTTGAGGACAATTTATATAAAGATAACAATGTTGTAAAGAAAAAAAACAACATTTTAAATGGTTGAAGAGCTCTGATTAATTTAATGACCATTCTGGTCATACTAACCTGTTATTGTTCCTTCTAAGTAATATGTCATCTCCTATCTCAATGATTTTGCATAAACTGCTGTTTTTCATTCCAGGAGGAATCTAATTACCTCTCCCTCTAATTACCTCAAATTATCTTTTCCAGTACCTGAACGCAGTTTTCCTCCCTGTATTCACTAGTTACACAACTCTGCTTCTTAGTTCCTGTGTCTGTAAAGTAAGGCAATATGGACTAGTAAGAAGAGAATGATATTTGGAGTCAGAGGATGTGGATTCAGATTCTCCTTCAGCCCCATACTCCAACTCTATCTAACTCACCTGGTTTTCTCTAATTGAAAATATTCATAGCTCAGTCGTTTATTATAAATGCAGTGGAAAGGATCTTTTTCCGGGTGTGATCCTGGGCAAGTTATTTAAGCACTCAATTTCCTTGGAGATAATAATAGCACTTGTGAGAATCAAGTGAAATGTTTGTACAAACACTTAGGACAGTTCTGAAACATAGGAGACAATAAATGCTTGTTTCCTTTTTTTCCTGAAAGAAAGGGAGGATGTTGCTGAGAGGGAAAAGGCAAAGAAAGGCTTTTCATATAAGCCAAGAATCCTAGAATAATGTCAACTAGGGCCTGTTAATTTTCCCTTTTAGTATGTGCCTGCAGCTATTTGTATAATAGATAGATGCTGATAAACTGTATTTTACTGAAAGTCTCATAAATCTTCAATACTCTGATAAATCCCTGATCTCATTGTTGTGGGTACTTTTTTCAAAGGTGGGGATTACAACTTGTTCACCCCTCCTCTGTGATTGTTTTCCATATTCTTCAGTCAATCAATAAACATGTACTAAATACCTATTAAGTTTTAGGCATTGTGCCAGATACTAAGTTATATAAGGGGGAAAATGAGACTACCTGCCTTTAAGAATTTACATGCTATCAAAGTAGACAAAATATATACTTTTAAGTATATACACATCAGCCCCTGAACTTAAGGCTTAAGGAAATCTTACCAATTCTGCCAACTTAAAAATTCACATAATTCAATCTCAGCTACAGCAAGGCAGTGCTTTATTTCTCTCTTTCTCCCACTTCCACTGATTCCAAACCTTCTCTTCTCTCTTTGTGTTCCCTCAGCCTTTCTCAGCTCAGGATCCTGCCTCTGACTTGACTGAAAAAGCAGAGGCCATTTGCCATGATCTCCTGGAGCTTTTCTCATTCTTTTCCATTCAAAAAAACCCTTGACTTTGTATCTCACTTTTTTTCTCATTTCCTCCAGTCTCTAAAAGGTGACCTTTCTCTTTCCCAACTCAACTTTTCTTTTTACAAGTACCATCTCTTGCTTCCTTTTCTAGCAGATTGCATCTTTAACTCTTCTCTCTTCTTTCTAATCTCCAGCCTCTCCCTATCATTTGACTTTTTAAACATACCCAAATATTTCCCATCCATAAAAAATCTTCACTAGACCCTACTATTCCTTCAACTTCATCCTATATCTCTCCTTTTTCAGCCAATCCCAAGGTTCCCTGCCTTTTTTCTTTTAATATCTCATTCTTTAACCCTTTACAATCTTATATCATCACTCAAATTAAACTGATCTCTACAAAATTACCAATGACCTATTAAATACCAAATAGGATTATCAGGTTTTTTTTTTAGTCCTCAAGAAGTCCCATCCATTAAAAATAATCTTCACTAGATCCTAATTCCTTTAACCTCATCCTATATCTCTCCTTTTCCAGCCAACCCCTAGGCTCCCTACCTTTATTTCTTTTACTTTCATTCTTTAACCATTTACAAGCTGATATCATCACTCAAATTAGACAAATCTCTACAAAGTACAAATGACCTATTAAATGCCAAATAGAATTATCAGTTTTTTTTTTTTTTGTCCTCCTTCTTGATCTCTCTACCCCATCTAATACTGTTGTCCACCATCTCACAAAAGAGCCAAGATTGGGAGAAGGGAGAAAAGTGTAGCTATTTATTATAAGAAAAGGGAATTTCAGAGTTTGTGACATAAAAGTGCTTCATTTGTGGATGATGACAAGATTAAGGATACAAACTATCCTCACTCTTATTATGTATATCCCTATTGCTCAGTTCCTGGAACCTATTGGGAGCTTAATAATAAGAATTCTCACTGGTTGATTGATTGAAAATTCAGGGCTTTTAGAGGAAAAGCTGCTGCTAGCATTTTCTTTTTTTTTCTTTTTTGGAATTAGATTTGATTTGTGAATTTCTCAGTCACCTTACTACTTAAAAAATACCATGTTCTACGGCTTAGGTAATTTGCTCTTAAACTGTGTTTCAGAGCAAAAACCCAGCTTTAGCCTCTGGAGCTCCACGATTTCCTTAGCCCTTGCGCCTTCCTTGTAGTGATATGGGACCGCTACTGACCCTGTTCCTGCTCTGTCAGACCAAGGAACCAGCTTCATGAAATCAGTGGGGTTTATGTTTTTCATTTAGCAAATTACTTTGCTTTTTAATTTCCTTTGGTAAAGAGCTGCACAGATGTGAGTGTTAGACAGGAAATGGATAATTGCTTTTGGAACCAGGACTCTTTGTCGTGAGCACAATAGTACTCTACATTTTAAGCCTGAGCTTGTTATGGAACCTGTTGACTCACATTTTTTTCATCACTCTCTCCCATATAGCTCCAGTACTGCTCCTTCTATGGAACCTAGAAAAATAACCCTCCCATCACTTAAACGTTAAACAAAGGGAGCAATTGAGTGAGCTGCTAGAGACTGAAATGGGAACAAGGGAGCTCATGCTCTTTTTTTTAAAAAAAAAATGTTTTAAATAGTATTTTTCCAAATATATGCAAAGATAATTTTCAAATTCACCTTTGCAATACCTTGTGTTCTGAATTTTTTCCCTCTCTCCTCCTCTTCCCCGCTCCTCAAGATAGCAAGTAATGTAATATAGCTTAAACAGGAATTTAATTCTTTAAACATGCAGTTCTTCTAAACATATTTCCATATTGATTCTGTACAAGAAAAATCAGATCAAAAGAGGAAAAAAAAGCACAAGAAAAAACAAGCAAACAAAAAAAGGTGAAAATACTATTCTCTGATCCATATTCAATCTCCATAGTTCTCTCTGGATGTGGATGACATTTTCCATCACTGCCTATTGGAACAGAGTCTATCGGAAGCCTTACTCTAAATTGTCTTTCTCCCTCACACCTTCTAGTTCTCTTCTCTTTTCCCTGAGTTTGAGTCTATAGGATTATTAGTATGAAGTCTGACTAATAGTGTGCTATGGGGCAACTATACTGAGCAAGCTTTCCCAAGAGACTGAAGTATTTGTTTCAGAATTTAATGCATTTCCAATACCAAAGGGGAATGTTAGCACATTGATCTTGGAATGCAAGGAGCTAAATCCCAATAATTATAATATTCATCATATTACTTCAATAACTCAAGGATTTGTGATTTCACCAGCACAAGTCTTCCCTTTATCCATGAAGATAGCAACTACTTCCCATACATGTCTATCCTTATTAAAAGGGAAGCTTTTTGAGGTAAAGGTCTACTTTACATTTTATATTTGTATTCCTAGCACTTAACAAAATTCTTGGCACATAATAAGTATTTAATAATTTTTCATTCATTTATTTTTGATTGGTTAAAGTTAAGAGTGGCTTATTACCCCCATTTTACATGAGAATTTTAGATGATTTAAACTGATATAGGAGTTTGAGATATTTGCCTAAGCTCGTTAGTTATAGGCCTATGAAAGACTATTTTTAATCTATTACTCTTTCCAGATACCAGAATTTGAGAACTATATCACAAATGGGCATGTGTGTGTGTGTGTGTGTGTGTGTGTGTGTGTTTTGCGATTTTTAAGGATGGTATTAGTTAATATCAGCATAAATTTAAAATACACTTGAGACATTTGTAGAAATAAGAACAATTTTTTTGTGTGGTTGTGTGGTTTAAGATCTGTTATTTCATCTTTTTAAGAGACTCCTTTTGCTGTTGGAGATTAGCATCTGATCTAAAAATTAGAGTTTTAGAGATTTGTGGGGGAGCATTGAAAAGGTAAATAATTTGCCTATACTCCCAGTTAACATATGTCAGAAGGAGTCCTTGAAGCTAGGTCTTCCTAATTTGGACACCAGACCTCTAGACACTGCATCAAGCTAAATCACTCATTATAAATAAGAAAAGGCTACTTTTATCCATATGAAGTTATAAATTTCTTTCTGCCTGTAGAAGAAAGGCTAAGGGATAGGACTGTCTTCATTTATCATGTATTACATACTTAAATTACAAAGCAACCTCCACGGAAAGAATCTTTCTTCAGTAGAAGAAACACTTGCATAAGGATTGTTTCCTATCATAATTTTTGTTTGCTCATTGAGTTAATAGCTTTTTTGGTAACACAGCCATTGTAATTTCAGTATGCGTGCTCAAAATTAAATGTTTTCCCTTGTGTGTGTGTGTGTGTGGTTTTTTTTTTTTTTTATAAGACTTAGAAGATCTAGAAGGAGGTGGGAGAGAAAAGATTCAAGAGATTAGTCTTACAGAAAAAAGGGGAAATGATACAAAGAAGTTATGAGTGATGGAAGAAGTAGTGTGAAAAAATAGCCTCATGTTTTTCATTTCATCCGCTGTTAGCAGAAAAGAAAAAAAGTAACTTGTGAGGAGGAGAAGGTTAGAAGTTGAGAAGAAAAGAAAAGATTTAGAAGAGTTGCTATTAGGAAATCATTCTAGGGTTAGAGAGTAGAATTTCATAGTTTAACTCTTAGAGTCTAAGAGATGTTAGAGTGTAAGATGGACTATTCCAGTGTGGTTGAATTATAGTAAAAATGGAGATCATTGGGATGAGGAGTTTAAGGAATCGTTATAATCGCAAAAGATGATGGAGAGATGAAGACTTTGAGCCCAGACACAAAAAATTGGGAGAGGGTGACATAGAAATTGGTAAGATGACAGCAACAAAAATAGGGACATGAAATATATGTCAAATCAACATGTACTCTGTGCCAAACACTATACTAAATGTTGGAGATACAAAGAAAGTAGTCCCTATTGTTGAGGAGCTTATAGTCTGAAGAAGAGAGTGACATAAATGGAATTCAATGATTTTGAGAAGGTTGGAAATGAAGGAATATTCTGAAAATGGCAGTGAAGAACAAGGAATGTGACCACCTTGCCCCACTGACCCTATGAATTAGGCAAAATGAAAGACATCTCCAGTAGAGACAGTTGGAAGGAGCTAAGTTTCAATTGGCTTAAAAAGAATGGTGGTTGAGCAGTTTTGATGATGTAGGGGATTTTATGGAAAACACAGGAGAGGTTCTTAAAATCACTTAATTTCCTTTTTTTTCCCTATGATATCTATCATTTGAAATGATGCATAGTAAAGAAAGCAGAACCAAAAGAACACTATACATTGACCATAACTATATAACTAAAACCAAAAATGACAGATAATTATAGAGACATGTAGACAAGCAGATAAAAATAGATTGATTAATCAATAAACATTAAGTACCTACTATGTGCTAGGCCCTAGGAATACATACACAATACAAAGTTAAAAAGAATGAAGAAAAGGACACTAGGGGTACCACTAGTAAAATCAGTGGCTGTGTCTTTTGGGGTGGGGTTATTGTTTGGAAAAGAGCAGAAACTTACAAATGTGTACATCCCTTTACAGCCTCCTCTTTTTGATTATATAATCTTGAGCGTTAGTCTTTTTTTTTCCTCTGGTAAAATTAGATTAGAATACCTATAGTTGTTAATAGGCCAGCTAAGTGGCACAGTGGATAGAGTGCAGACCTGGAATCAGGAAGACTCATCTTCCTGTTCATGTTCCTGAGTTCAAATCTCCCCCCGGAAACTTACTAATTATGTGACCCTGAGCAAGTAACTCAAAATGAGCTGCAGAAGGAAATGGCAAACCACTCCAAAATCTTTACCAAGAAAACCCCAAATGGGGTCATGAAAGAGTTGGACACGACTGAACAACAGCAGCAAATATTTGTTAATGGAACTTTGAAATTCCAAAAATCTGGGAAACATTGCACTAAGAAATAAAGAACTGCATTTATTATCTCCTTTTGAAGCATTTGTGCTTTAAAACAGAACTCAAGGAGGAATAATGTTTTATCCAAGGGAGGGCATTATTGATAGTAGGATTCCAGATAGCTGGAAAACAAAAGTGTTTTGGGGATGGAGTAAACCTGTGATGTCAAAAATCAATAGAAACACATCCATGCTTGCTGGCCACATGTTGATTTAGAAAACCACAAATTAACATCATCTATGTTGTATTGCATTTTTATTTATTTTGTAAAACATTTCCCATTATTTTGTAAAACATTAGTCTACTTCAGTTTTTCAGGTCCTGCCTAATAATGTTGGTCATTTCTAGAGTAAAGATTGTCTTTTGGTCATTCTTAAATCCCATCCTGTAATTCTTTTTTTTTTTTTTTACAAATTTTGATCATTTTACAAGTATTGCATGCTTCCAGATGAAAGAAAGTGGGCTT
Organism: Antechinus flavipes; assembly: GCF_016432865.1. Lineage (NCBI taxonomy): Eukaryota > Metazoa > Chordata > Mammalia > Dasyuromorphia > Dasyuridae > Antechinus > Antechinus flavipes. Next base: position 52,387,425 of record NC_067400.1, read on the forward strand.
CATAAGAAACAGAAACAAATTTAATTGGCACTTTTTGCAATGGCATGTGTGGTGATGATAGTAAGGAAGCTATTAGCCTTTCACCATCCTATTCCATGCTAGAAGATGGAAATGTAGTTTGTGTTCATTGATTATCTTTTATTTTTCCTACATAGAGCTTGCTTTGTATTTTTCCTCCTCCTTAAACTGTGAGAATTGGTTCTATCAGAGTGAATGTACCTAGCATTTGTTTCTCTTTTGGTCAAAAACCCTAAGGGTCTTCCCTTCCCAGATTGGTCTAGTTAAAAAAGGCTATACTCCGCCTCATTTCTTTCTTACCTAGCCTTAATCACTGATTGGGTATTGCCTTAGTCAAACTGAGACCCAGAAGGACTTTAGCGTAGCCCAAGTCATCTCCCACTGCATCCAGAACAAGATATCTTGTTCTATATCTGGCCATTGGTCCCATTTGGCTCTGGATGAGAAAGTGAAGCAGATGACTTTCTACAACCCTCCCTCACTTATATCCAAATCACTTGCAAATTATAGCATCACCTTCCTGATATGATGGTCAAAAGGACAAACAGCAATAACTTGAGAGTCTGTCCTATGACTTTTTTATATTCCTAGGACTTAGCATAATGCCTGGAACTCAAAAAATATTATTTATTGATCGATTTCTTTCTTGTTTCGATACTGAAATGAATAGATTCCATTTCTACTGCTTGATCTAAAGTGATTCTAAGTAGGAATTCACTGAAAATTGAAAGAAAAAAAAGGGACTAAAACATACAACTCAAAAAGACTTTCAGAGTGAATGTATATTGTATTATTTCTAGAATTAATCAGAAAGAATTTTTAAAAGAGGTGACTTGTGAATAAAGTGTTGGATCTAGACTCAGCAATGCCTGAGTTCAAATCCTACCTCAACACATTTACTGACTAGTTGTTTGGCTCAAGGCCAATCACTTAACTAATGTCTGCCTCAGTTTCCTAATTTGCAAAACAGAGGAGCAGCTATATGGGGCAGTAGATAGAATCCTGAACTTGGAGTCAGGATGACCGGATTTCAACTCTGGCCTCAGACACTTACCAGCTCTGTGATCCTGGGCTAACTGTGTTTGCCTCAGTTTCCACATCTGTCAAATGAGCTGGAAAAGGAAATAGCAAACCACTCCAGTATCTTTGCTAAGAAAATCCCAAATGGAGTCGCAAAGAATTGAACATTACTGAAACAACACAAGAACAAAAAAAAAAAAAAAAGAGAGAGAGAGAACAAAAAATCCAAGCATAATAATAGCACCTACTTTCTAGGGTTCTTGTGAAGATAAAATGAGATAATAAGTGCTTTGAAAACCTTTATATGTGCTAGCTATTATTAATAACTCTCATTTCTCTAACTTTAAGATGTACAAAGTGCTCCACTCGCTACATCACTTTAAAGTAGACACTTCATCCACTTTGCCTAACCACTGAAGCAGCATCTTTAGTCATTATTCAGAATTGGAAACCATGAGCCAAAGCTCCAGTCCAGCAGAATCTTGAAGCAGCCTGCTGTTCACCAAATCCTGGAAGCTTAGTGATATTATTTTTATATTTTCATTAAGTAAGGCTACAATTCTTTTTCTGGTGAAGAATATATTTAACTCGTAAAAGTTTGGGGAGAGAAAACAGATTGTTGTACTAGAAAATGACTTCTTGTTCTTGGAGAGATAATGACCCGGTCTATTCTGTTGCTTTCGCCTCTACACAGTTCTTAATATTTTAGAAGGTTTTAAATATTCACAAGTCTTTCTATTGCCTTCTTGCTGTGGTATAATGGTCAACAGTGATGCAAAGTGCTCCAAGCTCTTAACAAGGTTACTGGAGAAAGGGTCTAGTTATCTTCTGAGTTAATATATCTGTATTATTACCATGCTTGACTAGCTTTTATTTCTTTCCTTTCCCTCTTAGTAATGCAGATGATAGAGACAAAGAGAATTACATAGCAAGAATGAGAGATAATAAATGAACATTTATCTAGAAATACAGCTGGGGTGGTGGTGGTCCTTATCTCTGATTTATAAAGTGAGGGAACCTTCAGGCATACAGACTCCCTCTACCAAGATGATGAAGACTAATACTTCTATAACTTGTAATCTTGGAGAGCTGAATAGGGCATTGAGAAGTTAATTGGCCCTGCGGTCCGGGGATAGACAAGCATCTGATGCAGAAGTCATATTCTTGGAGCTGGAAAAGACCTTAGAGATATTTTAGTTCACCCTTTTCATTTGAAAGATGACAAAAGTGAGTCCCAGAAAGGTTAGTAACTTGCTCTTATGCTCTTAACTAGTATGGACAGAATTCTATTCAGAGACAGAATTTGAACCCTGGTTTTCTTGACTGTAAGGCTGATCCTGATATATTCCCTATTCTGTATAATGAATGAGACTAATGGTAGGGAATCCCACCTCTGACATTAGCTCTGTGTCAGGACCCTGGACAAGTCCTCTCTAGAATGGAAATAAATTTTGTAATCTAATCTGCCCAATGATGATGGAAATATTGGGTTCAACCAGGCATTAGGTACTAAGTTGTAGGCTGCCTACACTGATTTTTCCTAGGTCCTTCACTTGTTTGGTATATCATGATGATAAAAAAAAAAAAAAACCAAACCTGTACTGGATCCTAGCATCCCCTCAAACTATCATTCTTTATTTTTTTCAGAGAGACTCCTTGAAATGCTTATCTGTACTCCTTGCCTCTACCTTCTCTTCTCAACATCTTGTATTCTGGAATTCAGCTTCATCATTCATCTGTTACCAAAGTTGCCAATGACCTCTTCATGGCCTAATCTGTTTATTCTTAGTCCTTATCCTTCTTAACCTGCCCCACTGAACACTGTTGGCCATATTCTCCTCCTGGATATTCTACCTTCTCTGGGTTTTTATGGCACTTTTTCCTTCCTAGTTCTCCTATATGTTCCATTGCTCTTTTTCAATCTCTTTGCTGGCTCATTATGGTGGGGCAGATAAGATACTAGCACTAGGTCCTTAGAGTAGGTAGACCATAGGAAGGGGCAATGACAGGAGAAGGCTTTTGTTGAATTTAAGTGGGCATTTGTTGCAGTGGGCCCTTGTAGAATCCCTTGTGAATTCCTTGCAGTGACAAAATTATCATGATCCCATACTGTATCCAATCAGAAGGCAAGCTATAGAAGTCAACCTTTGAGGTTATTTTTCTCCTATAAAAGAATCTTCTGGTACCCCACTTCATCACTTATTCCTTTTTAGGAACTTTAGGCTAGTTCATTAGGAACTTAACCTGCCTCAATGGTGTTTTCTTCCTTGTTATAGCATCTTCCCCTTTGTTAATGATGAATTCCACTGGGGAACTTAATCCATATCTTTTTCCTTGTTAATTGCTCTCTCTTTTTTGGGAACTTAGTCCTCCAGTCAATAATATAATAATAAAATCTTTGCCCTAGATTTGGAGATGGTCTAAATCTACAAATTCTTTGGAGATAAAACTCCAGTATATTTTTTTGGTCCAAACCTCACACTCCAACAATTATGCACATCATTCTCCACCATTGTAGGTGTTTCCTTAAGATTCTGTACTTGAGTCTTTTTTCTTCTCTCTCCTTTGGTAACTATCAGCTTCCATGGACTTCATTATTATCTCTATGCAGATAACTCCCAGATCAATACAAAGTTCATCTTTTCCTTAAGCTTCAGTCTCACAACATCAGTCGTCTGTTGGACATTTCAAACTGGATGCATCTTAAACTCAACATATCCAAAACTGAATGCTTTATTTTTTCTTTTAAACCCTTCTTCTAAAACTTCCCTACTTCTATGAATGCACAATTCTAACGTGTTGCAAATTTGTAACCTTGGCGTCATCCTGGAATCTTCATTTTTCCTCACCCCATATATCTAATCATTTATCAAAAATTGCCATTCTTCTTTCTTCATGATATATTTTCCACCTGACACTTGTTTGCTACTCTTACAGCTACTGCCTTCGTTAAGGCCCTCATCACATTTTGGCTAATTATCACAGCAGCCTCCTGATTGGTCAGCCTAACTCATTTATCTTCCTACTCTAGTCTCCTTTCTATGTTGCTTCCAAAGTAATTTTCCTTAAAAAACAGATCTGACCATAGGATTCCCCCAATCAATCAACCTCACTGACTTTTTATTGCCTTTAGAATAAAATGTTAATCATTCTATTATCTTTTCTATAATATCCTCTCCCCCCTTGTTTTCTTGTATATTTGTTTCTATCTCCTCCTCTCAGTTTAGTTTTTAAAACTTTATAGTCTAACCTCAAGCTATGGACCAAACTCCCCCTCTCGAACTCCGGTGATTAGCAAAACTGGCATTAGATGTCCCATCATTATACTTTTGCTCAGGCCATCATCCATATCTGAAATGCAATCTGCCTCAGACTATTACTTTACATCTCTCTTCTCTTACTTTGATATGCAACTCATTTTTGTAAGATTTTGTGTTTCAAATCCATATGAGAAACATCAAGTGACTGTAATATAGAGTGCATGCAATGTGCAATCAACCTGAAAAGACAAACTGGATTCAGGCTGTGTAGGGTTTTAAGAGATTAATTTAGGGGAGGTGCAGGGAATAGAAGGTTTCTTTGGAGAGGTATGATATGAATAGAGCCTTGATTGATAAGAGGGAAATTAACATCTAATTTAATGAATATTGGGTGTGCTTAGATTATCTACTGATTAGTTTTTGCCCATTTTACATTTTTACCCACTTCCTTCTAGTCACAAGTATCTTTGATAAGGTCTTTCTATCTTATAAGTTATTGCTGGTAATATAGTACTATTTTTAAAATTCTAATATTTTATTTTCCCCCAATTACATGTAAAAATAAAATTTAAATTTTTTAAGCGTTTGAGTTCAAAGTTCTCTCCCCTCATTATTGAGAAGGCAAGCAATTTGACACAGGTGATTCTTTTGGAATAATGCAAAACATATTTCCATATTAGCCATGTTATCAAAGAAAACATAATGTGGTACTGTTAAAAGGAAAACTCTTTGTTTCACAATGATTAACAAGACAAAAAGTACAAAAATTATTAAAAGAAGCATATTAAATGTATGTCAAGGTACCAAAATGTTGAAGGGATAATCATTAGATATTGGTTATGGTTTCAAGATGGAGTGAAATTTTAACTTAATAGCTTTTTATTTTCAAAATACATGCAAATATAGTTTTCAACATTTATCCTTACAAAACCTTATATTCCATTTTTTTTCTCTCCCTTCCTCCCACTTTCTTCCCCTAGACAGCAAGCAGTCCAATATAGGTTAAAGATGTGCAATTTTTCTAAACATATTTCCACATTTATGTTGACAACTTTTATAATGAATTTATAATTCAATAATTCAGATAGGCTCATGTCAGTAAAAGGGGATGGGCCACTGCATCTCATTTCCTCCCCTACATGTGATACAAACAGGTGGGAGATGACTTGGTGCATGAAAATAGTAGGTGATACAAAAGCTGCAGACTAGGTTATGTGTCCCTCAACACTGATTGACAAGTATTTGGACCAACAGGTTAATGACTTAGCATTACTTTCAATAATTCTCCCATTTGATGCTAACCATACATGTGGAAATGACTGAATAACAAAACAAATATGTACGATTCAACACCACATTTAATCTTATATTATTTCTTTATATTCAACTATATCCCCAAATCTCTCTCCTTGTGCCAAAATAGTGGTCATTAGTAGACTTAAGCTTACAGCGGGGACTGTGAACTATGATCATGAAAACCACACATTATAATTCCATGTTTCTCTCAATGTCATAAAATTGAACAAACTTAGATATGTATAGTCATAATCTACTTACCTGCCTCTTTCATGTATCTTTTCTTCTGCCTTCTCTTCTTTATGCATGTGTGAAAGAAAAAAATCAAAATTTGGATCATACATGAAAGAAAAAAATCAAAATTTGGATCATACATGAAAGAAAAAAATAAAAATGTGGATTTTAGGACTTATTTCTTCTTTAGTCATCTTGAATTTTAGAGAACTAAATTCTCCACCATTTCACAACTTAATTAACTATTGTAGGAGGCAGAGAGTGAAAAGTGAGGTCCATTCTATCCCATTCTCAGACAATGCCTGAATGTCAGCTTTGTGGGATAGAACAGCTTACCCAGTGTTAACCAAGAGTAAAAACCTTCAAATCTCTTGGCTGGCTTGCCATTTGTTAAAAGGAAAATTCTTGCTTGGGCTTTTCCCCTAATTAACCCGGCAAAATTTGGGACAAAGAGAATTGAAAATTTACTAACTGTATATTAAGGTAAGAACATGTTGACAATCTGATCACTGGAAATCAGCAATGGCTTCAAAATGGAGCTTTTATTGATAACTTCCAAAATGAATAAGTGAATGGTTAGACTTGTGATTTAGGAAACTCATTCTGATTTTTTGAGTGGAGGAGCAGTTAAAGTGGGGAGAGACTTGTAGTAAACAGACCAACCAACAGGCTATTTGCAAAAGTCCTGGTGTGAAAAGGTGTGAGTTTGCAACAGCATGGTGCGTCAGGGAGAAAAGGAGGTGGTTAAGCATGAGATATTACAGAGCCTTAAGCAACAAACGAGTGTGTGTTCATCAGTGAAAGGCTCTAATGTGATCTAAAACACACTTTAATGGATTTCTGACCCTTTCCCCTCAAATCTGGAAGCCTTAAGTAACTCTAGAGGACATTACCTACCCACTGTTTTGTCCTCAACTCCCCCTTGCAATCACATGGTTCACAAAGCTCAAAGAAGAATTATTTAATGTTGAAGAAAATGAAAGCATCTGCCAGTGAGCAAACATCTAAAGAGCTTTCAAGCCTGTGACTTAAAATCATGCACAGAATTGAGCTCCCAGCAGGCAGTAACAAGTAAAACTCAGTATGTGTTCCTTGATCTGCTGCTCCCATAAAGGGATGTCAGGAATTCCCTCTATTGTTTTTCCACCCATAGTTTCCTGAACAACTCACTCTCCTCATCTCTACCTTTTGATTTCCCTGGCGTCCTTTAAATTTCAGCTAAAATTTTGCCTTCTACAGGAAACTTTTCCCACTCTCTCTTAAATTTAGTGCTTTTCCCTCTGTTATTCCTCATCTATCCAAATGCATAGTATATCAATAATGAGTCATCCTCCTTCCTCCATCTCCATTAACAAGTCTCACTTGGTAGGATCACTAATCCTTTTTTGCTGGAGAATGTATAGTCTATACTATTCTGACTCATCTCCACTGGGCTTTCTCTATGAAGCCCCAGTCAATGAATCATTCAAGTATTTACCAGATTTTGTGTTGAGTTCTGGCAATGAAAAGAAAGGCAAAGGACACAAGTGGAAGTTTTCTTTTAATCGACTGGTCCTTCTCCATTTTAAGGAAGCTCAGACCAAACATGTCTTCATTCTTCTTCATGCTCATTTTCCACATTTCTATACCCTCCATTCCACATATGGCCAGAAACCCTGAGGGTCTCCCCCTCCTAGATTGAATTTTTTTTTCTGATTAGGTAAAAGAGGCCAATCTTTGCTCCATTTCTTACCTAGCCTTAATCACTGAATGCGTGTTACCTCAGTCAAATGAAGACCAGTTGAAGACCTTAGCTTAAAATGGTCAAGGTCTCCCCCTGCATCCAGAGTCATCTCAAGCATCCTGTGTTCTATCTTGCCACTGGACCCAGGTGGCTCTTGAGAAAAAAATGAAACTGGTGACTTTGTTCAGTCCTCCCTCACTTAAATTCAATTCATTTGCAGTTCATGGAATCACCTTCCCAATGTCATAGTCCTCCCTGAGAACGATAAATAGCAACAATCTGCAATACTTTGTTTACCATCCTTTCCTCCCATTTCCCAGACTCCCAGAGTCCTTCCTTCCATTTTACTACTTCCCTCTTTTCATCTCTCTCTTTATGTGTTGTTTTCCCCTATTAAAATGCAAGTTCCTTCAGATCAGAAATTGTCCTTCTGTTTGTATTTTTATTACCAGAATTTAGTAGTGCCTCCCCACACAAGGCACTTAATAAATGCTTATCAACATTGAACTTCCAGCTCTGTTTTGTACATCAGAGAGGTATATGTTAAAGTTTCCATGTTTGACCAGAAGATACATATAACAAAATAACTCAAACCCTGTCCAGATGAGGGGGCAGCCAGGTGATAAAGTGGATATAGTGCTGACTCCTGAGTTAGAAAGACATAAGTTCTAATCCAGACTCAGATATTTACTAGTTGGGTGATCTTGGATAGGTCATTAAAACTGTCTGTTTTGGTTTCCTAATTTGTAAAATAAATAATAATAGCACTAACCTCACAGAGTTGTTCTAAAAATCAAATTAGCTAACATTTGTAAGACATTTAATACAGTGTCCAGCACAATAGTGTAGGAGCTATGTTTTTCTTCTTCCCCATCCCTGCTCAGAAGCCTTTCCTTTCAACCGTGTTTCCTCCTTACTTCTGGTTTCAGAACAATTTACAGTGCAATGCAATCCAAAGCAATTAATCTCTTTGATTTCCTAATGGGTCTGCATGACCAACACCAAGTTGGAATGATGGTAACTTCAAAATCTACTATACTTTTCTCCCCAGACTCCAGGGTTGTATGTTTCCTATCTTAATGAGTATAGATGAATGAATATAGAAACTTGACAAAACATTCTAATCCCTCCCCAACTGTTTTCTCAAAACTAGTGAATATTTCTGGGGACAACTGCATGGAGTTATTCAAATTCTCTAAAGTTGCTTCTCAGTGGTGGGTGAGAAAGTTATACCCTCACTTATTATATACCAGGAGAGTAATGCAAGAAAAAAAAATGATCCCAACTATAGATGAATAATTTGGATGTCTCATTTCTTTCTTTTTTTTTTTTTTAAAGCTGCTCAAATAGATTTGTGTTGTGGACTTTTTTTCTCCTAAAACAAATCCCTGGAATAGTAGCAGCATTCAAAATCATTACCAGACTTTCAAGTTTAACTCCTAGGACCCCAGTAAATACTCAATAAATGTTATTATTGATAATGATAAAGTTTGAAAGGCCCCCAGTCTTGCTAAAATTAATTTCTAACCAAATGTCAAAATACATTTATTAGGTAGGCATAGGTAGAAAGTATTATATCGGTACTAGATATAAAGTGCTGACAAATTAGGGATGCAAAAGAAAGAAAAAGAAAAAAAAATCCACCCTCATGGAGTTTCTATTTTATTGTGGATAGAATATATACAAAATTAAATGAAGGAATTTTAAAAGGAAGAGAAGGATAACAACTGTGGGGATCTTGAAAGACTTTACATGGGGAGGCATTTGGGTGCTGATTTGAGGGAAATTGGTGGATTCTCTGGGGAAGAAGTAAGGATAGAGGGCTTTCCTCTCATGGTGGACTACATATGCAAAGACAGAGAGAACAGGTGGAATTTTGTGTTTTTGGAGATGCTGAGTCAGTTTTATTTGAAATGAGAGTACATGAAGGAGAAGTAATATAAAATAAGAACAGAAAGGCAGATGGGAACCACCTAAAGAAGGGCTTTAAATGCCCTTAAATTAAATCCAATTATTTTGATTGTTCTTTATTAGGATAATTAAAGGATCCCAGAAAACCATCAAATATTATAAAGATCTCACACTTATCCTTTGTGGCCACTTGGACTACAAGGCAATTTGTATGCTAACTAGAGCTTTGGAAACGAAAGAAAATTATGTTATAATATACATGATCCATTGACAAATAATTTCAAAGCAGCAGTCACAGAGTTGCAAACAAAACTTTAAAACCGACTCCGTAGGCAAGTCAGACTTTGTATTTATTTTTGAGCCAATAGTGGTGAAAGTCACCAACAGGTGACCTATTAGTTTCAATTGCACAGGTATTGAAATTTGAAGAAGCAGAAGAGGAGGGCAGTGTGTTCAGTTTGGTTCCGTTAACGACCTTCTCTGCCTTTAGGTCTTATCTTCCCCACCTGGATCTCTGAGAAAGAGAGAGCACAAAAGGAACACAAGACCCAAAGTTAAGCAGCCCCGTTCTGTGAGCTTTGGGACAAGTTTAATATTTCTTGATATTGTCCCAATAGGAGGTTCTAGTCTTGACTCATCCAACATGGTGATTAGTATTTATATTTCTCTTTAAATCTTAAAAGCACTTTACATACAGTGACTCAGTGGATCCTACTCATAATCATCCTGTGAGATAAGTGGTATTATTATCCCCATTTAAAGATGAGGAAAATGAAGTCAAGAAATTAATTTGTCCAGGCTCACATAAATAGGCTAATGCTTGAGGCAGGATTTGTAGTCAGGTCTTCCTGACACCCTAACCATTACTCTATAGACCTGCCTAATGTGACTGTGGACAAATTATTTAATATATCTGAATTTTTGCTTTCTTAGCTCTTTTTCCCCTTTTGGACTGATTTTTCTTGCACAACCTGATAAAAATGGAAATATGTTTAAAAGGATTGTACATGTGTAACCAATATCAGATTGCTTGCTCTCTTGGGAAGAGGGGAGGTAAAGGAGAAAAAAACTGGAACAACAAAGTCTTACAAAAATGAAAGTTGAAAACTATATTTACATGTATTTGGAAAAATAAAATTCTACTGAGAAAAAAAAACCCCTTCACTTACACAATAAGTGTCTGAAATGGGGTTTAAACTCAAATAATCTCATAAATCCATTCATCTTTCTTCTGTACTATGCTTTATTAGAAGAGTTTGGAAAAAGTAAAAAATCCCAATATCATAAGAAATTGAGGACAAGAGAAGTAAATTACTTGGTCAAAGCTACACAATTAGTAGATATAAGAATGAATTAAAAACAATTATTAAGCTCTTACTGTGTGCCAAATCTGTGCGAAACTCTAGGTATACAAAGGCCAATTCTTGACTTCAAGAAGCCTACTTGTTTTAACAAGGATTGTTTCACCAGAGCTAGGAACAGGACCCAGATTTCTTGAGTTTCAAAGTTCTAATAATCACATATAACCTACCCTAGGAAACTACCCAATTAATAATTCAATGAACACTTATTAGCTGCCTAATATGTATCTGGAATTATGATAATTGATAAGAATACAAAAGAAGTAAAAGTTAGTCTCTTCCCTCAAGGAGCTTCCAGTCTAATGGACGAGACAACATGCAAACAGTTATATACAAAATAAACCATATACAAGACATAATTACTATGGGAAAACATTGGAATTAAGAAGGCTGGAGAAGGCTTCCTCATAAGGTGGGATTTTAGTTGGGATTTAAAAGAAGCTGGATATGAGGGAGAGCATTCCATGAATGTGGGACAGAGACAATTCTAAGAGCCAAGAGACATAGTGGTTTTTAAAATTTGAATATTCAGGGTGCCTGAAAAGATAGAAGGAAGCTAGGTTATGAAGGGCTTTGGATGCCAAAGAGAGCATTTTGTATTTGTTCCTGGAAGCCTAGTCCACATGGCACTCTATACTTGGGAGTAGAGTAGAAACTCCCCACCTACCCACGGATGGCTAGGATGGCAATGCAGATGCTGTTGGTCCCCCCAGGTCATAGGTGCATCTTCTCCAAGTAATGCCAGAAATATATAGAACACTAAACTGGAATGCTTGAAGATGAGGAGATTATTGAAACTGGCATCAATCATCTCATGATTAGAAAGAACCACATCCATCAGAATTGATCATCGTGTAATATTGATGTTGCTGTATACAGTGATCTCCTGATTCTGCTCATTTCACCCAAAGAGATCTTTTAAAAGGGAAAAGGACCCACATGTGCAAAAAATGTTTGTAGTGTCAAATAACTGAAATTGAGTGGATGCCCATCATTTGGGAAATGGCTGAATAAGTTATGGTATATTAATGTAAAGGAATATTATCATCCTCTAAGAAATGATGATCAGGCTGATTTCAGAAAAGCCTGGAAAGACTTACATGAACTGATGCTGAGTGAAGTGAATAGAACCAAGAGAACATTGTACGCAGCAACAATAATCTTGTTGTGATGTTGTGATGATCAACTGTGATGGACTTGGCTCCTGTAAACAATGAGGTGATTAAAGGCAATTTCATTAGATTTGTGATGAGCCATCGGTATCGAGAGACAGCCCTGAAGAATGAGTATGGATCAAAGCTTCGTATTTTCACCTTTTTCTTGTTTTTTTCTTTCTTTTTTGATCTGATTTTTCTTGTGCAGCATGATAAATAGAGAAATATGTTTAGAAGAATTGCATATTTAACCTCTTTTGGATTGCTTGCATTTAGGGGAAGGAGGGGATGGGAAGGAGAGAGGAAGAAAAATTTGGAATACAAGGTTTTGCAAAGGTGAGAAAACTTTGCATGTATTTGGAAAAATAAAAACCTATAATAAAAAATAAAGAACACTACATATGAATTTGTATAGATCATTCTCCTGAAGGTTCATCATATTCACTAAAATATATATATATATCCTGAATGAATGGCTCTGCTTCTGACATTTTGTGTGTAAACGTATTGTCTATAAATTTTGTACCATAAATCTTTTGTTAAGTTGTCCATATGTGCATTTTAGTTTTTAGGGGATAAGTTCAAATCTTTTAGGTATAGTGTTAAGATTAAGTGTGTGATCAGACAACAAAAACAAACAAATGAGTTTATCTTAAAATAGGAATTTTTTGGACAGAAAAATCTCTCTTTCATATATATATATATTCATATATATGTATGTATGTATATATGTATATAAATATCCTGATGCTTGTTAATCAAATATCAAGTAAATGAGCAATTGAAGTCTAAAATTATGTTGAACTATGGACTTTGTGCTAAATGAAAGTGGGGAGCAAAAAGCTGATTCAATCATTCAGCCATCCTTTCTACCCATTTTTAATCCGTGCATTTTGAAAGTAGGTATTTTCAGTACAGGGTTGGATATGTCACTTCACATTTTTAATCTAGAGAACAACATAGGACAATTTAAATAGGCCTTGTGGATGTCAATTTTTCTCCATCTTGTGGTTTTCTAATAAATTTGGAGGGCTTCTAAAATTTCAAGGAGTCATTGAAACTCCTTAACTACCTAAATTCCAGTAACTTGAATGGATTTTTAAATTGAAACTGATATTTGCAGAAATAAAGCCAGTTACTCAATAAATTGTATATTTTCTACCCCCCAAAAAAATTCCTCCAAAAGATGCTGGTTATCACAGCTTTAGTATCTTTAGTTTTTGGTGTTCAGTTCCCCTACTGCTGATATTCTTTCTCTTTCCTTTTCTGTCTTGTTTAATCATTTGGTAGAGAAATCATAATCACTATATGGGTAGCAGATTTTATTGCTGCAAAAAAAGGGGTGATTATTTTTCTTGGGAAAAAAATTTAGAATAAAAAATGAGTACCAAGTTCTCAAAGAGTTTACAAAGCTCTCAACTAAGATGAAGGATTAATCAATGCCAGTATTCTGTGGGATCTCAAGAGAAGGTGGAAGTGGTTGATTACAATAACAAGATATAGTTCAAAAGAAATGAAAAACATAACAAAAGGTAGAAAGGAACAAATTGGAACTTTTAGATTTTATAAAAGAAAAATTAGCAGATTATAAAAACTTGAATATATTATGACAAGGTTCTTTAAAGTAACAAATGATTAAATAACAGCTGAGTGGCACAATGGATAAAAATGCTGGGCTTGGAGTCAGGAAGTTCAAATCCAACTTCAAACATTTACTAGCTATGTGATCCTAGGCAAGTCATTTAAGCTCTGTCTGCTTCAGTTTCCTCAACTGTAAAATGGGAATGATAATAATACTTATTTCCTGGGGCAGATGAGGATCAAATGAGATAATACTTGCAAAATTCTTAATATAGTGTCTGGTATATAGGTTCTTAATAAATGGGTTTTCCTTCCTTCCTTCCTTCCTTCCTTCCTTCCTTCCTTCCTTCCTTCCTTCCTTCTTTTCTTCCTTCCTTCCTTCTTTTCTTCCTTCCTTCCTTCTTTTCTTCCTTCCTTCTTTTCTTCCTTCCTTCCTTCCTTCTTTTCTTCCTTCCTTCCTTCCTTCCTTCCTTCCTTCCTTCCTTCCTTCTTTTCTTCCTCCTTCCTTCTTTCCTTCCTTCCTTCCTCCTTCCTTCCTTCCTTCCTTCCTTCCTTCCTTCCTTCTTTCCTTCCTTCCTTCCTTCCTTCTTCCTTCCTTCCTTCCTTCCTTCCTTCCTCCTTCCTTCCTTCCTCCTTCCTTCCTCCTTCCTTCCTTTTTTCTTTCCTTCCTTCCTTTTTTCTTTCCTTTCTTTCCTTTCTCTCTCTCTCTTATTCCCTCCCTCTTCCTTTTATTTGAAACACAAGAATGCTATAGTGAAGGACAATCTGGAAGAAGAGATGCAAGAGGTTATAAAAACATTTAAAGAGCACATCATCTTTATCCAAGTAAGAGGTCATGGCTAATGCTGAAAGGTCTTTTGAATGTCTCTATAGCCAAGCAGAAAGAATGATGACATGACTTAGGATGCAGGGAAATATTTATTGTGAGGCAATGGCTTCATTGTCCTTCATGAATTTATACTTCTAAGAAGGAGAAAGAATAGAAAAATAAGGATTATGGGATAAGATCTCAAAGAATTCAAACTTTAGTACTTTAGAAGTTTTAAATGCGGTGGAACACAGAAAGATTAAAGAACTAAATGAACTAAAAGTTGAAGCCAGAGAGTGTAAATTCAGAACAGAAAAGGAAGAGAAATTTGAAAAGAATAAGGTCAGGAAATGCTTCTTAGAAAAATATATAGGAAAAAACCCTAACAAAAAAAGAATTCTAGAGGAAGACAGGAGCAGGAATTTTGAACTAATGATCTAGGAGAAGGGGATGGAGGGGAAAATAATATAACTAAGTCAAAAAACTAAGTCAAATAAACCAATATTTAAATAATACCTTCAAACTACTGAAAAGATGATAAAGGAACAGTAGTTGGGGGGAAGAGAAAGGGAAGGAGTAATGATGATAATGATGTGAGCCTCTGGGGACAGATCTAAATCAAAGTTGTTATTGAGTCATTTCAGTTGTGTCCCCACTTCAGGGCCCCTTTTGGGGCTTTCTTGGCAAAGATTCTGGGGAGGCTGGCCAATTTCTTCTCTAACTCATTTTGCAGATAAAGAAACTGATTCAAAAAGGGCTAAGTGACTTGCTGGGGTCACCAGCTAGTAAGTGCCTGAAGCCAGATTTGAGTTGAGGGCTTTTTGACTCTCGAGTTTGACACTTTCTCCACTGAGCCACCTACAGATCAAAGGATTTTAAGTACAACTAATCATACTCATTTGTAGTTTTTAACATAGTGCCTTGCTTACTTAAACACTTCAAAGAATTGGGATATATCTGGATTCATGAGGATCTCAGCCCATTTACAACTTAGTAGAGAGTTTTCAGAAGTTGCAGTGTCCAAAAAGAGTCATCATCCTGTACTGATTTGGTTTCTAAATCGAACTAAGTCAGGCCAGTCTATAGACAATAGGCACACAACACTATATTTTATCAGTCTATACTTGAAGTTTTATCAGTTTAATGATATTTGCTAGTTTAAAAAGTGCTCTACTGACAGGGTCTTTAAGATCCTCCAAATAGCTGACCAGACTTTATTTCTAGGGACTTTGTACATTGTAAAAATTTGAGAAATGTTGAATTAAATCATCATGGATCTTGTATTTAGAGCTTTGAGGGACCTTTCTGAAATTGGTCATCTAGTCCTATTCCCCCATTTTAATCTTCTCAGCCTATATATCAAATTGTAGGTGATATGTTTTCAATGAATTAACTCATCAGTTGTTTTGACTGGCTTTTCTCATTGAATTAACCAAGTGAAAGAATCCTGAAATTGGAGTCAAGAGATTTATACTCATGACCCAAATGTCCTCCCTGATTCCTTAGTCTCTCTCACATCATATCTAATCCATCAGAAGATACCTCCTAATCATCCCCTTCTCTATTCTGACAGTGCAGGCCATCATCATTGTCTCATGATTGTTCTCCTCAAGTTTCTTCCTAGTTCATTCCCCCCCACAACTTCCAAAGCGGACTTCTTAAAGTGCAGATCTGGCAGAGCACCCCACCCCTCAACACTCTGTAACTTCCTATAGCTCCCTATTTCTCTAGGATCCAATCCTTCTGTAATCTGGTACCTTGCCATCTGTCCAGTCTTCTTATAGCTCATTCCTTTCCATGTTCTCTGTGATCTAGTGACACTTGGCTATTCCCTAATCAAGCTACTCATCTCTAGGATCCAGGTATTTTCTCTGACTTTCCCCCATTCTGGAACTCTTCCCTTCCTTATCTCTGTCTCTTTGGTTTCCCTGGCTTCCATTAAATTTCAGTCAAAGTGCCACTTTTTATAGGAAAACTTTCCCATTTTTTCCCTTAATGTTAGTGCTTTTTCTCTGTTGATTATCTCAGATTTATCCTGACTATATCTTGCTTGTACATAGTTTTTTTTTTTTTTTCATATTGTCTCCCCCATTAGACTGTGAATGCCTTGAGAGCAGGGGCTGATTTTGCCTTTCTCGATTTCCTCAGTATCTAACACAGTGCCTGGAACATACTAATTGATTAATAAATGCTTGTTAACTTAACCTGAACTCAAGTTGCAAGTTTACCAAATAACTAGTATGAGATATTAGGCAAGTGACTTGACTACTCGGAATCTGTTTCCTCATCTGTAAAAGAGGAATAATAACAGTAGCTCCACCTTTATCACAGGCCTTTTTCTTTTAAATGAGTAAATATTTTTGCTGTATTTCTATGTAAGATTATGACAACTATAATTATTCTGAACAAATTTACTGGTTATTTGCTTTTAGAGAGTATAGCCTCTGTGGAAATTTTTTCAAATGTAATGGACACATTCCCATTTCTCCTTTGACTCTGGTCATCAGTAAACATTGCTAAAGCCTTTCCTTGAATGGTTATCTTTGGATGAGAACTGTATTTATTTTCTTCTCTTAGAGGATTCTGAAGTCATTATCATTTGGCTTCCTTGACACTTGAAATGAGTCCTTGAGATTTTGGACTCGTTGTCCCATAGGCCTGGGGTGTTCAGATGTTTTCTTAAATGATTTATCTTTTTGGCTGGTATTTGGGTCAAAGCCAGTATTTGAGGCCATTGGGCAGGTGGCCCTGTTTTGCTCATGTTGCCAAATGTTCTGCTCTAGCAGAAGGGCCTAAACCCTTGAGTTTTATTCTAGGTAGGAAATAACAAGTTTGAGAGTGGAAAAGAGAAGACCATATGGCTTGATCCTTAACCTAAATAACCTATAATGCTTCTGTTAGGCAAATCAGCATTTCTTTTTTAAAACTTGCAACATCATTAATTTCCCGTCCCCCCAAGGTCTGAGATTGAGAAACGGGTGCGTATAATTCAATTAAACCAAACAAAAGTTCAGATATGAGATTTCCCTGTAGAATGGAACTCTCCCAATGGTCAAGGGCATTTGTGATTTTATTTTTTTTAAATAAAAAATGATCAATTATCAATCATTTATTTCCCCTTCCAATCAATTGGGGAAAAGGACAATGAATCTAGTTACACAAAGCAAACTCCCATGTTTGCCATATCCAAAGATATTTAGTCCATTTTGCATATCTGTCAATTATCTCTCTGTTAGGAGGTGAACAGCATCCTTTATCAACTAGTCCTCTGGAATCATAGTTGACCATAGGGTTGATCATAATTCTTGTCTTTCAGGATAATTCCTTTAAAAATATTAATATAGTTTTGATAAACAAACCTGTAGCAATGTTTTTCAAAATCTTTTTTTTTTTACCAAATGTTAAAAACTTCCCTCCTATCATGAAAACTCTAGAGGTTGAGGACCAGGAGTCACTCAGGGAAGGATTAGGGTAAGACTGTTCAATCATCTTTCAATCATTTCTAACTCTTTCTGACTCCTTGTGTGATTTTCATGACAAAAATTCCGAAATAGTTTGCTATTTCCTTCTCCAGTTCGTTTTACAGATGAGGAAACTGAGGCAAATAGGTCAAGTGACTTGCCCACATATTTTCTCAATCACCAAGTAGTAATAGTATACCTACTATCAGGTGGAGTCCTAAAAGGTATTTGATATGAGAAAAGAACCCTTATATTTGACAAAGTCATAACTCTTGGGTGTAGAGCACTGATCAGGTACGGTTGAAGGGAGTTATGGAAGTATAATGAGGTCTATAGATTCATAGATTTAATCCAAAATGGAATTTGACAATTTTGTTGTTGTCCCATTTTTTCTTTTCTTCTTTTTTAAAAATGAATTTTATAGACATTGATTTCATTCTTCTGCTACTCACCCACCCACTGAACAATTTCTTTTTTTATTGTTTTCTTCTTTTTCTGGTTATAGACATAACATCAATTTTTTAATGCACATTTCTCTATGAATCATATTGGGAGAGAAAAATCAGAGCAAAAGGGGAAAACCATGAGAGGAAAAAAAACAGAAGAAAAAGGAAAAAAGTGAACATAACATGTTGATTTACCCTCACTTTTCATAATTCTCTCTTTGGATGTAGATAGCATCTACTAGCCAAAGTTTATTGAGCTTGTCTTAGATCACTGAACCGTTGAGAAGAAACAAGTCTTTCATAGTTGATCATTGCACAGTCTTTCAGTTACTGTGTACAATGTATTCCTGGTTTTACTTGTTTTGTGTTCAGTAAACTGAGACAAATAGGGTCACACAGGAAGATGAGTCTTCATGAATCCAGCTGGGAGTTCTATCCACTCCTCTATGGAATTTGAAGTACTTGCCCAACACACTATCTCTTTTTCTGGGCAGAAACAGACAATATAGAATCATAGATTTAGAGAACTTACAGGCTATCTATTCTTTGAAGTTGCTTTCTATTGATACTATATATCTTTTGTTGTATAATTATTTGTATGTTGTCTCCTCCGTTAGAATCTAAGCTCCTTGAGGGCAGGGATTTTTTTTTTTTTTGCATCTCCTATGCTTAGCAAAATGTCAGATACAGAATAAGTGCTTAATAAATGCTTAAAAAGTGACTGTTGGCTAAAGAAACTGAGATTGGAAGCAGGGATGTGACTTTCTCCAAAGTCATGGAGGTAGTAAGTAGCAAAACAGAAAACTCCAGTCATGACTTCCTGAAAACTTTCTCAATAGATATTATAAACCCTGTCTGAGAGAATCAAGAACTAGAGAATCCAGAATTGAGAGGTGAGAAATTGTCCACTGGTAGGCTTTATCATGGAAGAAAAGGAGTTATGTTGGGGGCTGTTTCTTCCCACCATGAGGGGAAGAAAATGCTTCTGTATCTTAGGGAGGTTTGGCTGGCTCCCTGTTGTATCTGGAGTTATTCAGCATAAATGCCCAGAGAAATGATCTGATCATTGTGGCCAATTCACTTCGGATGAGTTTCACTTCCTTGACTACCCAAAGGCTCTCTCACCAGGTAAAGGAAAAAGAATTATTTGTTATGCTTCTGTACTTTTAAAGATTTAAAAATGTGCATATTTTCACCTTGATTGATAAGCAAGTCAAGAATATTTTATCCTATTATATTCTTTCTTTTCTTTTCTTTCTTTTCTTTTTTTTTTTTTTCTGAGACAATTGGGGTTAAGTGACTTGCCCAGGGTCACATAGCTAGGAAGTATTAAGTGTTTGAGGACAGATTTGAACTCAGATCCTCTGGACTTCAAGGCTGATGCTCTATCCATTGCACCGTCTAGCTGCCCCTATCCCTATCCTATCTTATTATATAATTTAGTGTTGCTTTGTTTTGTGTAATTTTGGACTTGGTCAACAAATTGAGATGAAGGTGAAGAAAAAAACACAGGGTTTTATTTGTAAACATCAAGATTAATAGACACGTTTAGCATTTTGAAATTATTTGATTAGGATAGTCAAATTGGAAATTGTTTATAAAATAATTAGTTTTAAAATCAAGCCATGTGAAAATTAAACAATCCAGTGGATGGAATGCTGAGTCTGGAGTCAGGAAGGCTGGAGTTCAAATTCAATCTCTTTATAACAATAAGTCTTTACAACAATAAGTCTTTACTAGATTCTATACAGGTCACTTAGCCTTTGTTTGCTTCAGTTTCCTGAACTGTAAAATGGAGTCAGTAATAATTACTTCCAGGATTGCTGTGATTATCAAATGAGATCTCTGAAAAGCACATCATAGAACTATATAAATGTTAGTGATGATGATGATGATGATGATGATGATGATAATGATGATTACTCCAGAATGTCTAAAGGGGGAATCAGAATATTTTTGCTCTTTCTTTATACAGAATTGAATGTAACCTTTGTGGGTAAGAGGGATGAGAGAAAAAATATATTTATGGACTCCTGTCCTCAGGTCTGGTCCCTTTCTCTCAGTGTTAGAGACTACTCCTGCCAGAGTCCAAATCTTCATTCTGCCTATGCCCACTTCTTAGGTCTCCAAGTTTCTGACTGCTGAAAGGGCATCCCCAGGTGGTGAGCAAGTGCTGTGCTAATATGGAGCCAGGGAACTTTAGATTTAGAAATAACTTTATAATGAATGGATGAAAAATCAGGTAGGAAGCACCTACTGTATGCTAAGTACTGCACTAAACTTAATCTTCTACATTCTCTAGTGTTAACTCCATATTTTGTGAAATAGGAAACTGAGAATGATGAAAAGTAGTTTGCCTCAAATCACAGAGCTAGATAGTAAAGTCAACTGACCAATCAATCCATGATGCAAAGCCCTCTACTAGGCACTGTAATACATATGTATGTTTCTGTCTGTCTATCAATCATCTTTATCTATTCATCCATCCATCCATCCATCATCATTCTATCTTGTAGCTATTATCTCTCTCTGTCTGCATACATCTATTTATGTCTATCTATCTACCTACTTACCTACCTACCTATTATCTGTTTGTCTCTTTCCTCTTCTTTCTTCTCTCTGCCCTTTCTTCCCTGTCTCTCTCTCTGTCTCTGCTTCTGTCTCCATCTCTGTCTCTCTACCTCTTTGTCTCTGTGTCTGTCTGTCTGTCTGTCTCTCTCCTTCTCCTTGCTCAATAAGACTCTCTATTGCCCCTACGATCAAATGTAATCTTCTCTGTTTTAACCCCAGGTTCTTGATTGATTATACATTATTCCCACTTCTATGCTCCACACTTGAGGCAAACTGGCTTACTCTCTATTATTTATATACAGCCTCCCATTTCTCATTTTCAGAGCTTTATCCAGGCTGTATTCCATACTGGAAGTCACTCCTTCCTCACATAGTTCTCAGAACCCAACTTTCTTTTTTTTTTCCTGCTGAGGCAAAACAAGGAATTTGCCCAGGGTCACACAGCTAGGAAGTGTTAAGTGTCTGAGACCAGTTTTAAACTCAGGTCCTCCTGACTTCAGGGCTGGTGCTCTCTCCACTGCTCCACCAAGCTGCCCCAGAACCCCTCTCTTTCTTCAAGGCACATTGCAAGTGCTATGTTTTACATGAGAAATTTTCTTGTCACTTTTTAGTTTTCTCCTCTGCCCCCTGATGTTATTCCATATTTGTGATTTTTAGCTGTTTATTTATTGTTTGTGTTTATCTGTATATGTTCTTTATTATATTTATTTGTCCACATTATTATTTCCTAATGGAATACAGACTCATAGAGGCTAGAGATTATTTTAGCTTTGGCTTTGAAATTCCAAGACTTAGCACAGCATTTGGGATCCAGTAGGCACTTTAAAATGCTTTTTAAGTGAATAGAAGATCTGAATGAATGAACGAGCCAATTGCTGCTTTCCCAGCTTCCACCAGGGCGTTTCTTTGTCTCTTCCCTGGTAGTGCCCGGCCACTGAGGAAGGATGTGAGAATGTGTTTTTAGATGTGATGCGTTAAGCTGTGAAAGCAGAAAAGCAGAAATCCACAAGAGAGAGCACATGGAGAGCAGGGTGCTGACTTGGCAGGAGGGCTAATAAAACTAGACCTTTATCTGGCGTGACCTTTCTCTGCCACTGTCACTGATCCAGGAAGGCTTCATTAGCATCGGACACTCCGTGAAATAGGACCTCTCCCAAACACTTGGCTTAAAAGTAGGCAATCAACACCTTGATATACAAGCTGGAAAGAAAATATACGCTATTCAGAGATGCACTTGATGAAAGATAAGCCAGTCACTGTTTAATCAACAAAGTCTTTGTAAAAATCTACCACCAAGTCATATGCAGTCCTGGTTACTCTTGTAAACTGAGTAGATGGTTGCCTTAGTGGTAAGATGTGAAGGGGTTAGGAATCACCTTTCCCATTCTCCCTCCCACCCAAGAAAGATCATAGGATAGTCCACAGAGCCACAAAACCCTTACAGGTCAGGTAACTGTTAATTCCTGCTCATATCACCAGCCAAGTCTTCAGAAGGTGACAGATACTATTCCCTTTGGGCTGTATTGAAGAGATGGGGCTTTCTGGTACTGTTGTTCACAACCCCCCCGCCTAGTTTACTTCCCATTATCTTTCAGAATTAGTTGAGTTTCATTAACTTTTTGGAAAAGGGATATAGTGAAGACAATTGCCATAAAACAATCTCCCTAATTGGGGAACACTCTTCCCTTGCACACATGGGGTTCCTTAGGGAGAGTGAACCCAAGAATAAGCACAATGATCATGATACATATGTGTGTGATCAAAAGTACTGACTCCTTTTGTCCTTTTGTGGATTTTCTGTCGTGAAGAGTCACAATCCCTGAATGGAATTCCTTGACATTCTCAGGGAACTATTTTTACTCTTCCGTCTTCAAATATTTCTTCTGTTGTTGGACACCAGAGGATTATGTTCTGACTCCATTTTCCAGTTGGATCTTTGATGATTGATGGGTTTCTTGATTACATGGATAATTCCCACTTAGAATATTTATTTCTATAATAAAAATAAATGTAAAAGAAAAAAAAGTTACAGAAGTGTGGCAAACCAAATAGGAGAGAGAATAGCTGCTCAACCCCTCCCTGGTTACTCACAACCTCATCTCCAAAAAGAAAAAGAAATAAAAATGAAGGGGGAATGTGGTGGATCACTTCTTTGGTTTACACACTCAACAATTTATGAGTCATCTATCCTTCTGGCTCCTAAAGCAGCCATGAAACTCTTCCTAACCTTGTAATACTAGCCTTTTAGTCATCCATGGAAGGAAATGGGCTCACCACTCTGCCACATATGATTGCATTAGAAATAGAAAGGAGAATATCTGTGCATTCTCTAAGGACTAAAACCAAGCAGGAAATAGCTGTACCTATTTCAAAGATTGCTCCTTCACCTCCATTGGACAGTCCTCCATTATATAACTCAACTCTTATTTTATAAAGAAAATGAAACCCAGAAGAGTTAAATTAGTTGTCTAAAATACATAGAGAGTAAATGTCAAAAGTTGGATTTTCTCTGATGACTGCATTCTGGCACCCAGTCAACCAAAAGTTGCTGGATGTTCTATTGATTGTGCATCCAAAATAGTTTTCATCACATTTTGAAACTCTCTGCCTCTCCTCACCTTTACCTCATAAAAATCCCTCCAAGACACAGCTCAAATATCATCTACACGTAGCTTTTGAATAAAATATGTCAGAATGATTAATTAGGGTACAGCATCCATTTGAACAGAGGGAATAGAGACATATTTCAAATCTAAAACCCGGGAATATACAGTGAGTGAATAGCACACTCCTGGGTGAGGAACAATAGATCTGATCTGTTTACTCCAAAGAGTGGGTTTATATGATTTTACAACCAAGGGAGGAAGGAGAATAAGAGAAATTCAGAGTACCCAGAACTAGAATGTTTGTGCAAGCTCTGTCTATTTGGGGTTAGTATGAACTGGTTTTAGCTGACCTTGTGGTTATTGGCAGAAAAGGTGTTCTAGGTTCACTCAGCGGACTCTGCAAAGGATCACTGGTATGTCAAACTCAAGTAATACCCATTACACCTGCTGATTTCTATTCTCATCTTATTTCAGCCTTTCCTGGGTAATAAGGGAGGAGTATAAGCAAATCAAGGTTTAGTAAGCAAATCTAGATTAGTCAAGTGATTAGTATCATTATTCATTCCATTTGCACACCTTCCTTGATCCCATCCACTACTATTGCTCTCCTTCCCAGTCTCCCTTGGATATATTTATATTAAATATGTATTATTTTTTCCTCCAATAAAAATACAAGCTTTTTGAAGATAGGTATTTTTGAGGTATTCTTTGTTTTGACCTAACATCATGACTGGCACAAAGAAAGTGTTTAATAAAAGCTTATTGCTTGATGATCTATCCTCCTCATGTTAAATTCTAAGCTCTTTGAGGAGGAGATCTGCATTTTATTATATTTTGTAAGCATAAGCTTCACTCCAAGAAGAAAGACAGACTGTTGACTAGAAGTGATATCTAAAAGGGTAGCATGGCGGATTCATTATTTTGAGTTAGACAGTGCTCTGTTTGCATCTTCTTTAAATCCAGAAATACCCCTGGGAAGGATTACTCATCCAATTCTCAGTACCTGAGTATAATTTTAGCCAGGACATGATCACTGGCTAATATTTGCAGGGCCGTCTTATGGAAGAAGAATTAGACTTTACTCTGCTGAGCCCCAGAAGGTGGAACCCAGAGCAATATGCAATAACTGCAAAGAAGAAAATCCAAACTACCTTATAACTGGAATCATCCAAAAACAGACCTTGTGACTTTTGGGAGTAGCAGTTTCATTTCCTCCCCCAAGCTGAATGAATCCTTGTCAGGTATACCAAAAAGTGGGATTCTTATGTGGGTACAGGTGAGATTAGATAGTCTTTGATTCCCTTCCTTCTGAAAGATTTGTGAAATAAGATGATTGGATATCAGGGTATGAGATCAGGGAACGCAAAGGGTAAAAAAGTGGAGGGAAGGGCTCCAATAATAATAATAAGCTGACATTAACACAGCAGGGCTTTACATATGTATTAGGAATGCACTAAAACCAAGAGGACTCATTGAACTGGGTTGCTGAGCTTAACTCCATGGAAATATTAAAGGGGCAATCAATCCCCACCTTTCAGAGCTCTCTATCCATAAGACAGCAAGCATGACTGAGCTCTGGAGGGTTGACAGTCCCTCCAGCCAGGACCGGCCAGGATCAGGCTTTCTTCTACTTATGTCTTGTTTCGTTTGGTAGAGAGCCTGGTAAGATCAGCAGAGAGAGTTACCCACATAGAAACAAAACCATTGGGAAGAAAAGAGTCCATGTCTATTGATTGGTCCCTATTCATGGAAACGAAGTGTAAAAAGGGCTAATGAGCAAATACCCCAGTGAGTTTGTATCTTAGCCTCTCAATGGATTGTAATTATACTAGAATTCTTTATTGCTTTGTAGGATTAAAACCACTGTTCTATGTCAGATTCCTATTCATTCTCTGGTATCTCTTACTACTTTCTGGCTCCTACTTTTTGGCTGGGGTAGACCCCTTAAACTGGAAGCCCAAGCAGGCCAATCATTCCTCAAGGAATCTGAAGTAGGAGTAAAAATGAAAAATTTAAAAATTTTACATTTTATTTAAAATAAAATTTAAAAATTAGAAAAATAAAATTTAAATATACCCCCCCCAAAGTCCTGAGGAAAGAGACAAATCAGAGTAAAGAATTATGGGGGCAGGGAAAAGATATTGGGGATGGTTGGCAGCCCTTCTGGCCTTAGGCTACTGGTGCCTCATTAGCTATGAGAGGCAAAAATACTGGAGCTCATATAAACCTTGAAACAAGGTAGAAAGAAAGGCAAACTTAACTTTTATGTGACTACACAATCTTGGCAAGGGATGGATGTGAGAATGGGTACATGTGTTTTCAGGGGCAGCCAGAAGGTGCAATGGATGGGATGATGGGTCTGAAAAGGCAGGAGGATTGGAGTTCAAATTTAGCCTTGGTCACTTGCCAGTTATGTGATTTTGGAGAAATCACAATCTCTGCCAGCCTCAGTTTCCTGATCTGTACAATGGGGATAATATTGGAACCTACCTTGTTGTGAGAATCAAATGAAATATTTATACAGTGCTCGGTATAAATGTCTGGCACTATATACATGTTAGCTGTGATGTTAGCAGCTGCTGCTGCTGCTGACGATAATGATGATGCTGTGGGGAGGGGTAGATCATTTAGATGGATTGGAACTGATCATGGAGGGATTTAGTCTTAAGTTGTTATTGATGAGTCTTAGGATGTTATTGATAGTATGCTTAACTACTTTGCATTGTAAAATTGATTAATTATTATTCAATCATGTTTGATTCTGTGAGCTGTGGACCCATACTGTTCATAGGGTTTTCTTGGCAAAGATGCTGGAGTGATTCCCCATTTCCTTCTATTAGATTAAAGCAAGCAGATATGAAGTGACTTGCCCAGGCTTACATCTACTAACTGTCTAAGACTGAATTTTGGACTCAGGTTTTCTTGATTCTAAGTCCAGTACTTGATGCACTGAGCCACCTCACTGGCCCCTAAAATTGGTTAAACACTCACATTTAAGGTACAGTGTGGCGAGGTGGAAAGAGTTTTGGGTT
The DNA here is from genome assembly GCF_016432865.1 of Antechinus flavipes. NCBI lineage: Eukaryota > Metazoa > Chordata > Mammalia > Dasyuromorphia > Dasyuridae > Antechinus > Antechinus flavipes. The sequence continues at coordinate 52,413,907 of NC_067400.1, forward strand.
GAAGTTCCACAAGTTTGTGGTTTTCATTCTTTTTTTTTTTTTTTTTTTGGCTACTATCTATAAGACATTGGATAAATCATCATCTCTTGGGATCTTGCTTCTACATTACTTACAAGATGAGGGTTTTAGAGTATCAGAAAATGGCTTAAATCAATTTCACTACCAACAGTGAATATCTGAAACTTTTGGGAACCAATTTTTTTTGAAAATATACATTTATTTCACATGAACACAAGGTGGAGGGAGAGGGAAAGCCATTTGATTTGCTCAATGAATTTTGCTGCCTTGCCTTTGTTTTTGCCTTCTGTGGCACTTAAACTGATGCCTTCCTCTGGCAATTATCCACAAATTTGATTGTTACTTTCAAATAAAGGTGATAGACTCCCTCTAAAGTTCTGCTTTCAATTCATGCAAGAGACCTATGTTCTGTAAAGTGAATCACGAGCTTTGACAGGACACATTCCCAGAGGATAACTGGGAGGGACCTCAATGGCCAGCCCATACATCCAATGAACTCCTGCTATCATGTTCCTGATGAGTGGTCATCCTGCCTCTGCTTCCTGCCTTCCAAGAAGAGGAGGAACAGTGCTGATGGGAAGTTCTTCCTGATGTTAGACCTAAATTTGCCTTTTTTGCAAATTCCACCTTTCCAGGTTGGTACCTTCTCTGTTACTTAGAACTATTCCTGGTTCTGCTGTGTAGAACTAAATGGCACAAATCTATCTTCTATCTGGTTGGCTGGGCCATGTGATTCTAGTTTCCCATTGAGCCTTATGGTTACAAGGTTTTGCTACTGGTTCTCAAGACTACCTTTACAGCTCCATGTTTGGAGTACATGCTCCTGGCAGATGCCCCTATCACAGACTCTTAGCACTGGAGGACATATGTGGCTTTCTCATCCCTTATCTTTTCTTAGCTAGGCTGTTGTTCTTCCTCCCAGCCTTCCATTTCATTTCTTTCCTCTCTTCCTTTTCTTCCTTCTTTCTTACTGGTCACCTTTCTGCTCTACCACCTGATGGCTGAGGTCTTATCAGTCAACCTTCAATGGTATGAAAGCGTCAACAGATACCCCAGCTCAGGAAACAGCCTTAATTCTCTCAATGAGGTATTAATGGACACATTTAGGGAGGGGCAAACAAATCCTCAATTCCCTTTCATCTCAGCAGATTGATCAGGATTTATTTAACTTTATTTCATTTTATTTTCATATTCTTCACATTTGTGAAATTTCATCTAGATAAAATGACAATTCACATTTAGATGACAGATATTACATAAGTCTAGGTTGCAGAATAGGATAGGATGGGAAGGAAAGGAATATGAGCGAAGAGAGACTTGATCTGTGATTTCACTGGGCTGGGGAATTCCCTGATGAAAAAACTATCAGTGCAAGTTATTATCTTCTCTGCTACTTAGTCCTTGACTTCAAGAAGCTTGCAATCTAATGGGAGAGACAACATGCAAACAAAATATGTCTTTGTATCTATGTGCATATATATATCAAGCTATATACAGGATAAGTAGGAAATTGTAACCAAGGGAAAGCACATAATAAATGTTTAATTAATTGAAATATAATATGTAATGGGATCTGTACATTTGCAGAGCAGCACTGAAACTTACCTAGAGAGGTGGTCTTCCTGGCTTTAATTCAACCTCTTTTTCTCACTTTATCATGCTGTTTCTTACATAAAAGTATTTAGTTAATAATTTTACCCACAGAGTGATGTAGTTCAGTGGTTGGTGATTAAAATCATGACCTCCTTTGTATAGGCAGTGCAGAAATGAAATCTCTATTTTAGAAAATACTAGGAATTGAGTGACTTGCCCAAAAGATTGACTTAAATAGCCCATTAAAGGGGAGTAAAATCTTATTCATTGAACAGTGTTGCCTGTAGAACTGTCCCTGGATTTCCTCAAATTGTGCTTAGTTGAGGCAGAATGGGAGTCAGGGTCTGTTGCTGTAGGGGAGTATTACTATAAGAATCACAACAGCTGACACACATGTCACAGGAGTTTAGTGCATGTCCAGTTCACCTAAGAGGTATGTACCTATTTGGAAGATGCCAGGGACCTTCTGCTATGAGAAGAATGCCTGGCTCTTTCATGAATATCCTGTGTTAATCTATCATATAGTAGGGAGCAGCCTTTTTCCACTGGCTACATATTACAGGGGTCCTCAAACTTTTAAAATAGGGGGCCAGTTCACTGTCCCTCAGACTGTTGGAGGGCCGGACCATAGTAAAAACAAAAACTTTGTTTTGTGGGCCTTTAAATAAAAAAACTTCATAGCCCTGGGTGAGGGGGATAATTGTCCTCAGCTGCCACATATGGTCTGCTGGCTGTAGTTTGAGGACCCCTATAAAAGCCACAACTTCCTGCAACTTTTAAATTATCTGACTGGAATAGTATCTCTCTCTCTCTCTCTCTCTCTCTCTCTCTCTCTCTCTCTCTCTCTCTCTCTCTCTCTCTCTCTCTGTGTCTCTGTTTCTCTCTCTCTCTCTCTCTCTTCTCTCTCTCTCTCTCTCTCTCTTCTCTCTCTCTCTCTCTCTCTCTCTCTCTCTCTCTCTTTCTGTCTGTGTCTCTCTGTCTCTCTGTCTCTGTCTCTCTGTCTCTCTGTCTCTGTCTCTCTCTCTTCTTTCTGTCTCTTCTCTCTCTCCTCTCCTTCTCTCTCTTTTTTCTTTTTTTCCCCTCCCCTCCCTACCCTTTCCCTTCCCTTTCCTCTCCCCTCCCTACCTTTTCCCTTCCCTTTCCTCTCCTCTCTTTACCCTTCTTTCTCCTCTCCTTCTTCTCCCTCCCTTTCTCCCTTCTCTTCCCCCCTCCCTGCCGCCCTGGTGTCCAGAAGATCTCCTTTCTTAAAAAATGAACTTGGTACTGCTAATGTATTCAGCACCGTGAGAAAGATTCATAGAAGAAGCTGAAGATTTATTCCTTGTCCTCTAGCAGATTACATTCTGGTTGGAGAGACAGAGCTAGCACACATGAAACAATTAGAGAACAATTATTGAATCTAGACCTCAGCAAAATGCCCAGCACATACTAGGTGCCTGATAAATTATTGTTGATAGACCAATTACCAACGACTGTAGGTGATGCTGGTATTCCCTTCAATAAGATTTCAGCAAGGAGAGAGATTCTTCCTGACTTGAGCAGTCAAAGAAAGCATCATGGAGAAGATGAAATCCAAAATAATATTTTACAATGGGTACTAACTAAATAAACAATTCAGTTTTTAAAAGAATAACTGTGAAAAAAATTAACTTGAAATTTGATCTCTTTTATTTCTCTTTTTTAGTTCTAAGAAAATGGAGTAGAATTCCAAATTTGGGAACTCAAATCATGAGGACCTTGGAGCCCAGAATCCAATGTCAGATGCTACAAAGAGCTCAGCAGGGAAGTCTAGAGGAGGATCCCTGAATACAAGCCTATGGAGGGCATTGAATATGGGACCTGGAAAGATTGGTGCTGTGTGGGAATTGAACTAAATTATAGATCTAATCTCCCTCGTCTTTCCCAAGGGTGTGTGTGTGTATGTGTGTGTGTAAATTGAGCACCTTAGATGTTGAGGATGGGGAGATGTTCTATGCATGAAATATTCCTTCGTAAAAAATTAATCTGACTGTTAAAGTAGTTAAATGGAATTGGGATTCTGGAATGTCTAAAATGGGAGAACACATCCACTGGGAGATTGAGTTAATGGCAGAGAAGAGAAACCTGCCTTATCCCAAACCCCCTAAGAGTACTGAAAAATCTTTGGAGAGAGAGATGAGATATAATACATGGGAATGTATTCCCTATGTATTTTTCAGACACTGGGGTCAGAGAATCCCTCTTCTGTATTTAATCCTTTAAAGTTAGCAAAACACATTGCATAAGCTAATCTTATTTGATTCTCACAACTCTCTGGGAGGTAGGTATTACTATTATTACCTTTTGAAAATGAGAAAATTGAAGCTAAGGAATCAACTCTCCCCCTCCCCACCATGATCACACAGTAAACATAAAACCCCATATGTCATGGGAGATGGCAGTACTAAATGGTTCTGAAACACTGACCCCCCCCAATTTATATGTTCCCTCTCCCTTTCCCACTCCCTCTTTCTCTCCCTATATATTTCTTCTCCTGATAGCTGTATTTATTTATACTTGTATTTATGTATTTATATCATATTTATTTATATATGTATATAAATTATGCACCTCTATACACACATACATATATATACATATATAAAAAATATATATACACATACATATATATGTATGTATATATGTATACTCATAAGAAGCTTCTCCTACTCCCTCTTTAATCAGAACTATAACTAAAGCAAATTGTGATATTGTACTTTTCTATATGTATTATTCAAGCTATGTTTTGTTGTTGTTATTATTGATACTTTGTTGTATTATTTTTTGTATTTTTAATAGTATTTTATTTTTTCAAATACATGCAAGGATATTTTAAACATTCCCCTTTGCAAAATCTTGTGTTCCAGATTTTTCTCCCTCTTTCTCTCTTCCCCAAGACATCAAGCAATTTGATATAGGTTAAACATGTGCAGTTTTTCTAAACATATTTCAATAGTCATCATGTCAAGTTATATTCTTTCTGGGACTTCTTTTGTTCCTTTTAAGGCTTCCATTGGTGTTCATTTTGACCTGATTTCATTTATAGAAAGCCATTCATATTGGGGTTAGAAGGAGAAGTGCCTCTAACCTCTCCCAAGAATAATCTTGCTTATTTATATTCAATTGATTTCACTCTTTCAAGGTATGTGAAAATAAGCTTTAAGATATTTTGAACAATTATGGGAAACACAATTATATTGCACTATTTATAGCACTGTTTACATTAAAATTGCTTAAGTAAAGTATTGGAATCTTGATGGCTCTTTAAATGAGCCAATAACTTTATATATAATAATAATATGATAAGAAAAAAAGATGATAATGAGATGATGGGTGATGATGATGGTGATAATTTACAGTCATATAGTTTAAAAGTTTACAAACCATTTAACCTAAATATTGTCTCTTTTGATTTGGAATAGGAAAGTGATGGTAATCAAAATAACTTCCACCCACTAAAAAATCTTCATTCAAATATATTATCAGGTAGAATACTTTGTGTTTCAAAAGTTTCCATTGTGGGTTATTGAACTCTGTCAAAGTATTTGTTTCATAAAATGACTTCAAATTCTATCATTTTCATTGTTTAATAGCTATTGAAAGTTTTGCAGTTTTTTGAAAAAGAACTGCATGGTTAACATGAAAAATTTGACTTTTTTTCTTAAGTGTTCGTTCTACAATGGTGAATATTCTGTGAAAGATTAGAAATACTATGATCATACGAAGATAAAATGAAAAATGATTTCTGCCCTCAAAGAATTTAAATTCTACTGGAGGCTTAAAAAAGGGTTTATTGAGGCCTTATTTGTTATATCATTTTTATGTATTACCTACCCTTCCCATAGAGCCTTACCTTGTACCCAAAATAAAATAGCAAACAATTAAGCAAAAACAATCAACAAGGACAAGTCTGACAATGTATGAGACTTTCTGTCCTGGTAGTATCCCCTAATCAGATGAGAAGAGGAAAGTATTTTTATTATGTGTTCTCTCTAGTATGATCCATTTTTTAGTTGTTCAAAGTTCAACTTCCTTTTAGAGTGATCTTTTAATTTACATTGTTGCAGTCATTGTATAGATCCACTCCCTCTTTTCACTTTTCTCCACTCTATATTACTTCACAGAAAATTTCCTTCTTTCCTTCCTTCCTTCCTTCCTTCCTTCCTTCCTTCCTTCCTTCCTTCCTTCCTTCCTTCCTTCCTTCCTTCCTTCCTTCCTTCCTTTCTCTCTCTCTCCCTCCCTCCTTCCCTCCTTCCTTCCTTTCTCCCTTTCTTTCTTTCTTTCTTTCTTTCTTTCTTTCTTTCTTTCTTTCTTTCTTTCTTTCTTTCTTTCTTTCTTCTTTCTTTCTTTCTTTCTTTCTTTCTTTCTTCCTTCCTTCCCTTCCCCCAACTCACCCATACATTAATCAACCAAATGACATCAATAAACTTTTACAAAGGGATGCTGCTTCTAGCTCTGGTGACCTACTACAGTTACTGACTAGATCTTTGATAGCTCTTCTCATCACCTTTCAAATAACATAAGGTTCTAATCTCTTGTTTCCATTTCTCCAAATCCACTCACCCAAGATCAGAAAAGATGAAATCCAAAAGAAACAGATGAAATAGGAATTCCATGTTCTTACAGTCATATGACGACTGGATGGGAAAATAAGGTGGCCAATGTCCCTTCCCAACCAGATGGACTTTAGCAGTTCTCATTTAAAAACCAGGGGGGTAGAGACCAAAAGTTTAGATCAAACTTTTTACATGCACTCTTAATTCCAAGTCTTTAGCTAATTAGGAGCCTTTCTCTCTTCCCCATATGAGCTTCCCAATCCCCCATGGCTAGAAGTTGGCTCACCATGCCATCATTTATTGGATCAAGAATAGGGAATAATGTGCCTGTTCCACATAACCTGCAAGGAAGGGGTGACTCAATGCATGCTTTAAGGATTGGCTTCTCATTAGATAATCATCATTTCTGCCCTGCCCCCATTATAATGGTATAAAGAACAGTTTATACCTTCAGAAAAACAAATGAACTTCTGGCAAGGCTCCTTTGATAAGCTGTCATAGATATACTGAATATGGATATATTTAATAAGGTTGTCTGGCTTTCTTATCTTAATTAATTTCTTCCAAATTGAATTTTTTCTATAAAGTAATTCTTAATCAACTCATGACATTTGGATCGAAAGATATTGATTCAATGCTGGGATAAATCATCTCATTCCATGTAGCTCACAGTTAAAAGAACGTCCTTAATATTCGCAACCAGACATTACAAGGGATGCTCAGACTACATATCATCCAGTGACGTACATTTTGCCCTTACCAAAAGTCACATGAGGCTCTGGTCACATTCTGTTGTGACGTGGAACAAGTGCTCCAATTAATCTCGGGCACAGGGACTGACGCCTGTGCAGGAGCCCATCTGTGCTCCTGCTAATCCAGGGCTGGGTCAACTGAAACTTCATCATCCTTGTCTGAGAAGGAAAACCTTTGTCTTCTTAGGCTTGCAATTTGATCTCATTCTGTGAGATTTTTTCCCCTTCTTTTTCTTCTTCACTGCTGAATGCAAAAGCAGAAAGCTTGGAAAGAGCTTCAGTCTGTGACCCTGAGTTTTCTTGCAAGGACAGCTAAATCAGAACATTCTACGGGAGGCAGCTGTAAAAGCTGAATTGTGCTCATTACTATGAATAATATTAAAAAAAAAAACTAGCCACCTCCTTTGCAAGGTCTGTAGCACTGATCTGAAGGTGAATACTGTCATCCCAGCACGGACGTCAGATTTGCTACGCAAATAGTCTAGCTCAGCTAGCACATTATGCTGCACGATCCCCGGGGATTTTGGTATCATTAAACCAAGTAGTAGTTCTTGAACAAGAGGAAAAAAACATTGCTTCCTTTAGGTTTACTTGTGTGCTGAATTGAGAAAATAATTTCAAGCAACATATCAGCTCCTCTGTTTATGGTATTTTTAAGTTAAAAAAATGTTACTTGATTATTTTTGCCTTTGGATCTTTTCCCTGTACATACCTCTTCTTTCTTGTTATATCTCTCTCCTGGGTTCCCTTCCCTTCTCCCACCCGTTGGTGCTGTCATGATGTCTTCCAGGTAGCTATTCCCAGCTCCTTGCCCTCTTGGAGAACATTTTGTGCTCCAGACTGTTCTGACTTCCCATCAAAACTTACCTGTTCAATGTCCTTTTCCCTTGGGTCTTATTCTCAGATTGACTGAGAAGCAAATCCAGGAAAAAGGGATAAGGCAACAATGAAATAATGGGAAGAACAATGGATTTATATTCTAAAAACTAGGGCCCATATTCCAGCTCTATTATATAATAATTACAGAGAATTAGGAAAGTCTTACAGCTTCCTGATATGCAAATTGGGGAAATTACAGCAGCATTATTTACTATTTACAAATATTTATCTAAATATTTACCATTATTTACTAACATAGTTATGAAGACTGAATGAGAGAATGTATGAAAAGTGCTTCATAATATATAAAGTATCTCCAGAGGAATGCTACAAAAATGGGTACAAATGAGTAAGTGTGTGTTATCATTTTTAAAAAACCTGTTTGAAGGAGGGGCCAATGTTTTAATAAAGAGAAGCGGTTTTCATGCTAGCCTTTTGGGAGCATCATGGTTGGTAGACTTTTGAAGTCCTTTTGGCAACAATTCAAACTACTACTCCTACTAGATCTCTCCTACAAAAGAATAAAATATTTCTTCACCATATGAGACTCCTTCTACAAAAGAATAAAATATTCCTTCACCATATGAGTCTCCTTCTACAAAAGAATAAAATATTCCTTCACCACATGAGGCTATAAAGTGATATAACCTCCCTAAAGATATCAACTCTGAATTTACTAGCTTGACAGGTTATCAAATACCTTAGCTCTATTATTCCTTAGTTCTGCATCTATAGATCAGAAATAATAATTGCATGTCAGAGCCATAACTAGCTTGTGTTGAAACTTTGCCCACTAACCCAGTGAAAATGGCATCAATAACTATTTGAAGAGAGGATGTTGCATTTTGTAATGTCCAAAGTTCATCATTATAATCACTGAACATAGAGTTTCATTTTTGTCTTCTCTTTGCTTCCATAACAGGAATCATAATAGTCATTTTCCTGACTTTGCTTCCTTCACTCTGCATAAATTCATAGAGATTTCCCCATGTTTCTCTGAATTCTTCATATTTGCCATTTTCTGTTGCAATAATATCCCATTTCATTCATATGCAATATTCTCTAAATAATAAGTATTTGCTTCCTGGTTTTTGCTGCGTGAATATTGTTGCTGTGAATGTATTGACTTTCCTAGGAGCTTTCTGTCTTTGATCTTCTCAAAGTCAGTAGTGGTATTGCAATGTCAAAGGGTATGATCATTTCAGAAGCTTTTTCACCAATAGCATTCACAAAAATCTGAGTCTCAAATGTTTTAGCAATAACTTCCTCTGAAACCAGAAGGTTTTTTGGGGAGGCTTACTATAGTTCAGAAGCATAAAGTTCAACTCCTTTTTTCCTTTGCTTCACACTAATGTTTTGACATAGAAGACTCAAAGGGAGTATCTTAACTTTGTGAGACTAGTCACATCCTATACTTGGTCATAGGAGACCATTTTAGCTGAAAAGAACCTGAAATATCACATAATCCAATTGCCCCATTTGACAGGAGAGGCTGAAAAGTAAAGTGGTTTACTGAAGGTCCCACAGGTTTCACCTACCACTGCTGATGATTCCTTTACTTCCTTTTCCCAACCTATTATGACTTTCATTTCTGACCCCCTATCCCTTATCCCTATGTAGCATATGGAAAAGTCAAGGTGAGAAACATCCTCTTAGAACTACAACAGGAACATCTCTTTTTTTTTAAAAATATACTTTCATTTTTCTAAATATTTACATTTGTTGAATTGATAAACTTACTTTTTGTTAAATTTTATTAAATTGTTACATTTTTACTTGTAAACATTTTGTTAAATTTCAACATTCATGTAAAAAACTTGAACATTAATTTTTAAAAATTTCAAGTTCCAAATTCTTTCTTTCCCTCCTGTTCTTCTCCCACTACTTGAGAAGAAAAGCAAAATGATATCAATTACACATGTGGAGTTACATTAGCTATTTTGCAAGAGAACACACACACACACATACACACACACACAACACAAGAAAAATAAAGTTTAAAAAAGTATGATTTAATCAGTACTCAGAGTTCAAGTTTTCTCTCTAGAGGTGAATAGCATCATGGGTTCTTTGGAATTGTCTTGGATCATAAACACACAGGAATACTGTATTTCTATTTCCTGATGAAAAAAAAAACACTAGCCAATGATTGTTAGCAACTAGTTTACAACCATAGAGTAATTTACGGCTAGTACAGAATCTAGAATTTTAGTCTTACAATTTCCAGGCCAATTTTCTTGAGTTTCTTCTTGGAGAAGTTCCAGTGTTTAAATGTTACTTATTTCTTATGAAAACAAAATTTTTTTTAGTATAAACATTATTGCATTTAAAATAACACAGTGGCTCCAAGGAGACCATCTAAGACAATCTGATTTTTCCTTTGGTATTTGTTCAAGTGCCTCTAAAAATATTTATCTGTGGAAGACGTGTCCTCTCTTGTAGTCTATTTATTGACAACATTGACTTTAAATTAGTTCTGGGTCAAAACAATAAAAGGGCTTCAATATGAGAACTTTGTTTCAGTATTCTTTTAGAATAGAGCATGTGGAGGTAGAAAATGGTAATTCTTCTTGACCACACGATTTAGGAATCATTTATGGATATTAGAGAATAAAATAATGAGAATTTTTCATACTAGGATGCTTTTTAAATGGCTTTCAGGGCATAATATAATGTAGTGTTTTCAAACTTTTTGATTAGGCTCTCTTTATGTTCTCAAAAGAGCAGCTAGGTGTTTCAGTGGATAGAGCACTGGGTTTGGAAATGGCAAAATTCATCTTTATGAGGTCAAAATCTGGCCTCAAACACTTATTAGCTGGGCAAGTCTCTTAACCCTGTTTGCCTCCGTTCCTCATCTGTAAAAATGAGCTGAAGGAAAAGGCAAATCATTTCAACTTCTTTGCCAAGAAAACACCAAATGGGCTAATGAAGAATTGGATGCGACTAGAATAACAACAAATGTTCTCAAGAATTATTAAGAGCCCCAAAGGACTTTTGTTTTTTGCAGCTTTTACTTATCAACACTTATAACATTAGAAGTTAAACTGTTTTAGTATTATTTATAAAAGTAGTTTTGACTTCATGGACCCCTCCTTCCCCCAAAAGGATCTCAGAAACTCTCACTTTGGACCACACTTTTGGACCACAATTTGAGAATCATTGGAATTAGGGTGACTTGACCTTAAATCTTATATTAGACAATAGTTGTGTAACCCTTGGCAAGTCATTTAACTTTTTTCAGCTTTAGTTGCCTTATCAGTTGAAGAGGGATAATAATAGCACTTGACTTAAAGAGTTTTTGTGAAGCTGAAATATATGAGATCACACACACGGTACTTTGCAAACCTTAAAACTCTCTATAAATGTCTGGTCTTATTGTGGAAGGGGAAAACAAATAGAATATTTATCACTCACTAAAGGAATACTCGAATTTTTATGCTGCCTGTGGGTTCAAGTTTATGAGAGTCATTTATATTTTGTGAGATCTTTTAAAAAACGCTTAAGAGTGCCCCTGCACTATTTATTTACAGTGTGAATCTGAAGGGACATTTGTGTTTAATCGTCTTGAACTCAGAAAAGATGTGGCCTTTTCTAGCTGTAGCACTGAATATTACCAAGGCGATGCTTTCTCCCTATCTAACACAACGAGGCTGATTTCCATCAGCTATTTGGTACTGATCTTGTGGACCAGTAAATTCTTCCACCACAATTTGATCCCAGCTCTCTGGACTTTGATCTTAGGTTTCCTAAGCTCTTGGGGGCATTTTCCTAAACCCGTGTCCCCTCTTCAAAGATCTTCATTTCTCCTCACTATGAATCAGAACCAGAAAAGGCTGCAACTAAGGGGATTTCTTCATCATCCTGAAACATGCAATGGAAGGTGTGGGGATTAATTTAACAAAGAGCATTTGGGGGAACAGGAGAATCTTAAAAAATTTGCATATGCTACCATGTATTTTCCATTTAACCCTCTCACTAGGGATCCTAATCATAATTTATCCTTAAGGCAAAAGGGAACCAGGGAAACTTCTTGATCAGGGATGGTCAAATCTGTGCTTTAGTCATATCAATTTGGCAGTTTTGTGGAGAAGGAATTAGAAAGGAAAGAGACTGGAGGCAGGGAGACCTATTAGGAGACTATTGCAAAGGTTTAGGGAAGAGAGTCTAAAGAAGTGAATCTCAGAATTTTTCTTACTGTACCAGAATACATTGCTTTAACAGAAACATCTGTAATAACTTTAGCTCTGCTATTATCAGTCAAAAATAATAGCTCATCTTTAATGTCTTAAGGTTTATAAACTGCTTTATCTTATTGCATCTTCATACTATGATGTTCCTTTTACAGATAAAGAAACAGGGGGTTAGAAAAGCTGAACAACTAGAATCTGCTAGTTAGCATCTAAGCAGATCTTCCTAATTCCAAATCCAAGCCTGTATCTGCTGGGTCATTTTTTTTTTTTTTGAGTCATCCAACCAATCACAGAATTGGAAGGGATCTTGTTACTAAATTGATCTATTTTCCCACTCAGACAAGAACTCCTATTTATAGTATCAGACAGATGGTTATATAGTCTTTTCTTGATGGAGAACTCCCTCTGTCAGGAAATAGCGTCCTTTCCTAGAAAGTTTTTCCTTATATTATATGGAACCTTCCTCTTTATGATTTATCTCAATCTCTACCTACTAGTTACCTACTTTATCTATCTATTATCTCTGTCAATCTATTATCTGTTTATCTGTCTATCTATAATCTACCTACCTACCTATTTATCTATCTGTGTCTATTTAACAACATAGATATCAATATTGATATCTATCATCTGTCTATATATATGTTTATATATCAATATACATATTGATATTGATATTAATATCAATATTTTCTCTTTATACAGTTAGATAGATATACACACTCATTGATTCTAATTCTACCATACAATGTGTTATGTATGGAAATATATATTACTTAATATATAAATGGAAAGACACATGTTGAGTAAAAGTAGACTGTATCATATGACCAGCAATTATGTATCTAGGAGGAGTAGAATGAAAAACATTCATGAAAGGAGGTAGACTGGTTGTATAAGAGGTTACTTGGGATGCATCTCTTTTATTTCTTGCATTTCTTTTATTCCAGAAGAAAGCATCCAGCCTACTGGGAGAATTCTTTGTGGAACATTTATGGAAGGAACTGGGCAAGAATTCCCAGAGAGAGGGTGATCTCAAGCATTGGGAGGACATGCATACACCAGTGAGGTAAGAAACCCATGCAAATAATAAATAAAATAATAAAAAATAAAGTATATGATTGCATTTATTTTTAACAACTGAATTATACTTTTGACTCCTCTCCATAGTAGAGTAATAGAAAATGGCACCTAAAGTCAGAGAGACTTGATTTCAAATTTAATCTCAGACTGTTACTAGCTGTGTGAACCTTGACAAGTTACTTAACTGGTGTTCATCTCTAAAATGGAGATAATAATAGTGTTTAATTCCCAGGTTTGTTGTGAGGATCAAATAGAATACCATATGTAAAGTGATTATTATCATGGTGCCTGACACATAGTAAGAGCTATATAAATGTTACCTATTGTCATTATTATTTCAATGGAAAATTCTGTTTTTTTAATGTGAATTATTGTCTCATCTGACATCCCCTTTTGAATCTGTACAATTAATTTTTTGAATATAAATGCAGGAATTTACATTTATCCTTGTTAAATTTTATTTTAGTAATAATAATAGTTGGCATTTATAGAGTACCTACTATGTGCCAGGCATTGTACTAAGCACTTTATAAATATTATCTCATTTTATCCTTACAACAATCTTGGAATGAAGGTATAATTATCATCCCCATTTTATGAATGAAACAACTAAGACTTATAGAGGTTAAGTGACTTGCCCAGGATCATACAGCTAAGAAGTATCTGAGGCTGTATTTGAACTCAAATTTTCCTGATTGCACATTCAACACCCTCTTAGCTACCTCATGTTGGCAATCTTGCCTCAGCATCTACCCCAACTAATTTCTACCCATAAATGAATGGATTTGAGGCTATTTAAAATCTCAATATCTTTATGTTTTCACCCAGTTACTGTTTACAATATTGAACAGGGCATGATCAAGAACAGAACTCTGTGTCTTGATGCTAGAGATCTTCCTCCAGATAATAGCAATTCCTTACTCAACTCTCTCTGGAGCTGGTTATTGCCTTGACTGTAAATATATCTAATTATGGAATCCGTCACATTTCCTAATTTTATTATATAAGAAGTTTTCAAAAGCTTTGCTAAAATCAAGACTTCCTATGCTTACAGCATCCTTCTCATCTGCCAACAGACTGACATTATTAAAAAAGGAAATAAATCTAGTCAGATGTTTGGCACAATATTAAGAAAAAACATCTGGATGATTGATTGCATCTTAAAACTTGTCATTTAAAAATAGAGTTAAAGTTATTTTTGAAGCTACTATTAAAGGGATGAACCACAGCATGGAGGAAAGATTTAGAAAATCTATCCCTCATCACCTACAATCTGTACCATTATAGCAGCCTCCTAATTAAGAGGTGGAACTTCTTTTACCAATGGCAAACTGCCACCATCTCTGCAATTTATAATCTTATAGTTGCCCATGAGAAGTGAATCCAGGCTCACAAAACCAAGGTCACACTTGAACTTGTTTTTTGAAGCTACTACAGAAAGCTGCTTCCCCTTTTTCAGGGTGGAAGAGGAAGCAGGATGACATGCCAAGGAAAGTTCATTTGCCTTGAAGATAAGAGATTATAGATCTTCTGGATACAGAACCAAAAATGAGATAGATTTTTGTCTTCAGGGAGTTTACATTCCAATGGGAATTTGAATTAATGAATGCATGATACATCATTTGATAAACACAGAGATACATGCAGAGGATACAAATACAAGTAAGCAAAATGTTACCTTCAAGAAAATACATTCTCCAGTCATCCTGCTCTATATCTTGCTGCTGGACCCAGATGGCTTTGGAGGAGAAAGTGAAACTGGTGATCTTGCTCTGCCTCCCTCATTTAAATCCAATTCATGTCATAGTCAAAGGAGAAATAATCTCTGTGAATAGGGCTGCCTTACTGGAGACCCAAGTAGAACTGGTCACAACTCTGCTTCCTATCCTCCTCCCTTCCTCCTCCCTTCCTCTTCGCCTTTCTCCTTTCCTTCCTCCTTCTCTTCCTCCCTCCCTCTTTCCCTCTCTCCCTCACTTCCTTCCTTCCTTCCTTCTTTCCTTCCTTCCTTCCTTTCTTCCTTTCTTCCTTCTTTCCTTCTTTCCTTTTATTTTTTCCTTCCTTCTGTCCACATAGCCTATTATACCTTTAAGTGCTGGAATTCTGTCCAAGTAACAAGTTTTTCTTTGTTTTTTGGTCATTGAAAACCTCCCAACATATCTTGGGTTTTATGGATAGCTTTTTTTATTTCTTTTTTTCTTTTTATAGCTTTTTATTTACAAGATATATGCATGAGTAATTTTTCAGCATTGACCCTTGCGAAACCTTCTGTTCCAACTTTTTCCCTCCTTACCCCTCCCTCCCCTAGATGACAAGTAGACTCATATATGTTAACTATGTTAAAGTATATGTTAAATACAATATATGTATACATGTCCATACAGTTATTTTGCTGCCCAAGAAAAATCAGACTAAGACATAAGGTAAAACTAACCTGAGAAGGAAATAAAAAATACAAGCGGACAAAAATAGAGGGAGTGGAAATGCTACGTTGTGGTTCATACTCATTTCCCTTAGTTCTTTCGCTGGGTGTAGGTAGTTCTCTTCATTATTGAACAAATGGAACTCATTTGGTTTATCTCATTGTTGAAGAGAGCCACATCCATCAGAATTGATCATTATGTAGTATTGTTGTTGAAGTATATAATGATCTCTTGGACCTGCTCATTTCACTTAGCATCAGTTCATGTAAGTCTCTCCAGGCTTCTCTGAAATCATCCTGCTGGTCATTTCTTACAAAACATTAATATTCTATAACATTCATATACACCAATTTATTCAGCCATTCTCCAATTGATGGGCATCCATTCAATTTTCAATTTCTAGCCACTACAAAAAGGGCTGTGCCACAAACATTTTTGCACATACAGGTCCCTTTCCCTTCTTTAAGATAAAAGCCCGATGAAAGCTTCTTTTCCCCTTAAAAACCGTGCCTTAAACCCAAATCACTCTGGCTCTCACTGAATGGGCAATAATAAGTCCCAGTCCAAGCCCCACTTGGTCTTTGTTTGAGCCCTCATTGACCTCAGAGTAAATGTAAATAGCAATTATTTCTGTTTTGTCCAGAAATCCTAAGGGTCTTTCCCTCCAGGATTGAATTTTTTTTGATTAGTTAAAAGATTCCATTCTCTGTCTCAATTCTTACTCAAGTACTTCTAAGAGGTCTTTGATTCCTCACTTGAGAAGACCACCTCAGGTTATTTTCCCAGCAACTCACAAAGAATTGGCCAACTGGCCAAAGTGGTCAAAAAGTGGTCACTGTCCCTTGCTTTTTGCATTCATCATTAAAAAAGGTCTACCTTTCTTTGCTCCATAATAACTTCAGAAATAAATGTTAATTAAAGTCCAGCTGGATTCCGGAGCTTGGGGTTATAAAGCCCCTACTCTTTCTGGTTCATGCTGTTGGATAAATCAAGGAATTTTGTACTTGGAGTCTCATTTGATCAAATTTGATTGACCATACTAGCTGTGTGATCCAGGGCTAGTTACTTCAGCTCTGTTTGCTCTTTTTGCTCAATTCACTCTACAGTAAAATGAGAATAATAGCACCTACCTGATTATTGTGAAGATTGAATGATATAATTGTAAAGTATTTAGCACAGTGTTTAGTGCAAGGTAAGTGCTATAAAAATGTTAGCCATTATTATTATTAGTAGTAGTACTACTACTAGTAGAGTACCTAGCACAGTGCTTGATGCAGAATAGGTACTATAAAAATTTTGTATTTATTATTGCTAGTAATACACTTACTAGCAAGTAGTAAAACACTTAGCTTAGGGACTGGCACAAAGTAAACTCCACATAAATATTATAATTATTTGTAAAGTGCTTAGCATAGTAACTAGCAAATACTTAATTTTGTAGGTACTTAATAAATGTTTATTCCCTTCTTCCTCTACCCTTTATTGTCACCCTACTCAATCAGAGAGAGCTCAAAGATCCCAAAGTGTTGCTCTCAGAGCAGAGATAGAAGCTAGCACCTTTCTCTCCATGAATCATCATCCTGGATTTCCAGAAATGAGGAAGTATATCTAACAGGCATCCAAGATATATCTCTCCTAAACAAAAGGGAAATCTGGAAAGCCATTTCTGGGGCTGCCATACCATTGAAATTTGGACAGAAGGCCCTCCTCCTGTCTCCAAGCAACTCTAAAGAAAGACTAAATTTCAATGCGTCTTCTTTTGACATTGTCAGTCTTATGTATGATTTTTTTCCCTTCCTGAGTGTAGATGTTGCCATATAATCATTTGTTTAAATAGGCATCTGGGCCACATGAAAGAATTGAAATGCCCAGGAGAAACAGATCAAGGCCCTGCATCTTTTTCCAATTCATGGAATCTAAGGAGACCACATTTGATCCAAGCTTCAGGAAGTAGATCTCATGTAGCAGGAGACTATATTAGGGCCCAGTTAAGGTTTATAGAATAGGTAGCTGAAGGCTAATAAGTAGATAAACATTCTGAGAGTCAGAATTGAGAAGGGAGATACATTCCAGGTTAAGAGGTACAAACTGTGCAAATGCACACATGTGAAAGAGTGTTGAGTATTAGATCAAAACATAGAGTACCAGAAGGGATGAAATTTGAAATTTGAAATAATCTGGAATGAGAGATTAGAACCAGATTATGGAGGTCTTAAAATGCTAGGAAAGAAGTTTGTATTCCTCCCCCTGCCCAAATCATGGGGAACTAGTGAAGCTTTTTGAGTAGGAGAGTCCCATGGTCAGACTTATGTTCTAGGAAGATTATTGTAGCAGTTGTGGGGAAGTCATATTAGTAAAGTGGGGAACATGAAGCAGGGATGCTCATTAATAGGCTACTATGGGATTTTAGGTAAAAATTGAAGGTCTGAACTAGACTAGTAATCATGAGTAGAGAGATGGGGATGATTGGAAGAGATATTGTAGAAAAAGAATTGAAAGAAAACTCTTTGCATAGTGTATTGTGAAACATATTCCATGGTGCCTTTCTGTGCCTAAATCTCAGACTCCTACAATTTCTGGCTATTCAATTAAAGGGGCACTTTCCTGGAACCTCCAATGGCTAGTGCCAGTGCCTTGAAAATTGCCTTTTTGCCTTTTTCCCTATCCACTATTTAGCATTGTTCCTGGCATATAGTAGGTTTTTTTTTTTTTTAATAAATGTTCATTTACTAACTTCTATTTATTCAGTATTTATCCTTTATGTTCTGATTTCTACATATTGTCTCTATAATTAGAATATTAACTCCATGAAGACCAGGGCTGCTTTTGCCTCTTTATATCCCCAGTCTGACACATAATTGTTCAGTTGCACCTTTTACTCATTTTCTACTCTTTGTCTACTGTATTTGGGGTGGTTTTCTTGCAAAAACACTGCATTTATCCAGCTCATTTTGCACATGAAAAAACTGAAGTAAATAGGTTTCGATGCCTTGCCCAGGGTCATACAGCCAGGAAGTCTCTGAGGTCATATTTTAACTCAGGAAAATGAGTCTTCCTGACAGGAGGTAGGACCAGCAATCTACCCCCTTTGCCAACTAGCTGGTACATGATAACACTTTTTGAATGCTTGGGGTGGTGAGAGAGGGATGATCTTGAGGTTACATATCTGAATAGCAGAGACAGAAATTTGATACCTTCAATGGACATATAGAAGTTTGGAAGAAGATTTAATTAGATCAATTTTCAGGGTTTTAGATGAAAACTCAGGGAATGAGTGAATGCATATGATGAGTTATGTTTTAAATATGCTGAGATTGAAATAAGACAGCTATAGAGAGTAGGGGATAGAAAATACAGGACCTGGAGGCAGGAGGACTGTGGACCTCAGGTACTTGCTAGTCATGTACTCACTTCATCCCTTTTGCCTCAGTTTCCTCATCTATAAAATGAGCCAGTGAAGGAAATAGCCAATCACTCCAGTATCTTTGCTAAGAAAATTCAAAATGGATCATAGTCAGACATGATTAAATAACAAAAACAAGAGGTACTCTGCTAAGTGGTGGGGATGCAGCTAATAAAAAAATAGTCCTTGCCCTCAAAGAGCTTGCAATCTAATAGAGAGGGAGATTGCTTGAAGAGAACCAAAAGACATCACTATGCCAGGGTCAATGTTTAGTGTATCTGTGGCTGATCAGAACAATATGAGCTTGGAAGGCTTTATCACAATGGGGGGGGGGGGAGACGACATTCAAAAGGAGGCAGGAAAAGGGAAGGAGAATGGGAAGAATACCAGGAAGTGTTGGATGTGGGGCATTTTTTCCTGAGGAGTTGAAATTGGGTAGAGTAGTGTCAGAAAGTTCAGTTTCTGCCCTTTAAAAAGGAAGGCGTTGGGAGGAGTTGTGCAGTTCATCCTCCACCCTCCAGTCAGAGGGGAGTGGAAGCTGAGGGAGGTAATGCTAATCAGGGCTTGAGTTACCAGCATGGAGGTTAGGTGATGAGCTTAACCTAAGGGGGAATTTCTTGTTCTGTGGTGCTGAAACCTGGCAGAGCAGCCCACACAGAGTGGATTTGACTCTGCTTGAGATTATAGTGTGGACAAATGATACTGACTTAGGGTGGCAAGATAGGATGCCAAATCAGTACAGGTCAAGAAATGGAATTAGAGAGATTCCAGAAAAGCTAAGCTAGACCTGCAGTGTCTGAGGCCATGTAGAATCTAGGGTTGCTATTGACAACGGTAAGGAGCAGTGTAATGGTTGAAGCTCTCTAGCTGAAGGTGATTCAGGGAAAGATTCAGGGTTTGAAAATTCTTAAATGTCTACTGAAACATGAGTGCCTCCTATTGGAATTCTTATCTCGCTGGGATGGGCCAGTAGGTTTGGGGATTCAAGGAATAACTGTCCAGGAGGAACTTTAAAGATTTGATTGGAGTTCTGTACATGTATTTGTAGAGTTTTATTTCTGAATTTCTATATAACTCCTTTATCTTGTGAATTTACCATAGAGATTATATACATTGAACAGGAGTATGTGGTAGCAATCTAAGAAGGGAAATAAGGAAAAATAGCAGAATTAGGTATCTAATTCCCACGGCAGAGGTACAAGAGGGAGAATGAAATAAGAATTAAATTTAATATATACTTGAATATAGGAAGCCAAGCATGCTCAGGTCAGGGGATGTTGGTGCCTTTAAATGAATTTTAGACAACAGGAAAGTTTAGAAATGAGTAAAGAAAATAAATTATTTCAAGTCCATGTAAAGACAAAAAAGAAATTAGCAAATCTCCAGACAGATTTCAAAAAGAATTTGGAATCCTATACTAGGATTCTAGTAAGAGTCGCCCTAGAGCTCCAAGAGAAGCTACAATATTTGAAGAAAATATCTAACTTGAGATCTTTAGAGTTCAACCTTGAGAAACACTACCCATAAGTCATAGTTGAATGAATAAATGAATGAAAAAAACATTAAATTATCTATGTGCCAGTTATCATGTTGAAGGCACAGAAATGAAAAAGGATAATAATCTCTGCTCTCAAGGAGATTCTATTCATACAGGACAATGTTATCTGGGAAAGGAATTTTGATCTAGGGAGTCATAGGATGGTAAGAGGATGCTTAGGAAAGTCAATTAACATGCCCTTTCCAAACTTAATCTATTGATTTTAATATTATGTCCAGAACAAGAAGTAGAAAGTGGGAGTGGAAGGATTGGAAGAGGATCAATGAGCATCCTAAGGCAAAATGACTTAGATGGTTGGCTGTGTAGATGGAGCACAGTCTGGAACCAGCTACTTAGACATAGTGCTCAAAATGGACTAGTTTGTACTCATTGAGTCACTAATCAAGATGGCAGGTTCCCAGGACAAAAATGCAAAGAAAGTAGATTAACTTCTTCACAGACTGGGGGCTTGGACTCTCCATTTGAAAGACTAACATATCTTAAAATGAAACCTTAATACAAAATATCCAATGAGTGGTCATCCAGCCTCTGCTTGTAGACCTCCTTTGGAGGAAACACTATTTCTGAAGGCAACCCATTCAATTTACAAATAGAACTCCCAATTCAGCCCCCTTTCCACTATACCAAATGGCCAGCCTTGAAGTAGAATTTCTGTATAAGAAATGCAAAAGATGGATAATTTAGGCTTGTCCTCTATAGCAGGATATGTAACTGAAAGGTTTGCTTATATGAGATTCTTTCCCTTCTTCTGTGTACTTCTGTTTTTATCAGAGTAAAGAGGGAGGAGACTGCATCTTCTCTTCTATCCTTTTAACTTAAAACCTCATATTCTTTCCTTCTGATTCCTTGTCTTACTACTCACTTATTACTTTCATGGGAATATGCAGTATGTATTGTTTAGAGCAGTAGCGTATATTTATAATGGCACAATCCCACTAAAAATTAAAAAAAAGCATAAAATAAAGTGATTTACTTGCAATCTCTGTTCAGAGAATATAATAGTTTTTCTATCTGGAAATATCTGGAGCAATCTAGAGATGAAAATACTGACTTCATTTCTCTCGTGTTTTGAAGGAGATAAGTTGGAGGAGTTTGAGGCAAAGATGCTATGAACCAGAGTGGACTGAGGATTTACTTCAGTTTATACTGATTATGGATATGACAGTCCTATGCGTTTCAAGATATGGAGGGGGAGAGAGAGAAAGGGAGAAGGGGAGGAGAGGAAAGGGAGAGACAGAGGCAGAGACACACACAGAGACAGATTAATAGAGAGACAGGGAGGGAGGGAAACAGAGAGAGAGAGAGAGAGAGAGAGAGAGAGAGAGAGAGAGAGAGAGAGAGAGAGAGAGAGGAGAGAGAGAAGTTTTTTTTTTGGGGGTGGACATGGCAGATGTTGTGTTAACACATACTACTAGAAAGGTTAAAAAAGTATTAATTCCCCAGTACAAGTTCATGCAAGATTCCTGAATGGTTCAGAGAACAGTATGTGAATGGTCAGAATATGATCGGCAGAGGGCGCTAGGGTGGCACAAAAATGGAAACATTTAAAGCTGATGAAGTCTCGGATAAAAGTCAGATGTAAAGGAAAATGTGAGCTTGTTTTGTTCCACTCTGAAGCCGGCATCTAGCGATTCCTTCAACTGAATACAAAGCTAGCAATGTTTCAGTTACTTTAAACAAGTCATGACAAGGATTTTAGCTACTGTCTGCAAGATATCAAATGTTGGCTAAGACAAGATTAAGAGAGGCTGGGCAGATATTTTCATCAGAATTAACATTTTACTGGCTGTGCTAGACCCCCGAGGAGGAGTGAAACAACTCCTGGCCCAATGTCAGAAAATGGTCCAATTCAATCCATTGGTCAACATATATTTATCAAGCTCCTTTTGTTGCCAAGTGCTGGGGATATAACCCAGCAAAATATAGTCCCTGCCCTCAAAGAGCTTACAAACTAATGGAGGAGACAACATGCAAATACATATATACAGAGCAGGCTATATGTAGGATAAATAATTTAAAGGGAGGAGGCAAAGGAATTAAGAGCTGTTGAGGAAGGCTTTTTGTAGTAGTAACTCCATTTCTCTGAGCCTCAATTTCCTCAATTGTAATAAAGGTTTGAGATAATAAAGGTTAAGGTTCCTTCCAGTTCTAAAATCCTCAGATGGCTAAAGTCATTCATGTGCAGACTGGAGCAATATCCTCTTCCTAATTGGTATCATCTTTATCACTGTGGAAGCCTTTTGTTTTCCATATGAAATCTGGACAGGGTTCTAGGTTTCTCCCCAGGGAAACGGGCTTTTCTCTCCCTCCTCACCTCTTTGAAACAGGACAGTTATATCTATCCATATAAGACAGGGAAGGCAAAGGGGGAGGATTTTGAAAGATAAACCAATACAAGTAGTATCTTGTGTTGTCCCTTCTCAGATTTCTAAGTTTCTCTAAGGCAGGTGAAAGCAAACGCTACTTTGATGCTGCCAGCCTTCAACAATAAGAGGCTGCCTTAATTAAAAAGGAAAAACCAAACTATTCGAACTTTTGAGAATCAGAATTTCTGAATTGCTGCTTTCCAAATATTTTACTGGTGCTAATGGCTTTGCTTCCATCTCAGACTCTGATAAGTGGGGGAGCCAAAAGGAAGTAAAAGGGAGGGGAGAGAGAGAGAGAGAGAGAGAGAGAGCGAGAGAGAGAGAGAGAGAGAGAGAGAGAGAGAGAGAGAGAGATAAACAGAGAGACAGAGAGGAGAGAGAGACAGAGACAGAGACACAGAGACAGAGAGAAAGGAGAGAGACACAGAGAGAGAGAGACAGAGAGAGACAGAGAGGAAAGAGAGAGACAGAGAGAGAGGAAAGTGAGAGAGAGACACAGAGAGAGAGAGAGAGAGACATACACACACAGAGACAGAGAGAAAGAGAGAGAGAGAGAGAGGAGAGAGAGAGGAAGGAAGGAAGGAGGGAGGGAGAGACAGACGGACATAAAACGGGCTTATCTAGCACTGAAGTTTCCTGGATTCAGTGCTTCTGGATAGCTTAGGGTGGGGGAGGGAGAAGGGGTAGGGTGTTTTAGAGGGAGAGAGGGCTGGAGGAAGGGGGAGAGGCAGCCACGGAGGATGAGGTAAGGCTGGCCACCGCAGTGGTACACACGGATTCTGCGCCAAACTGCCTCCTCCTCTTCTCTGGCTCCAGCAGGGGCTCTATAGTGGTAGCGGCGGCCGGCCTCGCCAGGCAAACCCAGTCCCGGGTGGGCACAGCTGCACCGGCCCGACCCTCTTTCGGGACGGGACGCAACCACCTGCAGCATTCTCCCTCCTTCCTCTCTGCTTCCCGGCCTGGCCCGCACGGCCCGAGGTTGCGCATCCCTGTCCCAAGTTGACCTGTTCCTGTCTAGCAGCACTTCTCTCAGTTTAAGCGAGATACTGCGATCACTAAGGCCGAGTTGCTGGCCACTCCCTACAGCCTCAAGCCCTCCTTTTGTCAGCTCACGGCCTTGACCGCGGCCCCTCGGATCCTTGGGCGGCTCGCCCGACACTCTCCCCTGTCCTTGGGACACACCCCTCTTTCCTCTAGCCGCGGGTCAGCAGGGCTAACACTCCGGACTCAAGTCTCTTCTCCCTGACATCCCCTTCCCAGGCCGCGTACCCCTTTCCCCAGTCACACGCATTTCCAGCTAGACCCCCAGAACCAAAAGGAAAGGGAAAGGGTCCCGTACAGTGAGTGTGTGGTGTGTGTGTGTGTGTGTGTGTGTGTGTGTGTGTGTGTGTGTGTTTGAGAAGAAAGAAACTGAAGGAGGTTTTGAAAAAGGGAAGGTGCCCCTCTCTTTCCATCCTCTGGGCAGAAATCATTGAACCCCTAAGCAGGGGATAGCAGGCTCCGGGGCCCCGCCCTCCCCTCCTCCTCCCCCTCCAACTTTCCCCGCCCCGCAGGCCCCGCCCGCGCGTTGCCCGGGGAACCGCGGATCCCCGCAGCTGCAAAAAAGCAACCATAGGAGCGTGCGGCCGGCCGCTATTGCTGCTGCTGCTTCTCCAGCTCCTGCCGCTCCTTCTTCCAGCCCCAGCGGCAGCGCCCTAGTCCCAGCCCCGGCCCGGCCCCGGTCCCGCAGCACTCTCCACGCGCTCTCGAGCTCCCTTCCCCAAGCCTGAACCATGCTGGTTAACCGGCGCCACCGCCGCCGCCGCCTTCTGCCCCCCTTGCCGACTGCCCCGCTCCCGGTCGGCAGGCCGCTGCTGCCAGGGCTGCTGCTGTTGCTGCTGAGTCCGGCGCCGTCCCGGTCCCTCCCGGTCACCCCAGCCGTGCCCTTCCCGGACCCCTGCGCGCTGCAGCCTTGCAGGAATAATGGCACCTGCTCCCCAAGCGCGAGCGCGAGCTCCGACCCCGGGCAACAGCAGCCCGACGTCCAGGAGCCTCCCGACTTGGGCTACAGCTGCACCTGCCCCGCCGGAGTCACGGGCAGCAACTGCCAGGTGAGGGGCTGGGGAGCATCCGGAGCCGGGCGCGCCGAATGGGAGCTGCGGCGGCCGGGACGAGAGCATCCTCTCCCGGGCTTTCCCTCCCCTCTGTCTATCTGTCTGTCTGTCCCTTCCTGCATCCTTCCCCTCTCTCCTTGCGGCCGGCATGCCTATGTCTTAGTAGCTGGGGCTGCTTGTGGCTTCATTTTCACCGCCACTCCCTCCATCTTTCTGGGGCATGTGGTTATCCATGTCTGTGGTGCGTTCTATGTGAGCTCCTCGGCACTCAGTCCCTCCCCCATCCCTCGCCCTCGCCATCCTCGACCACCGCGGCTGGCTCCCACTCCCGCTCCTTCCCTGGCTTTTCTTCCCTCCTCTGGCCTGGGCATCTTCACAGCCTCGCTCCTCTCTTAGCTCCATCTCCCTGGCTTTCCTGGGGAATGCATTCTATCCCCCAGGATGTAACGTTCGTGCCTTCATTCACTTGCACTTACTTCTGTTGTTCCTGATGCTTGCCTATCTCTATCTGCTTGGGCATGCATTTCACTAGTCTGTCTCCTTCGATCTTTCCGTGCCAGCCAAATCCAGCTCATTTACTCCCCTAGTTGGTAAGGCAAGTTGGAGGGCAAGAGCGACATAGCTCAGGTGCTGGTCGGGTGCTGCTGAAGCGCTCCAGGCCCTATAGACTTACCAAGGTTGCCAGCTTTTTTTTTTTTTTCCTCATTAAATATTTAAGGTGGATGTTGTTACCCAAAGGAGTTAAGCTCATCCTTCCTTGAAAGTGGATTTCGTTCTTTCTTTCTTTCTTTTTCCCTTCCCGGGCTGTGCTCTCCTAGTTGGGTTGTTCGCTAAGGTTGAGAGAACTTTGCTTCCCCTTCAGGGATGAGCTAAAAATGCAAACCATGCGCTTCTAATGGGAGGAGCAGGAACCGGTGTCTTAGTACGTTCTGAGACTGATTTCTCTCTGGAGTTAATTTGGCATTTCAGAAAAAATTGGGTAGCTTTTATTGGAAGGTAAATTCAGTGAGTGTGATGTTCCTGTTAACGTGCAGTAGATGGATCTAACATATTTAGGGCAGACATAAATATATATATAAATATATCGAATGTATGTCAATCTCTCTCTCTCTCTCTCTCTCTCTCTCTCTCTCTCTCTCTCTCTCTTTCTCTCTTTCTCTCTCTCTCTTTCTCTTTCTCTCTCTCTGGAATTGGGAAACTACAACATGATGTAAAAACTAATGAAGTATTAATCAGAGAAAATGTTCTCAGTTTGCTATTCAGCCAAGAGGATGGAAAAGGAGTTTTCATGATGAAAATCAGTGGATTTGGGTTCTGGGAAAATCTGTTAGAAAATACCATTTATACACAAAGACCAAAATATTAACCAAAGACAAGTCAGCTTTGAATTGTATTCATATACATTTCAAAAAGGAAATTCAGTGCCTGGATTCTGGTTAGTTAGTAGATAACCTCTAAGTTACCAGCAAGGTTAGGAAAATGAATCCGATGTCCTTGAGAAAAGAGGCTGTTCTGTGATCATAGGATTCATGTAAACTAATTAGATGTGAACTATCCTTGGGCTCCTATTAGAAAATCCAAGGGCATAATCTTTCCACATTGCATATAGACCTGAGGAGAGTTGCTTCCTATGAATTTAATCAAAGACTTTCAGTGAGAACTGCTAGTAAAATGATCAAATCAGCTCTTTTTTTGCGTGGTGGGGGAAGACTTCTCCCACCCCTATTTCCTCAAGGGGGAGGAAGTCACATAAAATAAACATGGGATCAAGTTGATTGACCTTGTTGGAAGATGCTCAGTTTTATTTAGAGGTCTTTTTTTAGGACAAATGTCAACAGGAAGACAATTTGTTTCAAGGTTGTAGTTTTCCCTCTGTTCATGGAGCTGTAATTCCAGTGGAAAGGACATTCATTTATTTCTCCTTCCCCCCCATCCCCAATATGACTAATCTACAAGGTTTTTGGTTGTAACTATTATCTGTTCTTACAATTCCTAATCATTAGAACAGAGCTCTCACATCCCAATTTTGGAAAAATTAGAGAGAACCATAAATGAATAGAGAACTCTGTCAAAACGAGATTAAATGGATTAAAGACTAATTTTAACTGCTTTGCCACTTAATGACCAGAGAGTGGAGAAGTATGGAGTTGTCTGGTGCTGTAGCCATTCAATTCTCTCTCTCTCTCTCTCTCTCTCTCTCTCTCTCTCTCTCTCTCTCTCTCTCTCTCTCTCTCTCTCTCTTGCTCTCTCTTTCTCTCTCTCTCTCATGTGAATTCAATAATCGAAAGGGAAAGTTATTGTACATTTTTTAGGGGCTGTATTCTACCTGTGAGGGACATAAGTCACTTTCTTGAGGGGAGGGGGAGAGGCAGAGAAGTAAGGAGGTGGGGCACTTCTGGAGCAGCAGGGAGAAAAGATAAATGGGACGTGTGTATCAGCTCAAGTCAAAGGAAAGCATGTTTTGGATATGGAGATATTTAATGCAAATTTTAGGTTTTTTTCTTTTAAAAATTTCATGTAATATGGAGGCTTCATTGATGATTACTATTTTGATGTTTTCTTAGCTATTATGTAATAATCATTATGGTTTTGGGTGACTTTTTAAAATAAGATATTTTGTTGAGGGGGAAAAGGAGGTTTCATCTCTGATTTCAGCTAGTGGTACTCCACTGGTGCAAAAGAGCAATTCAGTTGCAACTTACAGCCTCAGAGAATTGATTGGGGTCAATGAGAAGTTGAATGACTTCAAATGGTGAATAGCTACTAGGAATGACTTGAATCTAGCACTTCTGACCATGACTAGTGAAGAAGCACAGACGTTTTGATTGGATCTCAACGATTTAAGATAGTAGAGATTTAGTTTAGATTAAATAGCCATAGATTATATATGATTTCTAAGGATTCTCAGTTCTATAATATCTTTGACCTATGATGTTATATTTTAGACATAGAAATGATTTGGGGCAACATAGATTCTTGCACACATAGAACTGTGGAGAGTGCTCCAAATTTTTAGAATATGGGAAAGAGGAACTTGGAATAGAAGATTACATGCAGGTATTTAGGAATTAATTTCAAGAGAAAGACATGAGAATTGCAATTTTAACAGATTTTTAAATTTTATTTTATTTGGTAAATTTGAAATTTGGCTTTTACTTAATTATGAAAAGGCTCTTATTGAGATTATCCAACTACTAATTACTCATAAATACTCAGTTTTTTATTATTTACATTTCTGATTTTGTGTTTATTGGAGTAAGATCAGGGGTGTGTATGTCTCATTTTATTTTCATTTCTTTTCGTTAATCAACTCATTAGAAAGGACTTACCTATTCTCTCTATATCTTATATTACTTACTTACATGTTAGAAAGTAAACTCCTTGAGGACAGGTATTGTGTTTTCCTTTCTGTACTCTTAGTGCTTGGTGAATACAGTATAAATGCTTAATAAATATTTATTGACTGAATGACTGGCAGATTAATACAAATAAGGAAAGGAAGTTTTAACCATTGATAAGGGATATAGTTGCTGAAATAGGATCTAAGCTTCTATTATCAAATCATCCAAACACCAGTATATGAAGAACATTTCTTAGACTGAAAAATTATAATTGGAAAGGCAAATAATAATGATATCTCGAATGTATATAGCCTTCACTATAGCAATAGCTTCCTAATTGGTCTTGCTGCCTCAAGCTTCTCCCCTTCCCAATGTATATTCCATACAGCTGCCAAAGAGGTTTTCCTGAATGGCAGCTTTGATTACATTGTTCTCTGAGTTCACACTTTCTTGGCTTCCTGTTACCTCTAGAATTATATATACATATATATGTATATACACATACATATACTCCTCTTTAAGGACCTTGAAAATGTAGTTCCAACATCCTTTAGTTAAAGTTTTTCAATAAATAAAAATTTATTTTCTTGCTCTCTCCTTCCTGTATCCCCCAAACTCTGAAAAAAAAAAGAAAATAAAATCCTTACAAAAGACAAACACAGTCAAGCAAAACAAATTTCCACATTGAATCTGTCAAAAAAAAATTATGCATCTCAGTCTGAGTCCATAACCTGAGTCAGAGAGTGGGAAATGTGTCATCATGGGTCCTAGTAATTGTGGGTGATTACTACCCCAATTTACCAGTCTAACCCTGTTATATATTGCTCCCCTTCTGATACATTGTTGTTGTTGGTTGTCCTTCATTCTTGAGGAGGACCACAACATCAGGGATTTTGCATCATTGCATCATGACATGCAAATAAATTTGATTTAAGTAAGGGAGAATTGGGCAAGGTCACTTGCCTCACTTTTCCCTCCAGAGCCATTTGGGTTCTGATTGAAACATTAAGTTCCAGTTAAACTACCGTATGCCTGTTCTTCACACATGACATCTATTTGCTATTTTGCCACCTTTGTCCTAACTATCCATATACAGAATGTACGCATCTCCATTTCTTAAACATCTCTCCTTCAAAATTCAGCTTAAACTTCTTCTTCTATGTTCCCCTCACCCCAAACTTGCTTTTTCCTTATTTCTTCCCCTCAATCTTTTTTAATTTTGTGTATTAGAAAGACATTATGGTGTAATGGATAGAATAGAGGGGAACCTTAGAGCTAGGAAGACCTCATTTCCAGTCCCAACCCTGATATGCCTTTGTTCTGTGATGTGGGATTCAAGTCATTGAACTTGCTCCTTATTTTAGGTAACTCTGGGAGAGTACCATTGTCCCAATCTGTGCATTTCTGTGAAGGAAGTCTTTTCTATGAATTAATGACACTAATTAATGTGTATATACGTATACACATATTCACATATAGATAGGTACATAGATAAGTAGTAGTCTTTCCCAATAGAATACAAGCTTCTTGAGGGCAGGGATTGTTTCATTTTTGTCTTTTTATCTCCAGGACCTAGTTCCTGACTCCTAGTAAAAGTTTAATAAATGCTTACTTTTGATTTTGACTTTCTCACAAATGATACAATAATCTTGTGAAGTATTTTGGGGAAGATATTATTAGTACCATTTTTTCAAATGAGAAAACTAAGACCCAAAGAAGGGGAAATGGTTTGTCCAAGTTACAGGAGACATATGAGAGAGTCATAGAATGGGAATAAAACTGGATTTGAGTTTGGAAGATGCAGGCTTGACCACGTCTTGCTACAGTAAACAGGGCTGGACAAGTTGGTCCTGTATTCTGTGCCTCAGTTACCTCCTAGATAAATTTAGGAGTGGGCTGTATAATTTCAAAGTCTTTTCCAATTCTAAATCCTAAAGGAAAATATAGCACTTAAAATGTTATATTTGAAACAAATACTAGGTTAACAAACCTTTTGTTTTCATGGGGATGAAATTATTAGGTACAAGATTTGAAAAAATCAATGGACAATGTGATCTATGAGAAACAGATCAAAATCAGAATGCTGTCTGTGGGGTCAGGAAGACCTGACTTAAGTTTTGACACTAATACATACTATGTGACTCAGGGCACTTGGCACACTACATGCTTAATAAATGCTTTTTGATTACTTGAATTGATTAAAGATTGTATTATAGACAAGGTGCCAGTCTACCCAGATGGGAGAGTTTATATGCCAGAAGTTCCTTATTGATAGAAGCACAAGTCTGGACTAAAATCAAAATGTAGCATGTAACTGATCTAAAAGGTAAAAGATAAAAGACTAATTTGTAAAGATAGATATAGGAAGAGAGTGTTGCTCAGAAGAAACCAAGGGACCTCAGCTCTAGACTTTGCTTGGCTAATAACTAAGCATTTTATATTTCTGAGCTTCATCTGTAAAATGAAGGGCCCAGATTTGATAATCCTTAAGATTCTTTCCGGCTACAAAACCCCTTTCAATATATATTGACTTAAAAACGCATAGTAGATATATCTTTTTTGATACATAAACCAGGGCTGATAACAGTGAGTTTGCAATTAAGGATCTTAGGTAGAAGGATTTTTGTGATTAAAAAAAAAAAGAAAGAAAGAAGAATTCCTGATATTTTGAAAACCAACTTCAGTTTTTGTATTTCCTGTCAAATGTGACTTTGTTTCCTCTTAGGTTTTTTTTATTTTTTAAATTTTTTAAATTTTTTATTTTTTTGAAGGATGCAGTTGCTGGGAGTGAGGAAGAGTCACTAACTGTTCTACTGAAAAGTATAGAAACTCTCAAATTTTATGGACCTATCCATTAGATTAATCCATGGATTATTTAACTCTATACTATATTGTTTGTAAAGTTTATTTTATCTTATGAAACATTTTGTTGCCAAATGTTCAAACACTGAGATACCTACTTTGAATTTCTAAATTAGATTTCTGTATGGATGTTATCCTTTGGGATGATAATAATGTGTCATTTTTTTTTTTTACTGGAGGAGGAAGGACCTGTCTATACAGCAGTTATTTTTGAAGTTTAATTTTACCCAAGAAACTGATTCTAAGCTCTTATTTGTGGCTGTCTATTTGTCTGTCTCTTTCCCTCTCTCTATCTCTTTCTCTCTCTGTTTCTATAAGTCTGTTTCTCTTTCTCCTCTCTATTAGAGGATGCAAAAAAGGGCATGTGTTTTAATTGAAATTATTTTGAGCCAAGTTTTGCTAGCCAAAACAACAACTGAGGATATTTGTAGATGTTTGAATACACCGTTGTATTCTAAAAAACTGGGAGATTAAACTTTGTGTAACGAGAGAGAAGAGAATAGAAATTCCTCTTTTCAATGAATGAATCATTTATTATTATTATTAATTATTGATTTTTAAAAAATTGAGTCCCAAATTCTCTCCCTCCCTTCCAGCTCTCCCCCCACTATTGAATAGGCAAACAATTTGTAAAACATGAGGATAGGACTTTTTCAGAGTAATATTATTTGTCAGTGGTTGAACCAAGAGTAGAATTGAGGTGATTTGCAATTTCTGGTTCAAGGCAACTCTGGAGGAATAGTGTAGTTCAGAGGTGTTATACTCCAGATCTGTATGTGGTCCTCAACACTCTTGAGTACAACTGAATCCATATTAAAGTATAATCGGGAAATATTTAGCAAAATAAAAATATAATTCAATTTGTGGTTTTCTAAGTCAATATGAAGCCAAAAGGAATATCATTCTAGTTGAGTTGATCATCACTGGTGTATTAAAATGTAGACTTGGAGTTGGGAAAATTTGGATTCAAATTTCATCCCAGACTCTGGTTGTATGATTTTGGGCAGATTTTGAGTCCATTTCCTCATTTATAAAAAGAGGATTATAATAGCACTTATTCTTAGAGGGGTGAGTTTAGGATAAAATGAGATAATATTTGTAAAGCATCTACATAAATACTAGGTATTATTTGCATATCATTCTCTATTGAAGTTTTTTTCATTTATATGAAGTGAATTAAAAAAAACATTTCTTAAGAGATACTCATAATAGCTGATATTTATATAGCACTTACTATATAAAACACTTTACTAGTTACTCTCTCATTTGCAATGTGCTAAATCAGGGAATTCAAATATCCTCAGCAATAGGGAGGGACCTCCAAGTGAAGAGAGTCCTTCTACCCTTCCAGATCATGACTAGACTAAAGTCAGAGGTCCAATATGTATTATAAATGGACTTGGACTTTGGACCAAGGCCAGCTCTCTAGGAACTATGCTATACTGTGTCTTTTTTGAAACTTTTAAAAAATGGATAGGGACTGGACTTGTGATTTCATTGGAATAAGGAAAAAACTGTCCAAGGAGCCATTTTATTTATAATCCTAGAAAATTTCCTGGAATTCAGTGTCACATAGCCACTGTCAAGAGGTGAGATTTGAACCCCTATCTTCTTTCTTCTGAGATCTCTTTACTAACAATCAGGCCAAACTGTATCTTTAATAGGAGAAGATAACATATGGGAGAGTGATGATTTGGAGATTATAAAGATGGTAAATGGAGGCATAGAATAGAAGTGTAGAGTGATGGACCCATCCTACAAAAACAAAATGAAGTTGATAATTCTGGAACTGGAAGGTGATGGGCAAGGTGGAATTTTGACAAAAACAGCAAAAAGAATATTAGATCAGGAAAGTCTGGAGATCTTGAAATAAGTCTTATTTTTGCCAACTCTGTGATTTGGGGAAAGGCTCTTGACTTCTAGTAAATGCTTTCCTAATCTGTAAAATATGTAAAACCCCTCTATCTAACTATCTATTTAACTTTAAGGCTTTTGTGAAGATCATCAATGGACATGTTAATGAGAGTTCTTCAAAAATTATAATATAATGTGAGATAATGGATAAGGAACCTTGTATAAAAGCATAAGTTAAAATTATTTGATGCAATAATAAAAATGTTAATATTAAACCATACAGTAATTTAAGGAACTGATTCAAATTTATAAGATTAAGAACCATTCACCAATATGTAGTCAAGAGATATGAACAAGCATTTTTCAAAGAAGAAATCCAAGCTATTAACAATCAAATAAAAAAAGTTCCATGTTACTCATAATTAAAGAAAAGCAAAATCGAACCAACTCTAATATTCTACCTCACCACCATCAGATTTGCAAAGATGACAGAAGAGGAAAATCACAAATGCTGGAGAGGATGCAGGAAAATAGGCACATGATGAACTCTTGGTGAAGCTGTGAATTGGTCCATCCATTCTGGAAAGCAATTTGGACCTATGACCAGAAAGCCACTGATGTGTGCATGTTTCTTGGATCCATTGATATCATTACTAGACATGAACCAAACAGAAATCAAAGAAGAAAAAAGGCATATTTGCAGAAATATGCTCTTTTAGTGGTAGCAAAACACTGGAAATTGATGGAATGCCCATTTATTTGGAAATGGTTAAACATATTATGGGACAAAAATATAAAGGAATATTATTGTGCCATAATAAATGGAAAAATGGATAGTTTTAGAGGAACCACAAAGTTAACAGTAGCAGGAGAACTATTTATACAATGACAGCAGTATCATAAAGGACAACTTGAAAGACTTTACAACTCTAATCAATGCAGTGACAAATCATAATTTAAAAGAAAGGAGGATGAAGTCCATGATCAACACCTTCTGACATAGAGGTGATAGACTTAAAATGCAGAATAAGACATATGATATATGAATATTATGGAATATTATTGTTCTGTAAGAAATGACCAGCAGGATGATTTCAGAAAGGCCTGGAGAGACTTACATAAACTGATGCTGAGTGAAATGAACAGGACCAGGAGATCATTACATACTTCAACAACAATACTATATGATGATCAATTCTGATGGACCTGGCCCTCTTCAACAATGAGATGAACCAAATCAGTTCCAATAGAGCAGTAATGACCTGAACCAGCTACACCCATTTCTTACAGAACAATAATATTCCATAATATTCACATACCACCATTTATCCATTCTACAATTGATGGGCATCCACTCAGTTTCCAGTTTCTGGCCACTTAAAAGAGGGCTGCCACAAACATTCTTGCACATACAGGTCCCTTTCCCTTCTTTACAATCTCTTTGGGGTATAAGCCCAGTAGAAACACTGCTGGATCAAAGGGTATGCACAGTTTGATAACTTTTTGATCATAGTTCCAAATTGCTCTCCAGAATGGCTGAATGTATTCACAATTCCACCAACAATGTATCAGTGTCCCTGTTTTCCCACATCCCCTCCAACATTCCTCATTATCTTTCCCTGTCATTCTAGTCAATCTGACAGGTGTGTAGTGGTATCTCAGCCTTGTCTTAATTTTCATTTCTCTGATTAATAATGACTTGGAGCATCTTTTCATATGGCTAGAAATAGTTTCAATTTCTTCATCTGAGAATTGTCTGTTCATATACTTTGACCATTTATCAATTGGAAAATGGCTTGATTTCTTATAAATTAGAGTCAATTCTTTATATATTTTGGAAATGAGGCCTTTATCAGAACCTTTGACTATAAAAATGTTTTCCCAGTTTATTGCTTCCCTTCTAATCTTGTCTGCGTTAGTTTTGTTTGTACAAAAACTTTTCAATTTGATATAATCACAATTTTCTATTTTGTGATCAATAATGATCTCTAGTTCTTTCTTGGTCATAAATTCCTTCCGCTTCTACAGGTCTGAGAGGTAAACTATCCTATGTTCTTCTAATTAATTTATAATCTCATTCTTTATGCCTAGATCATGAACCCATTTTGACCTTATTTTGTGTATGGTGTTAAGTATGGGTCAATGCCTAGTTTCTGCCATAATAATTTCCATTTTCCCAGTAATTTTTGTCAAATAGTGAGTTCTTATCCCAAAAGCTGGGGTTTTTGGGTTTGTCAAACACTAGATTATTAAAGTTAGTGACTTTTTTGTCCTTTGAACCTAACCTATTCTACTGATCAACTAGTCTATTGCTTAGCCAATACCAAATGGTTTTGGTATTATATTATATTATATATAAATTATATTCCCAACCACTACTTTATAATATAATTTTAGATCTGGTACAGCTAGGCCACCTTCATTTGATTTTTTTTTTCATTAATTCCCTTGAAATTCTTGACCTTTTGTTTTTTCCATATGACCTTTGTTGTTATTTTTTCTAGGTCATTAAAATAGTTTTTTTGGGAGTCTGATTAGTATAGTGCTAAATAAATAGATTAATTTAGGTAGTATTGTCATCTTTATTATATTTGCTTGCCCTATCCAAGAGCATTTAATATTTTTCCAATTGGTTAGATCTGACTTTATTTGTGTGGAAAGTGTTTTGCAGTTTTGCTCATATAGTTTCTGATTTCCCCTTGGCAGATAGATTCCTAAATATTTTATACTATCAGTAGTTACTTTAAATGGAATTTCTTTTTGTAAGTCTAACTATTGGATTTTGCTAGTGATATATAAGAATGCTGATGACTTATGTGGGTTTATTTTGTATCCTGCAACTTTGCTAAAGATGTGGATTATTTCTAGTAGCTTTTTAATAGAATCTCTGGGGTTCTCTAAATATACCATCATATCATCAGCAAGAGTGATAATTTGGTTTCCTCATTACCTACTCTAATTCCTTTAATTTTGTTAAAATGTATCTTAAATACAATATATGTGTACATATTTATATAGTTCTTTTGTTGTACAAGAAAAATTGGAGTTAGAAAGGTAAAAATAACTTGAGAAGAAAAACAAAAATGAAAGCAATCCACACTTGTTTTCCAGTGTTCTTTCGCTGGGCCTGTTCATCACTGATCAATTAGAACTGAATTGGATCCTCTTATTGCCAAAGATAGCCACTTTCCTCAGAATTGATTGAGAGGGTAATTTAAAAAAAATGAAGGATAACACAGAATTAGGATATAACACATTTTTTTTAAATTTAGGAAAATGTGTCTTTGATAAATATCTGTGCTTGCTTTCTTTGAATAAAACACTTTAATAAAAGCTTACCAATGAAACTTGCTTAATAACTATGTTTACATAATCTGTTACAAATTGCAGTACTTCCCTCTATAAAATTCTCATGAAGATTTTTTTTCTTTCTTTCTTTCTTTCTTTCTTTCTTTCTTTCTTTCTTTCTTTCTTTCTTTCTTTCTTTCTTTCTTTCTCTCTCTCTCTCTCTCTCTTTCTCTCTCTCTCTCTCTCTCTCTCTCTCTCTCTCTCTCTCTCTCTCTCTCTCTCCTCTCTCTCTCTCTCTCTCTCTCTCTCTCTCTCTCTCTCTTTCTTTCCTGAGGCAATTGAGGTTAAGTGACTTGCCCAGGATTACACAGCTAGAAAGTATTAAGTGTCTGAGGTCAGATTTGAACTCAGGTCCTCCTGACTTCAGGGCCAGCATTCTATCTACTGAACCATCTATTCGTCCCCTCTTTTTCTTTCATATAGGGAAAGTGTGAGCATGTAGTCAGTTGTTCTGGTTTTTATTTTTTAAAAAACATTTTTTTCCCATAAAGGTCTTTTTAGATTTCACTATATTACCCAAATTTTTCTGTCAGTAGCATTATAGTGTTCCATTGTATGAATGTACCATCTTATTCTTTGATTACTATTTAGAATTAAATCCTGTTCATCTAGATTGGGCATCTTTTTGCCCATGTTGTAGTTTACCTTGTGTTTTAAGTGGGGATAGTTGTAGAATTCTAGAATCCCATATCTGGAAAGGCTCTTACAGATTGTTTAGCCCTCATTCTTTCATTTTACAGATGAAAAACCAGGGTCAAGTAACATCCCTAAGGTCACAGTGGCAGGGCTGAGACTATAATCTTGTCTTGCTGACTCTGGTCCAACATTCTTGCTATTGTACAAGGTCATTTAGACTTAGGGATTGGTTGGGAAGTTGGATAATAAGGGCTTTAGCAGGAGGGCTTTCAGAGGAAGGTAGGGAAGATTACTTCATGTACTGAGTTAATAACGTAAGATTCAATTGAAACAACTAGGAGAAGAGAGATATTTTGGAAAAGAGACTTTGGGGAAACAAGATTGCTGTCCTAATGAATTTTAAACACTGCCATAGAAAGAAGGATTAGACTTGGTCAACTTGGTCCCAGAGAAACCAAGCTGACTTTAATATTGCCTGAGATCTTCTAAATGCTACTACAACATTTCTCAGTTAATCTTGATTTACTGTGATCATTTTGTGGGGTCATGGATGCTTTAAGAAATGGCCATTTCCTATTCTCCTTTCTCCTTGAATTAGCATGTTTTTTCACATGTTGCAAAAATGACCAGACTCACTTTCGTAGCCTTTGTGTCTTTCCTGCTCCAGAAAAATAGAATAGTTTTTAATCATCTGAGAATCAACATCCCTTATACTTGAATCCCCTTGTTTTATTTTTTAGTTGAAGATTCTATCTGAGAACAGCCTTATTTCTCACAAAGAAGGATTTTCCCCACAGTCATTTTGTTTTAGTTTTCATGAATTCACTTTTTCTGTCTAGAGAAGAATAACAGAAGAGGGAAAGAAGTGATGAGAACTAATATTAGCATTTCTTTGGGGCCCAAAATAAACAAATCCAGCTGCATTGAAGTAATTTGTGGTGTGTGTTTGTGTTTTTTTTTTTTTTTTAAGAAGGCAGAGATTTTTAATTGAGTCAACTGAAGGAAAGTTGCACTTATTTCTGTTGCTTGAGAAAATAATTGTAATTATTGTCATCACCCTTAATAGGATTAA
The DNA here is from genome assembly GCF_016432865.1 of Antechinus flavipes. Classification (NCBI taxonomy): domain Eukaryota; kingdom Metazoa; phylum Chordata; class Mammalia; order Dasyuromorphia; family Dasyuridae; genus Antechinus; species Antechinus flavipes. The sequence goes on from NC_067400.1 coordinate 52,451,949, forward strand.
AACTAATATTGACATTCACTTAAAAATCACTAAATTGATTTTATTCCAAATTGTTTTGTTTAACTCTTTGTTCACTTAGTGAAGGATCTTTCCTAAGTAGAGTAGATCCCCACAAAATGCAGAAAAAAATATTCTGAACTAACTTAATACAAAGCCTATAGTTCCTTTCTTCTTGATCTTTTGGCACCTGAAGCCCACTTAATATACAATTTTTTTGGGGGGAGCAAATATTAGGCTTGATTAGTCATTTAGGTTTAACTCAAATTTTCTTTGTCAGATTAATACAAAGCACTCAGCTGAGGTTCTACCAAGGAAGCCTGGAGCACTCTTAGAAGAGTAGGAAGCTAAGTGGGTAGTTCAGTAAAGCCTACTTTTTTTTTTTCAGATATTAGAAAACTTGCCCAAGGTCTCAAAGATTGTGGCAGAGTTGAGTTTTTCACTTAGGTCATAAGATTGTGGGTTTAGAAGTGAAGGACTTACTTCGAGAGGTCATTTATTGTATCTGCACTCCTTTGATGCCCAGGAGAGCTAAGTAACTTCTGGTCATTTAGTGTTGGAGGTTGGGTTTATTGTGGTTTCATTCCATCATCAAAGTTGTCTTCTTGGCATCGGGTGTCCCTTTTGGGTTTTGTGCATGGTACCCGCCATGATTTGGAGTGCTGCGTAAACTCTTGTGAAATTAGGGTGTATGAGCTACAAAATTCCAGCTAGGGCTCACAGTATATGATGCTGTGAGGCTTTCATGATTGTCTAATTGAATTGCATACAGTTTCTGCAAAATTAGATCAAATGTACTCAAGGAGTTTATTTGAACTCTACAATAAATAATCCAAACTGAATGATGATGCATCTTATCTATCACTAATTTGTGTGCCCTCCAAGTACTGGCAACCTTCATTTTAATATTTTTTCAAGAACTCCAATGGAGATATTTGAGGACTGTTCAGAAGCAGTCCTTTTATGTTATGAAAGTGGTTGTCTCTTACACATTCTTGAACTCTGAAGGTTCTTGGGTTCAAAGAAAAGCTTATATAAAGTTGGTTTATAAGTCTAATTGAAATGTTTCAAGAAACTTGTCAAAAGCCCTGGCTCAATACTTACTGCCATAAAATACTCAGCTTCCTTTTCCCCCCTCCCCAATTTTGTATTTTTACATTGCTCTGATCAGAGCATCCTTCATCCCTTTCTTCTATGTCCTGGGGTGACTTCCAATCATTTGAAAGTACAAAACTTCCTTTTGTTTTCAGCATTTCATAAGATGGAACAGCTCAAAACCTGGTTGAGAGCTCTGAGACTGAAGGCTACCCTTAGCTGGAATTGTTTTCCCTCCCTCTCATTTGTTTAAATATTAATGGAATATCCTTTTCTTTAATGTTCATCAATAGAAAGCTGGCTTTGTTGATTGAATGTTCATGTAGAGCTTTTACAGTTGACTTTTATGAACTAAATACGTTGTGCTTGTAATGCTTAGGGATATATGGATCAAATGGCTGCCATATAGAACCATGTTTTTTCTTAGGGACTTCAAGATGATCATCTGGAAGTCATTGGAAGTTCAGAATGTATCTTTTGGCCGTTGGGCATGCCAGTCCACAGCCTAAGTTTGGAGATGTCTTTAGAGACTGCCCCAGAACTGGATCAGGCCCAAATGACACTCGGAGGGTTTATTCTATTCACTTAACTTGGCTCTGAAAATTAGCAAGACCCCTTTGGGAGCTGAGGCTGGCTCAGGCACAGCATAAATGGAAGTTTCTTGAGGATGTCAAAGTTTTGTATTTTAAACCTAGTATCTGGCATAGTACCTGACATATAGGTACTTAATAAATGTACCTGGTATATAGTAGGTGCTTAACAAATGCTAATTCCCTCTCTCCCATTTCTGTATTCTTCTCCTCCTTCCCAGTGTACAGTTTTTAAATACCTGTGTACACCTCTCCCTCCCCCAACAACAGATCTTCAAATTCTGAAGTTACTTTCTGGGCAGATGCATAGTTGTTGGACTGGGGAGAGTCTTTACACCTAATAAAATGATTTTTTTTTCAGAGTTTAATGCAAAATTAACGAAATTCTATGAGGGCAAGAATTTTCTTCTTTGATTGTCAGCAATTATTATAGTAAGTATAGTAAGAGTGTAGTAAGCACTTGATAACCCAATAATGAGTGAATCAGTATTTCAGGCCATCACCCACTATTATGTCAGCAGTTTTAATTTTTTTAAACTAAGAAGCTTGTCACAAACAAGATATAACAGTATTTAACAATGGGCTCACCATACATTAAGAAATCAAAGAGCTATGATTTTTCTCAGTGTGAGAACTTCCTTTCCCTGTACAGAGAGCAACCCTTGGATGTGATCATTTATAGAATCTTTGAGAGTTGCCAGAGGCTCGGGGAGTTTAAATGATTTGCCTAGTTAAGTGTCATGCTTCAAATTTGAACCTTGATCTTTGTAATGAAAAATCTAGCCCTTTGTTAACTATATTACATCGCTTCATCATAGTTATTTGCTTTCAATTTTAGCATAAACAGTTGCTTATTGTGTAACAGTATCAAGAAGTCAGTACTTTATCTAGATCTATCTGTTTATCTATCAATGTATCTATATACGTATGTATCTATCTCTATCTCTATATAAAGTACTGACACACACATATATACATATATGTATGTATATATATTATTGATACAGTCAGGGCAGCTACAGTGGATAGAATTTAGGGCCAGGAGTCAGGAAAACTCATCTTCCTGAGTTCAAATGTGACCTCAGACATTCACTAGCTGTGTGACTCTGAGCAAGTCAATTAACCCTGTTTGCCTCAGTTTCCTCTTCTGTAAAATGACCCGGAGAAGGAAATGACCCCGTATGCCAATATCTTTATCAATACAACCCCAAAGAGGTCATGGAGAGTCAGACAAGAGTGAAATGACTAAACAGAATTGATACTATCCCTACCGTAACAGGAGACATTTTACCAATGTATTTAAGAATAATTTCCTTTATGATAAAAATAGGAATTCACTTTTTAATCCTTACAGAAATGAACTAAAATTAGTGAATACTTCCAAAGAATGGTAATTAATTTGTATTTTTGCTTGCTATGGCTAAATTTCAGTAATTTGATTTAAAAGCCAGCATAAGAACTTTAAAAAAATAGATAATTTCTGTCTGATTAGAGAATATAAATGATTTCTTACTGTACCTGTGATTTGGGATTTTTAAAAACAGTGCTGACATAATTGATAACATACATGTGAATGGGATTTGGCAGATTTCAAAGTGCCTACACATACATTGGCTTGTATCCTCATAGTAACTTGGACATCACCACTGGGACTTGGCTGTTGCCATGGAGAACAAGTGAGCAGCTTTTCAGCTAAAAGGACTTTAGGGAGAGGAAATACAAAAGCAAATGGAAGGAGGGCCAAGATGCACAAAACTGGACATAAAAGCAAGATCCAACAGTGGACCCAGTGAGCGTGGCAAATTGAGATAGCTCTTTGTCCAGCTCAGCAACCTTGATCCTTGCCCAGTGCCAAAAGGCCATCCTGAGCTCCAAAGTGATGTTCTTAGAGTGTTGTGATTGCTGATAGGATTCTGCTTCTGAACCAGACAATACCTTTCTCCTTCAAGGGTAGGCAGGGGAAGGGAATAAGCTTCTATGTGCCAGGAGCCACACTAAGTACTTTTACAAGCATTATCTCATTCCATCCTCACACCATCCTGCCCATGAAGTAGATGCTATTATTATCTCAATTTTGCAGTTGAGGAAACAGGCTTTCAGGTTCACACAGCTAGAAAGTGTCTGTAGGTGAGATTTGAACTGAGAACTTCCTGACTTCAGGAACCACCAGCTGTCACTTAGCCAGCCCCTGAGCTAAAATGGAATTCCCTTTTGGCTGCCTATTCTCCAAATCACGAGCATCTGAACCTGTTTTCATTTCAATTCTTCATGTATGGAGTGAAGCTGAGAGGTCAGATGGTATTATTCTTCTTTGGAAGAGGAGAAAACTGAAGTTGAGAGTGAGTGGGTGACTTTCTGCAAGTCCATGAGTAAAACCTGGACAGAATGGGGCAGAGAAATTGATACTAGCTCTGTAGTTAGAAGTCTGGAGTTCAAATCCTACTTTGGATGCTTACAGCTGAAGTGAGGGTAGACAAGGTATTTAAGCTATTTGGCAGTCAGCTTCCTTATCTGTAAAATGAGGAAACTTAATTAATTGGCTTGTGAAGCTCTAGCCTGCTGTGACCTTGTCCTTGGGCATAGAACTACTCTTTGCGTCATTTCACACTTGAATGATGTTTTATAATCATTTAAATTTAAGTCCTGGACACAGTTTGCTGAGGGAAGTTGTACCTTTAGCACTAGATGGATGAGGAAGAAGATCCAGAGATTGAGCACTGACCCCTTTCAGAAGTGCCAAGACTAGGAGGCCTGCTATGAATGGACATCATTTAAATTTTTTTCTTTAACTTAATAGTATTTTTTCCAATTATATGTAAAAATAGTTTTCTTTTTATTTATTTATTTTTCTCACGACTATTTTATTTTTCCAGTTATACGAAAAGATAGTTTTCCACATTCATTTTTGTAAGATTTTGAGTTCTATTTTTTTCTCCCTCTTCCTCTATTTTCTTTTCCCCAAGATAACAAGTAATCTGATCTAGATTACACATGTACAATCATTTTAAACACATTTCCATATTAGTCATGTTATGAAAGAAAAATCAGAACAAAAGGAAAAAAAAAAAAACCATGAGAAAAAACAAACAAAACAAAAAAGGATGATGTGCATTTAGACTCCACAGTTCTTTCTCTGGCTGTGGTTAGCATTTTCCATCTCAAGTCTATTGGAATTGTCTTAGATCAATGTATTTCTGAGAACAGCTAAGTCTATCATAGTTGATATTCTTATGGTTTTGCTCACGTTACTCAACATCAGTTCATGTAAATATTTCCAGGATTTTCTGAAATCAGCCTTCTATGATGGGCACCTTGAGCCAGCTTGCAGAAGACTAGTCAGTTTAAAGACTTTTCATTGGTGCCATATTTAACTGATTCTTGTTCATTTCAGAACTGTCAGAGATAGTTTAAAAAGTGTTTAATGTAATGCAACATCTCTTTACCCCTGAATAAGACATTGAAAGAGTCTGCTTGAAAGGCTGTAACAAAGGTTGGACTGACTATATTAGTACTAGCCTTTCCCCCTCACCCCATTCCCCTCTTGGGATCAGGGATGAAAGAAAAAGATCCTTTTCCATAGGTTCTAGCTTATAACACTCTTTATCTTCTCTTCTTTCTGGCTCCCAACTAGTAGTCCTGGTAACTGGCTTCTCTTTTCAGGCTGAATTAGCATCTTTTCCTTTCTAGAACTATAAACAGGACTGAAATGCTTGATAGAGGGAGTAATTTAGTTTGCTGTCCCCAGAACCTATCCCAACAGGAGCTCAGTCTCTTCTGTGAAGCTGGTGTTCAGATGATAAGGGAATGTGGAAGCTTCTTTCATCCTGTGCTGAATTTCAACCCGAAACAAAAAGACTGTATCTCATTTGTCTTTGAACTTTATCTTGAGAAGGAAGTAGAATTTCATTCGATAAGAGGCTTTGGCCTCTATTTGGTAAATTAAGATATGTAATGAGACTCAGGATTGTAATACAGGTGAATTATTTTGTTAGGCAGCAGTACACAAATGCAATCCCCAAGACTCACGATTTGGATTTATTGCTCTCTTGTATTTCAAAGAGTTTTTTTTTTTTTTTTTTTTTGTTCCCAAGGAGATCACTTAGAAAACAAAGGTTTTACATATATGCATGTGTATGTGTATATGTATTTCCAGGAACACATCAATGTAGCAATAAATTAGAAAAAAAAACCCCACAACAATTGAGTTTTGTCTTCTAATTCCCCTTCCTTGCATGATTTTCTGTAGAACTTGACAAATGATTAATAAACACTGCGCGTTCTTGTCTTGCCTATGTTACTTTAGGGAAATTACTAAAGTTAGTTGGCTCCATGGTTGACTGCTTAGTTGATATTCGAGAATGGAAAAGAACCTTGTGGTTGATCATCTGGGAGATTTACTTGTAAACATTCGGAGAGTAAGGAGACCACTAAAGGAAAATGATTTCCAACCTTCAATTATAATTACCAAAATTACATCTTGCAGAGGTTGTAGGTTTTAAGATTCCTGCTGCTAGATGGAAAAAATTACACCTTTCAATTAATCAGAAAGCATATATTAGCACTTAGTATGTGCCAGTCACTGAAGACATAAAGACAAAAGTGAAACAGTTCCTTCCCTCAAAGAACTTATATTCTTATGAGGGAGACAACATAGACATATATAAGTATATCATAGGAGGAAGTAGACCACTAGGTGATAGAATTTTTTCCCCCAGAACAATTCATGAGATGGAGGAGTTGTCCAAGTGGTGCTCAAAGTAATAAAATCAAGGATCCTTGAAACATGAAAATAAGATTGTATCTTGAATATGAGGCCACTTGTATTCCTAGCTCTTATACAAGTTTTCCTTTATGGGGTTCATCCTTTCCTTTCTTCTCTTACTTTCTTTTTTCCTTTCTTCCCTTTTACTTTTCTTTTTTCCTATCTGTTTTCCACTATCTTCTCCTCTAACCTTATTCTTGTTGCCTTCCTCTCCTCCATATAGCTTTTTTCCCCTTCTCCTCTCCCTTTCCTTTTCAACCTACTAGGTTTAAAAGATTGTGTTGGTGCTGGAGATGATCAAAGCTACAAAAGACATGGCTTTCACCTTCAGAGAGCTTTCATTTTGGGAAGAGACGATTCAATACCCAAATATTCATTAGTATTCAATAACTATATTTCAAAGAATTAAGAGCATGGGAGAGGAGCAAAATGTTATACAAGACTGGAGAAAGGAATAATAATTTCTGGCTGGATCAGGGATGACTTCCTCCAGGGAGTGGTACTTGAATTTGGTCCTTAAGGATGCCTAGTGAGGGCAAAGAGAAACCACAATATTTTCTGCTTATCGTTTTTAGATTGGATTAGAGGAAAGATAGAAAAAGGAGGTCTGGCTACATCAACACTTAGCCTTAGGCATCCCACTGAGATCTGAAGAATTCCCTCATAAGTTAATTGAAAAGGAGATTTTGATTTCACAGCTGGAATCACATGCGAGTGAGACAGGACTACTCCCTAGCTCAGGAAGACAAGAGCACTGGGCTTCTGATTTGGGGAGGTTTGAGGCTGCCTCACACCTTTGGGAGGAAAGTTGAGTTTGGAATGTTTAAAAGTAGCTAATGTTTATATGGTACTTTAAGGTTTGCAAAGCATTTTATCTCATTTGATGCTCATAACAACCTGCTAAGGTAGGTGCTATTTTTCTTATGCTATTTTTACAGATGGAGGACACTAGACCTGTTAATGGGTAAGTGACTTTCCTATAATCATGCAAATCATAATTATCTGAGGTAAGATTTGAATTCATCTTCCTGAATCAAATTCCTATGGCATCTCTGTGTACTTTATGAATATGCTATATGTATATTTTAGAAGCTATTGCACTTGTATCCAATATAGAGTCTAATATTTCTTCCAAATGGTTTTTACCCATCAATATTTCCATCTTTTTTATTTCTTAGAAACAAGTTGGGTATGATAGCTCTTCGGTATTAAAATTTAATGGGACCTCTAATTTCTTGGGTATGAGGAACTCCTGGTGGGAAAACTCCCTTTACAAGTACAGATTGGCACCTGCTATGCAACTTACAGACTCAAAATGTTGCCTAGGACTCTGGGTTCACCTGGGACATAACTGCTTTTCTATACTGCTTTCAGTTCCCACAGCCATTATGAGTGGAACAACTTGGGTGGAGAAGGGGCCAAACATCTCCATTACCACTGACACCAACTGTCACTGCCAAATCCGACCACCAGCTTTGCTGCCAGCCAGGCCCTGTGGCCATAATCCAAGGGAGCCACCTTGTAGGGTTATGATCTGGCACCTGCTTCTGGATGTTCTAGCATCCACCTCCTCAGTAGTCAGTTTCTGAAAGAAGACTTGGTAAAGAAAATTCTTCTCATTCCACTTCTTGACGTGGGCAAATAACTCATCAGTAATAGATATGGTTTTGTTCATATACACCATGTAAAGAAGATGCATAACTATTACTTTTTTTTTTTTTTGCTGCATTCCAGTACCCATTGGGCCCTTCCATCTATTTGGCTTGCAACAGAAACCTCCTATATGTATTGTTTTTTTCCTTTAGAATTGGCGTTTCTGAGGCAGATACTGGAACTTTTAAACTTCCTCAGAGAAGAGACTTTCCCTTTTGTAGTTGTAACCCTGTGTGTATCCTGGTGCTACACACCGTTAGCCCGTAAATACTTTTTCATTCATTCAATGTCTAATTAATCTTTTCTGAGCACTCCCACTCTGCAGATATTGTACTTCAGCATTAAGTAATTACTGTATGTACTCAGAATCTCTATTTATAGAATTGTCAACATTTGTGAACTCAGTAGTTTTCTTAAAATTTTATTTATTTAATACTTCCCCCCCCGTTACATTTAAAACATTTGTTTTTTTAAAAAAACTTTTGAGTTCTAGATTCTCTCCCTTATCTCTACCCCCAGCCACCATTAAGAAACCACAAATACATTTTTTAAAAGAAATTTTTAACTTGTACCCATTGTGTAAAAACTTCCTAAACATGAAATAGATTTTTTTTGGCCATCAATAGATAATGATAACTAAAACACATTTGAAGGTCTTTCTATCTGCACTAGCTTGAATATTTTTGCTCTTATACCTACGCTACAGAGTTAGCTACAGAGAGAAGTTCACGCACCCACTTAGGTGTGTGGTAGGTTGCTACCACCTTCTAGTAAGAAAATCAATTACAAATTAGGGCCGGATTCCATTAAGCATAGTGCAGGCAGAGGAGCACTTCCTACCTATGTGATCTTGGTCACTTAATTTATCTCAGCCTTAGGTTTCTCATCTGTTAAATAAGGGAGTTGGACTAAATAACTTCTGAAGCCCCTTTAATTTCTAAATCTATAACAATATGTTGTTCTTTAGTTTTTTCACTTTTGTATGACTTTTCATTGCCACATTTGGCGTTTCTGAGGCAGATACTGGAACTGTTTGCCATTTCCTTCTCCAGCTCATTTTATAGATGAGGAAACTGAGGCAAATAGGGTTAAGTGACTTACCCAGGATGACACAGCGAGGTAGTGCCTGAGGCTAGATTCGAGATCAAGAAGATGAGTCTTTCTGACTCCAAGCCTGGCACTCTATCCCCTGAAACAGAACCTGGGTTATGCTATGATTTATTTTGTCAGGATTTAGTTTAAATATATAACCTTTAAGAACTAACAATATTTAGTAAGAAAAATGGGCCAGTAATTAAAGAAAAACACATTTTTAGAGACTGCTTGTAGTGGAAAAAATAAAAGATAGCAGCATGTGGTGATAATGAATTCAAACTGCAGACACAGCATGCCTCAGGCCTAGGAAATGGGTTGTGTTTAGATGTCCCAATTTCTTTTTACAGTGATAAGACCTTTGAATTGAAGGAAATTGATCTGGTTATTTTTCACTGCATTAGAATTTGTCAATTTTGCATTTGCAATGATGAAAATCTGACCATCCCAATCTTTTGTAAAATTCTCTATTTCCACTAGAAATTCAATTTGCCAACACTGACCACAGGACCATGAAGGTTGATAGCTAGGGTCTGTGTCTGAGCTCTTTAGTCTGGTATTCTCTCTGACTCAGAATCAAGGATAGTGCCTCAGTGACTAACACTAGTTGGATCTGTATCAGTCAGAGAAGGCCTGCCTATATTGGAGAAATTATAGGAGTATGGAAACTTATCTTAACTAGGGATCCTTAATTTGGGTTCCATGAACTTTTTTTTTTTTTAACATGTCATTAATTAACTAATTTATATATTTTTAGTTTTCAACATTTATTTTTGAAAAATTTTGAGTTCCAAGTTTTTTTTCCCCTCCCTTTCTCTCCTCCTCCCCTCCTCAAGATAGCAAACAATCTGATATTGGTTATATATGTACAATTCTTTTAAACATATTTCCACATCTGTCCTGTTGTGAAAGAAAAATCTGAACAAAGGGATAAACTATAGGAAAGAAAAAACAAGCAAACACAAGTGAAAATAATATGCTTCAATTTGCATTCAGTCTCCATGGTTCTCTCTCTTTTTTTAAAAAATAACTTTTTATTGATAGAACACATGCCAGGGTAATTTTTTTTAATATTTTATTTTATTTTATAATAACTTTATATTGACAGAATCCATGCCAGGGTAATTTTTTTTTTACAACATTATCCCTTGCACTCGCTTCTGTTCTGATTTTTCCCCTCCTTCCCTCCACCCCCTCCCCTAGATGGCAAGCAGTCCTATATATGTTAAATATGTTGCAGTATATCCTAGATACAGCCAGGGTAATTTTTTACAGCATTATCCCTTGCATTCACTTCTGTTCCGATTTTTCCCCTTCCTCCTCCACCCCCTCCCCCAGATGGCAAGCAGTCCTTTACATGTTGAATAGGTTACAGTATATCCTAGATACAATATATGTGTGCAGAACCGAACAGTTTTCTTGTTGCACAGGGAGAATTGAATTCAGAAGGTATAAATAACCCGGGAAGAAAAACAAAAATGCAAGCAGTTTATATTCATTTCCCAGTGTTCTTTCTCTGGGTGTAGCTGCTTCTATCCATCTTTGATCAATTAAAGCTCTCTTTATCGAAGAGATCCACTTCCATCAGAATACATCCTCAAACAGTATCGTTGTTGAGGTATATAATGATCTCCTGGTTCTGCTCATTTCACTCAGCATCAGTTCATGTAAGTCTTGCCAGTCCTCTCTGTATTCATCTTGCTGGTCATTCCTTACAGAACAATAATATTCCATAACATTCATATATCACAATTTACTCAACCATTCTCCAATTGATGGGCATCCTTTCATTTTCCAACTTCTAGCCACTACAAACAGGGCTGTCACAAACATTTTGGCACATACAGGTCCCTTTCCTTTCTTTAGTATCTCTTTGGGGTATAAGCCCAGTAGAAACACTGCTGGATCAAAGGGTATGCACAGTTTGATAACTTTTTGAGCATAGTTTCAAACTGCTCTCCAGAATGGCTGGATGTGTTCACAATTCCATCCATGGTTCTCTTTTTGAATGAAGATGGTATTTTCCACCCCAAATCTATTAGAATTGCCTTAGATCAATGTATCACTGAGAAGAGCCTTATCTATCATAATTGATCATCACATAATCTTGCTGTTCTTCTGGTTTTGTTCACTTCATTCAGCATTAGACCATTAAGTTGTTTTAAAAATATTTTAATAACTTTATTTTAATATATTTAGTTCCCTTCATATTCCTGTATATTTTGTTTTATGTATTTAAAACCATTATTCTAAGTTAAAGAAGTCTATGAAACAAAAGGTTAAGACCCTCTGCCTTAGGAACTTCTTTTCCCCATCAATATTCACCCTTCTTACCTTGTATCATTGTCAAGAAAGAAGACTTTTGGTCATCTAAGTTCCCTTTCCTGTCTTTCTGATCAATCTTTCTGAAACCTGGTACACTTCTGTGCTTTGGGCATAAGTTGGGCACTCATTCCCAATTCCAGGTCTTCTAGGACCCCGTGGTATATGAATGGCAATAAGATGTTACTCAACTTTCAGCCATCTCCATATGGTAAAGTAAATAGCGCTCCTCTTCCCCCATTTCTTGTCATTCATCCATGATGAAGTTGTGAATTTCTGAAGGATGTGAATCATTTCTACAGCCTCTCATAGTGACAGATTGAATTAGAATTCACAATCTGGCTCTGATCTTTTTGAATCTCTTATATCTGCAACACCAAAAATTAAATTTTAATGTCATCCATCAAGAAGCCAACAGATAAGTTATAAATTACTGTCCTTGTTAGCAACAGCAGCAGCAGCAGCTCTGGCTGGGGAAAATGATTGTTAGACTACCAAGTGGGTCATTTGTATGCAACTCAGAAGATCCTAACAATGTCACATGCTATGTTATCTCCCAAGTCTTGAGGTCAGTACCTAAAGAAGCTCCTAAATTTCCCAGGTAACTCTCACAAATTAGACAGGAAGGGAGAAGCCCACCCACAAGATCTTCCTAGAGATTTGGACAGAAGGGGCTTTCTGACCCTGATGCTCTCTCTTGAATATTGCTGGCTGTGGAAGAGCTGAACTGTGTGAATCAGGATCAGAACTTCAGGGAGGTATGTGTCGAGGCTAATGGGTTGTGGGAAGTTTTGATCAGGGGATTTCAACACAGCAACCTTGGATCCAGGTCTTTATGATAATTTTAACACTATTTTAGGGAGAAAGAGATTGGTGCATTCCACTATGGTCCTGACAGTGAAATTGTGAGAGCAGAATGAATAAGGGAAAAAAATGACTTACTGGATCCAGAATGTTCATTTGGGAGGGCCAATCAAGTAAAAGCAATTATTAATTACCTACTATGTGGTTTTCAGTTAATGAACTTTCCGATAAGTAGAATTATAATTGTGGAACAACAAAAACACCAGGAAGGTGGTCTCTGAGTAGCAGCATCCTGAATATTTACCAGTCAGTTTAATCTCTGAGAAAGAAAAAGACAAAGTAAGAGGAGATGATGGCTGGCAGATAAACATGGAGGCTGACTTCAGCTGATACTCAATTTCTAGTCCAGTTGGAAATAAATCTGGAACAGTTCCCTTGGCAGATTTATGGTCTTGTGTAAGATGGCCTCTGGTTCCAAGCCACAAACTTGGGTGACTTCTATTTCCTAAAACACTGCAACAGATTAATAAGGTTAAATGCATGAGAAATGTTATAACACTGTTATGCATATAAGGCTTTAGTTTTTCAGGATAGGGAGAGCTATTTACTCAGTCAATGAGTATTTATTAAGCTCCCACTATGTGTCTAGCATTGTGCTACATGCTGGGGATGCAAAGAAGGCAAAAGATGGTCTCTTCTCTCAAGAATATTATAGTCTAATGGGTAGCAACATGCAGAGAACTATATGCCAACAGTGATAAATTGGGGATCATAAACAGAGGGAAGGCACTAGAATTAAGAGGTATCAGGAAGAACTTGCTGTAGAAGGTTGGATTTTAGCTGGAATTTGAAAGAAATCAGGGAAATCAGGGAACAGATATTGAGAGAGAGAAAATACTGAGTGTGGGAGTACTGCCAGGGAAAGTCAGGTGGTGGAGTAACTTACTCAAGGACCCCTAAGGAGGCCAGTGTCATGGGAATTAAACCAAGGCATGAGATGCTTGCTTCTCCACAGATAAGTCTCTCCACCAACTCAAAGTGCATGAGAGTCCCATCATTCTTTTCACTTCTTTGGGTTAAGGGATTGTTCCTACATCTAGATGACTGGGGAGAACACTGTAGTCCATTTGAATCCATTATTATATTAGTATGAGTTACTCGATCAGATTTATAAGGATAATAATGACAGCTGACTTTTATATATTATTCTATCCCTTCCAAAGTGACCATTGGATCAGATTTAGAGCTGGAACAGGCCCATCTGCTTCTGTCTCTTAATTTTACAAATGAATAAAAAGATGAGGTTCAGAAAAGGTGAAGTTCCTTGCTCAGGGTCATGCAGATTGAAAATAGCAGAGGCAAAAATCACTACAGTGTCTCTATTGGTGTTTATAACAATTCTGTGTGATAAATAGGAATTATTCTCATTTATTCATAAGGATACTAAGTAATGAAGAGTCCCTCTGACCTTCTCTGGGTCACACAGCTAATAAGTAGCAAAGCCAGACTCAGGGTTTCAATCCTATAAACAGTATTCTTTATCCTCCATCTAGGCTGCCATTCCTATTAAGTAAGTTGGGTAGGGGCTGGAGAAGGGGCGTGGTTGAAAGATGGAATTGCTGGCAAGGACAGGACTAAGTTAGCTTCCTTAGTAGGACCCTAGATGTCCCTCTGTCAGTGTATGAGACAAATTTCTGATTGCCTATATTCCTTATATCCTTTGCCCCTGGGTCATAGATCAAAGGATCATAGATTTACATCTATATGGGACCTTAGAGGTTATTTACTTCAACCTCCTTTTTGTTGATAAAACTGAGATTCAGAATGGGTTAAATGACATGTTCAAGGTCACACAGGTAGTAAGTGACATGGTTAAAATTCCAGCCTAGATTTTGGGATCCCAGCTCTATAGAACTTGAGACAACATCAGAAATCTTCGGGTCCAGTCCTTGCCTTTGAACCTTAATGCTGTGACTCCAGCTCCAATGTCTTTTCCACTGATGCATGCTGCTTCCTGGGGTCCCTCTTCCATCCTCTGCTTACTAATGCCAATTCCACTTGGAACGAACTGTTCCTTTTACAGTCTCATTGCTAAGATAATGTTGGCTCTTGTCTTCTTCTCCCTCTCTCTGCCCTATCCTTTTTACTCATCTCCCCCAAATCCCAGGTTGCCATTGTCTCTTGAATGGAGACATATGAATTCTTCATGGACGAGGATGGATTATTGATTCCTGGGTAGCAAAAATGTGGGTAGGATGAAGTAACATCAGCCCTAGGGCAGGACACTGAACCCAAGCTGATTCTACGAGATCACAGAAGATACCTTAGGAAACATCCAGTTGAAACCTTTCATTTTACCTTATCTTTACATTTATGAAGGCCCAGAGAAGTCATTACTTCATAGAATTACCCAATTTGAGAGTTATAAAGGACTTTATTGGCCACCCACACCAAAGAAATCCTCACTCTAACATAGCCAATAAAATTGCCCCGAGTCACTCAGGTAATGAAAAGTAGAGCTGTAGTTTTAACTTGGTGTGATCATCTGGGAAAAAAGCTAACAAACCTTCCTAAGATCCATAAAGTTCACTTGTTGAAAGCTGCTTCTCTTCTAGATATGGCCCCTTCTCTTGCTTGGTAATTTCCTCCCTTGGTTTTTCCCTGGAATTTCTATGCTTGGGTCTTCCATGTGTGTAGATCAGGAGATTGCAAGCTAATCCCTGCCATCTTTGTGCTCATGAGAGCAGAGCTCAGAAACCCATCATAGATACTTAAGTGAGGAACCTTCCCCATCCCAGTCATTGCCCTTACTTTTGTCATTGAACTGCCAAGATATGAAGGATATACTTTAGAATCATGAGAGCTTGGGAGAGTCATGGGCCCATAGTTGACCACTTTTCTTCTTTGACTAAAGCCAGAAGTTTTAACTCCCTGTCCAGTTTTTTCTTCTTTGTTTCTCTTTACCAAGGTTCTAAGCCTTTTCCTGGGTAAGTTAGAATGGGCTTATGAGAAAATCTCCAAAATCCCAGAGAGATGAAATGAATTGCGATGCCTTGTTCCTCTGACTCAACACTATGGTCCAGAGAGTGGAAGATGGAGGACCGTGCATGATGTTGGCTTTCCATCATGTTATCTATTCCAGTGATCCCCTCCATAGATTTTTATCACTGTTGATCCACCCTAAGAGGAATGAGTTGATTGGTGAAACTTTGACAAATGTCAAAGTGCATTAAAAAAAGCCCTGAGGCTTCTTGAGGAAACCAGTATTTCTCCAGACTTATTTTGATGATTGCAAACAAGTCGGAAACATATAGATTGACTTTTCCTTAAGATAAATGGAAAGGGACTCATTTTAGAACATGGGGCTTTTGATGAATGTATCAAGGCAAACCAGGTTATCTATTTCTGCTTAACAATGACAGATTTTGGCTCTTTGAGCATCATCCTTGTTTGGCTGGAAAAAATGGCCGTCATTCTTGTTAAATTCTGCTGCCATCTTATTTCAAAGTACTGTAATGATCTGTTTCATGTATTCAGTCTTTGGTTTCCACATCGTATGCAGGGCATAATAGAGATTGCACTGATGATTTCTCTTGTGAAGTACTCATTTGCATACTTGTATTTGGATGGAACAATATTAATATTTCTAAAACTTTTAACTCTATTGAAATGCAAGTGCCATTATCATACTGTGCACTTTTTGTCCTTCATATGATTCAAGGCTGCTGGTTGCTTAGCAACTGAAGATCAGAGTCCTCTAACCTTGTACTGTTGTTATTATACAATCACTGTCCCGGTGGAATTGGGGGGGGGGAGATCAACAGAGATAAAAATATACCTCAGAATGATTGCAATAATTTAGTGATTATGTCAATTGCCTTCTAGAGACTGTAACTGATTCTAAAGTATACATATGGTCTCCTCATTTTACTGGGTCAACAGAATAACTTTTATTTCTGTTAGTGCATAGCTTCTTTTTTTTTTAAACTTTCTTAAACTGATGCTTCAAAATTAGACTCAGTAAAATAGGTTGCTCCATGTCACAAAGCAAAACAGGCAATATGTTAAACTTAGGTTGGACTTAGGAAACTTGGATTTGCTTAAAATACTTTAGTGTAGATTATCTAGTAGAGCTTAGATTGTTTGGAAAAAGACCATAGTATAATGGCCAGGAGGATGCAGGTTAAGGTCCAGACTCTGATACATCCTGGTTGTTTAGGACCCTGGGTAAATCAGAGAATCTCTTAGGGCTCTTGGCAACTCTCTTAACATGATAAGTTGCAAACATGCCAACCTGCTTTGGTAGAAAAGATCCTTCACTAATAATAAAATCCTTCCTATACCAACAAAATCACAGGTCTAGTTCATTTCCTTATTTTTATTAGAATCAACAAATGTTATGAGCTCATTCTTTATAGCCAGGGCCATTCTTAGTGATAAGGTGAATAAATGAGACAATTGATTACTGAACTGGGCCTTGGACTCATTAGGAATAAGTAGATGATCACCTATTTGATTTTTTAAACACCTATGATTTCTTTAGTTTAAGGGGAGATATTTCTGTATATTGATGCTACTAATCACAACTTTTCCACAGCTTAATAGATAGGCTTTGAGAATTTTTATGTGCTTCAAATTGATCACCCTTCAGCCAACATCACGATGATCCTCTTGAAACTTAGTTAAGCTGGTGCTCAGATTGACAGGATGCAATCCATCCCTGGGTTCATTTTCTAACCCTTTCTAACCTGCTACATTTAGTATTCCATTAGTAGAGTCTTGGAGAACTATACTGGGATGAAGCATCAAAGTAGTATTTGGAAGGAATCATCCATCTTATTTCCCTTTGAGAAGCAGAGTTGTGCTGTGGGTAGAGAATTTGCCTTGGGGCCATAAAGTCCTGGGTCCAAATCCTGTCTCTGATACAACTGTGGGACCTGGGAAAATCAGGTAACTTCCAAGTGTGCTAGACAACTCTTTAATATTCTAACAATAATATTCTGATAAACTGCAGAGAAGTTATCAGCACTGGAGAGGGACTTTCCTTCTTTGGGAAGTCCTTGCAGAATTTAGCCTACATGTAGAGATACGGTTTTAGTGAAATTCTGATGTCCTAAAAGTTTTAAAAATCATGCCATATTATTGAACTAGTAGACTCCCAGCACAACCAGCAGCATTTCTTTCTTTCTTTCTTTCTTTCTTTCTTTCTTTCTTTCTTTCTTTCTTTCTTTCTTTCTTTCTTTCTTTCTTTCTTTCTTTCTTTCTTTCTTTCTTTCTTTCTTTCTTTCTTTCTTTCTTTCTTTCTTTTTTTTTTAATGGTATCACTCTACAAGTAGAAATCTTAAGAACCATCCTAATCGTTTCATCTAATCAATGAGGAAATTAGATTAACTCTTGAATCTGTCATTTCCTTTTAATTTCTGCTGCCTGTGCTACCTCACAAATTTAGTCCTTTATCTTGTCACATCTGGACTATTGCAGCAGCTTCCTAACTAGTTTCCTCATTTCTATTATTTTCTTGCAATTGAACAAATCTTCATAAAATACTGCTTCCATCATGTAACTTTTCTGCTTAGAAACTTCTAATGGCACCCTATTACAGATAAAATCCAGATAAAGACCAAGTTTCTTAGTATAGCATTAAGGTCTTACCACAATCTAGACCCAAATTTCATTTCCCCCATATAGAATTGCAAAACTATAGATCCAAAACTGGAAAGAACCATCTAGAGACCATCTAATTGGATCGAGGATAAGATAATCTAGTGTCTTATCTAAGGTTATATACAGCAGGAAGTGACAGAATCAGATTTCAAATCTACAGTGTGTGACTACAAATATTTCCATTTGAAGAATACTTCCTTTCACAAAGTCTTGTGCTTTCATGTTTCTTTTTGGATCTTTGTTTACATGTTATCTCTTCTACTACCCACTCTACCCTTATTGCTCTTCATGTTTCCAAATCCTAGCCATCTTTTAAGATCTTACACCATTGATTCTTATTAAATGGTTTTGTGTCTCCTTGGAAATTCATGACAATGGTCCAAGGGGTTCATATAAAAAATTCTTTAGTGACACCTTAAGCAGCAAATAAATGCCCGATTATATCACAAATATATTATATTACTCCTCCATGACAACAAGCACACACATATTCAAAGCATCATAGGTTTATTTCTGCAGTGATTTGAAACTGTCATGATCATGCCCACAATGATTTTGTTGTCCATGTAGCTATTACATTGAATGCTGACTGCTAATGACTATCTGCAAAGTATTTTTGCAATTTCTCAACCAGTCATCAAATTGTTTGCAAATTTTCCCAAGAATTTGACATTATAGCAAAAATCCCAAGGCACAATTCGATGCATTTGTAAACCTTCATTTCTTTTTTTTACACTGCACTGGAATAGTTTTATTGTTTTTCTCTGTAATTGTGACAGTTCTTGCAGTGCAAAAGTCAGGCTGCTTGAAAACCATATGATCAGAGGGCATATTCATTTCCAGTGGCCTTTAAGCCATCACAGATCACTACAAATATTCTGCAAAAGTAAAATTTTTGTTGCTTTTCATTGCACTATTAAGGCTTTAAGTTTATCCTCTGTTTATGTTAATATTCTTTTAGCTACATGAGTATTCAAATCAATTGATCAGCAGCATTAATTGGTTGTTCAGTAGAGATTCTGTGAGACTGTAGACAGTTGTGTGCTAGTGGTAGAAGAGAACATCATGTTTACAGAGTTTCTTTCTTTGCAAAAGTTAGTTTATACATTAAAAATAAATAATACATGCAATTGAATTTATATTTATCATGCACTACTTGCTATTAGCCAGTAGAAAAGTAAATATTTTCTATTGTAAGGATTCATTTTGTTGATTAATTTCATGGCTTAAAAAGTAAAGTGAAGTAAACTTCTGTCTCTCAGCCAGAAAGCTTATAAAATTCTTCATTTTCACCACATAGTTGTCAGTGTTCATTTTTACTTTATCCTTGTTTTAAGTCAAAATACAGAAATGAACTTGATGCAGAGCCAGATTTAAGATTACATTTGTCTTATGTAAATCTTTGTTCAAATACAAGTCCAATATTAAAATTAAGCTTCTACAAACATATTATGTTAAATATAAAATTATGTTTGACACCTTCCAAGTTGTAACATTTTATTGAAATGTTATTTATAATCAACAAAATTGGTAAAATAAAGAAACAATATAAAGTCTTTTAAAAAAATATTTATTAAATAACTTTTTATTGACAGAACCCATGCCAGGGTAATTTTTTTACAGCATTATCCCTTGCACTCACTTCTGTTCCGATTTTTCCCCTCCCTTCCTCCACCCTCTCCCCCAGATTGTAAGCAGTCCTTTACATGTTAAATAGGTTACAGTATATCCTAGATACAATATATGTGTGCAGAACCAAACAGTTCTCTTGTTGCACAGGGAGAATTGGATTCAGAAGGTGTAAATAACCTGGGAAGAAAAACAAAAATGCAAGCAGTTTATATTCATTCCCCAGTGTTCTTTCTTTGGGTATAGCTGCTTCTGTCCATCCTTGATCAACAATATAAAGTCTTAAAACTGATAGTAAACATAATGAGGTTTTGCTAGATTATTAAAAATTTTTTTTTATAGAATGCCCCATATAAAATATTTACAATTAATAATAGGAGTTTAAAACTTTATGGGGTTTTCAAAATTATAAGTAGAATATAATTTTATATGTGATAGTTATAATTATATAATCTACATTTTAATTTGGAGCTTTTGGGGGCTAAAGTAATCATTGTAACTATTATAAGCACTTAATGATGATTATAACTAGTGTATTAAATTACCCTGGGGATCCACAACATATTTATTTTTGTTGTTGTTGAAAGGCATTCTTGAAACAAAAATAATCTTGGGAACCATTGCCCTGTTTGAATCATATTTCCTCATTGCAGTCTTCCCAGAATGCCCTAACATAGCACTCATGTACTACTTTCCATTGTTTACCTTTTGCACTTATGTACTACTTTCCATTGTTTACCTTTTGAATACGTATTTGTTTTACTTCTTCAATTAGATCATAAACTGCTCTTTGCTCAGATCTTGTTTTATATCTCTTTTTAAACCTTATATAGAGATGTCTTATATAGAGAAGATGCTAAATAAGTATTTCACCATGACTAGGAACTCCAATCAACCGAGTTTTCCTTCTTTTCCACTGCTTCAAGCCATCTGATGAATTTATAGAATGTGAAGGTCAGGTAACAAAGACAATAAGATATTAAGGTAATAGAGAAGTTTTTACACTTCCTTAATACTTAGGTTAATAATGGTAATTAACATTTACATAGTATTTTTAAATTTTTTCAGAGTAATTTTTCATTTATCATCCATTTAATTCTTACAATAACTCTAGGAGGTAAGTGCTACTATTATCCCTATTTTACAGATGAAGAAGCTGATGGTGAGAAGCTAAATGATTTTTTCCCCAGAGTTATACATAGTTGGTAAGTTCTTAAGGCAGGATTATGAGGGAACTTTTTCAGCTATTTAGGAGAATTCTAGAATCCCCAACTATTGGATACTTAAAGGATCAGCCATA
This sequence comes from Antechinus flavipes, assembly GCF_016432865.1. Classification (NCBI taxonomy): domain Eukaryota; kingdom Metazoa; phylum Chordata; class Mammalia; order Dasyuromorphia; family Dasyuridae; genus Antechinus; species Antechinus flavipes. The sequence goes on from NC_067400.1 coordinate 52,472,857, forward strand.
TACTTTATAAAGCAAGAGAAATTCTTTAGACACTCTCTAAGAAGTAAGGCAAAGCTGAATTTCTGTTAGTCAAGGGAATCATCCCTTGCAGTGGAAAAGAGAGCTAGCTACAGGGAAAAAACTAGAACTTAAAAAGACATTGGTCTTGGATTCACCCCTTGTGTCTCTTCCAGTGCCTTACAGAAGAGGGAAGCTAATTTCTCTTTTCCCCACTCTATCTCCATCATCAGTGCTGCCTGACAGTAGAGTAAATTGCTTAATAGAAGACGCTGAATCTAACAGAGGACAGACTCAGATAATTCAGTGAAGAGAGAATTAGCCCATGCAGTCAAAAGTTGAGTTATGGAGAAGAGCAGACTCAGGGAGTGACATGGAGCTAGATAAGCTAGCTGAGTGACATAACCAGCAGAGATGATGCATCCAGGTACAGGAGATACAAGGAGAAGAGAAAAGAGAGATGGGCCCTGAAACATTGGAGGCTTGAGTTATTTTGTCAACATGTGTTGTTTAAGTACATGTATGGAATGCCCATTGATTGTGTGTGTGTTTGTGGAACAATGTACCTCAGGTTTATGGAAGGAACATCTTGTTGTTATTATTTGTTCTCTGTAATTTTGATAAATGAGATAAATTAAATAAGATGTCACAAGATGAGAGAACATTTGTAAAGCCCTTAGCACAGGGCCTGGTACATGTTTAATGAATATTCATTTCTTTTCTAAATGCATTTAGTTTAAGATAATTATTTCAGCTGGCTGAATATTAAAGGTAAACATACTGGTAGGGTCTTGTGAAAATTTTAGTTTTTAGAGTGTGGACTCTCAGAGTACCTTGCACGTGAGACAGATATTTCCTGAGAGACCCAATCTGTGAGTTGGAGTTGGAGGGGATATGACAGTAGAATCAGTGATTGTATTGATCACCTTAGAGGTTTCATCTAATATAATTCTCTCATCTCATAGATGAAGAACTGAGGTCTAGAAAAAGGGTAAATGACTTGCCCAGTCACAGAGCCAGAATTGGAACTCAAATTTTTTGATCCAAGCTAGCACTCTTTTCAGTGTCCCACAGAACCTCTCAGGGAGTGATAGAAATCAGTTCCCTTTCTGGTGCATCTAAGAAATTCCCTACTGGGTGTCCTCTCCAGGTCTCTGTTTTATGTTGACCTCAAAAATCATTTTGTGAGGATGGCATAGGACAGGTTTGCCTAACCTCCAAAAGTTTAAGGATGCGTTAGGAACTTCATTTGAAGTTAGAGATGAACTAAATTTGTTGGTAAATTAATAAAAGAAAGGAACATTATTAAATTCAAGGACTTTGATTCATGTGCTTTGTTCATTTACTTTGACAATTGCTTAATTATTAACAAGTTATTTTTAATATTGTACATACATAAGTACCCTGCAGCATGTTTGCAACAGCAACATGTCTCTGTTCTACTTGAGTGCCCCCTGATTTATTTGCTGTAAGCCTGGACTGATAATAAATGGGGCAAGGATGTCAAGGTTTCTTAGAGAGAAAAAAGTAAATTATCTTAATTCTTCTGTGGGTTTCAAAAAAATAAAACATTCCGCATTCTTGGGGTGGAATTTATTGAGATCTTATGCTTATTATTTCAGAGAAGATACAGTTAGCAAATTTCACCATCATTCATCCATGTTTGTTCGTTTGCATTGTCTCTGAATTTTTTCCATTTAGAAAACATCTCTGCCTTTTAAATACTCTTAGTGCTTCCTTTAAGGGCTTTAATTTTCAACTCCTCCCCCACTCTCCCCCCAGCCTTTTGGGCTGAAAGAGCCCTTTATACTTTACCTTTAAATTCATATCTGGTTGGTTGTCCCAGTTTTCTAATTAATGATAAAAGTGGAATCTGTCACCCAATGACTTCTTTGTGATTTTCTGATTAGTATCTTTGAACCATCAATGGGTGCCAACCTTAATCATTAGTTTTGTTTAGGTATTCAGAAATGAAGGATTTGTCACACAGCAGGCAAAATGATTATAATTTCCACTATAATTATAAAACATTTTAGTTAGAATTGATTTTTCTTCTTTAGAATCCTCTAGCACACTGAGTACAGAACTGCATGCTTCTTTAACTCCCTGAGACTAAGAGTTCATGGATTATTTGACCATTCATCTACTGAACACCCAATAAATATTGATTACCAGAGCTATAATTATTTGAAAGTGTTCCTGGAGGGAAGGGCCTGATTCTGTGCTCTGTTACTAGTACAGAAGACCTTAAATAATCAGCCAGTTCATAGGACAAATGCATTTTCTAAGTGTTCAGGGCAATGGGTGCCAGCCTCTTAAAATTTTGTCATTCAGCATTACTTAGGCCAATTAAAACTTAGAACTTTAGTAGTACATTTGCTGAAAATCATTGTATTGACCTTTCTGTGTTGCCTAAGTTATCATCTTATTGCTGTAAACCTTTTTCCCATTCTTTATCTTGCTTAGCATTTTTAGATGCGCTGACAAAGCTTAACAGGTTTAGATGCTATTTGCTCAGCTGATTCTATAGATAAAAAGGAACTAAGAAGCAAGGTTAATGCAAAATTAGCAAGAACATATATATGCATAAAAAGATATTATTTTATATGTACACAAATATATATTATTTTATATGTACATATAATGCAAATGTACATTATATGCACATATAATGTGTTTGTGTGCATGTGTATATGTATATGGATGCATGTATATATACAGAAATAAATACATAAATATGTACTTTCTGTCTCCCTCTTTACAATATAAGCCTCTCTAAAGCATGGATTGTATTATTCTTTGTACTTGTATCTGCAGCACTTGCCACAAGACCTGGCACATAGTAGATAATAAATTCTTGTTGATGGATTGATCCTATGAAATGAACCAACTTATTAGTTAATTTAAATTTATATTTAGCTACATTGGAGCATAAGGAGAACTTTCATAATTAATTAAACAACAACAACCCTGTAGTAAGCACATTACTTATTATTATTGCTATTTTTATTATCAAAAATTCTTTAGATATATTTTTTATTTGAACCTCACTGTAAGATGATGATGTAGGAACTACCAATATTATTATACTTATTCTACTAATTCGACTTAATTCTCCTAATGGGGAAATTGAGGTTGAGATTAATTAATTATTAATTAATGAGTTAATCATTAATCATTAATCATCAATTAATGAGTTGCCCATGGCCACATGACTAATCTATTAAAAGTAGAAAATGAAGTTGAATCTTGCTAAATTCAGAGTTCTGTCCATTACATCACACTGCCTTTTCAAAACTCAACTTGTCCATTACCTGTCTATGGGAATTACTATAGTAGTTTGGACCAGTTTTCCATCCAATCTAGAAGTGTATTGCCAACAGTTGCCCTGAGTGATATATTTATGCCTAGAGAGAACATAGTTCTCTTTTTGGGCTTTGACTAAAGATTTGATATATCCCATTTTCTTTCAGTTTTCATTTATGACTCTGTCATACCTTTGGCTAGATTTTTTTTTTTTTCATTTATATTTCATGCCACTCTGATCTCTGGCCACAGGCAATGAATGGTCTGCTGGTAAACATTTAGCAACCAGTTCTATGAAAAAAAAATGTACAAAATGTTTTTTGCCAAATTTTTTTCTGCATTAATATTTTCTCCATCACTTTCTCAAATCTACAGATTGAGCTTGGGTTGATAGTGTTACTGCTGTTTGAGGTATAAATGCTCACCCTCAAAATTTAACAATTGATCTTGCTGGTAAGAGCTGGTTGCAGCTAGTTAAAATTTGGAGCTGGCAGAAATTTTGGAGTGGCTCCAATCCAACCCCCTCAGTTTATAGAGGAGGGAGTCTCCGGGTAGACAAATGACCTGATAAAGTTCAGATAGCTAGCAAGTCACAGAGGCAAGATTTACCCCTATCTCCTGTAACTCCAAATCCCAGATAAAATCCCATCTTCTATTACAATAAGCCTTTCCTGATTACTCTTTATGGACTATCTCCATTTTATCCTGCATATAGCTTGTACCTCTCTTTCCCATTAGACCAGGAGTTCCTTGAGGGCGGGGACCATGTGGGCTTTCTTTGTATCCCTAGTATGTAGCATTGTACCTGACACTTAGCAGGAACATTTTTGGACAAAGATATTAGGATCAGTGTTTAGGAAGTGGAAGTTTTTATTTTGGGAAAAAACCCCCTGGTGATAGTGAAAGGTAGGAGGGGAATTAAGGTTATGTTAGTCAAAAGTAGGGGTTGATGGGAAGAGATTTTAAGTTATCAAATTCTAAGGGGAAAATTAAATAAAGATATTCCTTTTCAAATCACAGTCAGGAAAAAGAATGATCAATATTAGTTGTTAGTTACCTTTCTGGTGAGATTAACAAAGGGATGACGAAGAAGAGACAGAGAATGTTGGCCAAGTGCACAATTGTCTGTTGTCCCAATGATACTCCTGTTTTTATCAGTTAGATTTTTAAAAAGAAATATGACAAGCTGATTCCAATGCAGTGTTGTTGCTGGCGGTGATATTTTAAGATAGGGGAGGTGGGGCATTGGATAGGTTCCAGAGGTGAAGCTTTAATGTATATTCTTTTAAAAACATAGAAATGTATTCAGAATAAAGATTACCTTTCACAAAAAAAAAATGGATACCACAAAGAAGTAAAAAATACTGTGAAACACTGCATTCCTTACTTCTTTTTTACTCTATTAATTGGGAAGTAGGTGAAAAATAATACTAAAACTCTATCAGAGCCACATTATGATTAAATAAGGATTAGATAATTTAAAGCCATAGAAATGTCTCCCCTCCCCTCCCACACAATTTACATTTTAAATATAGAGAGCTAATCAGAGGGTTTTTCTTTTAAAGAACCTATGGCTGCTAAAACAGCTGACAGTTGCAGGATTAGTAGTTTTTCCTCTTGGAAATAAATAATTCCTGAAAATAAGCCTATGGAGCAGCTGTGAATAGGATTATTGGTAGGAATGCATAGGGATCATATACAATTGGAACAGCATTAACATGTAAGCTCCATGAGAGCAGGGATTGCTTTTGATTTTTTATGGTATCCTCAGTGTTTAATACAGTGCTTATAGTATAGTGTCTGGCTTCTACAGTTTAATACAGTGTCTATAGTAAGAACCTAAATCGAAATTGATTGATTGATAATATCTTTTCATGAAAGAAAAAGCTTTTTTTTTAGCATTTATTAGCTGACTTTTGAAAACTATAAACTACTCGTAGATTTTAGGTGATATGAGAGTGAACCCATCCTTTGTGCTATTTCATATCTCCTCAGAGGGTCCATCACCTTTTTCATCATCCAGGTTCATAACCACAGAGTCATCCTTGGCTTTCCATTTTCATCCCCATAGACTTTTCTCAACTCTCATTAGGACTAAAGGAATAGTCTCCTAATCTGATATTGCTGTTCTTGAATTGTTCAGTCATGTTGTGAGCTTATGGACCATTGTGTATCATGCTTCTATCCTCCATTATCTCCCCAAATTCATTGTTTCCATGACACTATTTAACCATTTCATCCTATGCTGCTTTTGCCTTCTATCTTTTCCACCATCAAGGTCTCTTCCAATGAGTCCTGTCTTCTTATTATATGGCCAAAGTATTTAAACTTCAGTTTCGGTATTTGACCTTCCAGTGAATAGCCTGCAGTATCGAATGATTTCATCTCCTTGATGTCCAAGAGACTCTCAAAAATCTTCTCTAGTCCCACGACTTGAAAGTGTCAATTCTGTGTTACTCAGCTTTTCTTGTCCAACTCTTACAATCATACATTGCTATTGGGAAAACCATAACTTTGACTATATCTTTGTTGGCAAAGTGATGTCTCTGGTTTTTAGTGAGCTGTTCAGATTTGCCACAGTTATCCTTACAAGTCTTTTAATTTCATGGCTGCAGGCATTGTCTGCAGTGATCTTTGAGCCCTAGAATATAAAATCTGATTCTTATATTATTTTCCGTTTTACTTCTCAAAATGACATGAAATTTGGAGAGAAATAAATGAATGTAGAAGAAAGGAAGGGAAAGACAGGGCAGTGCAGAAAAAGGAAGGGAAGAGAAAGGAAGGAAAGAAAAGAAAGGGAAGAAAAGGGAATTCTTTATTTTACAGATGAACCATTGCCAAGAGAGGTTGTGCCTTGCCCAGGAAGACTTAGCTAATTATTATCTAAGGCAGAGTTGGAACCCAGATCTTTCTGAGTCCCAAGTTAGGTTAAAAGGACTAAAAGAAGGAGCCAAATTAGGAGGGCCTCCTCCCGGATCACTATCCTGTAGAGAAGGAAACTGAGGTCAAGACACAAAATGATTTACTCAAGTTTAAGCAAATGGTAAATATCAGAGCAGGCACAAGAACCTAGATTTCTTGACTCCCAGTTAAGCTCGTTCCCTACTTAACTGTCCTTGCATTGGAGTAATCACTGAAACTTCCCTCTCAGTTCTCTTACATTCAACATTATTAACCTGGGAGACCAAGAAGAATGGCAAGAACTACTTGCAGAGATGGGTAAAATGTTTTGCTACTCTAGTTTAACTAGTTAAGTCTTTATATCTTCTAGCACATTTTATGCCATGCAGACTTTAAAACCTCTGACATTTCATTGTCTTTTGTTATTAATCTAACACGCGTTGTCACATCTTATCATCAGAGAGGGCAACATTTTCTGCATATTTGGAAGATTTTTTGGGACACTTTGCTGACTGTGTCTTCTTTCCTACTTCCTGATCTTGTGTCTTTACACAATCATGTTTTTTCTTTAAGTGACCTGGCCTAATTTCTATTTTTGGTGGCTTTCCCATTTTCTCTTCAGCACTCTGTAGAATTCTGGGTTTAGCCAGATTAGTCCCTTGTCCTTCCTATACATCGACAGAGCTTGTTCCCAAGCCAAAGCACTTCCCAAAACATTAATACTTTGAGTGACAGCTGTCCTCTTTGGATGCTTTCCCCCTTTCCTTTTAAGTTTGACTTTACATTGGAGCTTTTTTAGTTGTGTGCTGATTCTGGGGAAAAAAATCTCTTTCCTTAAACTATTTTATTTACCTTAATGACTTCTATTGGAATTTTACACTGATCTTGTGATAATTTCTTCAAAACTTTTCACATCTTTAGATCCAATTTAAGATTAAAGATTGTGCTATTTGTTACTATAATCCTTCTCACAACACATCATACTCTTACTCTGGGTTTATTTGCCATTGGCCTTTTTTGCCCATTTTTTGATAATACTCTACCCTAGTGGGTCTATTACAAATTTCTGTTATATTAACTCAGCCGGGCCCTTGCTCCTGCACAAAAATCCTTGTTTTCCTTATTTGACTTTCTCTCACACTCTCCATAGCAGCTGTTCACAACCTTCATTTCTCTTCTTAGTATTCTACACCATCTTCACATTATCTCTTAGAAAAAGACTTTCCAAATTTACTGGGACTATCAAGATCACCAGCTATGAGCTCTGTCTTCTTTCATCTTCTACCCTAAATTCTCCTACATAATAGAATTCCTTCCATTTCCATTTCCTCTTTATATGTTGATTCTTTTCCATCAGAATATAACCTCTTTTAAGGAAATATAAGCTCTTTTGCTTGTTACCTTAGTTTTTACAACACTGCCTGAAATAAAGTAAGTGCTTAATAGATATTCTTTCCCTCCTCCTTTCCCCTTCCATCCCTCTTCCTCTCCTTCTCTCTCATCTATCTGTTTCTTTATCTCGATCTAATCTCTAAGGAAGAAATGGTACGTTTTGTCAAGGCTAACACCTCTTGAGCCTATTTCATTCTGTGTCTAGGGCTTGTCACTTTGGTCATTTTTTTTTCCTCTCTACTATTCATTCTCAATTTCTCTTTATCTAGTAGCTCATTTCCTGCTGCCTATAGAAATGTTCCCATCTCTTCTGTTTTAAAACAAAACAAAACAAACAAACAAAAAATATCCTACAAAAACAAATCAAAAACAAAGCAATCCTTCACTGGACTCTGTATTCCCTTGAGTTATTGTCTGGTATTTCTTTTTCATTTCACAGTCAGACTCATATAAAAATAGTTTCTATTCAGTGCCTACACAGTTTTCAATCCTTTGCAATCTGGCTTCTGACCCTACTATCAATTGAATCTATTCTCTCCAATATTACTAACAATTTTTTAACTATTTGACACAACAGTTTCTTTCAAGTTCTCATCATACTTTATCTTTATTTTTCTGCAGCCTTTGACACTGTCAACTATCCTTAATAGTAAAAAGCTCTTCCATTATATTCTTTCTCCTGCCTCCTAACCAGAGGTGTATCCCAAAACTCAGTCAGCGGCTCTGTTCTCTTTTCTTCTTTTTCTCTACTTTATCATATGGTCATCTCATCAGCTCTTATAGATTCACTTATATATGTACAGATGATTCCCTTTCTGTCTTTCTGTCTAGTCCTGATCCCTTTCTGGAACTCCATTTACACATCACCAACTGGATATTGGATATTTTAATTAGCTTCTCACCAATAGTATGTAGAAAAAAGGACTCATTATCTTCTCCCTATAAATCCACCCTTATTCTACATTTTCCTATTTCTATCAAGAGCACCTAGGAAAACAACCTCAGATTCAATCTTTACTTTTCCCCTTATTCATCATATCTAATCAGTTGCCAAAAACTTGAATATTCTCCTATATTCCGCCCATTCGTTACCTTCTCTCTATCAATCCATATTCTATGCTCGTTCCTAAAGTCACTTCATTAACTCAACAGTATTTGAGTGTTGAAGTCATTTAGTTCAACTCATACACAAAAGAAATTTCCACATAACATATAGTAAATAGTTAGCTAATCTTGGTCTGATGACCTTTAAGGATGGAAAGCTACCAACTGGTGAAGTAGCCTATTCTGGAAATTGTTGGATAGCTCTAGTTGTTGGGAAGGTTTTCCTGACATCAAATATAAATCGATTTCTTTGTAACTCCCCCTTCCCCTGTTATTGTTCCCAATTCTGCCTACTGGGGTCAAACAGAATAATGGAATTCCTTTCCATGTGACAGCTTTTTCAACATTTGAATACAGTTATGGCATTTCCCTCTAGTCTACTCCAGGCTAAACCTGACTAGTTCCTTCAACTAATTCTTGTAAGCCATGGAACTGATTTCCAGTTCCAGTTCCAATTACAATGTACTTGAGAAAATATCCATTTCACTAGCATGTCATGGTCCTTTTTAAGAACAAAGAACAAATAACAACAATATGACATGATCACAAGGCTCTTTGTCTTTCCATTTTCCTCTTCTATACACTTTCCAACTTCTCAGTGTTTTTCTTTTTTTTATGATAGTTTATTTTTCAAAATACAGGCAAAGAGAATTTTCAACATTCACCCTTGAAAAACCTTGTGTTTCATAATTTTTTCCCTCCCTCCCCTAGATGGCAATCCAATATAGATTAAACAGTGCAATTCTTCTAAACATATTTCCATTAATGTTCTTAAACCATGTTGCTCAGAACTGAGTAGAGTATAATGAATACAACAAGCATCTCATTCAGACAATTGTATTAACTTTCTAACTAGCTTTGCTTCCATTTTCTCTTCTCTCTAATCTACCTTTCACACAGCCAATATCATCTCCCTAAGGCACTAGTCTAGACACATCAGTTTGCTGCTCAGATATCTTCAGTGGCTTCCTGTTGTCTCAGAAAGAAAATTATAGATTACTTGAGGTTTCAGACCCTTTTCAAAAATATGGCTCCCACCTACCTTTCCTTGGGCAGCTAGCTAGGTGGTGCCATGGAGAAAGAACCAGGTCTGTAGTCAGGAAGATTCATCTTCCTGACAAATGTGGCCACAAATATCTACTGGCTTTTTGAGTCTGGGCAAGTCACTTCAAAATGATTGCTTCAGTTTTCCTAGCTGTACAATGAGCTAGAAAAGGAAATGTCAAATAACTCCATTATTGTTGCCGAGAAAACCCCAAATAGGGTCATGAAGAATCAGAAGTGATTGAACAAAAAACATTTCCAGACTTGTTTTATATTACTTTCATTCTTATGATCTAGACAAGTGCTTATCCTCAGGATTCTATATTTTGTCTCTCATTTCCATGACTCTACTAAAGTACCACTTTTTTTTTTTTTTTTTTTTTTTTTTTTTTTTTTTTAGGAAGCCTTCTGATTTTACTGGTTAGTATTCCCTCTCCCTTTTCAAATTGACTTGTGTTTACAAATCAGAAATCATTTGTATGTATTGTGTACATGTTATATCCACCAGTAGAATAGAAAGACAGAGAATGTCTTTGTTTTTTGTCTTTCTCTCCCCATTGACTCACACAGGATTTTGCATATGATAACTCCTTTTTTTTTTTAATAACTTTTTATTGATAGAACCCATGCCAGGGTAATTTTTTTACAGCATTATCCCTTGCATTCACTTCTGTTCCGATTTTTCCCCTCCCTCCCTCCACCCCCTCCCCCAGATGGTAAGCAGTCCTTTACATGTTGAATAGCTTACAGTATATCCTGGATACAATATACATGTGCAGAACCGAACAGATCTCTTGTTGCACAGGGAGAATTGAATTCAGAAGGTATAAATAACCTGGGAAGAAAAACAAAAATGCAAGCAGTTTATATTCATTTCCCAGTGTTCTTTCTTTGGGTGTAGCTGCTTCTGTCCATCCTTGATCAATTGAAACTGAATTAGCTCTCTTTATCGAAGAGATCCACTTCCATCAGAATACATCCTCAAACAGTATCGTTGTTGAGGTATATAATGATCTCCTGGTTCTGCTCATTTCACTTAGCATCAGTTCATGTAAGTCTTGCCAGTCCTCTATATTCATCCTGCTGGTCATTCCTTACAGAACAATAATATCCTATAATGTTCATATACCACAATTTACTCAACCATTCTCCAATTGATGGGCATCCATTCATTTTCCAGCTTCTAGCCACTACAAACAGGGCTCCCACAAACATTTTGGCACATACAGGTCCCTTTCCCTTCTTTAGTATTTCTTTAGGGTATAAGCCCAGTAGAAACACTGCTGGATCAAAGGGTATGCACAGTTTGATAACTTTTTGAGCATAGTTCCAAATTGCTCTCCAGAATGGCTGGATGTGTTCACAATTCCACCAACAATGTATCAGTGTCCCTGTTTTCCCACACCCTCTCCAACATTTCACATTATCTTTCCCTGTCACTCTAGCCAATCTGACAGGTGTGTAGTGGTATGCCAGAGTTGTCATATGATAACTCCTTAATAAATATTTGCTGTATCAATTAAAGAATAATTTTCCAATGCATTTCAACCCTGTTTAGAAATCTTTGTTCTAATAGGTGAATAAATGTTGTTTTTTGTTAGTTCCCTCCATGCTACTGTTTTATCTACTGAATTTAGGCAGCAAGATGGTTCAAGATTTGGAGTTTTTGAATATGGAATTAGGAAAGTCTGAGTTTGAATTCTGCCCAATAAACCTCTTAGTTATGGGACCAATGAGGAAATTAGCCTTTTTTAGCCTCATCTGCAAAAGGGAGATAATAATAGCTCTACTGTACAAAGATGTTGAAAGCATCAAATGAGATAAGATATGAAAAATGCTTTGCAAAACTTAAATCATTATAGAAATATGAGCTATTGTTACTGTTATTATTATTAACTCTAGCAACATATTCCTTTGCATTCTAAAGTTAGGCAAATCATTTTACTTTGCCACAAATGAATGAAACAGGGCATTTACTATGAGCACAGTATTTTGCTGAGCTCTGGGAATACTCATTAACTTTTTATAAGGCCAAGATTGGGAGGAGCTACTACTGGTCTTTCCATTCTGGGTAATTTTTAAAATTTAATTTAATTTAATTTATTTTTTTCTCCCTCCTTTTAATCCTTTCTCTACCAAGGAACAAAATATTCTTTATACATATGAAGTCATGTAAAATATTTCTTCTTTAGCCATGTTTTGGGAAAAAAAATAGAAAAAAATGCTTTAATCTGCACTCTGAGCCCATCAGTTTTCTATCTAGAGGTGGATAGCATGTTTCATTAGGAGCCCTTTGAAATTATGGGAGATAATTGTATTGATCAGAGTTACTAAGTCTTTCACAGTTGATTGCTGATGATAATAATAATTATAATAATAATGGTAATGTTGCTGATACTTTTATATTAGTTTATATGTTTATGGGACTTTAAGAAATCTTGTAACTTTTTTCAGTGGCAAGAAAGTTGTTTTAGTTTTCTCAAAAAATGGAAGGATGACAATAGAGAACTGAACTAATTTGTAATTTATAAGCGTGAGAGACATTCCCCAAATGATAAATGGGATATAAATAGGTAGTTTTCAGAGAAAAAAGTCAAAGCTATTAATAGTCATATAAAAATGTTCTACATCACTAATAATTAGAGAAAAGCAAATTAAAACAACTCTGATGATAAATTCTCCAGGTTCTACTCACCTCACTTTGATTAATTCATGTAAGACTTCTCAGATTTTTCTGAAACTATTCCCTTCATCATTTTTTATTTTTTTGGTGATCTCAGTATTTTATCTCATTCATATTCCATAATTTGTCAGTCATTCTCTAAATGATGAGCATCCTCTTACTTTCCAATTCTTTGCCACCCTAAAAAGAGCTGCTATAAATATTTTTGTACATATTGGGTCTTTCCATTTTTTCTGTGATTTTCTTGTAGTATTGACCTGGTAGTAGTATTGCTAGGCCAAAGTGTATGCACAATTTTATATCCCTTTATGCATAGTCCCAAATTATTCTTCAGAATAGTTGAACTAATGCATAATTCCACCAAGACTATATTAGTATACATAGGGTACATAGTGTGCACCCTCTTCAGCATTTGTCATTTTCCTTTTTTGTCATCCTAGTCAATGTTATGCATTTGGGATGATAACTCAGAGTTGTTTTAATTTGCTTTTTTCTAATAATTAGTGAGTTGGAACATTTTTTTCTTCTATTAATAGCCTTTATTTCTTCTTCTGAAAACTGCCCATTCATATCCCATTACTATTTAACAGTTGGTGAATAGTTCTTATTTTTATAAATTTGACTCAATTCCTTATATTCTACTTTCCATTTTTGAGGAAACTAAAGAAACTTTCTTACCACTGAAGAAGGGTAGTCATAAGATTTCCTATAGACATACAAACTATTTATTTAGAGAAAAGTCATACAATCAACAAAGCCTTTATTAAATGACTAAGGTGAACTAGGAATTGTGCTGAGCAGTTAACAAATATTATCTCATTTGATCTATACAACAACTCTAACAGGAAGATCCTCTGATTATTTGAATTTTAGAGTGGAGAAAACTGAGACATGGGTTAAATGAATTACTCAAGACAATATAGCTATTAAGGATCTGAGGTTGAATTTGAACTCAGATCTTTCTGATTCCAGGCATAGAACTCTTATCTACCATGGTCACTTCTAATATACAAAGAATTAAATAATTAATTTTATAAAAAGTATAATGAATAACTCTAAAATCACTGAAAATCAAATGATACATATGCAAAAATTGAATAATTTCTACTTTATGCAAACAACTAAATAATTGATTTTATAAAATTATAACAAACAACTCTAAAATCAGTGAAAATCAAATGATACAAATATAAAACATTGAATAATTTCTACTTTAAATATACAAAGAATTAAATAAATACTTTTATAAAATTATAATGAATAACTCCAAAATCAATGGAAATCAAATGATACAAATATAAAAAATTGAATACTTTCTACTTTAAAAGTATGATTTTGTTTATAACACTATCTGGGTGATCTTGGAAGCAAGACACTATCTCTTTGAACCTCAATTTTCTCATCTGTGGAAAGGGGATATTAATAGTATCTACTTCGCAAGGTGTAGTGAGTATTGAATGAGATAGTGTATCTAATGCCACACTCTACAAACTTTGGAATGCTATATAAACATCGATTGGAACCATTGGCAGCCAAATATTCACCTTTAAGCTGGGGGATTTCTTTGTCACAAACCTTATAGAGGGAAGGGTTTTACTCATCTTGGCCCCTTCTCTAGCCTGCTGCTTTGAGTTCAAGCCAAACAGCATGATATCATCAATCTTTTCTCTGAAATTGCCACAGGCAAAAAACATGTTTCCTTTCCTTTTTTTTTTTTTTTTTAAAGGAAAGAGATAAAAGATGAGCTTTCAGCTTATTATAACACTTAGGTGATCAGGAAGCCTGAATCCTAAGAGGCTTGGGTGAGAGGAGGCAGTTTATACAAAGCTTCCTTTGAAGGTTTCAAAAGCATTTGATTTCCTCAGGGTTTTTAATCTCTCCTCTGACTTAGGTTGTGAAACAATGCTTGGGCAAGAGAGGGTGTTCACATATCACTGATGATAACATTAAGAATAGTGAACACTTTTATAGTTCTTTAAAGTTTGCATCATACTATGACACTGCCTTCCAACAAGGAACTAACTATGTAATTGGAAAAAGAAGTGGAATGGTCATGTAGGGGAAGTGAGTAATAGCTGATAGGACTGGCGGGCACCCGTGAAATGTGGAAAGATCAAGAGGAAGATACACTATGGAGGATTCATGGAAGGATAGGGACAAGAAGCCCACAGGTTACCATCTGTGACAGGAGAAGGCAACCCACAATGGTGAGTTCACAAATCATGAATCATTTCTTCCCATTTGTTGGCTTTGAGCTCTGACTTATTGGACTCCTTCCTTTTTTAGGGAAAGCAGAGAAGGATAGAAGGATGATGAAGTCTATAAGTTTTTGCTGGGTTTAGTGGCTGACTCTATGATTCTTGTTGAGAATGAATATTTCAAGACCTTGCACATTTTGTGTGCATGGGCATATGATAATCATAGCTCACATTTACATAGCATTTTTATCTATGTAGAGCACATTATGTATAATTACCCTGTTTGATTCTCACAACAATTCTGAGAAATGCTATTATTATGAACATTTTCAAATGAGGAAATTGAGACTCAGAGAGTTTGCGACTGGTTCAGGATTAAACAGTACTTAGTAAATGACTCAGGCTAGATTTCCTCTGCATCTTTTTACTACAAGTCTAGAAGTCAACTCATCACCTGCTCTGCCTCTCTTAATTGTACAAATAAGCTTGATTTTGTAAGACAATCTGAGCTGAGAATCACCATTTCAAATGCCCAAGGATGAGCCTTCTCTCTGTGTCACTGTCTCTTTTTTTTGTTTTCTTGTCTCTTTCCTTCACTCTCTCCAATCTTGAAACATCACCCCAACTGAACTTATCTATTCCCCCAAATTCTTCCCTCTTCCAACCTTAAAACATATTTATTTATTAATAATTAACAAAAATTAATAGTAATTAATACTACCATTCTCTTAGTCATTCAGATTTGTGATCTCATCTTTGACCAGTCACTTTCACTCACCCTACATATAGAATCCCTTGCTAAATCATGTTTTATCTACCTTCAAAACATCTTTTCTACATGGCCACTTTTCTGCTCATAAAATCATCACATTAATTCAGGTCTCTATCACCTTTAGCTTGGATTATCATAATAATGTTCTAATTGATCTCCCTGACTCAAATCTCTCCCCATTCCAATCTCTTCTCCCTAAAGCATGACACCTCCCTATTCAATAAACTTCAGAGGCTTCCTATTCTCTCTAGAATTGAGTTTAAATTCCTGTTAGGCCTTTAAGGTTTTTACCTTAGTTTAGCCCTTTCCCATCTTTCTAGTCTCTTTTTATACTTTACTCCCTTCCATACATTGTGATCCAGCTCTATTGGACCTATTTGGTGTTCCTTCTTGGCCTGAGAGTTTTGGAATTTGGCTATAATATTTGTGGGAGTTTTAATTTTGGGATCTTTTTCAGGAGGTGTTTAATGGTTTCTTTCGATTTCTATTTTGCCTTTTGATATTAAGATATTAGGGCAATTTTCCTTTATAATTTCTTGAAATATGATGTCTAGGTCCTAATTTTTTAAAATTACCTCTCCTCAATTTATTTTCCAGGTCAATTGGTTTTCCTATGAGATATTTGACAGTTTCTTTTATTTTTTCATTCTTTTGGATTTAAAATTTTTTTTCTTGTTTTATGGGATCATTAGCTTCCACTCACCCAATTTTAATTTTTAATGAATTATTTTCTTTAATGAGCTTAAAAAAAAACCACTTCTATTATCATTTGGTCAATTATCCTTCTGAAGGAGTTATTTTCTTCTCTAATTTTTTTGTTTCTCTTTTATGAAGCCAATAAATATTTTTTTTTTCCTTAAGGCAATTGGGGTTAAGTGACTTGCTCAGGGTCACACAGCCAGGAAGTGTTAAGTATCTGAGGCTACATTTAAACTCAGGTCCTTCTGACTTCAGGGCTGGTGCTCTATCCACTACCCCAACTAGCTGCCCCAAAGCTATTAATTTTAAAAAAATAATTTAATTTCTTTTGCCCAGTTTTTTCTCTATTACTCTTACTTATTCAAAGCTTTTTTTTTTTTTTTTTTGCTCTTTTTAACTCTTGAAAAGAAGCTCTTCAACTAATTCTTGATGGGCTTATATCCAATCTGTAATTTTCTTTTAGGCTTTGCTTGTATATATTTCACATTGTTATCTTTTGAATTTGTGTCTTGATTTTTCCTATAGTTTTTTTTGGTCAAATTCTTTGTTATTATTGTTTGCTTATTTTTCCAGTCTAGTTTTTGACTTTGGACTTTATGTTAGTAATGGGCTCTGCTCATGTGGCAGTGTAAGGGTAGGATGCATTTTCCCTAACTTAGGGTTTCCTTTTTAGGCTGCTGTTTTCACAGCTAGTTCTTCGGGGAGAGTCTGTATATTTTGAGTGTTTCCAAGGTGATGTGATTTGGGGAAAGGTGGTGATTAACCTCCTGTTCTGCAATCTAATTTTTACCTAGAAAGGATCCTTGTTCTTTTGTGATCGTAAGTGTTGCTCTCTACATTGGAACTGTGATCTAGAACTTGGTAATGGGCAATAAAATTACTAAATGTCATCTGTTTCTGCATTCAGTGCTAGCACAGGGATTCCCTGGAATCTCTTTTTGGCCAGGTGTTCAATCTGCTCTGCAGTAACACTGCTATGGTTGCTTCCACACTATGTTTATAGCCAGTCTCCATCGCAGTGCCATAAACATCTCCTGTTCTAAGTTGTTTTGGCCAGAAAAATGTTTCTCTCTGACTTTTATTGGTTGTATTGCTTTAGAATTCAATTTGACTCATTATTCTAAAGTTGTTTAGAAGGGAATTCTGGAAAAACTCAGTCAGAATATTCCCTTTACTCCATCATCTTGGCTTCCCCCCCTTTTCACCCCATTCTATAGTCATCCATCATCTCTTAAATCTATGCTTTTATACTGTCTTTTATGCCTTGAATGGCATAAATGAATGCACTCCCTTCCCACTTTCTACTTCTAGTGTCTCAGGCTTCCTCAAATCCTACATTTTACAGGAAGTTTTTCCTGGTCTCCTCTAGCCATGGACCATAGACGTCTAGCCATAGACTAATCTTTTTCCCATAAGATTCCATTCCATTTCCATTTATATATTTATACATACGTGGTTATGTTGTCTCTCCCACTAAAATATGTTTCTTAAAGATAGGAATTATGATTATGTTTTTGTTTTCTTTGTATCTTAAATTCTTAGCAGAACTAGTTTCTGGCACAAAGTAAGGGGTTAATAAATTTGCTTGTTGAATAACTCACTGATTGACTGGATCTCATCATCTGCTTGACTGTTAATCACAGACTTTTGAGTCTGACCATAAAGAGCACAGATCCTGGCTTTTGAAAAATGTTTTGCAGAAACCAGTCAAGGAAACAAAATGATGTGGCAGTAACAAAGCCTGTGCATTTAACAGTTCTGTGACAGGGAGTCTGATTCTCTTTCTCTCCTCCCTGAGAAGACAGGGAAAGTAGGCTGGCTAAAGTGCACATTTCATGTGAATTCACAGTGGGCATAATTGAAGGCTGCACCTGATGTGTTCTGCTGTTAAGAAGTGTGATGATGGATTAAGAAGGATGTAATTGTAGGAGGCAAAAACAGGAAGGAATTGTTCTTTGTAGAATTTTAAGTAACATTGGTATGTTTCTAATCTCTGGAATTCTTTTAATGTTGCATTTGATGGATATCAAACAAATAATTTATGGGAAAAAATATCTGGCTCCTCTCCCTTGCACTTATTGAAACTACTCCCCTAAAGCTTATCACCAATCTTCTTATCACCAAATACAACAACCCGCTTTCAATCCTCATACTTTTTAACTTCTCTTCAGCATCTTACACTATAGATCAGCCTCTTCTACTGGTCTTCTTATCCCCCCCTTAGAAGATTCTTCTGATTTTTCTTCTTTTGCAGTTTTTTCTCTGTCTTCTTAGCTTCTTTTTGGTTCTCCAAGATTCTATTATTTGTCCTCTTCTTATTTGTTCTGAGACTGCAAGATGTGATGGATGGAATGTTGGATTTGTAGATAGAAAGACCTGCATTCAAATCCTGCCTGAAGATGTGCTACTATGTGATTTAGGCAAGTTACTATCAGTCTTAGTTTCCTTGTCTGGAAAATAAGATAATGATATCTGAAGCACCTACTACCTTACAGAATTGTTAGGAGGCTCAAACAATATAATACATGTAAGATGCTTTATATACCCAAAGCACCATGTAAATATCAGATAACATTATTATTATTTTCTCCTTATATACTATCTCTCTTACTATACAAACTCTTATATACTATATTCATTTCTATGGCTATTGCCTGAACTACTGCTTTTAAATTTCTTGAAGGCAGGAATTATTATATATCGTGTTTGTTTTTGTATCCTTCATTCCTAGAATTGAATAAGGCATGCAGAAGGCTCTTAATAAATGCTTGTTGATTAACTGACATGCAAACGACTCTCAAATTTATATATATATGACCCTGATTTCTCAGAATTTTAGATTCACATCTTTAATAGGGTACTCCACTGGTGACACAAACTCAACATGTATAAGATGAAGCTTACTACTCTTATACTTTCCCCCAATTCTGGTCCTATTAATTTCTCTGTTTCTGTCAGTATACCATTGTTTAACCCAATCTTCCACATTTCAAAGATGGAGTTCTTTTATTTGGTATCTAGATTCCGAAGAATGCCAAACAGAGGAAGGAATTTGTATACTAGAGGCAAAAAGAAGCCACAGTAGGTTCTTGAACCTGGAAGGAACATGGTCAGAGCCAAGTTTTAGTAATTTTGCTTTGGCAGCTGAGTGCATGGAGGAAGCAAGACTTGTCAGAAGGCTATTGCAGTAGTTCAGAAAGAGATGATGACAGTCTGAACTAGTGTGGTGGCTATGTGAGAAGAGAGAAGGGATGGAGAGATGTTGTAATTGGAAAGACGGTGGCACTTTCCACAAAAATTAAAATAAAATAGAAAAAAGAGGAAGGTCAACATGTATAAGATGAAGCTTACTACTCTTATACTTTCCCACAATTCTGGTCCTATTAATTTCTCTGTTTCTGTCAGTATACCATTTTTTAACCCAATCTTCCACATTTCAAAGATGGAGTTCTTTTATTTGGTATCTAGATTCCGAAGAATGCCAAACAGAGGAAGGAATTTGTATACTAGAGGTAAAAAGAAGCCACAGTAGGTTCTTGAACCTGGAAGGAACATGGTCAGAGCCAAGTTTTAGTAACTTTGCTTTGGCAGCTGAGTGCATGGAGGAAGCAAGACTTGTCAGAAGGCTATTGCAGTAGTTCAGAAAGAGATGATGACAGTCTGAACTAGTGTGGTGGCTATGTGAGAAGAGAGAAGGGATGGAGAGTGTTGTAATTGGAAAGACGGTGGCACTTTCCACAAAAATTAAAATAAAATAGAAAAAAGAGGAAGGAGGGAGAGATTTTGGGAAAGATGTGATGCAATAATAAATGGATTAACATGCAATGAACAATATAAATACTAGTTCTCATTATTTTTATCTCACCTATCGCCTAGCACAGTTTTCTGCACACAATGTTTAAGAATATTGTAAGAGAGAATATTTGTATCTCAAAGTTACAACAATATCGTCATTATTGTCTACCTTACAGTGTCCTTTTGTGGTTATGTTTTTCCTTTTTCTCATGAATCTAAGATTTTGGTTGTACTGTTTATACTGGTTCCCCCCACTGACAATTATGTGTATCTTATTAACTCTGAAAAGTCTGCCTTTGCTTCCCAGGTAAAAAATCCTGATGGTTTCTGAAGGATAAACTCACTAAGTATCATCATTCCATTAAACCAGGGTGGAGTCTTTCCTCAAAACACATTCATTGAGACAATATGATGCAGTAGGAGAAGGAGAAGCTTGAATTTACAGTCACAGAGTCTGGATTCAAATTTTATCTCTGCCCTTAGGTGGCTCAGTGAATACAGCAATGGACTTGGAATCAAGAATTTGTTATTCTGTAATTTATTATTATTATTATTATTTTTGCTGAGGCAATTGGGGTTAAGTGACTTGCCCATTTGGAATTTTCTTGGCAAAGGTTCACACAGTTAGGAAGTGTTAAGGGGCTGAAATCAGATTTGAACTCACATCCTCCTGATGTCAGGCTGGTGCTCTACCCACTGAGCCACCTAGCTGCCCCTGTCATTTTTCAATTAATTCAATCTTTATGACCCCATTTGGAATTTTCTTGGCAAAGAGAACTGGAATAGTTTGTCATTTCCTTTTCCAGTTCATTTTACAGATAAGGAAACTGAGACAAATAGGGTTAAGTGAATTACTTGAGTTCAAATCTGGTTTCAGACATTTAATTAGGTGGGTCAAATCACTTAAATAATAAAAAACTCTTTTCTCCATGTGAAAAAAATGGTGATAATTGCGTTTATCTCTCAGGGTTGTTGTAAGGATAAAATGAAATATTTATGAAGTACTTTCAAATCTTAAAGCACTACATATATATGCATATATATAAGTATATTATTGCTTTTTATTATTACTATTTTTGTGCCATCTTGAGCAAATCAATTAACCTCTTTGGGATTTAGTTTCTTCATCTGTAAAGTGAAGGGTTTGCATCAGATGGCCTTTTATCTTCCTTATAATTGAAACTTCTCTAACCAATCACAAATCACAGACATGATTTCTGGAAATGAGGAGAATGGAAGAAACCCAAATGGGGTCATTGCTTTTCTCTGTTTAATAATATTCTTTTTAGGGACATCTTAGTTTTGCTGAATTAGCCCATAGAATGATTAAATTTAGAACTATAGAACATTGTCAGTCCTTGGTTATGTCTTTGTCATACCCAAAGCAAGGATAATTTAGGAAGAAAGACATTCAGTCAAACTTATTATTTGGGGCCGTGTTTTGGTTTAATTTGATTAAAATTTTTGCTTTTCATGAGATCATAGAAATGTAGCCACAAAGTAATAAATTCTTTTTGATTTTGGATTTTGAATCCTGGTAATAAATATTGGGTGGGACAATATTTGGCAGTTTTCCTTAAGGGAATATTTATGGGAAGATAGTATGTGAAGTCCCCATGTAAATAGCAGATTGAAAAACACTGGTAGCTTACTTTCAGGTTTTATTGGGTGAGTGGGTGCCATGATCTGACTTTTAGCCTGATTTATGCTATACCTGGAATCAATTCCTCCTCTCTACCCCTTCCCTAGCATCTGGCTTATCACTTGATGTGATTTTCCTTCCTATGAATTATCTTATTAATCCCTTTAGTATGTCTCTTCGAGGACTGTGTTACAGGTGCATTTCTTTTCACTTTCCATACAGGTTGAGTTTTAACCAGCCACTTAAAATCAGATTCCATCTTCTTGCCTTGATAAACACCGAAGTGTTAAAAATATGCTTAACAGAGAAACAACACAGTAGCTATTTCTGTAACTATTCATTAAGACAGTGTGGCAGAGTAGAGAACATTAGAATTGGAGGCAGAACAAATCAGGGGTTCAAATTCCAGCTCTGCTACTATCTTGCTGTGTAACCATGTAAAGTCATTCTATCTCACTGAGCCTCAGTTTCTTCATCTGTAAAATATAAATTACAGGTGTGTTATTTATTTCACTGGGTCCTTGTGAGGCTCAAGTGATGTGACCTTAAACCTTAAAATAATACATACATTTAGGTGTGATTCTTCTAAGATCAAGGAAAGGCATTCAAAGGTAATAAATGTTGTTCCTCTTATCTTCTTCCCATCCCCTTTCTCTGCAAAGAATCTATGCCCCTTTGAGGTAGGGACTATTTCACTTCTATATTTGTATCTTCAGCAATTAGTACAGTCCTTGCTTAATAATTGTTTATAGATCGACAATAGCTCACATCAATTTTGTAAATCTTAAATGACTTTATATATATTATTTCATTTGATTGCCCCAACAAATCTTTGAGTTTGGTGCTATTATTGCACCCTTTTTACAGATGAGGATATTGAGATGATAAAGTTAGTGACTAGCTTGGGATTATACAGCTTGTAAAAATCTCTGAGGCTGAACTTTTATTCGATCTTCCTGAATCCAAGTCTATTTTTCTATGTGCCTCCTATGTGCTGAACATCTTGTTTTGACACTGAGAAAGATGCAAATTTATATAAAGAAAGAGAGCTTTTTTCCTCCAAAGTCCAGTAGGGAGATAGCACACATGCATGACCAACTATGATATAAAATAATTCATAAACAAGAGAAGTTTAAACCAAAGGTTCTGAGAGGTCATTACATGGGGAATCAGGGAAGGACTTGTGAAGAGTTGGGTTTGACAAGTTAACAAGGCTATGTTTACCATGTATGCATATAGACTGAACTCAGGAGGAGCCTGATTGTGCTTCCTTCTTGACTAACAAAATTAAAGGATGAAACATTTTTTCTTCACTAAAAATAATTCACTGTATAAGGTATAGATTAGTGATGCCATATTGGCAACTTAGATACATGGGTAAAATGTTTATGAGGGGCTACCAATACAAGCCAAAGAGACATTCTCACTCTTTGAGGAGCTCCCATTTAATAGGGGAAGACAGTTCCTAAAGGGGAGCTGGAAAGTGAGTGGAGTAGGAAAAGAGGGACAAAAAGGAGGCTATATACTACAGGAAGAAGTTGATATTGGAGAAGGAGAGAAGTCTGAAGAGAGAGGAGTGGAGCCATAAGTGAAGCAAGCTTTGTTGTGGCAGTGATATCTCCTTTATGGGTTATCCATTCAGCTTTCCCTCACTTGGTCCATTGGAATCACATTAAGGATGATTGATGGATTGGATTCATAGCCAGACTTAGAGCACCTGGGCTAAACACTTGAACTAAAATTTTAAAAGGTATTTCCAGACAGGTACTGTGAGATGCAGAAAGGGGACAGACCAGATAGCCATTGAGATTTGGACTCATTTCCATAGAAAGGTAACCTGAACATCTGCCAGGCCGAGGAGAAGAGGGAACCTTGTGGGATGAGAGACAGAATCAGCCAAAGGCAGGAGAGGAAAATTTCTGGTCAAAGCCAGGAGTTAGAGAGATAGGAACTGGAAACTGGAAGTGAGGTAGCAGGGGTAGTAATTGTAAGGAAGAGAAGTTTCTAGACAAGTGGAAGTATCTTAGCATCTTTCTTGTTCAAAACAGAGGAAGCATTCCTAGACAATGATGATTTCTCGGGCTAAGTCTCCTGGAAAGATGAAAAGGAGTTCTTGTCAAGGCACAGAGTCCCTAGGAAGAGAAGTAAACTTGAATCTTCTCATTTCATGGTACTGGGAATGATATGAAATATATAGGTCCAAATTTGGGGAGTTAGTTACTGGGTAGCACTACAAGTCTGGAGTTCATTCTTTTGGTCTCCAAACAGGTTGTTGTTTGTTCTTTGTTCTTGGAAGAGAACCAGTGTCATCAGGGCATGTCTTGACTTTCAGTGAAATGGATTTAACTAAGGCAGAGTTGTATGGGTCCAATGGCAAGACTTAAATCAGGATGACTAGAGATGGCTTCAGAGGCAGTGGGAGACCTTGGTCTTTCTTTTAAACTAAGGTTTTTCCCAGGTCTCACACAACATCCATTCAGTTATTAAATATAGGTAAGGAATGAGACCAAAGTGGCCTCTTTTACCTAGTTAAAAAATCAATCTGGGAGGGGGAAGACCCTTAGAAGTTCAATCTGGAGTAAAATCAGTTTTTTTTAGACTCATTCTGAGTTAGCAAAACCCAAACAATGACCACTTGGGGCCCATTATTGGCCAGTCAGGGAGAACCAGATTAATTTGGGTTTAAGGTATGGTCAAATAGCTCCATTTAAATCCCAGTGGCTTTATCAATACTTGATTTCCAGAGCTCTATTTCAAGAAATTTATATTCCTGATATGGTCTTTTCTAGGTCTCAATTTGTGTGGGCTGGGACTTATTATTGGTCAGTCAGTGAGAGCCAGAAGGAAAGTCAATATCATCTTCATTCTTTATTCTTGATTCTTCATTCTTGAAGTGGACCAATGAATTCAGGAAGGTGATAGCTGAATGGGTAGAGTTCATTTGATGGAGTTCATTAGAAGTTATACCTGATTTTCTAATAGTCCTTAGGGCTTTTACCTTTTTGGGTGTAGCTCAACCAGGGTTAGTCCCATAAAGCTGAAGATGCTTGGATTTATAGAGGAATCTATTTTCCATTAACCTTGAGTGTCTTTCCTTTGTAAGATAACCTTAACCCATAGTGATCCTTGGGAAGATAGAGACTCTTTAGAAATTTGTCTTGATTATAGATTTTGATGTAAATCCTTTGTTTTGTGTATTTTCTTTGAGTGAAAAAAAGCTTGTTCCTCATTCAGTGCTTTAGTCGGCCTGAGTGCTTACATTTGACAAGAGTGCTTTTTTCTCTTTCTATAGATATCTACGTATGTGTCAAATCTGTTTTTCTCTGGGTGAAGTTATGAGACAAAAGGAGATTTTTGGAAGAAGCTTCTAAATATTTAATCCAATTTATTTAAATCCAGAGCTTTAGTTTTTTGGCCAAAAGTTGTACACAGAGGTGGAAGGTGTGATGTACATATGAAGAACAGTGAGTGGTTTTACTAAGCTGGAAGATAGAGTACATAGGGACAATATAATATAATGGTTGGAGTGATGTTGCTGAAGTAACTGACTCAAATAACAGTGATGTACCTCTGGACAAATTATATCTATGATGGGCTTCCATTTTTTTATCTGTGAAATGTCTCTGTTGTAGATTCCTTCCAGCCCTAAATTTATTATCCAATGTGAAACAAAGTAGTGTTAAATAAACCTAGCAAAATCAGGTAATGGAAACTTTCAGAAGACCTTAAATGCTAGGATAAAGTATTATTTAGTAGGCAATAGAGAGTCACTGAAGAGTTTTGAACAGAAGAGTGACATCTTCTATACATCAAGAAGATTTGTATGAGTGTTATGAAGTCGGAAGCGAAGGGCAGAACAACTCAGAGGCAACTGTACTAATCCAGGTGAGTTATAACAACCCGTTCTGGGATGGAAGAAGAGAGAGAGATGTGAAACCTATTTTATTTTTTTCTGAACTTAATATCAAATAAATCAAGCATTTCCATATGTAATATTCTTCTCTGTATCTTCCTCTCTCTCTCTCTCTCTCTCTCTCTCTCTCTCTCTCTCTCTCCTCTTTCTTTCTCAAAAGAACATATAGCTTGCTTTTCCTTTAAGTATAAATTCAACATGCGTAATTTTCAAAGGTATCCTGCTTGTATGTATCATTAAACAAAACAAATTATCCTATTATCTATGCCAGAAAATATGGTGAGAGATATATTGAAGGTAAAATTCATAGATCTTTGTGGGTAGATTGTTGGATTTGAGGAACGAGAGAGAGGGAAGAAATCCAGATCATAGCAAAATCTTGGATGGTGGTGATGGTGTCACTTTCAGAAGTGGTAAATTCAAAAAGAAGAGCAGGATGTAAAGGGAAGATACTAAATATGGTTTTTGCCATGTTGTGTTTGAAGTGCTGGCAGGGTATCTAGGGGCTTTGTGTTGGAGGCAGCTGGAGATAAGAGTTCTGAAACTCAGGAGAGAGGTCAGAACCTTCCAGGTAGAGGTAATCATTGAAGCTTGGGAATGAATGGTTCTTCCAAAGAAGAATATGTAGAGTGAAAAAAGAAGATTGAGATCATACCCTCTAGTAAGCTGCACTTACTATAGTCCTCTCTTTTGGGGATTACACATAAGACTTAAATAATGAAGCAAATTTCCTTTAATTCAAATGAGATATTTAAGTGGTAGTTATATGAGAAATGTGCTCGAACTCTTTAAAAACTTATCAAGATCTCTTTAACGTAATGGTGATTTTGGCACACATTATAGGAGTAGTATAGTTTGCACCTCAGTTCCTCAAATCAGAGAGTCTTAAACCAAAACTGTTAGCAGTTTGGGCATGTCTATGCATTCCTCAGAATAATGTTTGTTGGCTACATTCATAATTTAAGGAAATGGTAGGTTTTGATTGGAAATGAGAGAAAATCAAGATGCAATTTCCCCCCTCCAAGTTTGCTTTTAATCTTCAGATTCCTTAGAGGTCCACATATCCTTGGTTAAGAACCTTTGTGGTACATTGTCTTTATATCAAGGAGTTGTAATTTTATTTGTGTGGGTTCCCTCTACCTTGATTCGGATTGCAGCTCTTTGAAGCTGTGCTTTACATTGTCCTTGAATGACTATGGCCAGCTTGGTGATGAGCTTCTACAGACACAGTTAGTTGCTTGGTCCAGATATCAACATTTTCTGTCTTAGTAGCACTACCACAGATATTATCTTCTGCTCCTCACAAAAATGGAGGCGACTTCCATTAAAATCCTACTTTGATACTCTTTGGTGGTATAGGAGTATCATTAATTGCTTAAATTTCCCTTTGGGTCCTTTTCATTTAGGCTACTCCCTATGGGAAGTGATTCTTATTTTGTTTTAATTATTTATTACTATTTTGGGGACAGCTAGGTGGCACAGTGGATAGAGATCTGAGCCTGGAATCAGCAAAACCTAAGTTCAAATCTGACTGCAAGACACAGACTAGCTGTGTGACTCTGGGCAAGTCACTTCATCTTGTTTGCTTTGGCTTCCTCCTCTGTAAAATGAGCTGGAGAAAGAAATAACAAACCATTCTAGTTTCTTTGCCAAGAAAACTCCAAATGGGATTATGAGTCAGATGTGACTGAAAATGCCTAAACAACAAAAATTCTTCTTTTATTTTAATTCTTATTTTAATTATGCAGTAAGAATCTACTAAGACATTAATGAATTTCTTTCATAACCACACTAGATATTTAGTGAGCAGCCTGCCAATAAGTTGAGATATTTTGTTTAATTTTGTACAATTCATTCAGGAATTTATATTTCATAAGCTTATAAAATATACATTTTATATTTAAATTTAATATCATATATTTTAAAAGTTTATAAAATGTTTCTAAATGTTATAAATTTATAAAAAATTATTAACTAATCAATTAGTCAACTAACATTTATTAAGCACCTGCTAGATTCCAGCTACTGTGCCAAATGCTGGGGATACAAAATAAAAGAGAAAACTTTTAAGAAACTTACATTTTACAGGGGGAGACAATATATGAATATGAATATGCACAAAATACATCTAAATGACTATAAGGTAGTCTTGAGAGAGAGAGGTATGAAGGGAGGCAATTAGAAAAACTCTGGGAGAAGGGAGTACTTGAAGTTGTTGTCCATCTTTCATTCTCAAAGAGAACCAATGACATTAGGCAGGTGATGTCTTGACTTGCTAATGAAAAGGATTTAATGAGGCAGGGATATGCAAAATCATTAGCCTTGCTCTCTCTTCCATGGTCATCTGAGTCTTGTGGCAAGGAATAGGAGAGGATGACTGGACATGGCTGTGTTATCTGATGGGAAAACTTTAGACTTTTTAAGCTAAAGTCTTTCTCAAGTCTCAGTTTGTCTGAAGCTGTACCCATATAGTGATTTAGGACTTTGGTAAGAATTGAGAAAAAAGATTGCATTATTTGACTTCACAAAAGGATCATTCTGGGAGGGGAAGAGCCTCAGAATTTCTGGCCAGAACAAAAACAATTGCTATTTACTGCCCACTTTGAGCCATTAAAACTCAAACAATGAGTAAGTGAGGCTTGGACTGGGACTTCTCCTTGGATGAGCCAGAGAGATTTGGGTTTACAGGGATAATCAAGTAGTTCCATTTGAATCCTGATGGGCTTTATCAAGTTTGGTTTACCAGCACTATATTTCAAGAAATCATAAATGAAAATGACACAAGACAAAAAAAGTCTCAATTTAAAAACTAATGATGATAGAATAAATTAACAGGGAAGAAAAAGAAAAAAAATCTAGCCCCCAAATCCCAAGATATCTTGAAAAGAACATGATCAAAATTTATATTCCTTTGGATAGAACACCCCTATGTAAGGGTATGACTCTTCAAGTAAGCAGAGGGAGAAAATAAGGAGGAGGAGGAGGAAGAAGAAAAGAAAAAAAGAGGAGAAGGAGGAAGAAGAGGAGGAGGAGGATGACAATGACAACGGCGAGGATGAGGGAAGGAGGGAAGGAGGGAGAAAACAGCAGCATTCCTAACTGAAACTGGACAGTTGGGCTCCCAATGGGGAAGTTACTACTACTCATAGATTGTTGCTCACCATGGATTATGAGTCACAATTATAATCATACTCAGGATTTTGCATAGGACAACCCAAAGTTTTTTGTTGCTTTCCTCCTTTACATCCACTACCTTCCTAGTTGACTCAATTAGAGGCTCTTAAATCAGACATTTTAGGGATTAGTATCCAGCTAGGGTAGGAAAGGGATATTTGATATTATCTTCAGATGTTGGTATTATCCATAGAAATTAGAAAAATTTAGAAGCCCTATCCTCCATCCTCTGTCATCTGCTGAACTCGTTGTTCTTTTGATTTCAGTCTGCTCACTTTGGGTACCTTGTTAAGCAGCTATAATCCAGCCATCAATAGTAGTCCCCTAGAGCCAAAGCATTTTAGAAGTAAGGTCAGTCAAAGGATGTCAGTTCAATGCTGTCTCTATATTTCTAAGGTGCTCTTCTGGGCACAGAGTATCTGACTTGACAGATTATAGGATTTTTTTTTTCTGGAAGGAATCTTAGAGATAAGGCAATCTAATTCAACTTTCAAATTTAACATGTGAGGAAACTGAGGCTGGGGAGCTTAAATGATTTGCCTCAGGTCACTGAGTAAATTAGTGACAGGACTGGTACTAGAACCAGGTCTTCTGCCAGGTTTATTTTTGGGAATATATATTTTGATAGGGTTAGATAAGGTAAAAATAATTTAATTCTACTTATAGAATGCTAGATAATAAGAACCTGATCCACAACTGGGGTGAGGGGAGGGAAATGCTTTCCTTTTTGCAATTCTGAAGCCTAGTTAGTGCTTCTGAAATCCTTTTTCTTTCTTTCTTTGTTTCTTTCTTTCTTTTTTTTTTTTTAGTGATTTGTGTATGTGTGTATGGTAAATATGGAAAGAAAGAGAGGCACAGTTTAAAAAAAGTCAGGTCAATGCCTTTTAAATCTAGTTCATCTGTATAGCACCATTTCAGAAGTTTCCCAAAGGCTGATTTCAAAGACCTTGAAAGGACACCCCATTCTTGTCTCAGTACAAAGAAACATATTCCAGTTTGGCTTTGAAACTGCAGGGGGCTTCTGCCGCTGAAGCTTTCCTTCATCAATTGCTGCCAGTCCTGGGTGCTGCAGAATTCTGATAATGAGAATTTGTCAGTTCTATGTAGGTCACCACATCCTTCAGGACAAAACTCAGATCTGGAGGAGTGATATGTTAAAAAAAAAACTTGAAGAAAGGATATTCTTTTTTCTTTCAGTAGAAGAAGCTAATTCATAACTTATAATTTTGAAGTCCAATTTATGAATTTTCTCATAAATCTTTAAAAAATGGAACCTGGAGAGTGTTTTGTGTAGTTCAAACTCATATGAGATAATGACAGCTACTCTCTTATTCCTTATTTCAACTCTCTTAGAAGTCGAAATGGTCCTGAATCCTTTTGATAACTGTCCCCAAAGCCAGTGATTTGCAGGATCAAAGGCATGAGCTTTTCCAATTAGATTGTCTTATCTGCACACTGATGACATATGGGTTAATAATAAAAATAGTTATCATTAATATAGCACTTTAAGGTCTACTAACCATTTTACATATAGCATTTCAATTAATCTTCACAACAATTCTACAAGCTATGCGTTGTTATTTTGCAAATGAAGAAACTAGGAAAAGTTAAATGCTTTCCCAGAGTCATTCACTTTTTAAATATCAGGGGCAGGATTTGAACTGACTTCCAAGTCTGGAATTCTATCTACTATACCATCTGATACCTAAGCTGAAAAGAGCAGAGACTGTTGACTCCAGTTTATTTCTGAGGGAACAAACAACTGGATAAATTAAAAGTAATTTTTATTTTTAAGATGTAAGTTAATAGGTGTTTTTCCAGTTAAAATATAATTATATCTATTTTTCAAAATTATCTGGAAGAATCCCAGCCTTCAGTATATTAGTGGCTCTGTTATCTCATTCCTTTGGGTGTTCCCTCCATCAGGTTTGTTTGTGTCCCATCCATGCTTTCTCATTCTGTTTAATTTTTTATGTATATTCTCGCATAGCTTCTCCAAAGAATTCAGTTCTATTCAGTGATCATTTACTAAGTGCCCACAATATGTCAGCTACCATGTTACATTATGGAGATATAAAGACAAAATGAAACATTTCCTATTGTTCTTTGATGGGACTGGCATTCTAATGAGGAAATCCATGGAATGAATAAGATCTCTCCAAGGTGCTGGAAGTACTCCTCTAGGTTTCTTTCTTTCTTTTTTGGCTTTCCATGGGTATCAGTGCATTGATTCAAATATTTTAATTAAAGACAGTAATACTAGAGTACAAAGCGTGGTTAACCAGGAAATGGTAGATTTTGGTTTTGTTTCCATTGTCTCTCTACCTGTAAAATGACCATAGGGTCATAACTTTAGAACTAGGAGGGGAAATAGAGATCATCTAGCCCAATCCCCAAGAGGTCAAGTGATATGCCCAGGGTCAACCTGGTGGTAAGTGTCAAAAATGGGATTCAAACTCAGATTTCCTGTCTCCACATCCAAAGGCCTTTCTGCATTCTCACACTGTCCCATTCCACAAAGATAATGCTGTTTTTCTGTTAATATGTTTTCAGAGAAGGAGCTTCATGTTTTGAACAAATGGCACCAGGGAAAACTGGGAAATCCAAAAGAGTGTCAGAAAATATAAAGTTCTGCAGAACACTCAGTACCTTCCTGGACAAGACAAAAGTCTTTAGCGAAGGCTTTGGGAAAATTTGACATATGTTAATTGGTGGTCCTTAAAAGCTGGAGTGGATGTGGGGATAAGTTCAGTTTTTTCCATTTTTTTTTGTTCAGTTTGTTTCACAGCAAAGAAATAAGCATTAACCTAGCATAGGTTAGGTTAATGTGAGATAACTCTCAAGTAGAAAATCTCTAGCCATGAACTTAATTGTGGTATTATCAAAGAATAGAATAAAGCTTATATGTTCTTCCCAGCTTTAAAAAGATCTCAGTGCCTTTTTTAGGCCAGAGACAAGAGATTCAAAGATTTCACAAAGAAAATTTTCAGTGGTTGCTTACAGTTGCCTGGGGCAGCAAAAACTGGGAGGTTTTAACTTTCTCTGCAGTATTCAATTCCAATTCTAATTCAGCTCTATTCATCATTCCTGGGTTCTATTTTTGTGTTCCAATCACCAAGCTCAGTGCATCATAGAGCACTGAAGGCCTATAAGAAGCCTCCAATTTTGATCATAGGCAATTTGCAAGACTTGCCTGACAAGACAGCCAGAAGGTTGTTGCTCCATGGAATTGGGAGGTGGCAAGGTTGACTCCACGTTGGCAGTGCTGGCAGAATCACAGGTGAAACATCTGCTGCCTCACCCAAATTGAGCTAGACATGGCAGTTAGCCAACTGTTGACCCTCTTCCCAATTTCAAGTAAGCACTTTAAACTGTCAGGGAAGGGAGGATCTGGGGAGCTAGGAAGGTGGCCAGCCAAGCTAAAAGAAATAATTAGCCTGATTAGTTCTCAAGCAGTAACATGAGTTTGATGCTTAGCTCAAAAAAATAAAAAGAGCATTTTGGTATATAGCCTTAGAATCGTTATTTATTCAGTTACTATATATGCTTAAATTATGAGATGGCTCTGGCAGTTGGGAAATTGGAAAATTATTGCTTTCATGTATTTAGAAATTAAATTGTCTTCTACTTTTCTTTATCTCCAGGCTATGAAAACACTTTAAACACACACACATACTTGTTGATCGTACATTTCTATTGTTAGGCATTCTTCATAATGATTGGAGGTGTAACTCTGAAAATAGAAGTTGCTAAACATTCTATTATAGAAGTTCAAGTCAAGTACCCAGTCACGATGTCATTTAGTTTTCTGTCAACTCTTGCTTGGGGAGAATTAACAAGTCCAATGAGTTAACTGATGACATGGAAAATATTAATAAGAAAAAATTTAGGGATTGTAAAAATTATTTGCTACACATTATTTAACTCAGTCTTCATTGTTTTCTGTGCAGTAAGAAGGAAAATAAGGTACCATGATGAAGCAGAAGATTTTAATGCATGGAAAGTAAATATAGAACTTTTCTTTTGTCTCTCAATTGAAAATATTGATTGCATGAGATTTGACTATCTACTCATGGGCAAGATATTCAGTCTCTTTATTTAACAGTTGACTCATCAGTAAAAACTAAGAGGCTGAATGAACACTGTTATCTCAGTCAATTAGTTCCATCTTTGACCCCTCCCTTTTCTGTGCCCTCCATTTGTGATCACTTTTGGCATTATCATGCTATTCTTCCCATTGATACTTCTGTTACTATTGCAGTTACTCCCCTCACCTTATTGTTGGCCTCCTTCACTCTTTTCTGGACTCTGGTAATAACCTTCTGAGTGGTTTCTTTGCCTCCACTTCTTCCTTCTACCAATCTATCTTTCATGCCTCTGAGTCATCTTTCTAATATGCTATGCATTTATTGGTCAATTCTACTGTCATTCTCCTGCTCAGAAACATTCAGTGGTTTTCTGTTGCCTTAATGATAAAATACAGAACCTTAATCTTGTATTTAATATCTTTCACAATTTGGTTCTAATCTACCTTCTCCTTTAGTATTGCCCTTTATGCTATCTGCTTTTCATTTCTTGGATTCTATGACCTACCATTTTTGTCCCTATATTTATTCCTTTTCCCCACATTAGGAATTTAGCCTTTGCACCATGCTTTTATGTAGTACAAGCATGTAGCTGCTTAATTAATGTTTGTTGTATTGAACTGACTAGATAATCTCTGAGGTTTCTTCCAGCTCTGACATTTAGTGACCTAAGATTAATTTATGGAAATAGAAACTAAGAGGAGGGCAAGAAAACAAGCCAAAAGAACTTTTAGCAATAGAACAGGTGACAATTACAAAAAACTTTCTATTGTAGCAGATAGTAAACTTTCATTTTTGAATTCATTACATATGGTGAAGGTTGGTTATAGGAAACATAAATATTTATTAAGCACCTGTAATCTGCAATTCCCCATGCTAAGTGGGAGAGATAGTTATCCTCAAGGAACTTATAGTGTGGCAGGAGTACAGATGAGGGTTGAGACCAATTCCCGTCAATACTTCAATGGATCTTTGATTTCATACTTTTAGTTGCCATTTAAACCCATTTGCATCTTTTCATCCTGTGCTAAACTTATCCATGTCCTCCAATAATTATTCCATAGAAAGTCAACCTTTTCTTGTTGGATTCCTTCTAGGTCTTTGTATTTGTCATCCATCACTTCAACAAGGGATTCACTGAACACGTTAGAGATCTTCCTTTCTCCCAATATTGTGAGGATGCCAGTGGATTACTCTAGATGTTCTCCTGTCATCTCTTGTTCTTATGTTCAGGCCTTCTCTATTTGTCGTATAATTCTTTGATGATATCTTTTGCTCTTCTTTCATCTTCTTCTTTTCTCACTGGTTGCAACCTGCTCATGTCCATTATGTTCTTTTCCATTATTCTCTATATGGTGGTCATCTTCAGTTGTTTTTAGAATCAGTAGCATTTTAGGTTTCACTGCCATGGCAAATCTGGCAAAATGTTTGTATTGAAAAGATGGGTCTTGGGTTTATAGGAAGTTTAGGATGAGTAAAAATGTGTTGCAGTTTCACCAAACAATCTAATCTGCTGTACCCCTTTTCAACTGTGGGTCTAGTTTATTGTTCATCTGCTTTATCTGCATCAGATTTATATCTACTTTATATCTGTGCCTAAATTAGATATTGATATATATCTATCAATCATGGCCATCTATCTACTTACTGTTTGATAAATTCTATCAGCTATCCATTCAGAAGCCTATTGAATATGCTCATTAGACATTTTTAATTCATTTACTCTTTTCTATATAAATGGAAAGACTAAACTCTAAGTGATCACAGATATCTTTCAGGAGTCTTTATGCTTCATCTGTAAACAAGAGCTTGTGGAAGTTCCTAACATCCACAGGGAATCTTTCCTGAACCTAGATTCTGTTCTGGATCTCTTCCACCATTTTGTGAACAAACTTGTCCCAGTTTTATGCCTTGTCTTATGTTTATTATTATAAAATCCTTAATTACAATGTTTTTTAGTAATAATTTTCAATAACTTTTGTATAATCTTGATATAGTATATCTTGTAAAAGAGCCTATAAAGTGTCCTTTTGTTCTATTGAGTTGGAAGCTTTTTGGTAATCAGTAAACAATAAGCTTGGGGCAGTTATGTGGTATAGTGGATAGAGCATTGGGCTTGGAGTCCTGAAGACATTTTCTTGAGTTCTGAAAAAGTCAATTGATCCTGTTTACCTCAGTTTCCTCATTTGTAAAATGAGCTGGAGAAGAAGATGGCAAACCCCTTTAGTATCTTTGCCAAGAAAAACCCTCTATGGAGTCATGAAAACTTGTACATAAACAAAACAACAGAACAACAAAAATGGTAAGATCAATGGGATCTTATATTCTCTACATATTTCAGTCAAGTGTGAGATAATGAAGCTATGGTTGCATCATTAATGTTTCAACCTTGATATATTCCTCTGAACTTTGGCATTCTTTGGTTTGTTGTGAGGACTTCCTTAAATTTCTTTCTTATCTCTGTCTTGTTCTTCGAGACTTCTAAAGCTTTTGTATCAGAAAGAGGTCTGGCTGAGATTTTTGCTTTGGACTCAGTAGACTATCCAACCAGATAATCCTTTCCCCCCATTTCCTGTTAATACTTGCTCTTGTTTTCTAAGCTTGCATTGATGAAAATTAGAATTGCTTTGTAATGACTGCATATTTAAAATCAGCCAGAGTCAGGAATTCAGGTTAAGGGAAAAATCTTCAATATTTATTGAAGTGAAGAGGTGAATAAAGATTGCGATAGCAAATATAGGCAAGAAAGGTTGTGATAGCA
Source organism: Antechinus flavipes (assembly GCF_016432865.1). Lineage (NCBI taxonomy): Eukaryota > Metazoa > Chordata > Mammalia > Dasyuromorphia > Dasyuridae > Antechinus > Antechinus flavipes. The sequence goes on from NC_067400.1 coordinate 52,508,323, forward strand.
ATATGGACATTTGTGACAGGAAGCCAGCTAATAGAGAGAGATGTGAGCTGAGCAAACCGTGGCAAGGCAATCCCAAAAGTCTCTCCTTCCCCTTCCTTTTCCACTCCCCTGCCTCCACCCACCAAAATAGTCATTTCCTATACAACACATCAGGACTTGCACAAAGAGTGGGCGGGGGCCATTCTTTCTCCAAGCTTATATATTAATAGAGTATGGTCCAATTACTATTTAGCCTCATGTGCTTGGGACCTCAGTGCATCAACTCAAGCCTCAGTCTATTACATTGCTTGACTATAGGTAAGGTATGATGGGGGCTAGTTCAAGTTCATTGAACTTCACAAGGGCAGGAACAAGCTGAATTTGAATGTTTAAGATTTTACAGAATAAGAAACTTCAGCTTGATCAGTGGAAGACATAAACTATTCAATTAATGTAAGTGCAGTTCTCTAAAACAGCTTAAAAAGGGCCAGATGTCATTTTTGGTTACTTTTCCAATATTTCTTTGTATAGAAGTATTGCTTTTCCCACCACATTCAGCAGAGATGGAGGATGTGAAGTCAAAATCATTAGTCATAACTAAGTTCAATCACTTGCGACAAAGAACATGTTACTGCTTTAATGTTATCTGAATAATGGGAACAGCATGAACTACAGAATCTCTCCCTTTTATGTAGTCTCTGAGTTTCTAGTTGGGCTATTGAGTTCTAAAATCGTATTAATTTTGAAAAATCTGGTCCTTGGTGAGGTGTATAGGACCAATTACTAACTATGAGTTATTCAGGCTGAATCCCTTTTAATTTTTGAAGAGAATTAATTCAAGTAAGGAAATATGAGAAGTAGAAATGTTTTCTTTCCAGCCAATGAGACTGGTGAGGAATGATTGTTATCCAAGAAGCCTGTGAATCATAAAATCCAAAAGCTGGAAGGGTCTTGGAGACCATTTGTTCCAACATGTTCATTTTACAAATGAGGAAACTAAGGTTCAGAGAAGGGAAATGTCATATAATTAACGAGTGGCAAATCTGAGTTGTGAACATTCAACCCAATGCCCTTTTCACTAACCCAGCTTTTCTTTGGTTCATTGTTAATGGATAATAGTCTGTAAAAACAAAAACTTGGGAATGATCATTCATCCTGGATGTGTTCAAGAAACTATTGTGTTCAGTAATGGTGAAAACCTCAGCAATATCCTCAGGGAGGGACCTTCTGATATTCTCACCAGGAACAGAGTTAATGTGGCTACCAGCATGTGATTGCCTAAATTGTTGTATTTTCTCTTCCAGTATTGTTTTCCTTACCAATCCAGACTGGAGCACATTTTCTCTGATTGGTGTACATTTATGCACTTTAAAAAACTTAATTGTAGTTTTTGTATTGGTCTTACATCTCTTCCAGGACATCTAATAGCTGCAGCAAAGATTGCTGACTATGATGAGCATGTTCTTACTACCCTACCCCGTGCTAATTCCCCAACTCAAAAACCTCAAACAATATGCACCAGAGTGTATACTAATGATCTTATTATATTTAATGACTCGTATGGAGCACACATGTGACTCCAAGCACAATTTTAATTTATATGTTGGGCTAGCTTTTAGTAAGTGTAGCTTCAATTAAAATCACTGAACCAGAGTGCTGGAATTGGTTTTAGGAAGCCATGGGTTTGAACAGCCTTGATATATAATAGACATATGACAATGAACAAATCATATAACCTTTCCTAGTTTCCTCCACTGTAAAATGGGTATAATAATATTTGTGCTATCTACTTCATAGGGTTATTGTAAGGAAAGAAATTCACAAATTGAGCTCTTAGGAATTTTAAGTTCTTATCAATGGGATCTATCCTCCCTCTAGGACTTTGGTGTCCATTCTCTAAAGATTCATGATTTCCTTCATAATATCAGTAACTGTTATTCATATGGTGTGGTAAGGTTTCCAAAGTACTTTCTTTATATGAGTTATCCACATCAACAGAGAGAATCTTTTCTGTGCCTTAATCAATAGTCCTGGGAATGACTGTAGTTGAGAAATTCATCAACTTATAGATCTCTGTAATCTTATTTGGGCTGATAATTAGAAAATGGACACATGGTCTAGCCCCTACTATGTGTTCCAAGGCTCTCCAGCTTGGCCAGACCTGTTAGAGCTTGTATCTTGTGGTCATGGTTATTGAGTATGCAAGAAAACAGCCACAAAAGTGCATCTTGCTACTTTAGAGATGTCTGGATCTGGATGTGGGAAGAGGCAATCCTGCCATCTTTGCCTTGGTAATGGGGAAGTGGGGTTTATAGATTGATTTGGAGATGATGCTTCAGACTTTTAAAATGAGCAGTTAACTGGGCTTATACCCCAAAGAGATACTAAAGAAGGGAAAGGGACCCGTATGTGCCAAAATGTTTGTGGCAGCCCTGTTTGTAGTGGCTAGAAACTGGAAAATGAATGGATGCCCATCAATTGGAGAATGGCTGGGTAAATTGTGGTATATGAATGTTATGGAATATTATTGTTCTGTAAGAAATGACCAACAGGATGAATACAGAGAGGCTTGGAGAGACCTACATGGACTGATGCTAAGTGAGATGAGCAGAACCAGGAGATCATTATACACTTCGACAACGATATTGTATGAGGATGTATTCTGATGGAAGTGGATTTCTATGACAAAGAGACCTAACTGAGTTTCAATGGATAAATGATGGACAGAAACAGCTACACCCAAAGAAGGAACACTGGGAAACGAATGTGAACTATTTGCATTTTTTATTTTCTTCCTGAGTTATTTTTACCTTCTGAATCCAATTCTCCCTGTGCAACAGGAGAACTGTTTGGTTCTGCAAATATGTATTATATCTAGGATATACTGCAACATATCTAACATATATAGGACTGCTTGCCATCTTGGGGGGGGTGGATGGAGGGAGGGGAAAAAACGAAACATAAGCGAGTGCAAGGGATAATGTTGTAAAAAATTACCCTGGCATGGATTCTGTCAATACAAAGTTATTATTAAATAAAATAAAATTAAAAAAAATGAGCAGTTAGTAAGGCTCTCTCCCTCGTGCACACTCACTGCCTTCTTGAGTCATTGAACAACCAACTGAAGGAAATGTTCCCAGTATGACTTGGTGGTCACTCTCATGAGACAGCCAGTGGTACTGGGAGAGAGATCACAGGACTTGAAACAGGAAAAATCTCCATTTGAATTTTGCTTCAGATACTTACTAGTTGTGTGACCCCAGGTAAGACGTTCCATTCCTCTCAGGCTCAGTTTCTGCATCTGTAAAATAAGTTAGGTTTCTAAGTCTGGTCCCTTTTAATCAGAAACTTTAGACTCTAGGGACAGCCATAGTCAAGACATCATCTTCTTGATAATGTTGATCCTCTTCAATAATGAAGGATGAACGACAACAACAAACAACATAAAAACAACAGTTATACTGATAACTTCACGTGTTTTGGATTGCGATGTTCCCCATTCCCTGAGAATTCTGGAGCTGAAGACGGTATCACTTTTTGGTTTTGTTGGTTTGGGGGTTGGAGGTAGGAAGGAAGCTAAGAGACCCCACTGGGTACCTCTCAGTGATTCTTAGCTCACACAAATATAGATTCCTGTCACCCTCTATGAGGAGTTCAGTGAGACCAGACACCTAATACATCATCCACTTTTACTTCTCAGGAGACAGAAATAGTTGTAACTTGCCATCTCAAACATAGATATTGTCACAGCCATCAGCCCACAGGCACACTAGCCATGCAGATGTGGAAATCACAATCCCAACTTGTCTGGAGATTTTTCACTCTCTGTGGCAAGCACCAACGAGCAATGGCAGCATCTTTCGCGATGAGAGATCCCAAGGTGTTTCCAGGGTTTGGGGGAAGTGACTGATGTAGACTAATGGAAATGTGGGCTGCTGTGCCCAGCAAGACATGGGTCTAAAATTAGCATGCCCAGGCTCCCAGACTGCAGTCCAGGGATCAGATTTCTAAACATTTCAGGAGAAAAGATCCTGTGTTAGGAATTGTCCTAATCATCCCCCACCCCGCTCATTAACATACTATCCATGTCTTCCTCTTTTGATTTGCTCCTTTGTACCATGAGAACAGCTTTTTCTGGCTTCTTTCCATCTGCTTTAATAAATAATAGCCTTTGTAATCAATGAAAAAACCCACAGCAGGAGAAAGTCTATTTTTAGAACTGTTGAAACAAACCTCAGTGTTGATTATTGTATTTTTACACCTAGATTCTATTCAAACCCTTAAGTTGAAATATTGATTTTTATGTTCTCTCTCCTTTTTTGCCATGTTCTTCCCCAGTTTATGAATCTCCTCTCTTTTTCTCGCTGTTCTTGTCCAACATTTTTTGGTGAATTACTTAAGCACATGGTAAAGCAAAAGGCATGAGAAATAGCATCAGGAGCAAGGGAAGGTTGGCAGCTGCCCTAGAGTGCAATACACAGTGAGGTGCAATGGAAGACAAATTATGGTTAACATTTATATAATGCATTAAGATTTGCAAAGAACTTTACAAATGGTATCCCCTTTGATTCTGGATTCAAATGGGAGTTAGGTATAATTATTATCCCCATTTTACAGATGAAGAAAGTGGCTTTTCCAGGATCACTCAGTTAATAATTAATTGGGGCAGGGTAGGACTACCTGGCACCAAATCTTATACCACCCATTTGCTATCATAAGAATTACAAGAGGAAGGAACCTTAGAGATCAACTAATCCCCCCACCCATTTTACAAAGGGAGGCACAGAGATACCTCAGAAGGGAAATGAGATGGCCACAGTCATATAAAAGGGAAGTCAAAAGAAGAGTTAGAATAGAAACCTCATGTCTTCAGACTACTGAATCCGCTCTTTTCCTGTGATATTTTACTGCCTCTCAAGGAAGAAACCAGGCTGCCTTAGGTTGTAATCTGTCCAAGATTAGACAGGTATTAATATTTCAGTTCAGCTTCTCAGATTCCAAATTGGGTATCTATCCCCCATACTTTTTAATGTAATTTTACAAAAAAGTACATATTTTTGATGCCAGAAAATTCTCTTCTCTTTGGCATGTGGGTATTTTTTTGATGTCAAGTTGCATATGTTACAAATGGAAGCTCCAAGCTTCTGGCAGACAGGAATACATGGGAGAATACAGTCTTCAAAAGTTTGCCCAGCATGCCCAAATGCCTTATTTTTGCTTTTGTGTGAAGTCATTCTTTGGGCCACTTTACTGCTCATTGGAGAGGAAGAGTGACAGTGTAAAAGAACATTGGTCTGGGAGTAACCTTGTCAGCTGTGACCTTAGGCAAAAGACTGTCTGCATTTCTATAAAATGGGGAATAATAATATTTTAATTACTTGATGCATTTGAGTAGATCTGTGGTCTTTCTTGATTTGGGTACTAACTCCAATGGTACAGATTTCAGCTAATTTATCCCCTCTCCTGTGTAATTCTTGTTCATGGCCTTTCCTAAATCCTTTAATCCCAATGTGCTGAGGAGTTTAGTGACCTCGCTATAGGTGGATACATTTAGAGCACATGAAGTATTCATTAATTTTTTCAGAAAATTATTGGTCTTTCCCCCCCATTACATATTTCCTGTCTCCTCCTCCAAAGAGTAAAGAGAGAAAGCAGTTTGCTGAACAGTTCAGCAAAACTAACCAAAACATTAACTGAGTCTGACATATTCAGTATTATATACTCATAGTCTCTTAAAAAAGAAAGTGGTATTCAATAGGATCTTAATAAATGTTGGTTGGACTTTTATCTCTTGCGCCAGAACTTGGTTGGTACAATTACACAGCATTTGATTTTGATTCTTCCCCACTCCTATATCTAGTGTTCTTTTCATTGCATTATATATGTTCATCCAATATGATTTCCTTTGGGAAAGCAATTCATTTGAGAATCTTTTGGGCCAGTTTTGTTCTATGTCTAAATCCCTTCAACATTCTAATATGGGTGGCAGTATTAATAAACTTTTAATACAATTCATTTCAATAAATATTTATTAAGCACCTACAACGAAAAGGCACTGGATTGGGCTTGGGGATGCTAAAGGAAACAAAATCATCTTGTTCATTAAGGCGCTTTTGTTCTACTCTGCATGGGTATATAATGTGTGCATGGATAGGTAAATATGAAATTTTAGGAGACTTGAATTCTCTTTGACTTAAATTTTGAGTATTTTATACATAGGTTAGGAAGTAAATCATTAGAACAGTATTTAATATATAAAATGAAGGCCATGATCTGACCTCAAGGAGTGCTTGATGATCAACTAATCCAAAAGTGGAAAGATGGGTTTATCTCCAATACCACAATGCCTACCATTATTCCTTAACACTCTACTCCTACTCGCTCAGCAATTTCCACCCTCACCCTTTCTGAGTGGAGCATCCCTCTGCTGCAGATCTCTCTTAGGGTGAAAGATCAATGATTGGTAAGAACTCCACCTTCATCCTTTAAATTTTGGATAGGATGGCATGAGTTGTATGAGATGAGCAAGAATCGCTGGATTGTAATCTCCAATGCAGATATATTTCTCTGCCAAAACCATTTCTCTTCTATAAGATGCTACATTCTCTTAGTCCCCAAGGTTCACAATCTTGGTATCAATGTCTGTTGCTCTCTCTTCTCCTCCATATCCAATCAGTTGTTAAACCTTGAATCTCTTCCATTCTCTCTACTCACATAGCCACCACCCTAGTTCAGGATCTCATCACCTCTTGCCTTCTGGTAGTCTCCTGTTCAGTTTTTCTGCCTCATTTCTTCCCCTCTAATCCATTCTGTTGAAGAGATTTTTCCAAAAACTCAGGTTTTAGCATGTCTTTTCCTTACTCTGTATCTTCCTTACTGAATTTAGAAATAAATATTATTTCAGCTTTATTTAATCCTTTAAACACTTGTATCTTGTTTAAGCTTACAATGGATACAGAAATGTTTACATGTTTACACTTTATAAATATAGTTGTACTTTAATTTTTTTAAAGGTGATTGATAATGTTTGGAGACATAGGATAGTCAGAGTCAATGAATACTTTACTCTTTACTTTCCTTATCTTTGATCTGGTCAGCTGCCTTGCTTTCTATACCAGAAACCATGTTTTTTCAGGTTTCAACCCTTTCATTTTTGGAACTTCCACCATGAGATTTTGCTATCTTGATTGGCTACTGCTTCTTTTGGCTCATTGTTTTAGGAAAACTGGGCCACTTTACTTCCTTCTCTCTAACGATCTCCTTTCTACTCATACCATTTTCTCACCTCCATTCTTCGCCTTTCTACCTGACCACAATCAAATCAATTCTGCCACTTTTTGAGGATACTATATCAATCTCTTCTCCTCTGTGATCACATTGACCGTCTTTCTAATTTTTGGACTCAAGTGTCCCTTCCTGGATACCACTCTATTGTCAGAATATAAGCTTTCTAAGGGTAGAGACTGCCTTTATCTTTTATTTGTATCCCTAGGATTTAGCACACTGCTTTGCACATAGTAAATTCTTTACAAAAGGCTTTTGTCATTCATTCAGTCATTAACTTGCTTGATACAGTGCAGTGCTTATTAAGGGGTGGTGTTGAGTGACTAGAGTTGGGGTTCTTTTTGTATTGCTTTTCCTTAGAATAAATAAGAAAGTAAAAAGGGAAAAGTGGAGAATGAAGGTCACTCATATAATGACCATAGATCTGGAAAATTTTCCTTCATTATGTTGCATTTTTAAATATCAATCCTACTTGAAAACACAAATTGTCACTGCTTTGAGGATAATGTCCCTTTGTTCTCGAAAAATTTTATTTGGTTTAGAATTCAATGTTGTATTTTAGAAGCCTTAGAGAAACCTACCTACTATATGAAGGAGTTATTTACTATGTAACCATAATAGCATATTTTTCTTTCCTCCCCCAGAGTTCTTTTAAAATTACCTTTTGATTTACAGCTTGTATTCATTTTTACCTAGAAACGAAAGGGTTGGTTCCCATGGTGACAACTGAATACAACAGCATCCTATCTTGTACTGCTGCATATTCTATAGGGCTCTTGGTCTGTAGCTTGCTAGTCCTTCTTGTAGCATCTTCCGTTCTACTAGCTTCCATTCCTGTTCCTGGAAGGACTCAGAAGTATCAATGACCTGTAAAATTTAATGAATATAGAACAGCATATATTTTATTTGTGGGTATCGGCTTCTCAATATGGATTAATTAAACATTGGTTCTGGGTAGGAGGAATTTTATTGCTAAATGTGTATTCTAAAGTGAGGAGGATTTTATATATTATGAAATCGGTTTATAATCATGAGTATGAAGACTGGGTTTTTTTGAGAGGAAGGTACCTAATGTTGGATGAAGGTTTTTTAAAGTCTGTATTTGCATCACAGCATTTGATATTGGACAACTCTTGGCTGCCCAGATCATCAGCCTAGTGAGAGTTGGCATTTCATGCCTATTATAATATCATTTTAGTGATCATAGTTATTATATATTATCCTTAAGATTCTTAGCATTCCAAGCAGGCATACAGCATTTTCAAGAAATAGCATTTCTGCTCCTAAAATTATCCACTCAAAAATGGCTCAGCCACTAAATGTCCATTTTGTAAAGATGATATAAAAGGAAGAATGGATGGAGAAAAGGAGGAAGGATAATTCTGCAATGTTTTCTTTGCAGTAATTATAAAGAATAATCAAAGCTCCTGATTAACTCAAAGTTGATAATAATAGCCAGCATTTATACAGGGCTTTAATGTTTGAAGAGGAATTTGCTAGTATTATTTTATCCAGTAGGTAAGTACTATTATTATCTCCATTTTTTACAGATGAGAAAACTGAGGCAAAGAGAGATTAAGTGACTTGCTATTGCTCAAATGGTAGTAAATGTCTCAGGCTAGATTTGAACTCAGATCATCCTGGCTCCATGTCCAGACCTCTATCTACCCTACATATTAGCTGCCTCTAATCCAAAGATCTTAAAAAAAACAGCTTTAAACATGAAATATCATAACTGAAACAAGCAGGTAAGGCACTGTTGCCATTGTTTGAATAAATATAGGAAAATTTTGAATTTTTAACCTATCTATAATTTATCTTTTACTGTTGGGTCATGTCCTACCCTTTGTGACCTCTTATATGATTTTCATGGGAAACCTACTAGAGTGGTTTGCCATTTCCTTCTCCAGTTCATTTTATAGATGAGGGAATTGAGGCAAACCAAATTAAATTGTTTGTCCAGGGTTATAGACTTAGTATGCATCTCAGGCCAGATTTGAACTCAGGAAGATGAGTCTGCTTGATTCTTGGCCTGACACTTTATTTGCTGCATCACCTGCCCACTACTGAGGTACTTATGTATGCAGATGAGAATTATTTAATTAACACTGGGAATGGGTACTGGCAGAGAGTTGTATGAGTCAAGCTTTGAAAGGAAAATTTATTTTGCCTGTTTGTTTTTACAATGAAATCTGTTGAAAATTGTTTCAAAATTTGGTCCACTTGTGCTGTTTTAAGTCCCTCTCCTTCCAGGTTGCATAATAAGTATTTGTCAGGTGTATAATATACCTTTTGTGTAATTTCAGGTTGGATCACTCAGCCCTTCTCCCGAGAGTGTCATTCATTTCACAACTGCATAAATATACAGGATGTGCTTGGTTGGCATCAGTAAAATGTGACCACAGTTTATGCTTATTTAACTGATTAATTTTGTTACTTTGGATTCTGAATTAAACTGTGAAAGCTTCATCTATTTTGGTTTGGAGGCCATCTGTGTGTGTTTTAAAAAATTCTCAAGTGTTATTTGGCTTCTTAGAGTTTATCAGGTGATACTTTGTGATCATTGCTATGGAATTGTCTTCTTTGTACTTTCATGATAAGATCGTGTGCGTGCGTGTGTGTGTGTGTGTGTGTGTGTGCGTGATTTTTAATCATCAGAACTTAACATGAAGGATATTGGCATATGAAAATCTAGATCACTTTTAGGTGACCACTGGGTTGATATCATTCAGCTTCCTTTCACAATTATTTTGTGAGGCCCAGGTAGAAAGGAAAAATCAGGGTCTAGTTACCTCATCAATTTTACCTAGAAAGTTAGCAACAGAGATAGGAACATCTTACATTTGATTGGTGCTTTGTAGTTGACAATAAGCTTTCATGCATCTTATTCTCCTTAGGCTAATTTTGTGAAGTGAGGTTCAGAGACAGGCAGTGTCTTATTTTACAAATAAAGAAACTAAGGCTTTAAGAGATGAGATGTCTTGAGCAAGGTTGAATAGCTAGGGGAGGTATGATTTAGAAGAATGATCAGGATGTTTGTGTTTGAACCTTGATTCTAATACTTAATAGGCTATGGAAAAGGGAATATGTAATAACTATGGTCTTGGAAAAACTTATTCCCTGAACCTCCCAGTTTTTGGCTCACTGAATACGGTTATGATAAACACATGCCTATTTAAGAAACCTAGGGAACCTAAGTATTACTATCCCCATTTTATCTCTAAGGAAATTGAAGCTTTGAGGAGTTTTTGCTTCTTTCCACTCAAATGTCTATGTTTTGTTGAATGTATAGATATAAAGGGCTGAAACTCTTGAGTTCATGCACTTAAGGCTAATTACTTTTTGGACAAAACTCTATTAGCGTATGCTTGGAAAATGGCCCTTTCCACTATTCTGTGCTGGCTTGATCTGTTGGTGTATAGAGAGATTTGGAGGAGGGATTAGAGGGTGGAATAAGACAAACCAGTGTGATTTCTGGCAGGGAGAGGAAGAGAAGATTCCTGTATCCATTCCTCTCATTTCAACCAAGAATAAAGACCAAGGATTTTTGCTTATTCTGACTCCTGATGATTCTAAAGTCTCCAGGGTGTTAACTCGATCCCCACACATAGACATCCTTCTAGTTACCTAGATTTTCAATGTCAGATTCATCCTTAAATTTTCTATCTCCTTATCATACTCAATTGATTTACAAGCCTAATTCTATTTCCATACATCTGAATCTTCTCCCTGTCTTCATTTGTGTGGCCAATATAATGAACTCTATTTAAGGGTCTTATAATCTCTTACTTGGACTATTATAATAGCCTGCTAATTGGTCTCTCAATTCTCCAACTGTTTAATCTTTCAATATAGATATGACTACATCATGTACTTGTTTAAAAAACATTAACGGCTCTCCCTTGCATTGATTATAATATAGAAATTACATAGTTTGGAATTTAAAGGATTCCAACCTACCTTTCCAGGTTTTCTTCCCATCACTGCCCTTTCTACAATCTATGTTCTTGGCCAAATTGGCCTATTTGAGATTTCCTGAGCTTGGCTTTATTCCATCTTCTACTCCATTCATTTATACTAGCTATCTCCCATGCTTGGAATGCACTCCTTCCTCACCTCCACTGCTTGGAATCCTTGGCTTTCTTTAAGGATCATCTTAGATCAATATGACTTCTGCTATTTCTTAATATAATCTTCCTCCCCAAATTATTCTGTATTTACTCATCTGTTTATGTGCTGTACCTCATAGTAGAGTATAATTCCTTGAGGACAGAGATTGATATGTGAACTTGGGGAAACCTTTGTCCTACCTGGACCTCAGTTTCCTCATTTATAAAATGAAAGTGTTGGACTCTGCGTTCCCTTGTAGCTCTGCAACCCCTTGTTTTTGTTTTTGCCTCTTCAGCATCTTTGGCAGTTCCCTATATCCAGTTGCCACTAAATAAATGCTGGTTGAAGTGAATTCAAGTGTCAATTAGGTCTAAAATACAAGACTCTAATTCCAAGTACAGTAATCTTTCTAAATGCTTATTGTATTGAACTGAATGGAACTTCACAATCTTGCCCCTGTGCCAGTGTGAATATCAAAATTTTGAAGTATACATGTCAGGAAAAGATCCTTTCATTAGACTTGTCAGCAGCTGGACATTGTCCATTTTGTATCTCTGAGTTTAAAAAGATGAGTGTATGTCTCGACATTTTAGATTTAAGCTATAGGTAATAGAGTAAATTCTTAACACTTTCTTTAAAGAACCATCAGGAAATTTCTTTCTCTAGAATTTAACAAAAGAAATCCTTAGAAAACCATTTGTCCTGCATAGTTTAAATATCACTGGATATTTAAGGCAGGAGTTGGATCAGATGATCTTTGGAGGATTTCTGAGATTGGATTCAATTGACTTAGTTGTTGATTAGGGTAAGAGACATACAGTTGTATGTCTACAGACCTGTAGCTTGGAGGTTAGCTGCATTATCCTTGTAAAAGATTTCAACCAGAAAATTTTTGACATGTGTTGAATTTTCTGAAGTCCCTCTCCTTGGAAAGCTTGACTTTCACCCCTCATTAACAACTCCAGCACAGCTCTCACTTGCTCTCCTTCCATGGTCTGGAATCTTTGATCGGAGCTGTTGTTAGGATACAAAACTTTAGAGTCCTAGAACAGGGAACCTTTATAGTTTTGGAGAAGAAAAATCCCCTGGGAAAGGTTTTCTGGAAATAGAAATACAAGTATCTGTTATGTCAGGAAAGAGAATTTCAGGGAATTGCAGCCATTTCTGTGAGATGTTCCTTACAACTTTCCAGATCCATCTTTGGGACACATGGCAGCCCATTACTGAGTGGGAAAAATACATTAAAGAAGAGGAAGGGAACGATACACTTCAGTAAGAAAGATGTAAAAGCCATAGCAATAGTGACTTTGAAAATTTCTCATTGGTATCCTTTTGTTTCGGACTTTGACTCTTTTCCTTGTTTTTGTTCTTTGCTACCTCTCGACCCTGATGCTGGACTACCCAGAGTTTGTGTGCAGGTGGTAGTCTAGCTTTCCCTCTGGGGAAATATAGATTTCATGGTATGACGTGCTTTAAAAATCAATATTCCACCAGAGGGAGCTGACTAGCACGCTTGTGTCCTTGACAGAAAGGGAAAGTCTTTTATTCCCAACATAGTCCCATTAAAGAAAGAGAAGAAAATGTTCCAGAAAAACACCTCCTTCTTTCCATTTTTGTATTTTTTTCACTTGTATGAAATGAATATTCTTAAAGTTGGGCATTTATTTATTTAACTTTTAAAAAACTTCTTTCTCATTTCCCCCTCCCCCACCCCCAATAGATCTAGAAAATTGTTGATAAAACCAGACTCAGTTATTTAAAAATGTCTATTTTTCTTTTAAGGGAAGAGATGTGCCTTGATTTCTTTGGTCAGAATAACAAGGGCATAAGTGAATGTAACTCATCTAGAGATTCACCTATCTGAAAAATAGTCCAGAATGAAGAAGTTAGAAAAAAAAACTCCAAGTAACCCCATATGGAAAGTATATTCATTATCTTTATAGAAGAAACCTTCACAAACTCTCTCAGCCCTTATTTATTCCAATTTGACACACAGTCTGAAAAACTTGATTATTTAGTTTTCCAGTCCATAGTTGATGAAAAAGGGAGATTCTAGAAGGAGATAGTCTGACATTGAGGAAGGAGAGAGAGCAGTCTATAAATAGCAGATCCAAGAACTCATGAACATAGCATCACTTCTCAGTTAGCATAAGGAGCTAGTAGCCTTGTTCACCCTTAAAGCCCTTTAGAATATTACTGCATCATGTGAATGCCCATAATGATAACTTGAAGTCATCAAAGAACAATAACAATTTTTCTCAATAGTTCCTGGATTATAAAACTAATTCTGGAAAAAATGTTTGGGAAAAAATATCTATTTTTAAAGAGAAAAGCTTTAGTTTTTACCTGAGAAAATTCAGATAAGTGGAATACCTATGGCATAATAAATGTATTTAATTAAGTTTAGAGTCATCTGAATTCATCAAGGTCTTGGTATCTTTTATTGATGTTTATTTACTTATGTTGTCCACAGAAGTTCTGAGGTTCCTGAATGCAAACTTAAAAGTATCTAAGGCTGATGTAAGGCTGAATCTCCCCTTCTAATTTCAGAGGTGCCCTTAAGCAGTTGGAAGTGGCTCTTTAATTCCATCAGCTCCAGTCCCTACCAGTGATCTTCCTTTCCAAGATTATCAGTTAAGAACCATTTTGGCCAGCTGATAGTATGTGACATCCATCATCTATCTATCTATCTGTCTATCCACCCATCTATCATCTATCTGTCTATTTTCCATCTTTTTTTAAAAACCATTTATCATCTACTTTCTAAAACTTGTTATACATTTCCCCATTTATTGTCTATTAATTTTCTATCATTTATCTACCTACATATTTTTCTGTTATGTATCTATTATCTTCTATCATCTTTTTTCTATCACTTGTTGCCTATTTTTCTGTTATTTATCATCTATCATCTATTTTTCTATTATTTACTATCTATTTTTGATTGTTCTCTATGTTGTTTCCTAAATATCAGTCATCTATTTTCATATCAACTATTTTTAAAATATGGAATTTGCATGCCATTCTTGTGAAGGATCATGCTATTCCTCTCTATATCATTCTAATTTGAATATATGTGCTTTTAGAAAGGAATATTTATAAGACATTACCATAAGAACAGTTATTTATCAACATACTCCTAAACATCTGTGACACATTTTCCCACAATTGCAAGTGAGTCCTGGGGAAAATGGGCTCAAGGTTAAAGAGATTGTAGTTCATAGCCCCTGCTTGCTGGTCGTCCTTTTCTATCAATTTTAAGTGCTCAAGAAGTTCCCATTAAACTAGACTTTTTTAAAAGCCACGAATTCACAGCCAGAATGTTCTTGGCTCCCAATTCAAGCACTACTATCTATTCTCTGGGGCATTGCAAGTACCCTGGAGGGAGAAAGGGAAGTCTAAAATCCTCTGGATCCTTTAAAACTTACAGGGTCCTTTTTTGGTCAAAGGAGGTTGGGGAAAGAAAGCTAGCCAAGGTTAACTTAGAAACCTTTCCTTCTCCCCAGGCACTTCCTCCTCAGGGATTTTACTGGAAAGCTAGGCTTGCTCCAACCTTTCAGATCACTCCATTTCTAAACTAGCTTCATAATTTATCGAAAAATCCTGGATCATGACCAAGTTTCTTGGGCCTCTCCAAGCACTTCTTTTAGTGCAATGTCATTTCCAGTTCCAAGTACTTTTAGCACTTGGTCTAAAGCCTATGACTAAGATTGATTGAAAGGGTTTTTTTCTCCTTCCTCGCTCCTACTTACTTTAAGTGGGGTGGGGTGGATGGATTGAGAATATCAATCAACTTTACTCTTGCATTTAAAACTCTTGTGAAATAGATGCCTTTTTCTTTCTTGTAGGAACTAAATTCAATTAAATAAGCCTTAATTAAGTGCTTGTTGTGTGCTTGGCATTGTACTAGGTTCTGGTACTACAAAACCAAGACATAAACCATTTCTATCCTTAATGCTTTCCATTGGTAAGAAGCCAAAAGATAGGATGACGCATCTAAAGTTTAACTCTAAAGTATAGTGTTCAGTTACCAATGTCAATATTTTCTCTTCTGGAACTGCACTCTCTGCACTACCAGAAAAGTAATCGATTAATTGATTAGACTATGTATTTAAGGAAGAAATACCCAAGTAGAAGGAAAAAAAGGTCCAAGAACCAAGAGGAGAGAAGCCTATGGAGGAAGTATGTGATAGAAGGGGAAACCTATATGACACATACATATGATTGTGGGATTTTTGTCTGAAAGGGATTTTAGAGATCACCTAGTCTAAGCCCTTTATTTTGTCATGAATCAATTGGTCAACAAAAATTTATTACTATGTGCCAGGCACTGTGCTAAGCACTGATTAGATTAGTTAACTTTTGGGTAGCACTTTCAAGTATGCAAAGCACTTACTGGATCTTTGCAACAATTCTGGGAGGTTGGTGCTATTACTATTCCCATTTCACAGATATTAAAACTAAGAGTGAAAGAGGGTCACTCCACTAGTACTTGTCTGAGGTAGAATTCATACTCAGGTCTTCCTGATTTCCAGTCCAGCTCTTAGCCACTTGGCCATCTAGCTGCCTCTAATAGGCATATATGAAGTCCCTCGTCCAGGGTCAAATAGCTAGTAGCAAAG
The DNA here is from genome assembly GCF_016432865.1 of Antechinus flavipes. NCBI lineage: Eukaryota > Metazoa > Chordata > Mammalia > Dasyuromorphia > Dasyuridae > Antechinus > Antechinus flavipes. The sequence continues at coordinate 52,524,318 of NC_067400.1, forward strand.
TCATGATCCAAATATAGTTTTTCATGACATCATGCTCTCCCTCCAATTTACCTGCCCTCTTCCCATATCCTTCATCTGGTATCTGTGTGTCTCCTCAAATTAGCAGACTTTCCTCCAACTGCCCTATGGGGCTTATCCCTTCATAGATGGAGCCATAGCTGTAATAATTGTAAATCTGACTTCTGTGGCCTGTTGAATGAATGAATGAGCCAAACGTTTTAAAAACATTTAGTAAGGCAAGCCCTGCTCTTGAGAAAGTCACATTCTAATGGAGGAGACAACAATGCGTGGAAGGATTTAATTGAAAATTAGATGGAACTATCCCTGGTCCTTAGGATGCAGTGGGACTATATCATTTTCACTGACAAAACTATAGCAGTTTCTGATGTTGAACCATTTGACAGTGCTAAGGACTTTGATAAGAAAAACATTCTTCTCTGGATGTTTGGTCACTGTTGTTGTAGCACCTGTAGGAGCAGTGTCCAGGCTGCATGGCCACAGGACTTACTCCTCAGAATTATGTCTACAGACACTGGAAAGGAAGCATTGCTATGGTCCTGGGCTTTCTTTGTGAGAGTACTTTAAATACTTGGTCTAAAGCTTATGACTGAGTTTGATCAAAAGGGATCATTTAAACACATATACAGATATAATCTCCTTTGACCTGGTGTCTGTGATTTTTGGGTATTTTTTATGTTTTGATAATTGCTTTCTTTAATATTATTGGTTTCTTTGTAATCCTACGTATTTATTTTATCTAATTAAAAATGATAATGAGGAGTTCCATATATTCACTAGATAGTCAAAGGGGTTCATGATACAAAATTGTTAAGCATCCTTGACCCAGAAATGTCCCTGTTTTTTTTTTTTTAAAGAAACAAGAAGAAAAAAAAGTAGCCACAGAGAGATGAGTACACTAATATATTGTTGGTAGAGATGGAAATTGGTCCCACCAGTCTGGAAAACAATTTAGAATTACTTCTTAACAGTAACTAAATTGTATGTGTCCTTTGACCTACTGATATTACTACTAGTCCTTTACCATAAAGGGAGCAAAGAAAGAGGAATATCACTCATATGTACAAATACATTTAGAGCAGTTCTTTTCATAATAGTAAAAAAATCTCTGGAAAATAAGAGTTGGAGGTGCTCACTTACCCAAGAATGACGAATTCTCTCATTTTGAAATAACCATCTAATTTGCTTTTACTATGGAGTTAATTTAAAGAATGATGAAATAGACAGTTTTAGAGAAAACTAGAATAACCTATTTGAACTGAGGCAGAGTAAAGTAAGCAGAACCAGGAGAGAAAATATACAAAATATATAATATTTTAAAGAAAAGCAACTTTGAATGACTTTAGAATTCTAACCAGTGCAGTGACAAAACACATTTCCAGAGAACGAATGATACCAATCTCTTGACAGCAGACTTGGTCCTGGAAACCAGTGCTTCTGACTCTATCTCAAGAATATGTAGTCCCAGGGTACTATAATAAAAGGAGTACTTGACTTAGTATCAGGAAAGACTCGGATGTGTGTTCAATTTCTTCCCTAATGCTGGGGAAATTGTTTGATCTTCCTGAATCTTCACTTCTTTATTTGGAAAATGGGGACAAAAATATCTGTGGTACCTACTGTTAAAAATATCTATAGCATTGCAGTTTTTTTTAGTTTCCTTCCTCTCTCTCTCTCTCTCTCTTTCTCTCGATTGGCCAGGGCTGAGTGTTTGAGAGCCAGTGCTCTATCCATTGGGTTGCCTATTTTTTTCTTTTAGTTTCAATATTCATTTTAAAATTTTAGAATTCCAAATTCTCTCTCTTCTTCAATCCCTCCCAAACTCATTGAAAAGGTAAACAATATAAGACCTACCATGCATGTGAAGTCATGTAAAACATATTTTCAGATTTTCCATGCCTTAGTGCTATTATGGGAATCAATGGCTTTATAAATTTAATTTCTCATGCTTGTGGATAATAATCCCATCAGTGCTGCAGATTGCAATACATCAATGATTCTTGGACTGTGGGCCTTTTTTGAGCACTTGTTGAAATCTTTCACAGGAGCCATGTGCCTTCTTGATTTTGTATATTTACAAAAGGGGCACATAAGATGTATATCTATCACCTATTTTTCTTTGGTGATCAGACTACCTCCTTTTTTGGTCATGCTTTTATTTGATCAAATATTTTCTCATTATTTTGTGTCTGGACCTGAGACCTCATTAGTACAGGCAATTCCCAATGTCAAACTCCTTCCATCAATGCAGATTGTAATGCCTTTGTAAGTGATAGGATAGTTTCAGAAAACTGCCTAGGGCATTTGTGACTTGCCCATGGTCATATATAAATATGTCAGAGACAGGTTAAACATAGATTTTCCTGACTCTTAAGATTGGCCTTTACCTCTATCCCATTCTACATGTCTATTTATTAGCACTCTGACCCAGATACAGTCTGCTCTGGATTAGCATCAAATTCAATTTGAGGTGGATCTTGCTCAATGGAGACCAGTATTATCAGGAATAAGAACCCTTTTGTATATATAATCTCATTTATGTCATTCTAGATTTGGTTCACCTGAATAAGATTTGGACAGGCTTGGGTTATTTCTTCTATGACACCAGGGCTTCTTAACCTTTGTGTGTGTGTGTGTGTGTGTGTGTGTGTGTGTGTGTCCCAGCATCTTTATGGACCCTTCCCAGAATAATGTTTTTTAAATACATAAAATAAAATACATAGGATTACAAAGGAATCTAATAGCTAATAAAAATAAAGATATATTTTTTCCCCTCATCCAAGGTCATAAACCTCCTGAAATCTATTCAAATATACTAGATCTAAGGTTCAGAATCTGTGCATTACACACAGATCTGATACAGTCACTGAGCTTTGGAAAGATTTTCAGGAATGAATTTCATTTTTTTCTTTTTCTTTGAACACATTTATTGAAAAAAAAAAAGATTTCAACATCCAAGTCCTTGGAGCATGTTTAGATGTCAGTTTTTTTCTTCCTTCTTTTTCTCATAACTAAAAAAAAAAAGAGTAAATCAGCATTAAACATTGATGCGTTATGTGACTTGTTTCCAGAAATTATCATAAATATTTGACACTTCCATGTGGCAAGAATAGGAAAGAAAGCGATCTGGGGAGAACCTTATCATAAAAAAATGAACCATAATACTTTGCTATTCATATGCCAGCTAATAATAATGTTTTACTAACTATTCAAACATCTTCAGCTCGTTTGGCACATTTCTGTATTAATTCTTTCATCAACACTATGGCTCTGTAAGTGGGAAGTGGTATATTATGCAGGAATACTGAAACACCCATATAAGAGCTTAGAGCAGACTCAAGGACTGCCACCTTATCATTTACAATGGCATCAGCTGCTCTGTGTGATAGCACACCTGAGCCCACATTATGTCCTTACAATTTCTGTCCTGTGACCTTCAAATACTGCCTCTTCATGGTGCTTCACATTCAAAAGGACTTTGGGGGAAAATATCTCCCTGACTTCTGATAACAAAGGGAGCTGACTTGTTTGTCAATAACTATCTGAAGGGGAAAACCTCTTTTGCTAAGATTTCTGTTTCTCAGGGATGGCTTCCTGCAGGTTTTCTTCAAGGGCACACAGGTACTTGGATAAACAAAAGCAAATAGGACCTATTTGGACAAAAATATTTGTAGGAGCTATTTTTGGTGCCTAAGAATTGGAAATCAAAGGCGTGCCCATCAATTGGAAATTGGCTAGACAAGATGTGCTATATGATTGTAATGGAATATTATTGTACTATAAGAAATGACAAGAAGGATGATTTCAGGAGAACCTGGAAAAACTTAACATGAACTGATGTATAGTGAAGTGAACTGCATCAGAAGAACACTGCACACACTAACAGTAATATTGTTTGGTAAAGAATTTATCCTTAATAATTCAATAATCCAATACAATCCCAAAACACTAATGAAGCATATATACACCTCCAGAGAAAGAATTGATATTGATTGAATACAAACTGAAGTTTCTTTCTTTCATTTTTTTCCTTTTCTATGAGTCTTCTTGTACAAAATAACTTATATGGAAATGCTTTACATAATTACAAATGTATAACCTATATCTGATTGCTTACCATCTCTGAAGTGGGAAGGGGAGGGGAAGAATTTGGAATTTAAAATTTTAAATCTTAAAAAAAATCAAAAAAAGAAAAAGCTTCAATAAATTAGAATATAGCTCAGTAGTTAGGGTCCAGATCAAAACAAAAGATGACATTACTATGCTTTCTTTATATTTATTTGGAAATATGTAGAGAATTTACAGGTTGAGTTACTGAATCAAATTAAGCAATTATCTGCTCAACTCCTACAACAGGCAAAGTACTTTTCTAGACATGGGGGATAGATAAAGATGAATAATAAAATGATTTCTATTCAGCAAGTGTTTATTAACCATTCACTTTGTGTCGGGCACTAGGATAGTAGACAGTGTGCTGGATTTAAAGCTGGAAAGATTTAGAGATTAATGGTTTTTCCATGATTACATAACTAATAACTATCAAATACAAAATTTGAACCAATTTTTAACTAATTCCAACTCTACTACACCATACTATTTTTCCAAAAACCTAGATCCTGTGATTGAGAGTCTATAATAGATTTAGAGAGAAAAGATTGATACATGCAAGAGTTACATAATAATACTTCAGTGCTTTTGAACGATCTAGGATGATTGTAGTGTGTTCTTTTTATTGCCACAGATTTTGCAGTCTTTCCTTAGCATAGTAGGTAGATTGGAAAAGTTGCTGATCTAAGACTAGAATAAGAAGAAAAAATATTAGCTCCCATGCAAGAGCCCACAGAAAATGTGAGTTCAAGTGTGTTTCTGATATTTGGTAGCTGTATGATCTAGACAAATCACTTAATTTCTTTATCTGAAAAATCGGGTTGCATTATTTTCTGGAGAGGTGTTTTGTGAGGAGAGCATCCCACACACCTTTGGGAGTTGTGCTTATCTTCATGGGGGGGGGGGAACTACATCTGGAGTTGACTTTTGAACACATCAATGCCAGATGGTCTTATTGGGCTTTGTGCTGATAGTCCTTTGTGGATTTGTTGTTGTTTTTAATCTTATGGCCTTAGTGTAGTTGGAGTCTGGCATGTGATTCAAAGTGGGCCTTTTCCCAGCACAGAGTTACAGTGCTAAAGGTCCATCCTGTTAAAAGCCTGCTTGTCCTGTGCCTGCATAGACCCTAGAAAGGCAACTTCATTAACGTCGGCAGTCTATACGGTGCCAGTTGTTCCTCGCATGTCTGGGCACCTTGGCTACAGCTGCATCAGAACCTTGGAGAGCACAGTTAGTTCTCAGCTAGTTTCTTCTAAATTGTCTTGTTTTTTAGCCTCAGAATATAAAATCAGGAAGAGAAAATGATATACTCTCTCTCTTTTAAAAGAATTCTCATTACTCAGAATTAGGCAAAAAAGTGTTTAGGACACGCATGGGATTGGCTGTAGGAAATGCTGAATGCTGCACATATGAAAATATTTTTACAAATCATTTAAACACTTTTCATGTGATAGAAATACATAAAATGCATAGATTTTCTAATGGACCTGAGAGAAATGCTGAATCTTCTTCATTCCACTGCACTTGGATTTGTTGGGTCTTGAAACAGTGAAAATATTGCTCCATTGAATATCAAATTAGGTAGTCTTGTTTGCCAAATAATTTATCATTTTTAAAAAAAATTCTTTTTTTAGTAACTTATAACAGACCATTTATTTAGAGCTGGAAGAGAGGCTTCTAAGGTCATTTAGTCCAATGTGCTCATTTTACAGATGAGGTAAATGAAACCTCTGTAGGTGACAAAAGTAGTAAATGACAGAATTCAAACAAATTTTCATTCCAAATCTCATGCTCTCAAACCTCCTCTACCTCCACTATCCTGCATTCTTACTTGGATTACTGGTCTTCTGTAATCCTGTATATCACTGTAGACCAAGGGGTCCTTTTTAGCCCTTAGAAAATACCCACTCAGTTCAGAGGTTGATCATTTCATCTTTCTATCCTGCTAGGCTGAAGGTACACAAATCAAGATGTAGGCTGAGCTTCCTGTTATGCCAGTCTAAGAGCACTAGGCCGGGCCAAATTCAGCTTCATGAGGGAGAAAATAGAAGTATCCTGTCATCTCAATTCTGTTCAATTATTTAACTTAATTTCCTACATCACCAAGCCATGATTTCATCAGCATTCTTCTTCACAGATCATAACTAACCTTTCCATATTCTAATAGATGAAAATCTTCCTACATTGCTGTACCTAAACAGAACTTTGTCACCTGGTAGTCAATGTTTTAATCATGAATCTTTCCTAAGTATTCCAATTTGACAGAGGCAACATGAGGGATTGAACAAAATGCTGAAATAGAGAGAAGGGGAAGTGAGGAAACCTTGGTTTGGATATTGGCATTGCTACTTACAATCAGTATGTTTCCTTGGTCACACTTAATATCTTTGGATCTTGGTTTCTTCAAGTGTAAAATGGGCAAAAGAACATTGTACTTGCTAGCCTCATATATGAAGCTTTATATATATACATTATATATCACATATACATAATATATGAAAATTCACTTTTTACTAGTATGGGTCATCATAATGTAGCTTTTTGGACCCATTAGGGTATAAAGGGAAGCTATGTTTTTAAATATATTACTAATAGGAGAAACATGTAGCTTCAGATTGGTAGAAATCCTTGATCATTGAAGTTCTTCTCAAGGACATCTTAAAAATAAGATAGCTTTATTTATTAAAACATTGTTTTTGAAGGCAAAAGATATTTTCCCTCCTTCTCTGGGAAACTGCTGAGCTACTAAAGGCACATATTATTTTTTCCCCTATCATCATCACTCTTGGCACTACAGTCTCAAATCTAAGAGATGCTTAGTTATACCTCTTTATATTGATGGCTCTTTTTTCCTTTGACAAGGTATCCTCAGGAAAAGCAGGGCTAGTTACTACTTTGATTAGACTCCAGAACAGAGATCAAGTATTTGGAGCTGAGAAGGAACCATGTGTATGACCTACCTTAAATCTATTCACTTAATAGACTTGGTCAAGGTCACTTAAGTCCTTTGATACTCTACTCCAATGTTCTTTCTATTACACCATTAGAGATGGATCTTGTGTCAGATTTGAAATAGTCTCAAAAGACACCCTAAGCTTAAGACTGAAATAATAGTATAATTAAAAATGTCCAATCTAATATTGTTATAGATTTTTGTGGCATGTTGACATGTTTCATTCTTTTGTCTTCTGTTTCCCTTCTTAGCCCTCCTTTCTCCCTTTCTCCCTCCTCCCTTCCTTCTTCCCTTCCCACTTCCCTTCCCTCCTTCCTTTCCTCTTTCCTTTCTTCTTCCCTTCTCCTTCCCTTTCCCCTTCCTCCTTCCCTTCCCCCTCCTTCTCTCCTTCCCTCCCATCCTTCCTTTTTCCCTCCCTCCCTACCTCCTTCTTTCTTTCTCCCTTTCTCCTCCCTCCCATCTTCCCTTCCTTCCTTTCTCCCTTTCTCCCTTCCTTCCTTTGTATGAGTCATTGATAAAATTTCCTTGTCTTATATTTGTGTATCCCTGGGCAAGGCACTTAAACCCTTTGAGCCTTAGTTATATTGTAAAATAAGGGGATCAAACTTGATGTCTCTGAGTTCCCTTCTAGCCCTCTATCTGAAATTATCCTGTTCTTCCTACCCTACTCCCTCAATTTCCAGTTTCTATAGAGAGTGACTGTTGCTTTCTCCTTAATGGAAAATTACTCTCAGAAAAGCTCCAGGCACTAATTTCCACTAGCAAATGTCTACTAACAATATAAAGGTTTTTTTTTTCTCTCAAGACATATTGGCTTTTAACAGGGATAAAAGCCCCATGTCCAAGGGATGATGTTCTTGAAAGTAAAGTTCTGGATCTCAATGAGGAGGTGGAGATTTGTGGATGTATGCATATGTGGGGGAGATATAAGGGGGCCTTTTCAGTGTCTCCTGAGATTATACTATTTCCCTTACATATACAGCCTAATTCAATTTTTAAGCACAAAATAATGACAATTTCATTCACATTGGAATTCACTGAAACATTACCACCAGCATATAAGGCCATGATTTAATCCTAATTTCAGTTATCATTACATGATACCACTTTTCGTATCAGAATTACTTTTCTTCTTGGTGAGAAATGGAGGGAAGAGAATAATTACTTTTGTGATGATAAAGAATATTCATTGAACAATAGCATAATCTTAGAGAACCAGAGGATTCCAGTTCATTACTTCTTATCCTAGGACTTTTAATAATCTATGCAAATAAAATACAAAAAAAGGAAAATAAGACTCTCTGTTCAATACCAAAAAAACCTGTTTTCTTTTCCTTAGCCTGAAGGTGCCTGGAAGGCCAGATGGCTAATTGTAATGAAACAGGTACATTGTGAGGTGGAAGGCTGAGAGCTGCATTTATGACCATATGTTTGGAGATTTAAATATTCAAAATGACCATTTATCACCAGTGCACTAGGGAAAAGCCTAATGTTTATTCATATTCATAAATTTGATGAGAAAAGTTCCTTGTAAAACAATTTGGGAAGTTTTAATGTTAGATATGCTTATCAGCCTAAGAGGAAGAGCTAGATTTTATTAAAGGGCCACAATTTTTAAAATCACCCTAATTGCTCCATTGAAATTATTCTGGCAAGCTTCATTGTGGTATGTAGGTGACTCTGGTTTCTTGTAGGCTATACCAATAGAACACAAGTTCCTTTTGTTACAATTAGCTGAAATTAGGCTACGTTTGCTGTCAAAATCATTCCTCTCTATCCCTGCTTTTCTGTATCCTTTTGAATGTTCCTCCATTCGATTGCATGTGCTTAATAAATAGCTAAATTCAGAGAGATTGCTCACCAGGGGATTGGCCATAGTTTGATGCCATTTTTCATCTGTAGTAGTAACTCTTGAAAATTGTGCACTATGATGTAGAGGAGTTGAACTCCATCTTAGTGAAGAATATCTAAAAGGGACCTTTAAAATATTGTCACATAATGTCTAATTCATTTACAACACTGAATATAAGTGACAAGTATTAGCAGAATTGATCCATTTACACATGAAATGTTTTTTTTATTTTACTTTTGCTCATTTTTGCCTTTTAGTATTTGCTCAAAGTCAGCAAACACCATGAAACTCAAGAGTTCAATCCTGGTTTTGTTTTGTCTACTCCCTATATTGGATCCATGCAATTTTACTTGTTCTTTCGATCTTCCTTTTTCTTTTTCATTAGGTTAGTTAAATATGAATCTAACTTTTAGTATTTCCAAAGAATCAAATACTAGTTTTATATTCTTTTTCCTTTCCAAATTACCTATTTCTCCTCTAATTTAAAACTTTATTTTCTTTTGGCTTTATTGTGACTTTATAGATTTTCTAATTTTAAAAATTCTGTCTTCAATTCGAATATTATTTTATTCTCTCATTGATGTAATTTTTCTTCTGAGGATGACTTTAGTCTAATATTAGCAATATTTTATCTGTATTCTTATCCCTTTTCTCTTTCATAGTCATTTATTCTATACATTGTTTTTTGATCTGCTTTTCATTTATGTCATTATTAAGTTCTCATATAGGTCTGCTTGTTTTACTTGTGTTCAGTCCATTCCTTTCTCAAGTATTGTTTATAAAATTCACATGAAAATATCTGTGTATAATATTGGTTTCATCTGAGTAAGTCTGGAAGTCTAGAAGGGCAGGCCATATTGGAAGTGACTACCATGATTAATTCTTTGTGTGGCGCAAATTGACGCTAGATGGCACCCTTAGGCATTCTGTGTTATTTTTCATTCCTCTGTGGAGCTTCAGTTTTTGACTCTGGGGTATCACCATTTTCTGCCTAATGTAGTAAAGCTGTTAACTTGGGCTTGTTGGCTTTAAGTGCTAGGGTAGTAGCAAGGTGCAACCCTTGATCTTTCAGGACATAACCCTCCCACAAGTTTTTAATGATCCCCTCTTATGTTAAGTGATCAATAATGAGAAGTAGCTATAGGAGAAGAGGGGCAACATATCTATTTCCATTTAAAGATTATTATATGATTGAATATTTACTACTCTGATTTGCAATAAAAAACTTAGATCTACTGAAACCAAAATTTAAATCAGTCAATCAAGAAACATTTAAGATTTAATTCTCTTATGGCCAGAATGTGAAGTTTTAACTACCTTCCAATTCCTACACTTTCTTAAACACATTGAGGCAAACATCATATTGTTCTGGTCAGGCTCTCTTAAATTTTCAACTCCTTTTCCCACATCTGCCAGGAATTTCCTTCCTTTTCTCCTCTTACTCCATTCTCCCTCCAGAGACAACTAAATGGTGCAATAGATAGTGTACTGGACCTGGAGTCAAAAAGATTTCAATTCAAATCCAGCTTCAGACACATACTAATGGTGTGATCCTGGGCAAGTCTCTTAACCCCTATGCTATATTCAAAAAATATACATTTTAATTGGGGGTATAACATGTATCCAGTCTGGCTGGATTGCAGAGAGAATATTTTCACATGTATTTTCTCATTTGATGTTAAAAGGACTATGTACAAGGGCAATTGCGACTATTGTCTCAACATTACTAATACATAAAATGAGGCTTAAGTAAAGTGATTTATATACAGTCATAGAATTAGGATCAGGATTGATATTTGAACTCATATCCTTTTAACTCTGAGCTTAAGGTTCTTTCCACCACATTATACTATATCTCTGACAGCATCATGTGAGAGTGTTATGGGTCATGGGCTGTGTCACATTTCTGTTCTAGGCAGTTCCATAAAATTGTGAATTGCTGAGAACATGCTAACATGGATTGAGAGTTTCATCAATCAGGAGTTCCAAATACCACTGAAATCATAGGTCCAGTGACTATCTTTATCCTCAAAAGACAGTGGATAGAGCACTGGATGAGGAGTCACCTAAATCTGGGCTTTTAGTAAGAACAGGATTATATTCTACACTTAGGGTTCATATGATCAGATATTGAGAAGAAAATGTAATCCATTTCTTGTAACTCTGTGACATTTGACAAATTACTCACTTTCCCCAGGCCTCAGTTTCCTTATCTGCCAAAGAATGAGGGGTGGATGAGACTATCTTTAAAATCCCTGAAAGCAGTTTTAAAGAGAAATCAGACTTTGAAAATACATTTAGCTAGTCATGTAGTCATGAGAATGTCCTCATGCATCCTTAACAGATTTATTGATGTATGTACCCTTGATGAAAATTTCATTTCCCAGAATATTCAAAATTCATGGAAGTGGAAGGACAGTTTGGAATCAATCCAGTGTATTTATGTCAGCTTCAGAGATAAGGTCAGTGGTTTGAATTATCAAATAGGAATTTTTTCTTTTGTTGGATGTATTGATTTTTACATGCAGGAGATGGTATTATTGCCCTGAGATTAGAATGTGTGCCAAGAAAAAGTTCTTTCTTTTGCAGTTTTAATAGCATATTTTTTTATTCTAAAAGTGATTTTGAACACTATTACTGTACTTTTTCTGAGCTCAACTGAATTGCTTCACATCCCACCCTTTATCCCCAATATGACTTAGAGAAAACCTGAGTGAGACTTCTAGTCATGCTGTTAATGTTGAAGAAAGGAGAGAAGAAAAGGGAATGAGCATTTATTAAGTGCCTACTGTATGCCAGACATTGTGCTAAGTGCTCTATCTAATTTGGTCCATATCTGTGAGGGAAGTGCTATTATATTCCCATTTTAAAATGAATAAACTGAGACAGACAAAGATTAAATGGCTTGCTCAGGGTCAAAGAGCAGTGATGATAGAAATAAATAAAACACCTTCATTTAAATCAAAAGTCACACAAAAAAGTTTTCACAATGATTATATTTTTGAGATTGGTAAGTTTTTTTTTTTTTTTTTTTTTTTTTTACAATGACTTGTCAGCATTTTCAGGCTTCATGACTTGGACATGACCTTGGACTCTTCTTAGTCTATGTCAGTTAAGCACAAAAACTGGAAGGCTCTGCCAACCTGAAGAACTTTCATAAAGCCCCTGGGGATTATGCGTCCAATGTCCAATAACAGGCAAGGCAATCACCAGAAGGTTGGCAAGTAGGTGATGGATTTTGATGACATAAAATCATGTAGAACATTAGCTTCCAAGTCAGGAAGCTCTGGATTTGATTCTTTGATACTTCTAAAGCTATGTGACCTTGTCTCTTAGCCTCTGTTTGCTTTAGTTTCCCATAAATGGGGAAAATGGTTGTTGCCAGGATAAAATGAAGTATTTTTTAAAGGCTTAGGATGGTAGCTGACACATAATAAATATTTCCTTCTTTCCTTCCTTCCTGACTCAGGAAGCAATCCCTTATAGCAAATAAAAGTGATTTTATCCTTGGAAATGACACCGTGGAAGATGTATCACTATTACATTCCAGTTGACTCCCCTATGGGTTATCTCCCCCTATTTTAGAAGGTGAACTCCATAGTTGGGACTGCCTTTCTTCTTTTTTTTTTTTTTGTATTTCTAGTGTTTAACATAGAATTATGCATACAGTAAGTGTTTAATATAAATTTTTTTCATTCATTCATTTTCAAAGAAGAAAAAGTTATGTAATGTTGCACACTTATAGAAAGAGAGATATTCATTTTCTTAAAGTGAGACTTTAATTTTCCTGTTTTCAATGCCGTATTCCTGTTGATCCTTCATTATCTATTGGCTTTTATCCTTTCCTACAGTCTGTCTCTCATTTTCTACTCAAGTTGAACTGACTTTCTCGTTACTCCCTCAATCCCGCCTTATAGAAGAAGTCCCCTAGCATGTCCATTTGTCCTTCAATAAGTTAAAATTCTCAATCATTGATTAAGTGGGAGACAAACATGAAACAGACCCTGCCCTCTAGGAACTTACATTCTATTTCAGGGAATGGGGATAAGCAATGTGTAAAGACAATAAGGAGAGAGAACGTTGCCAACTGCTAAAGGGCTGGAGAAACATGGAGGAGGTTGCATTTCTGTGGAGCCTTCAAGGATGGCAGAAATAGGGAGGATGTACCCTTTTTAGACACGGAGCATCTGTGGAGATTCAGAGGCAGAATTTGGGGGATATCTACTAGGGAAATTTGTTAGGAAAACAGAATGCATGAAAAGGAATAGAATGGCATCAATCTGGGAAGGCAGGTGAGAACCAGATTGTGAAGGTCTTTACACATCAGGTTAAGGAATCTATATTTTATTCTCTCTGTTTTGGCTAATTAAAATTTTGTTTTAAACTTAAATAAAAATTGAGAAATGAAAAATAACATTTCTATGTACACAGCAGAACATAAGAAAGGATTCCATATAAAACAATAAATTTCCATTTCAAGAAAGTTTACATAATAAATACTACACATTGTTTTCAAAGCTGCCCAACTTTTCTTTGCTTCCTTGTAGGTTTTTAACTTAATTTTTTCCTTACTCCTAACTGCCCCAAAGAAGGCTACAATGAAGCATGGATATACATATATACATACATATATATGAATACATTTGTGTATATGTATGCAATGTATATATCAATATATAAACACATATCTTAAAAATATACATATCCACACACACACATATATACAAATATCTATAAACTTCTCTCTCTCTCTCTCTCTCTCTCTCTCTCTCTCTCTCTCTCTCTCTCTCCCTCTCTCCCCCCATATATATACTCAAGCACATACATCATCACAATATGCTTATTTCTACTTGCTTCTATCTTTTTTTCTAAAGGATGGATAGCATCTTCCTTCATAAGTCTAGGTCTTTCCATGTTTTTCTAAATGAACTAGCTCATCATTTCCTATAACCACAGCAATATTCCAACCCAATCCCATCCTGAGGGATTGCCATGAAAGTTTTCTCCATTTTCTGCATTCCTCCTAATATTTTATTTTCTAAGTGACAGGGAGACACTGATGTTTTTTGAACAAGGTAGTTCTGCATATATTCTTCTATGTCCTTAGAATTATTAGAATATATACTCCTTGTCAGGAGGGATTGTTTCATTTTTTTGTATTTGCATCCCCAAAATGCAGAACAGTACTTGGAGTATAGTATTTCTTAATAAATACTTGTTGATTGATTAATGTAGCACATATTCCTCCCTACTCTCCATTTTGCAGAAAGGGGACAAAAGGGTAGTATGATTTGTCTGCCCAGAGAGTTGGAATTCAGGTTTGCCCATCTGTCCTTTCCACTGCAATAAAGGGAACTCAGCTTCGACTTCCCATAGGCCTTGGACTCGTAGGCCCTTGCTTCTTTTCAGCTGTGTGTCCATTCTATCTGAGCATAGCCCCTGACCTACCTGCCAAAGTCAAGGAAATAAACTCCCAGTTATTTTTCCCCTCTTCTACAAAGAGGGGAGGGAGAGTTAGAAAATTTTCTGAAATATTTGAAATCTGAAACAACAAAACAAAGCAGAAATAACTTATTTTGTTATAAACAACAACAAAAGGAAAATGAATATCAGGGCTGCTTGAGAAGATGGTCAGATTGGCTTCTAGAAATATGAAGAAACATTAAGAAATTATGGAATTTACCTTTAACCTTCAAATTTGTCTGGGAGTGCTGAATGTCACAGTTTAAAAAAATGTAATATAAAAAATTTTACATTATTTCGGTATTAATGAAAATTACTGATTGCATGCAGGCAAAGGTGCTGAAATCAGGGCACATTCCTAAATTTAAGACTGGGGCTATTTTGTACTCTGCTAATTTTCTTGCATATGTATGAGGAAATCATGTTTTGAGGGGAAGTTTTGGAAGTCTCTTTTACGTGTTTATCTGATCTGAACAATGATACAAGTATCCAGATTTCCATTGATTAGGGGAAAAAAAAACACTGCATTCTATTAGTTGTAGATTTTAAATCTTTTCTAAGTTCCAAAGAGGAAATGTGTGGGCAAAATGTTAGTTGAAGGCAGAAGTGATTTGTTGATTTTTGTCATACTGGGTAACATTTTCCTGCTTAAGAGCTAGTATCTCAAATGTATAAAAAACTCAGCAGTACACATAGCTAAATGCCTCTAAAAACTCTCATCACAGTTTGCCTACTGTGTGCATTTTTGCCCTGCTGCATGCTTTTTTGTTTCTCTATTAATTTTTCTCTCCAATTTTTAGTCTCTGTTTTATTTATTGTTAGCATTTCTTGCCTTTCATCTATAACTATTACTTATCTTTTTGAGGGGGGAATACCACCTTAATTTTTAAAAAAAATTTCTTGCTGAGACAATTGGGATTAAATGACTTGCCTAGAGTCACCCAGCTAGGAAGTGTTAGTGTCTGAGGTCAGATTTGAACTCAGGCCCTCCTGATTTCAGGGCTGGTGCTCTGTCCACTGCGCCTCCTATTTGTCCCAAGGGAATACCATTCTTTATTGGGAAAAAGAAATCTATTGGTCATTCATTCGGAGGTTCATAAATGTAGAGCTTGGAAGGGATCATCAGAGGTCACCTTTCTAGACTATTCACTTTACAGATGAGAAAACTGAGATCCAGAAAGGTTAACTTCAATGAATGTATGTAGCAGATCTGGTTTTGAACTCATATCCTTTATGTCATGTCTTCCTAAGTATTGACTAAACTCCTTTGGGTTCCTGATGAGAATTGTGTAAGTCACACTGTTGGAAGGAAGGGCTTTGAAAAGAGATGCTGTCCTTTTTGTGTCTAGACTTGATTATTGATGAGTAATATATAAATGAGATTATCTGCCCAGGACCCTTGCTCCCTACTGAAAGAGTGAAAGGTTCAGAGGGAAAAAAAAGGATAGAGTTGGTCCTTCAGACTCTTTTCTCTTCCTATTCTCTTAGAGAATCCCTCTTCTAATCCTTATCCTGTGTTTATGGGTAACAATATAATTTCTGGGATGGCAAATCTTAATTAAAAAATAAAAGGATTTTCTTTGGTATTATTGTTGCATAAAAATACAAAGTGAACCAGAAAAGCTCAATGTGAGGCATTCAGTTGCAGGAGTCTGGGACCCAGGGACAATTGCTTATTTATGCTAATGAGTGAAGGAATTACACTTATCTATCAATGATCAGTTGATTATATGTAGGTTGCTATTAATGATGAGATAGTACGTGCAGTGGCTGGCACTTGTAGGCTCTTAATAAATGCTTGTTCCCTTCCCTTCCCTTCCCTTCGAATGCTATCACATTTATAGTATGTAGTTTGTAGTTCAAAAACTCTTGTTTATTAATAAAAGTTTGGAAAATAGGAATTCCTAACTCACTGACTTTGTCTTTAAGCAATCTGATCTTTTGACTTCAGCTGTTTAGCAGCGCAGCTGCCATTGGAAGTTTTGCTGGTTTAACACAAGGAATATCACTCAAAGGAACATATGGCTTTCCAACATGAAGACTTTGATGGGGAGACATTACTCATTTGGCTCTATCAAGTCTGATATATCCATTTCTTGAATATCAGTCAGATTAATTTAGCGTCCTATATTTTCTGTTCAACAATGAGTCTTTCTGCTGACATGCCATTTTTCTTTTTCTTTTAGAGCCCATTTACATGTCATTTCTGTGCCTAAAACTCCTTACTAAAGCCAGTTCATTTCAATATTTATGAATCATCTACAGTATGTAAAAATCCATGCTTTGCTTGGTGATGTGAATACAAAGATGAAAATGATAGAATCCTTGTTTTCAGTGAGTGCACTGGAAGTGATCCTGGAGGTGATAAGTATCACTGAGGTTGATTGAGTGCATGTGTGTGTATGTATGTGCATGCCCATGTATATGTGTGTGAGAGAAAGGCAGGATTACAATTGTGCTTTAGGAAAATCTCTTTGGAAGCTGAATGGATGATAGGCAGATGGCAAGGGACTTGTTACAAGGCTGTTGTAATAGTCCGGTCAAGAGATGATAAGGACTGAGATTAGGGTGGTGGGGGCTGTGTGGTTAGAGTGCTCATAAGAGTGATGATGTGGAAGTAGAAATGACAAGATTTGCTAATATATGTGAGATGGGCGAGAGGGAAGAGCTGAGAATAACATGGGGTTGTAGGCTTGGATGACTGGGAGTGTGGCAGGGTCCTCAATAGTAAGAGAACAATTGGGAGGAGAGGAAGGTTTGAGGATAAAGATCTCGAGCTCTAATGGCATCCCAGCTGAGACATATTGAGTTGGAGATTTCTTTGGGATGTTCATTTTGAGATGGTGATGCAAGACTGGAGCTCAAGAGAGAGACTAGGGCTGTAGATATAGAGCTAGAAATCATCTGAATAGAAGTGATCATTGAACACATGGGAACTGATGAGATCACCAAATGAGAGTATAGACAGGAATTTTTTTTTTTAATTTTAATAGCTTTTTATTTACAAGTTATATGCATGGGCAATTTTACAGCATTGACAATTGACAAACCTTTTGTTCCAATTTTTCCCCTCCTTCCCCCCAACCCCTCCCCTAGATGGCAGGTTGACCAATACACATTAAATATGTTAAGGTATAAATTAAATACAAAATAAGTATACATTATCAAACCATTATTTTGCTGTACAAAAAGAATCGGACTCTGAAATAGTGTACAATTAGCCTGTGAAGGAAATCAAAAATGCAGGCAGGCAAAAATATAGGGATTGGGAATTCAATGTAATGGTTCTTGGTCATCTCCCAGAGTTCTTTTGCTGGGCATAGCTGGTTCATAGAGCAGGAATTCTTAATTTTGGAGTCCATGGAAAGTTTTTTAAAAATCTGCAAACTTGAATGGGAAAAAAATCCCAATTTTGTTTTCAGTAACTTTGGCTTCCTTTATAACACTGTCTATTTTATTTTGTTCATTTAAAAACATTATTCTGAAAAAGGGCCCATTGGATTTTACCTGGTTGTCAAAGGGATTAATGAAGCAAAAAAAGGTCAAGAACCCCTGATGTAGAGGAAGAAGAGAAGAGGGTCCAGGAAAAGCAATAGTTTTTTTTTTTTTTTGAGAAGGAAGTGACAAGGTCAGTTTTAAGCTTAAGGAAAATTACTTTATCAGCTTTATGGAGTTTGAATTGAAAAAAATTAAAACTTGAGGAAATAAATAGGGGAATTTGGGAGATGAGTTGATTTGGAGAGGGAATTGATGAGTTCTTTTTTGGACATGTGGAATTTATGAACATCTTTCTGAAATTTCTAAGAGGCAGTTGGAAAGGCTCAGGGGAGAGACTAGGACTGGATATATGGACCTGTGAATGAGAGACAGAAGGAGACACACAGAGAGATAGAAAGAGATACACAGAGAGGTGGGAGAAAGAGAAAAAAGAAGGGGGGGAGACAGAAAAACAGACTCTGTATGTTTAGACATACAGAGAGACAAATATACACAGAGAGACAGAGATATAGAGACAGAAATACACACAAAGAGACAGATAGAGAAACAGAGAGACAGAGCTAGAGAGAGCTAGAAAGGGAGGAAAGACAGAGAAGAGAAAGAGGAGAGGGGACAAAAAGACAGAAACAGAGACAGAGACAGAAGAACAAAGAGAGAAAGAGAGACAGAGATAGGAAGAAACAGAGAATTAAAGAGCAGAGTCAGAGACACACAGAGAGACAGAGAGACAGAGACAGGGAGATACAGAGACAGAGAGAGACAGAAAGATACAGAGATGGAGATACACACACACACACACACACACACACACACACACACACACACACGGCCCAGAATAGAGCCTTGGGTCACATTATTCAAATTTAACTCCAAATCAGGTAAACCCTATATTAAGGGGCAGGTCAATTCTCCGAGAGCCTCCACAGCTGTGGATCACAGCATCTGAAGGAGTTGCAGGGCAGCCTTTGATGACACAGGTGTATGGACTGGGAATGAGATAAATTGGAGGCAGAGGGAGGAGGAGGGAGGTCAGACAATGCAACGGCCTCTCAGTCAGAGAGCTCAGAGAACAGCAACTGCCTCTCAGCCTCCTTGTATCAAACTCTCACAAGAGGAGATCCATTCTGGGGTGGATCTCCAGCAGCCACTGTCAGGTGGCTCCCATGAACTAACAACCCTATATTAAGAGAAACACCATTTTTGCTTAATCATTTCTTAAAAGAATCATGAAAATAATAATGTTGGGTAGTTTTTTCTCCCCTCAGATCTTCATTAAGTGATAGTTTCTTAGATTTAGACCTTCCTCCCTTCCCTTCCCTTGGAAGATCTGTGATTCTTTCATACACATGTATTTTTCTCTAATGGCTGAGGAAAATTCCAATCCCTCCATTCCTTCTTACCTCTTAGAGTTCATTATTTTTAAAAACATAAAACCTCCACATTTTATTTTGTGCAATACATCTTTTAGACAGCACACTGGAGACCTTTTAATATCCTACTAGTGGAATGTTGTGTTGAGTGGACCATTTAGTTGTCCATCCCTTGCTTTTAATTCTTAGTCTCTGTGGGCTGTTATATTAAAGGCATTTATTCATTAATACTTCTATACCATTCTATCATGCTGTATGTAACCAACTATCACTTAGTGCCCCAATTACCACTGTTGCATTTTTATATCAATAATTCATGTAAGTCAACCATAGCAACTTCCTTTTCTTTATTCACACCTAGCTAGACTTGCATTAGCAGGTTATAGCCAATCATTCAATTGTATTAAGGCATATATTGTAGAACAATGTTATATTATCATAAATATTACATAATTCAGACCTTTCCCTAATTCTGATGGTCAGTCTCTTTTTTGCCTTTCCCTCCCTTCCCTGCAACTTCAAATTAGTGAGTTTGTAAAGCATTCAAGATTAGATCTGAACTTTTTGTTGAGACCACTAGGGGACAACATTAGATCTTGAAATCAAGTATGCAGAGCATTCTGAATGGGATTTTCTGACTTGATTATTGTATATGTCACAATATTCGGGGAAGTCCACCTGTACTCCAAAAAAAAAAAAAAAAAAAAAAAACCATGCAAATTCTTCCTGGGAAAATAGCATGAAAAGAATTGATAAAGATATGACACAGAAGTAAATTTTATTTGAAACTTTTGTCAATAGACTTACCATTTTTTCTTAATTATTTTCTGCTATTGGAGGAAGCAAGTAAACTTATGCAGAGTAAAATAAAAGTTACTAAATGTATATTTATCTACCTATATTTTATCTATGTGTGTGTTACATATGACATTTCTTTTTGAAATAGATATCTATTCTCAAAATATATACTGTTAACTATCAATGTATAGCTTGGTCCATATTATTTTGATAGATTTCCAAGGTCCCTTATAGCTCTAAAAGTTTATTTCTTTCTCTCAACCAGAAAACAAAGAAATATTTCAACCATAGAATCTCAGAATTTGAAAGGAAGCCAGAGGCTGTCTAATCTAACATGTGGAAAAAACATTCTCTTGTCAACATATCCATTAAATGACCATCCAGCCTTTGTTTGAATCCCTCTACAAAGAAGAAACCTGCTACCTTCAGAGACATCTCATTATGCTTTTGGACAGCGCCAATGTTCAAAAGTTTGTCTGAGCTTAAACTTCCTTCTTTACAATTTCTATCCATTTCTGTTCGTTCTCATACTGGGAACCAATTAGAGCAATTGAATCCCCTTTTCACATAATGGCCCTTCAGATACTTGAAAACATCTAGCAATCATGTTCTCTAAATCTTCTCTTTTCTGGATGAAATATTTCCAGTTCCTTCCAATGAAACTCATAAAGTGTGAATTCATTCTGGTTGCCCTCCCCTGTACACTTTTCAGTTTATCCATCTCCTTCTTAAAATGAGGAATCCAGAACTGAACACAATTGTGGTTCCTCATATATGTGGTAGGTCATCACCTACTTAGTCCTGGTTATGGTATCTCCCTTAAGGCAGCCCGAGTGATTCTTTGTCTTTTTGGCTATCATATCACCATGTTGACTTCTATTGAATTTAAATGAGACTAAGCTCACTGGAGTTTTTTCAGATGAACTCTGATATAGCCATGCATTCCAAATGTATATGTGCATATATATAAGAATATAAAATTATATAGGACTATTAATTTTTACCTTCTATGAAGATATATATATATATATATGTATATATGACTATATATGTGTATATATACATACACATGATTATATATGGCAATATTTTAGCTTGTCTAGATATTTTTGAATTCTGACTCTGTTATCTATTGAATTAGTTTCTATCTCTTGTAGTTTTGTCTGATCTACAGATTTGAAATCAACTCATATAATAGTGATAATAATAATAATAGCAACGCTTTCAGGGTTGTTATAAAGATCAAATGAGATAATAATTGTAAAACACTTAGCACAATGCCTGATTCATAGTAGGTATTAGCTTTCATTAATAATTAGCATTGATTTAGCACTTTAAATTTTACAAAACCTTTACAAATATTGTCTTCTTTTATCTTCACAATAAGCCTGGGAACTAGATGCTATTGTTATCCTTACATTACATATGGAGAATTGAAGCAGACAGAGCTTAAGTGACTTGCCTAGGTCACATAGCTAATAATCCTAACCTTTAAACCCTACGATATCATGTGAGGTTTTAGTGATCAAAATTTTTATTGCCTTGGGCAGAGTATCCTCAGATAAGGGCATGATACCCTATGTGGGCAGAGGGGAGGGAAGGAAAAAAGGAAAGGAAAGAAACTGCAAACTTATTATGTACAACTTGCTATTCTTTTAAAATATATAATACAATTATCATGTATGTTTCTTTTTCTTTCTTTTTTTCTTCCCTTTTTTCCTCTTCCGTGCCCTAGAGATGGCTATCATTAGACACAAATATGTGCATATATATGAAATAATTCTATATATACTTCATTTTATCATTTCTTTCTTTGGATATAGACAGTGTCTTTGAAGCTTCATAGGTCCTTTGTAGTTAAATTTGGGCAATTATTATAGTCAAAATGACTTAATCAAAGTTGTTCTTAAAACAATATTATATTACTATAAACAACATTCTCTTGCTCTTCAATATTTTGTGCAAGTGTAAACAAACTCATCATTTCTTATAGTGCAATAATATTTCATCATATTTATATACCACAACTTCTTCAGCCATTCCCCCGTTGATGGAGATTCCCACAATTTCAGTTCCTTGCCATCACAAAGAGAGATGCTATAAATATTTTAAATCTTGTAGGTCCAATCATTTTTTGAAATAGACCTAGTAATGGCATTATTGGGTCAAAGGATATAGGCAGTTTAATAAATCTTTTGATATAATTCATGATTGCTCTCCAAAATGGTTGGATCAATTCACAATGCACTGTTGAATCAGTGCTCTATCCACTGTGCAACCTACCATATATTTTTCTCCTACTTAGTCATAAAATTGTTGGACAGAAGTCTCTATTAAAGATCCTTGGAACACACCATTCAGTCTTGCCAGTCAATAAGTTCTGATTACACTTACTTATATCATCACTTAGTCCATGGTGCTGTTATTTTTCCTTTCTTCTTTTCACAAGTGTAGAATGACAGTCTTTGGCAAATGCTTGGTTAAAATCTAGGTAAACTAGTAATAACTGTCTTTTTTTCTAAATGTTCATTAGTCATCTCTTTAGTAATATATTCTAGATTTTTTTTTCTAGAATTGAAATCAAGTTGATTGACCTGTGGATTATGGCTCCTATTTCTTTTCAGTTTTTTGAAAATCGAGATAGAATTTTCTCTCTTCCAATTCTGTGGTGCCTCTTCCATTCTGTGATCTTGTCTACAAGAGATTTAAAGACTAGCTAGCTGCTTGTACTACTGGAATTTTCCAAACCTTTTTTGCAAAAGTTGTCAGGAATCTCAAAACAATGAGGTTAGTATATGACTACTGGTAACACTGTGGCATGATTTGCTATCTTACAAAGTAAAATATCCTGGTAACTGAAATGTTAACTTTAAGAAAAAATATATTAACTTAAAAGAATGGACAAGTTCCAAAAAGAACACCTAGCAAATTTTAATAATGTTAGTAATAATAGCTGTTAGATGTTTCCGGGGTGGCAATCTACTATGACTCCTTCTCTTGCAAGAAGAGTATAAAAACCTTGCAAGTATTTGGAAGAGGGAAATAGATGAAAATAGAATAAATTCATTATTCATTAATTCAACAACTATTTATTGAGTGCTCACTGGAGTGTATAGAAAGATGAATAGAATATTGTCTTCTCTTAACGATCAAGATAGATCACATATATACTTGACTGTAACTTAATAAGGAAGGTAAGACATGTACACAATTAACTATAACACAAGGTGGATTAATATAGATGTTTGTGGAGTTCAGGGAAGGGAGAGAACATTTTTGACTGAGATAGAGATTAGGATTGACTTTATGAAAGTGTAAGCTGAGCCTTCAAAATGGTCATTGAGGGAATGATGAGGAGGGATGATATTTCAGATAGAGGGAATAGCATGAAAACACAAAGTGTGCTTAAAGAACTGAATAGCACAGTAGATAGAGCCCTAGTCCTAGAGTCAGAACGTCCTGAGTTCAAATCCGGCTTTGGACACTTACTAACTGGGTGATCCTGGACAAGTTACTTAATCCCCTTTGCTTCAGTTTTCTCATATATAAAGTGAGCTGGGAAAGGAAATGGCAAATCACTCCCGTGTCTTTGCCCAGGAAAACCCAAATGGAGTTGCAAAGAATCAGACATGAGTGAAATATTTATAAGGAATTTGTAGGAGATAAAGTTGGAAAGGCTCATTGGATCCAAAGCAAGGATTCTGGGACCTTTTCATTTTTGCTGATGTCTGGTCTCAAACTGGGTCTTCTGCTCCCACACTAGAGCTGTAATATTTGGTGAAAGTTTATCACATCTGACCTGCCTCTAGACATAGAATCATGGCATTTTTACTAAGCTGATATATCTGTTATATTTGGTAGCCAATAAAGAACTAATGAGAAGATGAATGATATAATCACCTCTATCACTTAGGAAGATTAATTTGTTTTTGGTCTGTAGGAAGGTACATTAGTCTTGTTTTGGATCTCAAGGAATGGAAACCTAGGATTTAGCTACAGGGTTTATCAGGTGCATACAAGTTTCTTGTGGAAGACTCATTCATAAAGAGAACATGCAACAAACATGCTTTTCCACATCCCTGACACTTATGAGTACACGTTTTCTTCTGAACATTCTTAAACAGAACCATGAATGTATAGAGTTCTTTACAGATGTTCCAAACTATGACTAGACTTCAGACTCTATTAAATACAATCTCTAGGTCAAGCAAAAAGATAAGACACAGAGTTTTAGGGAAGCATTTAGGGCTATAGTAGGTAAATTTTTGACTTTATCTTGCTGAAACCCAGTCTGCTCATTGCCATCCCTTTGAAAATTTGGATTCCACTCTGGTTTCCTCTCAGTTCTGTGCAATAGGTGAGCTTTTGGCCTTATTTTGCCCTGAACCAGGTCCAGATCTTTCCCCTTCCTTTCCAATACCTTTTTATATATTGTTTGCAGTCATGACCATATAAACTCCTTGAAGGCAAAAAACTTTTATTTGCTTATACTTGTATCTCTAGTGCTAATTACAGTGACTGACAAATAGTAAGTTATTAATAAATATACTTTCTATCAGTCTATCCATCTATCTAGTCATTCCAGTCACTTATGTCTCCCTTTTTGAAAGTGTGGCGTGCCCATCATTGAGGTTTGGCCATATTCTAGCACCATCTGAAGCTTCTGGCTTTTGTTCCCTTAGTCTTTGGCCCTGAGGGCAGTACTAAAGAATCTCTGTCTGTGGTACTGATTTGGAAGAGGGATACCTCTCTAGAGAAAGCGTTAAGCTCTCAGAAGATTTGATAGGATCATCAGTTTATTCTTCAAAGCCATTTTCTCACCACATGGTAATAATGTCTGCCTAGTCCTTTTGAAAAATGAGTATCGATTACTTGAAACTCAGGATACTCTCAGCATTAGTAAATTTAATTGGTCTGAAGAAAATGTAGGGATATAATGTGACACAATCATAAAAAATCATTATAATTGTGTTTGTTAAAAAGTCAGCTTAATTGGAATTTAACTTTTGGTTTTGATTGGCCTTTCCTGTTGACATTTTCTTCAGGATGTAAGCACTTTTGTTTTTTCCTATTAATGCTTGTTCCAGCAAGTCTGCTGCTAGTCTCTGTCCTTCTTACAGCTCATTTGGTCTGGAACTTTGCTAGTGTCTATCTGTATTTGAAGAATAATCATGAGAAGAGCTTGTGAAATCTGCAAAGGCTTTTTGCTTGAGAAAAAAGCCTCTGGATTAATTAGCTTCATCAGTCTGTTCTCTTAGGTCCCCCAAAATCATCACCCTACTGAATTTGTTTTTCAGTTCCAGAAT
The DNA here is from genome assembly GCF_016432865.1 of Antechinus flavipes. Taxonomy (NCBI): domain Eukaryota; kingdom Metazoa; phylum Chordata; class Mammalia; order Dasyuromorphia; family Dasyuridae; genus Antechinus; species Antechinus flavipes. The sequence continues at coordinate 52,549,683 of NC_067400.1, forward strand.
GATAAAAGGAGCTTATAATTACTTGATTCTACATGTCTCCTGATGGTTCAGAATGGAATGAAAGGAAAAAACAGACAGAAATGCAGGCTGAGAAGGACCCAGGGGGAGGACAGAGCAGAAAATGAGAATAATCTTGTTTGTCGACATACTCATTGTCTCCATACTTAGGCATTCTTATTATACATGTATTACAAACTTTGCTTTAATGCTGATACTCCTCCCTTAGTCCATGGGGAGGGCAGACATATGTGCTTTTCTGTTGAAAGTGATGATGGTTTCTAGAGGTAGCTGTGTCCTTGGATGCTCTTTCTTGGGATTGGCCACATCCTTCTTAAAGATGCTTTGCCATCTTATTTTTCTTCCCATATTCTTGCTCCATTTGGGACTCAAATGATGTTCCAACACCTTCTGAGCTGCCAGGAAATTTCCCTGGAGTTTAATTATTGTTAAGCTTTTCCTTGATAAAAATGCAAGCAATGAAATAAGCATTTATTAACCACCTACTGTGTGTCAGGAGCACTGTGCTGTAGACACTGGGGGAGAGGCAAAGTTTCGAGAAAACTTAGGGAGTGTGGAGTGTGTGTGTGTGTGTGTGTGTGTGTTTTAGGTATATGAGAAGAATGGGGCCCCCACATAGTTGGACATCAGGGTGTAAAAGAAAATGTGGGAAAGGGAAAGAAAATGAGTGGTTTCTCAGGAGAGAAGGAGGAGAGGGAGGGGCAGGAAAGAAATACAGGAGAAGGAAGAGGAGGGAGAAAAGAAGGAGGGGAAGGGAGGAAGAGAGAGGAAGGAAAGAGAAGGGGTGGGGGAAGAGAGAGGGAGAGCGAAAGAGAGGGAAGGAAAGAAGAGAAAGAGAGAGAGATAGAGAGAGAGAGAGAGAGAGAGAGAGAGAGAAGGAGAAGAAGAAGAAGGAGGAGGAGGAGGAGGAGGAGGAGGAAGAGGAGAAGGAGGAGGGAGAGGGAAGGAGGGAGAAGGAAGAGAGGGGGAAGGGAGATAT